>NC_056609.1:15049561-16250811 GCF_018340385.1 Cyprinus carpio | reverse complement strand
TGAAGTGCCTTGAATGTTTAGGCCATGATCTATGATTTATCGTTAATATCCCAAGGGAAGATGTTTGTCTTTTAAAGCCTGTGCTCTTCTCTAGGACTGAATGCATGATGCACGCTTTAAGCAAAAGACATTTGCACATGCAGAAAGATGTTAAAGCCAAGATCTTTGGAAATAAGTGTGAACTGATAGTATTTTAGCATTTTAGTCATTCAGCTTCTGTCATTGTCCTCTGATCAAAACAAACAAACAAAAAAAAAGCAACTTTTTTTTTTAACTCATCATCATCTTGAAGTTGTGCTTATTATATAAGTGTTTGGTGCTTATTATATGTCACGTAATGAAATATCCAACCTGTCATCCCATTGTCACAATATTTTTTTCTTACAGAATACAGACTTACCCTGTTTTGTTTTTCCTCGGATCAGACACAGATCAGTCCTTCACTGAAGGCGTTCTTTAGAGCTGTGCCATGATACGAGCCCTAATAAATCACCTATTTTAATATAAACTATTTTAAAATGATCTAGTATTTAATCATAGTTCTGTTGTTTTTAATACCGGGGACAAACTATAATGCCTTTGTAAATTATAATAACTCATAGGAGAAAAATGATCTTTTATATTCGGCATGCTTTTGCTATTCAAAATAGTTTAGTTAACACAATACTGTACAAGTATATATAGAAGTACTGCAATCTGCAGACAATAACACTGAATCTCCCAGAAGAGTTTTAAAAATGGACATACTGTATATTGGAAGTATTAGAGGTTTCTTTATAGGTAATCATATTTAAATACAGTATTCTGTGCTGAACTCTCAAAACGTGGTGAAATGACTGAAATTACTTATAGTAATGAAGTTAGTTTCTTGTTTCAGTTTCTTTCAAGAAAGGCAGTACTGGTTTATTGACAATTGAACCCAGGCGAATGGGCATCTTTCAGATCACATGTACTCCTGCATGAACACTTTAAAAACAGAGAACAAATGTATTTGTAGACATCAAATAAAGTGACTTACAATATGGTGCTGCTTCTGTCTGTCTAACACATAATAACATACTGTACTTAATAGCTGAAGAGCAAAATAACTGTCATTTGTGGAACAATGTATAACACTAACATGAAAAGTTATTTTATACACACTTCTTAATCTGTGCACGGTTTAAAAGAAAAATATCTCCTGATATTGTAGCAATAGTTGTTTGGCAGTTTAACGCATATATCACAGGAATGACATGTCAAGTAATTGACTTTTTCAAGCTCACATGCATGAGAACTGTACTGAAGACTTATCACATTCTCCTCAGAGGATTCACATGAACTCTGATTTAGGAAGATCTCCACATCAGACTCTTTGCTTAAATGCATTTTTTCTGGTTGCAATGTGTTAAACTACTTTTGTCTTTATTCCCCAGGCAACAATATTATAAGCTCTAGAGTGCATTAAAAGTACTGGCATTCTCATATTTTCTGTAATGATTGTCTAACATGTGCCAAAATTTTATATATATATATATATATATATATATATATATATATATATGAAGACAAACTGTCCAGACACATTGTATCATATCTGTTTTGTGAACTCCACTTTATAATTGCATGTTAGGTTAACAGCAGACTGACACAAATGAAGAGGTCTTATAAAATAGCTGAAGTATGTTATTTAAAAAAAAAAAAAAAAAAGGTTTTAGTCAAGTCTATACAAACAAGCAAAATATGTGATTAAATTCATATACGGTGCCAGGCAAAAGCTTGGAGACAACTAGTCATTTATTATTCATGTTTTTCACATTTTGAATACTAGTGAAATCATCAAAACTATGAAATAACACAAATGAAACGAGGATGATTAAATAGAAATAATACATTTAAATATTGCTTTTGTAAAGAAATTCATACATAGTTACAAATAATATTTGTTTACGAAACAAATTGTTTTTAATTGTTAAATCATAAAATTTTAAATCAAAATAGATCATGAGAAAAACATTTGTCAGATGTGATGGTGGATCTTTTGACTGATACTGTATACAGATGTACAAATGAAATGAGGACAAAATTCAGATTATTTTTCAACATTTTTTTTATTCAAATTGTGTTAATGGGAGTGTATTTTAGGTTTTTGAGATCTCCCTATTTATGGGAGCATTATAATATGCAAATCATATTAAAGGGCTAGACTTGCCATGAAATATCTGATATTACAACACATCATACAGACTCCCGTCACATAATAAATACACTGGAAGCCCCATGTTTCAAATTGTAAAAATGCACATTTTGCTTTTATCAACTATAGTTCCAGATCCATGAAACTCCTCCATCCTTTTAGTTCTTGGAGGAATTTATGAATATAGTACACACTCTTCAACTCTTAGATTGTGCTTGCCATACTCAGGGATGTAAAGATCAATTTACAACGATTTTCTTTTGGCCAATTATTCATCTTATTAATGATAAAACATCAGAGGAAAGTGCATACACATCGTGTGCCAAAGAGTGAACATGGCAACTTTTAGTTGTTGTTTTTACAAGATTTACAGAAATAACATTTCTCTTGTCACTGCTTTTAATGCATCAGTAACCACCTCAGAATCCTTGCAGGGCTTGTATTATAATATATATCAATGACACATCTGGATCACAACACGTTTCAAAACAGCAGTGCAAGAAAACTACTATGCAACCATACTTGACACTTTTAGTCACATGATCTTACATTACTTGAGAAACATTTCTCATTTTGCCACTCTATAAAAACAGTCACCGCTGTGAGTGATGGTGTTCATGAAGTGCATGCACTCAAGGTGCAAATGGAAATATTTGTAGTCACCAGATTCCACCATTTAATCTCAGAGATGGACAGTAACAAGCTTTTGCCCACTCTCATAAATCATTTTTAGCCATAAACATTTTTTGACTTTTCATCTTTTTTTTTTTTTTGTTCCTCAGAAGAGCGGTTCTTTTCCCTTTAATAGGATACTTACATTTCTACACATGGCAGATGTTTAGTTTTACAAAAAGACGTCTGTAATGTACATTACTTGAGGGCTCATGTGTTTGATCATGCTGGGCTGAGGCATTTGGTGGTTGTGGTCTCATATGGTCTTCTCCTCCGGAGCCTCGTGGAAGGCTGAAGTGGAGTCGTCTTGGCTCTTGTCTGTGCTGTGGACCTTGGGTCCTGTGGCAATGGTGGAGGTGGCATCTATGCTCTCGTACGCCTCTGATGTCCACTGCTGAAAAGAAAGCATTTTTAACAATTTCAGCAATAACTTTTAAAAACAAATCTGCAAAAGGAACTTATTTATGATTATGATAAACGAAAAATTGGTTGAAAGGAGAAAGAAGAGGAAAAGAAAAAATAAAGGTTGATTAGGTATATTCAGGTTTCAAAAAAAAAAAAGCATTTTTCAAATAAAAGATGTGAAACCCTACTAAAGAAAACATTTTCTAGACTGTTTTACCATGAGAAGTTAACTCCAGAACTTATGTAGAAATATCTACCACTCAAACGTTTGAAAGAAGTATCTTGCGTCTCTTATTTGATTAAAATACAGTAAAACCAGTAATACTGTGAAATATTACAATTTAAAATAACTGTTTTATATTTCAATACATTTGAAAATGTAATTTGTGATGGTAATGCTGAATTTTTTGAAATCATTACTCCAGTCTTTAGGGTCACATGATCCTTTGGAAATATTCTGTAACATTATAAATGTCTTTACTGTCACTTTATTTTTTATCATTTTAATGCATCCTTGCTGAATAAATGTATGTATATATATATATATATATATATATATATATATATATATATATATATATATATATATATAGTATATATATATATATATATATATATATATATATATATATATATATATATATATATATATATATATATATATATATATATATATATATATATATATATATATATATATGGTATATATATATGGTCTACTGGTGACCACTGGCACCAGAGTCCAAAAACTTCATTTTGGACCCTGGGTGCATAACATTTGGTGCAACAACAGTTAAAACAAGTTAAAGAACACTGCAAATGACTATTATTTGACAGATCATTGAATATATATGTATTTTGCTATAGCTAAAATGTAAGAGTGTGAAGCATTATATATATCCTTTATTCTAAGTTATAAATAATTTTGAAGTGAAGTGTTTCACTACCTCTGCTTTATGTCTAGATTGACCATAAAAACCTTGAAATGGGAAATTAGCATCTGCTGAAAATGGACAAAATCCCCTGATGGCTAATAGCAGTCCATTCTTGCAAGCTTTTGTTTCTCGAAAATGGTTTAACAACAAAATGTTTTGTATATCATTGTAAAAACACCTGAAAGACATCATCTCACCTGCGTTGCGCGACTCGAGCGACAGGACGGGCCCAGGACGATGTTGACGGAGCTTGAGGACTGCGTATCGCTGGTGTTTCCCCCCTCAGCTGCAGAGAGGCCTGAGATGACCAAGCCGCTGGAGAAGCTCCGCTTGCCAACAGCAGGCTCAGTGTGGAGCTGGAGGAAGACACCTGGCTGGAGCGAGTTGACCTGCGGCTGAAGCCAGAGGCCCTGTTGTGGACAAACGAGGCACCTGGGAAAAGACAGAGGCAATGGAGGAGGTGTTGAAGGATAGCTGGCTGTTGGAAAGGCGCTGCACTAGCCCAGGGACTCCTGTGCCTGAGCCATGCTGGCTGTCCAGGATGGGACCTGATCGACTGGTGACGGGGGGCCTCTGGCCTTGAGGTTGCACTGAGCGACTGCGATACTCCCGGTGAGCTATGGAGTAAAAAAAATACTTCAACAAATATGTTACCTTTCTTACAGGCTTTAGGACTACAAACTGTACTGATGCATGTAGTGTGTTCTGACCTCCGTGGTGTCTGGACTGGGAGCTGCGAGGGCGGCCATGATAAAGGCTTAGGCTCTGGGATGTGGCGGAGTTATGATTCTGACTTAAGGAGGAACCAGTACAATCCACATCCTCCATATTCATGCCACTATTACAGCTTGTAAGGTTATCTTTCCTCACCCTAGAAAGTGCAAGGAAGGTTTTGAAAAAGACCTTTTCAGACTAGAAAGAAAAATTTGCTGAAAATGTACTCAGGCCATCTAAGATGTGGAAGAGTTTGTTTTTTCATCAGAACAGATTTGGTGAAATTTAGCATTACATCACCTGCTCCTCTGCAGTGAATGGGTGCCGTCAGAATGAGAGTCCAAACAGCAGATGTTCCGATGAAGAAATAAACTCATCTACATCTTGGATGGAGTAAATCTACAGCAAATTTTCATTTTTGAGTTAATTGTTTCTGTAATGCCTCATACATACCGAAACCACCTGGAGAGCAGCCAGGTGCGAATGCTCTCCAAACTGAGAGGGCCGCCCCATATGTCTCTGATCTGCTTGTGAGTTCCCATATACGAGGTGGTGAGGGGGGACACAAACATGGGGTAACCCAGGGGCTGGTCGCAGGAGGAGTTGATCATATTTCGCAGAGCCTGCTTTGAGTTCTGGATGCTTCCACGCTCAGGATTGCGGTTCCGGAGGAAGATGAGCTCTTGCTGCTGACCTGCCCACAGCCCTCGCACACATTCTTTATTTATCTGAAAAAAAAGAAGAAAAAAAAAGATTAACAATCAGTGTAAGGACATAATAAACATACAAATCTATTAGACCTGAATATGTGAATAGCAAATAATGAATAGTGACAAAATGATAAAATCATTTATTTTATTGTTGCTTTAGATCAGTTGGTTTATAGCGCATATTCTATTTCATTTTATATATATATATTTATATATATATATATATATATATATATATATATATATATATATATATATATATATATATATATATATATATATATACACAATTAAGTAAACTTTGACATACTGTACCCAATATTTTTTTTTTTTTTTTTTACAGTGGACTACTAGTAAAACTGATAAAACATTTGGGACCAAAAATTATTCAGACTTTTTGGCCTGACCATGTTTTGCTTAAGTGTTTTTCTTTAATTGCTTATGAAACTTTTTACACCACAGACTGAAAAAAATTAAGCATTGCTTGGTAATTGCTTGACCTAAATTGGCATTATCTCGTGTACTTAAATTTAACAGCTGAAAGCTATTCAACCCAATTCATTACATACCTTTCTATCAAAGTTATCTTGCATTATCAAGATGAATTTGTTTTGGCACAGCGTAACTCTGAGAGTTCTTGTCATATTTGATAACCATTTTAAACTGTGATAATGTGAGAAATGTTGAAGGTGTCTGAATAAATTTTGGTTTGACTGCACATATATATATATATATATATATATATATATATATATATATATATATATATATATATATATACATACACATATAGTATTTCATTTTATCTATTATAAAATCTAACAAGTAAAATACATCTATAAATGTGCACTACACTAACTAAACAACATCTAATAAACTATAAATAATCAATCAATATTGATATCATCTCTAAAAACTAAAATAAAAAAAGTTTAAAAGCAGTTTTTATTATTTTTTCTAAATGAATGAATTCAAACTAAACTTGGAATGGAAAAGGAAAACTATGCAAAATACAAAAATTGAATAAAATTCAACAAATAGTGACAAAAACAGTATAAATAAAATGTTTAATGCTTTATATTTTAGTGGAAATTGATAGTTTTTTCAGGATACTTTCTATTATAATCTAAAATATAGTTTTGCTCTCTTGCCTTTATAACTTTGAAGCTGAGATGTCTTTTGTAGAGCATGATGATCTTGTACTCATCCGCGCCTTCATCGACCATGTGCCGGAGCGTGAGCAGTGTGTCTCGACTGGATAGTACTGCTCTTCTCCAGGCAGGGTCGCTCTCGTGACATATTACTAGACTGGTTCTGTAGTTGCTTATGGCCTCGTAAAGCACGGCAGGCTCCTCCGTCTCCTCCAGGCTCGTGAAGTGGTCCTGTATAAGTCAAATTATTGAGGTTATACCTAAGATAAATGTGAACAGTGAGTAAAGTTATGCAATATCCAAAAACTGTCCAATCGTCTCACCTGGTGAAGTTTCAGACTCATTCTCACAGCTGGGGCCACCACCGTCTGTAGCAGGTCCACGTCAGCAAAAACCCATTCATCTTTAGCAGCAATACGGAAGTCACCTTTGAACAACGTGTTGAAGCCATAGAGGAATGACTCCAGACTGTAGAGGAAACCATTGAAATGTGAAATCTATTATAGCGGTACACATACTATTTAGTATTCTTGATTTTGACTGACATCCATCAAACTAAGAATTATTCTTTATTGAACAGTCTTAATATGATTTATCTGTTGAGGTGCACAGCACTAATGTTGAGAAGTGTACCTGTTGGATCTGTTATGTGCTGCTGTGCTGAGAGACCTTCGTCCAAGAACAGATAGAGCGAAACACAGAGTAACCAATGGAGAATCTTCATCGCTGTCCACTGGCTGAGGGCAAAAAACAAAGTTCAGGTTTAGATCACTGTAACATTGTGGAAATGCCAGAGCTCAACTGTCCTACCAAAGGTAATTCCCAAGTTTTGCACCATTTGGAAATCAGTCGTTTTTCAAGACTACCTTGTATCAGCGCTACTTTGTATCACTCTAAGAAATAACCTTTGTGTCTCCTCACCTCCTCTAGTTTGTTGGCACAGTATTGGATCCACTCCAGGTAGACGTTACAGTAGCTGGCTCTGGTGACCCCCTGCAGACAGTGGACATAGTCCTCATCAATCTTCATGCTGAACACAGCCGGGTCCTTCTCGATGTGATGCCATTTGGTGTACGGCTGCAGGGCTTCCTGAATGGACTGGTCTTTAACCCATATCTGCAGCTTGGGGTTGATCACCAGGTAGTAGATGATACTCTGAAGATAGAAATGATTGAAAATCCAGAGATGTGAGTGTTGTCCATCTAACCAACCACTGATGTCACATGGACTATTTTAATGATGTCCTTACTACTTTTCTGGGCATTGAACGTTGAAGTTGCATTTAGAAACTAGTAGAAAGCTCTCAGATTTCATCAAAAATTTGTGTTACGAAGATGAATGAATGTCTTGCGGGTTTGGAACGACATGAGGGTGAGTAATTAATGACATGATTTTTTTTTTATGTTTAGGTGAGCTATCCCTTTAAGGCTGGAATACACTACACAACAGATTTCTGCCCTGATTTACAGTTTGAGGGAGTTGATAAAAGTCAGAATCAGTCTGCAGATTTAAGTTGACAGACCCTCAGTCGTTTAATGTATGAAGCCCATTTTTTTCTGTAATCATTTAAAAAGTCAGTACGTTTATGATGCCTAGTGTTAAAAATAGGATTTAAAAAAAATAAAAAAAAAATAAATGATAGGATTGCATTTACTGTATGTCATTAAAAAAGTCTGTGTAAACATCGTTTGCAAGAATGGTTTTAAATGTTATCTCATTTGGCTATGAAATTGCATTTTTCCCCCACAAAAATAATTCTTTACAGCTAATCAATGAACTGCTTATTAAACTGTTGTGAAGAGTTATTTGAATGTAACAATTCTTATTCCTATTTGTATATAACAAAAGTATACTGAACTATTACAAAATAAAAATAAAGAAGTCCCACAACAGTGTTGCTGGTACCTTAAGGTAGTAAGTTATGAGCAGCTTGCGCAAGTCATAAACTTGCAGCATGGTGGCAGCGTTGTTCTCGCTGATGCTGTAGCCCTCCAGCAGATACTTAGTGGTGGTCACCTCCCAGGCCAGCCAACGGAGGTTGAAAGCAGCATTGCAGGACAGCACATGGGGCAAATGACCCGGCTCACAGCAGCAGCAAGAATCATCCTCCTCTACACCCTCCGTGATGGCCTCCACCTCCCGCTGCTGACAGTAAGTACCTGAGGAAATGAGAAAGTCACTGTGACGAGAGGGAACACTGACATCAGTGTGACAATATAATGTTAAAACCATTTACCCCTGAACTCCAGGCCTCGTAGCTGGAAGGTGACCAGACCGTTGCCAACTTCGATGAGGTGAACAAGTGCATTAAGGTAGTCAGAAGCCAGGATGAAGCAATCTCCAGCACAGTAATTCCCCCAGCGGCCCAGCATCAGGTCTCCACATAAAGAATGCTGCAAGGAGCGTGTCAGGTACTCGTAGAAGATTGAGTTGAGGTTGTTGTCATCACAGCCTTCATGGTGAGCATATAAAGACTGAACATTTTTATTTAAAAACGTATGAGGACACTGTTGTGTCTTCAGTAATAGCTGAGACATGGCATCCTAAAACAACACTGAACAGTGTTTACAATGAAACTGAACCTTCATGCATTATCAAAAACTAAATCCTAAAAGGATGGTTCACCCCAAAATAAAAACATGATAACATATTACTCTGCATGACTTTCTTTCTTTCATGGAACATGGAAGATTATTCTGGCCATTCTTTTACATATAATGAAAAACTCTCAAACATAATAGCATATATTAAGCTTATAATATTAACAATTGAAAATTAATGATAGGAAGTGTATTTATCTATTTCATCAGTTAAAAATGTAAACTTGAAATGTAAAATAAATAAAAAAACAAAAGAAATTGAAATATACTGTAAGTAATATATACATAACATAAAATATAAATAAAAGTGTAAAGGTAAAAATAAATACAAAACATTTATAAAACTTTGTATTAAAAGCCAATGTACTTAAAATTGTGAATTATACTCTTAATATATACATACATAAATACATGTAAATAAAGTTTAAATAAAAGTAACATAAAAAATAAACTTTTTTTAAAAGCGAAAATGACACAACTGTCCTTTTGGAATGAACTATTCTTTTAACACAGATGGAATGACATACATTTTTGATACATTTTTCACAGCATTCAACTGTTTATCAACTGTGTGTGTGTGTGTGTGTTA
Source organism: Cyprinus carpio (assembly GCF_018340385.1). Lineage (NCBI taxonomy): Eukaryota > Metazoa > Chordata > Actinopteri > Cypriniformes > Cyprinidae > Cyprinus > Cyprinus carpio. The sequence goes on along the minus strand of NC_056609.1, from coordinate 16,240,859 downwards.
TTAGACGTGCATAGATAAAGACAGTATTTACCAGTCTCTTTGTCTACCTGAGACACCAGTCGGCTGTTGGAGTTGTCAATTCGTTTGGTGCTGAAAAACCAAAAGAAAAGTTCATAAAGTGAAATATTCAGTCATGTCAAACACACAATTTAATCTGATACCTGTGCCTGTACCACCATTCAAGTTTAATATCAACAACAGAAACATTCTGTGTCATCGCATTTGTGGTTGGAAACTACATCAATAATTCAACATAGTGTGGTTTTCTCTCTGCTGCTACAGACTGTTGGACTTCAGATAAAGCCCATCACCCATGAAGGAACTTTGTCCCAGAGGAAACAGGGCAAGTACATGCCAAACATATCCAGCCTCTACAGCTGTTCTCAAAACAGTGAGATGTGCTCTTATTCTTTCTAGTGCTCTAGAAGACAGAAACCTGCACTCAAGTGTGCATCTGGCTGACAGTGCATTACGTCACTCTTGAGGTTGAATGCATATTTCATGCACATGTGGAAATAAGAGGCAGCTTACTTGTAGTTCCTCTCCCAGAATTTTACAGGCCGCGGATAAGAGGTGATAAAAATGGCGCTCCCGAGGAATGGGCTGAGTGGTGTGTAGAAGAGCGTCGTGATGAATGTCTGCAGCAGCAGCATGGCAGAGTCTGAGCTGCTCCGTCAAGGAGAAAACTAAATATTTGTGCTACATTTGGAGGTATGATGACTGTCCTTAAAGATTTCTTTCTCAACTGTCAGACACTATATAATAGGTATCATGAGAAAACACACCTGACCCAGAGAACAAATTTTACAATAATACCATTTCACACTGCCTGGAAATCATGAGATTAATCACAAACTATGTATTATTGTATGTTGACAAAAAAAGATTAAATGTCAATGTCAACATAAATATTACTTAATATTTTCTAGATAATATTTAATATGACACATTTTTTTCACAACATAAAGTTTTTTTTTATGCTTTTAACATACTACCAAAGTCTTTTAAAGGCGCTGTCAGCCATTTCTTTCCCAACTACCTGACACTATAAAAAGTATTTCCAGAAAACATACCTGACATTGAAATGTAAAAATTTAAAATATGAAAATTAATTAATAAAAGGTGAATCACATTTAACTGAATTTTACATTTTGAATATTACATTATTTTCATTCTTTATCCACATTTCATTCATTTATTTTTATTTGCTTTCTAAATTTCTGGAAATCATGAGAATTATCAGAAATTATGTAATTCTGTTAAAAAATATACAAATAACTAAAAATTACATTTAACTGAATTTTACATTTTGAAATTTACATTATTTTCATTCTGCTTTCTAAAAACTGGCTGGAAATCATGAGATTAATCTCAAATTATGTAATTCTGTTGATAAATAAATAAGTAAATAAATAAAATTACATTTAAATGAATTTTACAGTTTAAATATTACATTATTTTCATCCTGCTTTCAAAACACTGGCCAGAAACCAGTCTATATATTATATTATTTATATTTCTGTTGCTTAAAAAAGTTTGAAAACTCCTTGTTTATAGCACCTTTACTTTAACAGATTAAAATTAGGAGTGAACATAGTACTTGGGATGTTCTACCAATATAAAGACGCAAACTGGACAGATTGTAAGGATATGAGGTACAGCAAAGGGTTGTGCAAATGCATGAAATGCACTACCCCATGCTATCTGCCAGGGGGCGATATACACCAGAATGAAGTGTAGCTTGTGGAGAAGATCCCAAAGCTGTTGAAAAAAAAAGGAGCTGTTCAGTTGGGACTAGTTACTAAATGCACTGTCTGCTGTGAGCTATTTTTTGACAATAGTCTGGCACAATAGGCATTTTTGTCGAAGTTACAAAAAAAGTTGCTGACTTTAAATGCATTTTTTTATTGTGTTTTTTATTATATTACCTATTTTATTAAATGCATCTAAATGAATACTAAATATGAATACTAAATTAACATAAATGTGTAGGACATTGTTAATGATGAGTGTTTCATTGCACTAATGTCCATCCAACCCAGAGCACTGACCTTGTTGAAGACTATGGACATGAGGAAGAAGTTGAGCAGGAATGTCTCAGAGGCACTGCTGCAGTCGAACTCAAAGAAGATGATGGTGAAGATGAGCGTGAGGAACTGGTAGCTGGGATTGCAGAAGGAGGCACGAAGAAGCTTCATCCCAGCAACTGTCATCAACAAGACATCACAGCTGGAGCGAGACACAGACACCTGAGCCACTCAGGTGCAGAGGCAGCATACAGCCAAGCACAGCAAAAACCAATCAGGGTGACTCTGACTTCTGCTAACACCACCACAATGCTCAGTAAAATGTGTTATTAGGTTATTAGGAACCAAGTCTGCTCACCAAGGCAGCATTCATTTATTATATTTATAAAATACAGTAAAACAGTCAAATAATATAATTATATATTAAATAATTAAAGTAATATAATATTACTGCAATTTAAAATAACTGTTTTCTGTTTTAATTAAATAATAAAAAAAATTATATGATTCTTCAGCAGCCATTACTATAGTCTTCATAATCACAGTCATCTTTCAAAAATCATTCTAATATTCTGATGTTTTTTTTTATCAGTGTAGTTTTTATTAGTTAGTATCAATCAGTTGAGCTGCTTAATACTTTTTTTTAGCAAACAATTATACATTTGACAAATAAACATCATCTCTTTGACAAATAGAAAGTTACAAAGAAATGTATATGTAGCCAACAATGCTGTTCAAAATTATTTTTAGTTTAATATATATATATTTGAAATAGAAACCTTCTGTAACAATGTAAAAGATTTTTGATCAATGTAATGCAAATTTCAAATAAAACACTATTATTGTTTCCACAAAAGTTTTAAGCAGCACAACTGTTTTTAACATAAATAATAAATGTCTTTTTGAGCACCAAATCAGCATTTTAGAATGATTACTGAATGAGACCCTAACTGTATATACACATTAGCATTATATAATACTAATGTCAATATACAGTTAGGGTTGTTTAATATAAATTATGGGATTGACTGAAGAGTAAAACATAAAAAAAAGTTCAAAATCTTTGTTAAATTTTTAACAAGAATAAGGGGAAAGATACTTACTGTATTCCTAATTTCTTTCGATGGCTGAGGGCGAAGCCATCGTTGGTAAGTGCACTGAGGACAATGGCTGGGTAGACGATATACTTCTCAAAAGTCAACAGCCCCACATAGAGACGCTCAAACCACATCAAGTGAGCATCCTCTGAAAACACAGTATACTAAAATGAATTCAAATTAATAACACAATGTATTACAGCAGACACATCACAGAAGTGCAGGGAACTAACCTCTGGGTTCAAACTGTGAGTACTCCTTACTCTTCAGCACAGGATGAGAGATCCACAGCCAGGGATGGTGTTTCCGTAACTGAGGGATGAGATAGTGGGTGACAAAGCCCACAGTGGCTGCTAATGCATACAGCACTATGGACACAAATGGCTGCATGTGATGAAAAAAACTGTTAGTTGATATGTAAACTGCAAGCTTCATTGAATATGTAGTCATTATGTATAGGAAATTTAAAAGGAAGAGAAACTTACCCGTAAAGAAAGGAAAACCGTGCTGGCTGTTATTGCAAAGGTCAAAACTGAGGCAAGAATACAGACAACCAGATCTGACAGTAAAATCTCTTTCTGCAACATAAAATATAAGTCATTAATGACAGTTAATACAAGATTCCTTAGATGCAAATATTACAATTCCATTCAAAAGAAGCTAATACTTTCATTCTGCAAAAAGCCATTAAATTGTTTAAAAACAATAAAAACAACAGTAAAGACATGTATAATGTTACTAAAGATTTCTATTTCAAATAAATACTGTCCTTTTGGACTTTCTCTTCATCAAAAGATAAAAAAGTACAGTTTCCAGAAAAATTTTAAGCAGCACAACTGTTTTCAACATTTATATTAAGAAATATTTCTTGAGTATCAAAACAGCATATTAGAATGATTTCTGAAGGATCATGTCATACTGGAGTAATGGCTGCTGCAAAATCAACTTTTCCATCACAGGAATAAATTACATTTTAAAGCATATTCAAAAAGAAAACACTTATTTAAAATTGTACTAATATTTCACAATACTACTGTTCCCTTTCGACGGAACTTCGAACTGCGTCCTCTAGAGGTCGCTATGGGGAACATATTCAGCGTGACCGGTGTCTGAAGCATACATCTAAACACGACAATAGCATTAGCCTGTGACGTCATCACCCGGCGCGACCACAGTATAAAAGGGCGCCGGGGGAACACGTCATTCCTCTTCCTGCCCCGCAGGAGGATTGGGTATGATGAGCTGCTTGAGGTTATGGATCATGCCATGGCGAGGCCAAGAAAGTGATACCTTGAGGCCGCCTTGACAAGCATTTTCTTTCTAGCCATAGCCCTCCAACTCAGGTGACCCTTCCATTTCTTCCCGATCTCCATCTCCGACATCTGTTGGTTAATCTGGCGAATATCGGGTCGAAAGAGAAGGGCTTTATTCTTGATGCACCAGTTTCCCCTTCTGAGCATTTCAGCACATCCGTCAAGATGGTGGTCAAGAAGTTTAAGGAGGCCAAGACTGCCTTAAAATACTTCATTCCACGAAGGTCAAGATCTGAGCCTGCACAACAAAGGGGTCCTGGCCAGTCTTGATCTAAGGATCAAAGGTGGGCTCAGAAGACTAGAGTCGCGACTCGCACCCCTAGGGCTCAAAAGGGGCGTGGGTCTTAGGGTGACAGGCAAGATTTGAGGGAAGTGATCTAGACTAGGCGTTCTCAACACTCTCGTCTGGACCAGAGTAAAACCTGAGCCATGTACTCATGTACCTCCCTCTGAGAGTATTACATCTGCTCTCATCTTCTTCCCCTTAATTTCCCTAAAAAGATTAGGAGTAGGAGCCTCCTGCGCTTGCATTGCAGTCTCTTAGTGCTCTTCGGACGCCTCCAGCCTGTACCCATGAGCCTGAGTCATGTGCTGGAGCCATGGTTGGTGAGTACGATGCATGTCATCTACTCTACTGCTAGCTTTTGTGTATTCAATACTAGCCTTTTTTTCTGCAGTGCTACTCGGACCTGTTCTGTTTTCTGACTTTTTAGGTTTGACTCCCTGCTAAGTCAGGACCTCCTGCTGTTGACCGATTATAGTGATGGTTTCACTCATTGGTATTGATCCAGGCTGTTGATAGCCCCCATCTTTGGCTTGGACACGCAGCCTGGGATTCAGCGGAGGCCTCCCAGCATCAGGTCCCCAGTATAACGCTGAAACCTCAGGACTTGTGGGTCTTCCCACGGGCTAGTACTCTTCTGAGTACATGCTTCGTGACAAGCATCCTATCCTCTGGCCAGGGTGCACTACTCATCTCTCACTCTTAGGGGTCTACTGAGATTTGAGTCTTTCCTTAACCATCATCCACGTATTCTGAGCTAGAGCTCCTCTGGCTGAGGAGTTGAGGAGCTTAACACTCCATAAACGGTCAGGCCCGCGGGTCCTCCCTGTCACACTGCCTTTATGGTTGAACCAGTAATCACCCCTCTGCGGAGTGGGCATGAGTACACTGCATTCCCTGAGGTATGAGGGATTTGTGTTTCTGCGGAACCCCTCTTGTAAGGTCTCTACTCATGAATGGTTATTGGGTCCCTCTATTTCTTCAGATTCTATCGGGTCTGGTTGTTTGGGACCCATGCTCTCTATAGAGATAGAAAGCATGAGACCGTGTCCAACTGCACCAGTGGATTGTCTCTTATTGGGCCCTGCTGGGTTGCCCCTACTAATCTAGCACAGCTTTCTGGTTGAGCTGCGAAGTGCTGCACTCACTTGTGAGGGTTAGCTACGAGTTGCTCCCAGTATGTGCTGTAAGGGCCCGCCTCAGCTTGAGAGCTGTGATCATTGCTCCCGAAAAAGCCTATTTGCAACAAACTGAGTGTTAGGCCTGTCTCGGTCGCCTCCTTGGTCAGTTGCCTTTTTTTTGGGGACCCTATTGTTCCCTGTAGAGATGTGTGATCCCCTTCTAGCAGGATCCCATTTCCGATGTCCCATTTGCGATTTATCTGCTCCCCAGACATGGCTGTCCGGCCCTCACTGTGGGAGGGTCTCTTTGAGCTCACCATTCCTAGGCAGACTGGGTGAGTCATCCTCTCGACTTGAGAGTTAAGTCCTCTGACCCTGGGCTATTGATCGCTTCGGTCAAGCTGGGTTCCTCTCTCTTCTTGCTAGCGGTTGAATCCTCCACTCTTGAGCTACGTGGCAGTGACATCAGGTAGTTGGGCCACTTGCTGCTTCCCTGATAAGCTGCCTCTATTTGAGTCAAGACAGGCAGTGCTCCCCTCACTTTGGGAGGTTGTCTTTGAGACTGCCACTCCCAGTTGAGTGTCTGTGGACTTCTCTCATCGAGTCCTCTGCTTGTTTGAGCTCCATTGAGTAGCAGCCTCAATTTGTTAGGCCTCTCTCCGCCTCCCTGTTGAGCCACTCTCTTTGTGGGTAGAGCTTAGCAGTGGCCTTGGGGGGTTCATATAAGCACGCCCCTCTCAATCTTGAGTGTCTGAGTCCCCCTTCTATTTTTGAAGTTTGGCCTCCGCTCTCTTGAGCTCCGGATAGAGGTCATGCCAGGTGGCTGGGCCATCTCCTGCCTCCCTGGCGGGTTGCTTGTTAAGTGAGCTAGCTGTGCTCCCCTCACCATGAAGGGCCTCTTGCAAGTGCACTGCTCCCTTCTGGGCATCTGTGAGCAGATGCTTCGGATTCTGATCTGTGAGCGTGCCACAGTCATGTAGGGCTCCTAGGATGGTTTAATACAGCTTCAGTCACCCCTTAACCATATACCGTTTAACGGTATACCGTTACCCATAGCGACCTCTAGAGGACACAGTTTGAAGTTCCCTCGGAAAGGAAAGTCTCAGGTTACATATGTAACCATGGTTCCCTGAGAAGGGAACGAGACACTGCGTCCTCTAGTTCCCTTGCCATGCTTCGGACGCAATCTTCAGACGAAGAAGCGGATGACGTGTTCTCCCAGTGCCCTTTTTTACTAAAGGGTGATGATGTCACAGGCTGTCATCGGCCAATGTTACTGTCATGTTTAGATCTATGTTTCAGACACTAGTCACTTCTCAGGGAACCATGGTTACATACGTAACCTGAGACGTTTTTACTGTCTTTTTAAATCAAACACATGGGAGACATAAGATGCTTCTTTTAAAAACATGAAAAAAATCTTACAGATTCTTGACTTTTGAGTAGTAATGTACATCTGATTATTCTTGTCAATGCTCAGATGAAATAAAAGACAATTTTGGAAAATTACCTAAATAAATCAAAGATACCCACCACTGAGACTCTGAGTTTCTCTGGAAGAGGGTCTGTGCTTGCAGCAGGTATTTCCTCCTCGTCTTCCTCACCTTGTCCAAGTGACGGCATCAGCTTGGACTTAATCAATGAGCTGAGATAAAAGAAACAAACAAATATGTGCTTACAAACTAAGTACCGGCATATTTTGAGGGCTTCAAGCTATGGCAGCAGTTCAAAATGTTCCTGACCAAATGATCTGTGGAAAGTGTATAGTGTTCTTACAATAACACAGATGGATCACTGCTTTGTCGACTAAGATGATAGGACAGGACAACTAGCAGGGCACAGAAACCAGAGAAAAGTGCTGGAATATGCTGTTCATCCCAAGGCTCCTACACAAAAGATGTCATTACCATTACAAACTTACAATCTAGCATTAAAAAATAAACTATTTATACTGATAATCTACTCATTTTCAAAGTATACTGCATCATTTTATTCCAGCAGATTAACTGCATGTTGTCATTTAAAATACATAATTCCAACAGATCTTACCTTCAAAGCGCCAAGACAGAATCCGTAGAGTAAAGATAGCGCTATAAGACTTCGTACTATGCAGTACACAGCAGATGGGAGCCCAGTTGCAGCTAAGCAGAAATCAGAAACATTAGTTTCCTCCAATTCTGACTTAGATTAATTTTTTTATTATGTCTGTTTCGACAAGAAATTGTCATAAATGATTTAGCTTGGATACAGACCTGTCCCTCCAAAAAAGTGCATGTCAATTTGTTCTAAAAAGTATATAACAAAAGTGTTGATTTGTGGAAAGAGGCCAAGAAGGAATGTTACTGGAAAGCAGTATGTAAACCCTGAAAATATCAGATCAACATCAAGTCAAATGTCTGTCAGTCACGTTTGACTCCATCTGTAATTTTTCAAACATGCTCAAAAACACATACCGACTAAAATGTCTTGCAGATACTGAAGGGCGTCTGATGTTACTATTGTGATGCCATAGATGGTGGACACAGGGAGGTCTGGTGTTCGCAACAATATTTCCAAAATCCAAATAAGGCCACAGAACATACAGAAAAATGCAGCACGACTGTAGATGACAATTTGATTATGGCCCTGTAACAAACAAAAAAAGACTCTTTGTATCAGCATTCTTCATCCTGTTAAACATAACTATATGAAATTTTCTTGAATGCTTCTCTAGGAAACTCACATGTGTAGGTGAAGCCGCATCTGGCTGAACACTCTATAAAACATAAGAGGCTTTAGCAGGCAGCCTAGAAGCAGATTAATTTTCAGCAAAAACAGGCTGTAAAATGAGGAACGCTGTACCTTCAGCAAGGAATACTGACAGCTAGCAATGACCAGGCAGAACTGAAAGACCCAGATGTCTTTGAAGCAACCCTCATTTAGAAGCACAAACCCCAGAAAAGCCACCAAGAAAGCTAAGAATACAGCCACCATGTTTTCAGTCTTATCCTTATTTCTGCAAAAACAATGAGCGTATTTTTGTTCTTAATGTTATTTGAACAGCAATGCATTGTCTAAAAAGGGACGCTTTCATTGTCACACTCACCTGTCTAACAATGCCATCAAGGTTAAGCGATCGTACAATATGTTCACCCATTTCCCAGGAAAAACCTTTAGTTTGTAGTACAGCTTTCTTGAAGGTTTCTCTTGGGTTGATGTCTCAGATGATTCATCTAAGGAGTCCTCCTCCTGTGTATGAGAAATATTTAAACCCTCGGTAAATGTTGGCTGAATTTTCATTTTTGGTTGAGCTATCCTTTAAAGGGTTAGTTCACCCAAAAATTAAAATTCTGTTATTAATTACTCACCCTCATGTTGTTCCAAACCCGTAAGACCTGTGTTCATCTTCGGAAAACAAATTACGTTGTTTACGCATAGTGCAACATGTTCAGTAGACAGCGCGTGCATGCTGAACGTAAACAATGGTAATTAAGTTGATTACGTTCTGTAAAACTCTCCAAAATGGCTGAAGACGGTAACTTGGGGAGAAGAGATGCTAAATAAATTATGTTGTTATTGTTTTCTTTGTGCACAAAAAATATTCTCGTAGCTTCGTAAAATTATGGTTGAACCACTGATGACACATGGACTATTTTACCAATGTCCTTGCAACGCTTCTGTGCATTGATCATGTAGTATCCTTGCTGTTTATGGAGGATCAGAGAGCTCTCAGATTTCATCAAAAATATTTTATTTGGTTTTCTGAAGATGAACGGAGGCTTACGGGTTTGGAACGACATGTGGGTGAGTAATTAGAAAGAATTTTTAGTTTTGGGTGAACTAACCATTTAAGATACAGTATTTTAACCAAAACAACCAACATGTTTTCTGTGTTTTGTCTATTGTGTTGAATTAGAGACAGCTTATTATGTGGAAAAAGGGATTCTACACCTGGAAGATTTCCGGATGGGTTCTCCTGGGCCGGAGTCGGCGAGTTGGAAGGATACGTCGCTGGAAGGGGCATTCAGAAGGACCTCCCACTAACCCGTCCTGGCACTCGGAGTTAGAGGATGTGGACAGGAGATCACTAATGGAGAGATGGTAACATTACAACTAAATTTTGATTTTAATTGATGTGATTATAAAAGAGAAGTAGAATAGGATACTGAACCACATGTTGCCTGTGATGAGCTCGGCACCAAGGGGTAAGTTTAGAGCTCTTTCATTGTACAGTTTCCGAGGTCTCTCTCCTGTAGATATTATACATGTTATAAGCCCAGCTCTACATGCACAAACATCAGAGAGAAATGACACTGCACATAACAGACCTCAGTTGTTTCTGTCATAGTTGTCTGTCACTGTACTCACTGTGAACAGTGTGAAAAGTGTAAACCTCCTCTTTGGATGTAGCCTCCGGTCTACAGATGACCTGAAGCATAGAGCTCTCTGACTGGGACGTTTGTGAGGGCAGAGAATCATAATCAGGGTCCCTCTCCTTATCTGTCTGTGGACTGTGAGAATAAAGAGAATATTAACCCTAAAGTGAAGTGAATTTATATTCATAACTGTTGTTTTTCATGAGGTACACACACTACAAATTTTCCTCCCATCCTAGTTTTTTTTTATCACCATGTGTCTGTACTTGCTAAATAAAATTATTAATAACAAATTATTAATATTAATTTTAATTATTAATACAATTCAAATTTACCAAAACATTTGAAGAATAGTGTGTACAGTATGTACATAATATTATACTTTAATACTATTGTCATATGTAATTTTTTTCATATGTTCTCTATATATGCAAATATCATGTTTATGTTCAAGTTTAAAAAGAAAGTAAATAGCAGCAGTCATTTAGCAGATGCTTTTATCCACAGCAATTTACAGTATGCCAGATGGCACAATACCCACCTCTCTGGAGAGACAATAGGAATGAGAGTTTCTGGAATGGTTTTCATCGTGTCCGTAGCCAGACTGTTTGGGGGATTTGGATGCTCTTTTTGTTGTCCTGTGGATTCTGACACATCTGAGTTCTTCTCCGCCATCATACTTTGCTCTGAAAGGAGTTGGACCATTAGTTTGAGTTAAGATATTAAATCCAGTGTCATAAATCAGCACTCACCATTTCTGTCTTCATTCTCCTTCTCAGCCTCATTTCCTCCCCCAAATCTGGTGCTATTGATTGACTCCAGCAAAGACACAAACTCAACAAAGTTGGACTCATTGGGTATCTGTCCCTCCTTGGCTTCTAGGTCTGATTTAGAGGAGGTCATTGTACCGAGCTTATCTTTAGCTCTGTGGCTAATAAGGACAGCATCTCGTCCACTGTCAATACTGAGTCCCCTAGCATGTGTTCTTCCACTCTGAGTGCACCTCATATACACTGAGGGGATCTGCAAGAATCCATCAGCATCCACTTTAAGCTCAGGTGGGTCATTTTCTTCAGTGTGGGAATTCACATCAATGCCTGAAGAGCTGTTATTGGTCACTTGGGGGCTCAGGTTCGGCATCTCAAGCTCAATGCTCTCTATTTCTTTGCATTCTTGAGCAGAGTCAGAACTGATCGGCTCTTTGGCAAGAAGACTGTCTTGATGCTCAGACTTTTCCTGAACTGAGCTGTCTCCTGCAACCAGTTTATCTTCTTTTTCATCACCTGCAGAGGGTTCCTCCACTTCGTGAGGCGAATCGAAAGTGATGACAGGAATTTTAACAGGACAGTCGGATTCTCCCTGCTGGGACTGAGCTGACTCTAAGATGCTCTGTTTGACGGACTCCTCCAGTTCGGCTGCTGTCTGTGGGTCACAGCTCATTGTGATAATGATCTTCACCATATCACTCTCGTCCAGGTGGGCTGAGGGACTCGAGTTGTCAACCAGCACCACAGCAATTTCATCGGAGCAATAATTCTCCTCGGGTGTTTCTCCATCATCGGCTTCTCGTGTGATTTCTAGAGAGGTATTATTGTTGTTGGGGTCAGTTGGGGGTTTGTCTTTCTCCTCTATACTGTCTTCTTCATTCACAGAGGAAAGTGGAAGATCATCCTCAGCTTTGTCCCTGTGGGCTGAAGGAATCTGCTCTCCCTGCAGGAGTGGGGCAGACTGGTCAGTATTGGGACTGAACACATCCTCAGGGGTGAGTCGCTCCTCTGCCTCTGGCCTAGATCGTTCATCACTCTGACCTATAAAAGTCAAAATGTCAAATAGACATATGGTTTTTTAAAAGAATTCAATTCAGTAGCTACCAGATGATGAACCCCATTGGTTGACGTCACAAACTGCTTTAAATGGTTAATTCAACCAAAGATTAAATTTCTGTCATCGTTTACAAACCCTCATTAGACTTCAGTTAATCTTTGAAACACAAATTAAGATTTACTAAAACTTGAGAGATTTCTGACTCCACTGAAAGTCCCAGTAACCAAAACTTCCAAGAAAGAGTCAGATTAAATTACACAAGATGCATACATAAGCTTCCATGTTCACTATCACTATGATCACTATTTAGATGTAAACAAAAGCCTAAATTAAATCTGTTCATATGGATTCATTTTATGAAGCCTTTAAAATATTTCTTAGATCTTCTAAGCTTTGGTGACTTTTAATGAATGACTTTCAATTTATTCATATCTTTATTTGTGCTTTTAAGATTAACCAAAGTCTTATGGGTTTGGAATAACATGAGGGTAAAGAAAGGATGACAGAATTAAAAAAAAAATCCCTTTAACCAAATTTCCTTAGTATATATGGCTGTATAATTAATTTTATTTATTTTATACAATTATATTAGATTAACAATATTTTTATAATATATTACATGAACAACTTACAACTTAAACATTAAATTCAATAAAATATTGTACAAAAAAAAAACTTCTGTGTTTTAGATGCAGTCAGAGACCCTCACAATGTAAGTGTGAAGCTGTGTTTGGGCTTTCTGACAAAGCTGTCTGACAGCTCTTTTTGAGAGGTCCTGGCAGGATGTCACACTCAGTGTGACGTGTAACTGAGTCAAGATAGAAAGTAGTCAAGTTATTCCTCAGTTCATATGTAAGGCTCTGTGACAGAAACTTACAGTGATGTATCTGCACAGCATGTTCCCAGAATTGTGAGGATCTCTTGCAATGCAGTGAAACCAGGCCAGTGCTATAATTAAAGCTGGTACATACCCTCTATATTCTTCAGCTCCTCAGATTTTGGACACTCTTCACAGTTTTGTTAAGCAGGAAAACAAAAAATATATTATTTAAAGTGCACAAAAAATAGTATACATAACAATATCCACTGCAAGATTTGTGTAAAGAAGTTATGCTTTCAAAGTGTTGCTCTTATACTAATTACCATTAACATATTTGTGACATTCTGTAAAAATACATATTTTGCAAAGTAAATGTAAATAATTATGGTACATAAATTCACGAAAGTATTACTAACTCCAATTAGTCCAGGGTCTGTTTCAGTCTGTTTCACTGTGACTTGTATTACTGGACTTAGTCTGTTTTTGGTCAATACTGATGTGGCAACACTGTCAGGAACTGTGCTGCTCTTCCTGTAGATTAAAACAGTTATCAGAAAAATATATCAAAATACTTTTGGCAGTGCTTTGAGGACAGGGCAATAATAGAAAATAACACTGCAAAATAATACTGAATTCAATAAATGGCACAACTGATTTTGGATCTTACCTTAAAGATGGAAGACAGGAATCAGATGCGTTGCTTTTCTTGTCTACACCTTTGCTGATGTCAGGCACACTATTCTGGGCTACAATGTCGCCCTGATCGAACATCAGATGGAGGCGATAATTTACCATCTTAATGACAATGAAGAAAACTGTCACCGAGGTGCAGTAAATACTGAGGGTAGTAGTGGTGGGTGGAAGAGCCTGAGAAAGGACGAGAGGGAAAACACATCAGAGCCAGATAGATCAACTATGAAATAGTAAAATAGATTTTTGAGTTTGTATTATTATTATCTCAATGATAATATTAATAATAATAATATTTTTTTTGTAATTTCTTCACCACTGACAAAACACGTTATATAGGCCTATGTTTATTTTCGTATAGCCCAGGCTACTGTAAATGCAAAACAATGCTTTTAGACGTTCATCACCTGTACAGGAGGCTATGCAGAAGAAAAATGCGACAGAGCTAGCACCAAACAAACACCAAAATTGATATAAAACACAATACATTTAACGCGTGAATCAGTTTTATTTCTTCAGAGAAATATTCCGTATAAGGTTTCTGCAGCTATAACGCACTGCATGCTTTCTAATTGCAGAACGCATATTATCGGCGGCCTGCGGCATTGTATCACTCACCAAATGAAGAGATAATGGAAGCATGAGCAAAAACATCCATAAATACAGGTGACATGAATTGTTGAATTTATTCTGCTCTGGATCATGATACCATCCTCCGGTCAGTGAAGCCCAGACTCCTTGGCGTAGCGTTTGCACAACTTGAGAGCCCATATTTTTTTTGCAATAATGGTCGCTACAGATATATCATCATGCTGCAAGCTGCGAATTCACACCGCTACCGTCCTCGACTCGCTACCCCTGCGCGCGATTACATATTTACAGAAGCTGCCTCTACATCCTTCCTTGAAGCCGTTTAATTTTCTTTTTCATCGTCCACGCCTTGGCTCCCTGTTTCCCAGCATAGGGACATTGGTTTTGTGCGGTGAAAGGCACCTAGCAGCATCCTCCTTCACATGAGCGGAGAGGAGGGAGGAAGGGACTGATTCATAGCGATGCTCTGCTGCTCACTGAGTCACGCGCCCCCTCCCTGCGCTGCCAGTCCAAACACAAGAGCCGTGGAGAATCAGCTGTACTGCAGCCAGACAAGCGGGACAGCATCTTCAGCTTTTACACAGAGAGATAGCAGTTCATTTTGACACGCATGCCAACATTTTATGTCAATTTCAAATATTGAGTACAGCAATAAATATGTGCGCAAAATTTCAAACGTCAATTTTTTTTAACTTGCCACACCACCGCGATTTTTACACATAACAATAGCAATTTTTAAACCATTTTTGTCTTCATTACGTCTTCATTATTAAAATATAAACTTTTTAAATTGGATGATCAGGGTAAATTGTACTTATTTTGTCTTCTGTGAAACATGTAAGTATTTATATAGCTTCTGAAGTCCAGTACTAAAAAATATGAACGTTAAACAAAATGAGAAGAATTTACACATCATCCCCCGGCTCTTAATGCATTGTGTTGCCTTCTTGAGCATCAGTAAATGTTTTCACCTTTTGTAATAGTTGTGTATGAGTCACTCAGATGACATCAGTGTGAAAATATGGAACCTCAAAATCATACAGTCACTCCTGGAAAGGGTTCAAATATGCAGAAGATGCTGGAAAACCAAAGAATGTGCAGGAGCTGGAGGATTTTTCTGAAGAACAGCAGACAGAACTGCTCAGGACCAACAAGGGACTCATGAACAACTATCACAAAATATAAAAACAGTCGTTGATCGTCCTGGAAATGACACATAAGATTCAAGGGTATGTAATGGGGTCATTTTTATAAATTCAGTTATTTTGTCGTGTGGAGTATATGTAAACATCTGTTATGTGAAATAGCGTTTTCAGGACAGTACTAAATAAAAAATAACAAAATTTTTATGATCCCTCCTATTTTGTTTTAATTATTAACATTTTGCACATTCTGCAAGGGGTATGTAAACTTCTGAGCATAACTGTATATATATATATATATATATATGTGTGTGTGTGTGTGTGTGTGTGTGCAGATATGCTATAAACAATTATGCAAGGGAATGTGAATAAGATGATGAATTGTGATACTTTGTAATGATGTGCTTTAGATGACATAGGCTATGTCAATACACTGATATAGATATACACAATATTATAAAGGCCAGACTTAGAATTAACAACCTTCTTTGGCTGCAGACAAATATAATGGGAATATTATATAATGGGAATATAAATGTATAAAGTATCTAAATGTTACAACATTATTCAGTTACATGTTGCTGAAATTATGTCTAAAATAAGCATTATTAATTAATAATTCAGCACTTTTTTCCCATTTGTATTTATTTATTGTTATATAGGTAACAAAAAATAACTTGATATATTCATTATAATGAGACGAGGCATTTGCAGTGTGTTTTAGAGTTTTGGGAATTGTATGTGTTTGTTTATTTTTCTTATTTGAAATCATCTCATTAAATGTAACATTACAGGTAGGCTATAGGCCTATAAACAATATACAGGTGCACCTCAATAAATTAGAATGTCGTGAAAAAGTTCATTTATTTCAGTAATTCAACTCAAATTGTGAAACTTGTGTATTAAATAAATTCAGTGCACACAGACTGAAGTAGTTTAAGTGTTTGGTTCTTTTAATTGTGATGATTTTGGGTCACATTTAACAAAAACCCACCAACAAATTAGAATACTTCATAAAACCAATAAAAAAAAAAAAAAAAAAACATTTTCAGTGTGGGCAGGTGCCAAATCCTGCTGGAAAATGAAATCAGCATCTTCAAAAAGCTGGTCAGCAGAAGGAAGCATGAAGTGCTCCAAAATTTCTTGTACATGTACTCAATATTTGGTAGGGGCTCCTTTTGCTTTAATTACTGCCTCAATTTGGCGTGACATGGAGGTGATCAGTTTGTGGCACTGCTGAGGTGGTATGGAAGCCCAGGTTTCTTTGACAGTGGCCTTCAGCTCATCTGCATTTTTTGGTCTCTCGTTTCTCATTTTCCTCTTGACAATACCCCATAGATTCTCTCTGAGGTTCAGGTCTGGTGAGTTTGCTGGCCAGTCAAGCACACCAACACCATGATCATTTAACCAATTGGTGCTTTTGGCAGTGTGGGCAGGTGCCAAATCCTGCTGGAAAATGAAATCAGCATCTTCAAAAAGCTGGTCAGCGGAAGGAAGCATGAAGTGCTCCAAAAATTTTTTGGTAAACGGTTGCAGTGACTTTGGTTTTCAAAAAACACAATGGACCAACACCAGCAGATGACATTGCACCCAAAATCATCACAGACTGTGGAAACTTTACAATGGACTTCAAGCAACTTGGGCTATGAGCTTCTCCACCCTTCCTCCAGACTCTAGGACCTTGGTTTCCAAAACTTGCTCTCATCTGAAAAGAGGACTTTGGACCACTGGGCAACAGTCCAGTTCTTCTTCTTAGCCCAGGTAAGACGCCTCTGACATTGTCCGTGGTTCAGGAGTGGCTTAACAAGAGGAATACGAAAACTGTATCCAAATTCCTTGACACTTCTGTGTGTGGTGGCTCTTGATGCCTTGACCCCAGCCTCAGTCCATTCCTTGTGAAGTTCACTCAAATTCTTGAATCGATTTTGCTTGACAATCCTCATAAGACTGTGTTTCTCTCGGGTGTTCATGCATCTTTTTCTTCCACACGTTTTCCTTCCACTCAACTTTCTGTTAACATGCTTGGAAACAGCACTCTGTGAACAGCCAGCTTCTTTGGCAATGAATGTTTGTGGCTTACCCTCCTTGTGAAGTGTGTCAATGATTGTCTTCTGGACAACTGTCAGATCAGCAGTATTCCCCATGATTGTGTAGACTAGTGAACCAAACTGAGAGACCATTTTGAAGGCTCAGGGAACCTTTGCAGGTGTTTTGAGTTGATTAGCTGATTGGCATGTCACCATATCCTAATTTGTTGAGATGGTGGGTTTTTGTTAAATGTGAGCCAAAATCATTACAATTTTGGAACCAAAGACTTAAACTACTTCAGTCTGTGTGCACTGAATTTATTTAATACACAAGTTTCACAATTTGAGTTGAATTACTGAAATAAATAAACTCTTCCACGACATTCTAATTTATTGAGATGCACCTGTAGAATTGTTTATCAAGGCCAGTCGGGTGCATATCTTTACATACTAACATATTGCAAGCTGTATGTTGTAAAGTGTAGGGTAAAGCAGATTGATTTATCCAGTCAGACACCATTGTAAATCTCCAGACGTAGCATAACACCGCAGATTAAAAAAAGAAAAGTTCCCAGTTCCCACTTTTGTTTTGCACTCACGCAGAGTGTCACGTGACCTCCTGCAACCAATCCATTTCCACCTTTTCCTTCTCTCTGGTCAGTCGAGTCGGAGGAGCGGAGCGATGGCGGTGCGCTCATAGACTTTACCAAGCAAAGTTTTAGCTGCTCTGAAAAAGTCTTTGGATCTAGGCGAGAGGGGGAAAAGCCGTCGTTTTTGTAATGCTGGTGAATGACTGAAGTGCGCACTACACTGACTCTGCGAAAGGTGCTGCGCGCGCGACGAGTCCTTGGCGACGGCGGAATTTCGGTAGCTGTTACTAGTTTGTGAAGTTCGCAAAGAGAGCTAACGCGTTAGCATAGCTCTTTAGCCTGCTCATGTAAAGTGTTTCAACTAGCCAGAGAGTTTTTATACGTGTAGACACGCAAGTTAATTAGTAACTTATCTTAGGTAGTGGATTAATCGCGTGTATATTTAGCTTGATTCATTCGCTTGGGATGAGCAGGTACTTTGCACCTGTAGCTCTCAACTTTCCCTGTTAGGTATGTTGTTTACCTTCATTTTTATAAAGATGAAAATCGTTTGTATATCTGGTTGAGCTTAAATCGATAGACTAATAATGTAGCGTTTACTGTCAAAAGTAACGTTAAACATAAAGGTAGCGTCGCAAATATCCCGGCTAATGTTGATGTCTCGGCTTCAGAGGCACTTCGCACTCCCAGACTGGTTATCTGGCTTACGTGGAAACAAAGCAATGCGTCCCTTAACCTCTATTAAGCCGGATTTAACCTGACTGACTCTACATTAATGATATAAAGTGACCTGGCCGGGGTTCTTAGGAATTTTTTGTGTGTATGTGTCATTGGGGAATACGACTACAGGACTAGTTTACTTTGATTTGACATCACGGCACCCTATGGTGCTCCTGCAGGCACCGAGACATGGATGTTCCCCAGGCCGTTTTCCCAAACGGTGAGGGGCGCCCGAGCCTCCAAGACCATGTCTGGACGGAGTCCTGCAGCTCGGGGACTTGGGCTCACTCTGCCCCCGTGTGTCCCCGCTCGCTCTGGACCGCGGTGTTTGACTACGAGGCCAGCGGGGAGGACGAGCTCAGCCTCCGGCGAGGAGACGTGGTGGAGGTCCTGTCTAAGGACGCTGCCATCTCGGGAGACGAAGGCTGGTGGACTGGTAAAATTAACCATCGCGTGGGCATCTTCCCATCTAATTATGTTACTTACCAACCAGCCATTTATAGAGCGGTAGGGGCTCGCGAGAGTGACCCGTCCGCCCCTGTTCGGATACCGTTCTCTGAACTTGTTCTACAAGAAATCATCGGCGTCGGTGGGTTTGGCAAAGTCTACCGGGGGACCTGGAAGGACCAGGAGGTCGCGATGAAGGCAGCTCGACAGGACCCCGACGAGGATATTAAAGCGACTGCAGACAGTGTTAGGCAAGAAGCCAAACTTTTCTCGATGCTTCAACATCCTAATATTATTAAACTAGAGGGGGTGTGTTTGGAGGAGCCTAACCTGTGTCTGGTCATGGAATATGCCCGAGGAGGGACTCTGAACCGCGCTTTGACGGGCAGGAGGATCCCCCCTCATATCCTCGTGAACTGGGCCGTCCAGATCGCCAGAGGCATGCAGTATCTCCACGAGGAGGCCGTGGTTCCCATTATTCACCGAGACCTCAAGTCCAGCAACAGTAAGAGAGAGTTACCACACGCTCATTAACATTAACACCTCCTTATCTTGACCAAGAATTACAGGTATTTGCTCTACTGTAGAAGCACACACAAGCTTGTCACATTGGTATTTCCTTTCGCAATTAGCACGTTAATCATTAATCTTTCACAAAGCTTATCATTAGCACATCAACCTTTTTCCATATAAGCCTGTGTTTGGACCTAAAAGGAGGGGAACAGATCACCACGTGCTTATCCTTGTACAGTAACATGGGACAACTAGGAATATTAGAACTAGGAAGATAATATAAAATCTAACTGTATTTAATGCAACCTGTGTGTGGTGTAGAGAGCTGTGAACTGTCTTCTAGCTAAAGGCAATATGATTCTCAATGGAAGCCACTAGCTTGTGAAATCTAACCCCAGAAGAAAAGCTATAAAATTGATGGATGCTCTGAGATTGAATAGAGCCTTTGTAGTTTATGTTAAAGACACTGGATCCTTCCAAGTCCTTCTGGCAACTTCAGAATTTGCACATCTTAGAGTACAGCCTAAGCTGCAAGTTTTTAAATATTTAAAAAACTTCTTTGCTTGCACCATTTCTTAAATCCCTCCCTGTTTTTGCTTATACTATTCTAGACAATGTTTAAAACTTGGCTGCCATTTCTTATTTTATTGCCTTCCTAAAATTGATCATTTGTGTTACTCATTTTTAAAGCTTTAGATAAAAGCAACTACTAAATGAATAAATATAAATTTATATTGCAGCAAAAATTGTGTTTTCACACTGCTCTGTATATAAAGTTGGATATAGATCCAACTTTATCTGCATACACAGTCTAATCACATACAGTGATATATAGTTAATCTCAACTTCTTGAGTTTTTTAGTACCTAAATGTAATTATATGTATTTAATATAAGCATACATGTAGAATAATCACCTAGGGCATTTTTTTATATTATAATCACCTTATGCGTATATTATATACTATATTCTCTCCCAGCTCTGTTAAATGTGACAAAAAGGCATGACGATATTATAAACATTAACATTGTTATTATTATTTATTTTTTTAAGTTATATTTATGGGCTTTTTGTGCCTTATTTTGAGAGTACAGTGGAGAGATGACAGTAAAGTATTGGGGTGGAGAGAGGGAAGCGGGATCAGTAAAGGACCTCGAGGTGGGAATCGAACTCGGGTCGCTGTGTTCGACGCACTAACCACGAGGCTATCAGCGGCGACAACATTATTATTTTCTTTAAAGCTGCTTTGAAATACTGTGTATTGTGAAAATCACTATAGAAATCAATTTGACTGACTAAAATTTAAATTTTGCACATTTAGTTTAAAATAACTCATTCCCCATCATATACATGTACATCTGGGTCAAAATGCTTAACTATTAAACTGAGATGGTGAAATTACCTTTATAAATGTTGGCCCTAAAGTCATCAGAAAATTTAAGGTTGCATTTTTTCACCACACCCCAGTTGTCACTGACAATTGATCAGGCTGTGTGAAAACTGCACCTGCTCTTCACTAGTGGATTTGAGTCATGCATTAGCAGGGTTTCTTGCTCTAGAGTTGCACAGCCAACAAGTGATAAGCCACTGGCTCTCTTCAAGCCTAGGAATGATTTCTTCTGAATGAGTGTGACCCTGGTCAGGTTATGAAGTTAAGAGGTTTGAGTTTGAACAGCTGGTGTGCTCTTTGAGAAGCTGCCTATCTGCTGACAAAGTTCAGAAAACTGATCTGAAAATTGGTCTGCATTAAGAGTCACTAAGTCTGAATGTAAATGTTTTTTTTTCTCGATAATTAAATTATTAGTGTAATAGAGTCTTTTAAATAATTTTTGTATAATGACTAGTGGTGAGTATTGTCATGTTTTACCTTAATGCTTTACAGATGTTTATAAAGAGAGTTTCTTTCATGTAAACGGGGATATTTGCTCTTTCCCTAAAACAATACTATGTAGCTACAAGGCATACTGCATGACTATGGGATTGTCCTATCATGTTTCTTAGTCATAGATGGAGTTGGGAAAGACCCTAATGCTTATCTGCCTCATGTATGCTATACACATTGGTTAACCAATACCTTAAAGAGGTGTTTCAATGCTGTACAAATTTGATCAGCTGGTAACATTGACCTGATAATGTAAATCTATTCAGCAGCTGAATTTTCAGCAGCCATTGTGCCAGTCTTCAGTGTCACATGATCATACAGAAATCATTCTAATATGCTGATTTGATGCTCAAGAAACAATTCCTTTCAATAATGTTGATTTTTAATTTGGAACAATTATTTATATATGTTTAAGCAATGAATAGAAAGTTTAAAGAACAGCTTTTATATATATACACACACACACACGTGTGTGTGCGCTACACTGTGTCTTTACATTGCAAATATATTTTTTGATTGTAAGCATTGATTAATTTAAAGCATTCCTTGCTGCTTATTTAAAAAAAAAAAAAAAAAAATTAAATAGTGTAGTTAATTTTGGCAAATGCGTTGTGTATCATTATTATTACT
The DNA here is from genome assembly GCF_018340385.1 of Cyprinus carpio. Taxonomy (NCBI): domain Eukaryota; kingdom Metazoa; phylum Chordata; class Actinopteri; order Cypriniformes; family Cyprinidae; genus Cyprinus; species Cyprinus carpio. The sequence continues at coordinate 16,218,788 of NC_056609.1, read as the reverse complement.
GTGTCATTCTCTCTGTTAAATTAGCAGCGTATATCCAGAAAAATAAAATAGACAGCTTTCCACTATCAACAATAGACGCAATGTGGCACCCTGCCCCCGTTCAGCGTGGCAGTGCTACTGTTAACGCACCTCAGTTTGTTCACCTCTCCACAGGATTGTGACAAACTACACTGGAAGCTTGCTGACCTTAATTGAAAAAAATAACGTGTGTTTGTTCAGTGCTGCACTCAAGACACCCACCCATCATGAGCCAGAGCCTTTCTGCTGTGTTCTTAAGGGGGACTCTTTGCCCATTCAGGTTGCAGTACATTGTTTAGCAGGTTAAACGTAGAGGGTACATTTTTAAGGAGGCACAAACAACAGCAAAGTCAAATAGTAGTCTCTCAAAAAGTAAGAAATGAAATCAGATTTGCTTTGCGCCCACTCTTGCTTATCTGATCAATGATTATCTTTGAGATATAGCAAATAGTGAGTGAAATGATGTTTTTTGTGCCCTAATCTTTTAATACCTCACCCAAAGGAATGTCGCTAACGAGGGGGCAAAAGCTTAACATAAGTTTGCACAATGGAATGGTCAAGCACTAGTTGCTAGGTGACTGCCAACCCGAGAATGCTCCGATTCCTGGGCCTGAAAGGCTTATTTTCATTATTTTTAATCTCCTCAATGGCTGCTGTTTTCTCTCCAAGACAGGGAGCTTCCCCTGATTGGGGGTAAAGAATATTGCAGAACTGTAGCCAGCAGCCCCTGTGAAACTCGCACTGTGCTTTGTGTTTTGTAATTTCTGGCACATGAAGTGTAACGTTAAGGAATCTCAAGCATGTGTGCTCTCCAAAATATATATACACACACACACTCTCTCTCTCTCTCTCGCTCTCTCTGACTGACAGTGTAGAGAACAATGGCCTTGTTGGAGGGATACAGAGGGTCCGTGGCGAACATACTACAGGCAGTGGTTATTGTCTCATGATCTAAAGATGATTTTCTGCCCCATAAAACGGACACCATAGAAATCTGAGCAAAGAAAAGACTTCAGAGCAGAGGCAAATCAGAGCAGAATTGTTTTGAAGCACTATTAGTTTTAGAAGGTTTTTGTTTTTATGTATATATTTTTTTTTTTTTTTTTTTTTTTTTTTACATTTGTTTCAGGCTCACAGAAAAAGTGGATCTTCTTTAGTAATAAGACAGCATTCATATCCAACCAACTGGTTTACTGAAATGTTTAAAATATTAAAACTGATTGTGTAATAGGTTGTGGGTGTTATTTCATTACATTTTAAATAGTTGTTTACTGTTGTGTTGTTACTTCATGGAAAGGAAACCTAAAAGTGCATGGAAACCAACAGCTGAGATTTACCTGAAAGCATCAAAACAGGTGAAACCAGTTCGAAAGGAAATCCCAATTTTCATGTTTGTCCCAAAATTAAAGATTTGTAAATTTTAAATGAGTATTTTCTAACATGCAGGTCTTTTATTTTTTTAAAAGACAGTGTCTGGTTCTTTTTATTTGCAACGTACAGCATGTTTATGGATTTAAAGAAAATTAAAATAATTGTAAAGGAACTAAAATCCTCATTGTGAAAATAGTTTTAACTCTTAATTCTGATTAGATGGCTTCCTCTGCCTCATTGCATAAATAAACATTGTGATTTCTGATAACTGAACGGGTGAAAATGTTATAATAAAAATGCAAGACAGTTATACTCAATGTCTTTCTTTGTAACAAGTGCATAAACTGGGAATGTAGTCAAGGCCAGTCCTCACCACTACGTTGGTTAAAGGCTGGAAAAAGTTTGAACATGTTTAATGAAATGTGTCCACAAATAAGAATACTTAGTTACCCCCTCGGGTCATGATGGAAAGGAAGTCAAGGTCAGATTAATCATACATGTAGTTATCAACATGGTTTATTACATACTGATGGTGATAAAGGTCTCAAGTTGGATAATTGTCAAGGACAGAACCGGTGAGAGATAATACTACTCCTGACCTCAGGATGTTCCTCACTTCAAAGCAAGCTGGCCTACATTCTCATGTTGTTTGTCATTTGGTACGAGACTGAATGGTAAACTAGAGCGACTTGTATGTCTCTTAAAGTTCTTCATGTAGGCCTCTGTCCTTGAAGATTTCACTTTATGATAAAAGAGTCGAAATATGAGCATTCTCTTAGCATACTTGTATTGTTATTCATTGACATAAATGCTCAAAGGCTAAGGCTCATGCATAGAAAACATTCCCATCATACCTTAAAGTGGCTGATCTGAACGGCCCAGTCACTTCTTTTTTTGTTTATTTCAGTGGATTTTTTTACTGTATACTTTTACATTTAACTTATAACTGATATAGTACAAATAACTAAAACATTTCTCCTTTCTCTCTCTCTTTTTTTTATTTTTTTAGTTTTATTACTTGAAAAAATTGAGAATGATGACATTGGTCGAAAAACCCTGAAGATTACTGACTTTGGCCTGGCCCGTGAGTGGCACAAAACGACCAAAATGAGTGCAGCTGGCACTTATTCCTGGATGGCTCCTGAGGTCATCAAGTCCTCTCTGTTTTCCAAAGGGAGTGATGTCTGGAGGTAAGCTGTTATTTTAACTTAATTGCAATGTTGATCACAAAGACTGTTATTATAGTGAATTAGTTACTTGAGGTTAGACACAATCACTCGGGGTTCATAGACACACTACCAGCTTTTCAAAAAATGCAAGCAGGGTAATTATCCTTCTATGACATCATTTTAGCTGTTTTAATATATTTATTGTTTTTAATGTAATTACATACTGACGTAATTTTATCCAATGTTTGTGTGCCATGACTGTACACACACATTAGAATATTGTATTTATGTTACCAGCTCCAAACTGTATTGGAAGTGTTCCAAATCAGTGACTTAAAAGAATCAGTTTCAATTCGAATATCGAATTAAAAGGAAACTCCCCATGTAGGCGGGTAGGTTTTGGAACACAGCTTATATGGAATTTGTAGTGGTTGATTTTGTTTTTAGGTTCACAGAAACTTTAGGTCAGTTTGAATTAGAACATTGTTTTGGTGATGGTCCAGGTGCCCTTTTACCTTGTTTGTGAAAGCTAAATGTGAAGACTTATCTTTTTCAAAACGTTCTCATGCCACTTTGGTCAAACATTGCTTACTTTATGCCAACACATGATTGGTTTCACTTCTCTCTGCTTTCTTTCCTGACATTGCTAGAGCATTGTTTTTCCCAATTCCCGTTATTATTGTACATAAGCACTGTTCAATCAGCCCACTGATGTGATTAGTTCCAATCAATACCACACTGACACTTCCCTAATGAATTCTGTTCTCTCTCCAGCTATGGAGTCCTCCTTTGGGAGTTACTGACTGGAGAGGTTCCTTACCGTGGCATCGACGGTTTGGCAGTTGCCTATGGAGTGGCTGTCAACAAATTAACCCTTCCCATTCCATCGACCTGTCCCGAGCCTTTTGCCAAGCTCATGGAGGGTAGGTCTGTTGGTAGTTCACTGATGGTGCACCTGTGCTTATCCAATTGTTCACTATATGTTATTTATACATGTCCATGACATTTTTTTTGACATTTGAGCACTGATGCCCCCTTCACACCACCAATGTGTCTTTGTACTTTAAGTTGCTTATGGGTATTCCTAGTGAGTGCTGTCACTCTAAAGTTATTGGTAGACTGCATATCATAGATGATGTATGTTGATGGTAAAACTAAGATATTCTAATTTGACTAGGTATTTTCTTGTCTCTAAAGAAGTAACATCCTGCTGTTGTTACTTCTTTAGTACTAGTTCATTAAATCATTACCCAGATGAACGACCAATTAAAATAGTTTAAACTGTCTCCTACTGCCAAGAAATTTTTATTTGATTGTGAAAAATGACCAGTTTGTCTCTAATAATGAACAATATACAAAAGACACTGTTTTAGCACAAACTGCATCAGTGCTAAACAGCTCTATGCAATGCATTAAATAATCACTGTATGAATCAAACTCACTGAGACTGCAGACAGTTCCACACATTATTTTATTATATCCATATATGTTTTTACAGACAGATCATATAGAACAGTGAAATTGCTCCATTCTGTCCTGTCTTGCTTGCACTTGAGAAGGATGATCTGAGCTCCACTAGCACAGTCTTCATTTCTATTGGATGTTGTTCCTGAAAGATGCTCTTCATATGCATAAAGTTAAACATTTCTCAACTTTGTCGTGCCATTGGTCATGCCTACTTTGTCTAAATCGGCAGCTCTCTATTGACATGAATAGGATCATGTTACTGTGTGTTGCTGGTGGCATCAACAGGGCTTGAGTGTGAACAAGTCCCACTGCAATCAGCAATTGAAAGGTCATTGTAATGATAACCAATAGATGGATTCTAACCGATTTTGTGCTTATAGAATGCTGGGAGCAGGATCCCCACATCCGTCCATCTTTTGCTTCAATCTTGGAGCAGCTGACTGCCATAGAGGAGGCTGTGATGGCCACCATGCCGCAGGACTCCTTCCACTCAATGCAGGAGGACTGGAGAGTGGAGATTCAAGAAATGTTTGATGAGCTACGCACTAAAGAAAAGGTCAGTTGATCAAGATTTTGTTGGCTTGTCTATTTCTGAGCTTGTTTTGTAATGAGACAGTGGACCTACTTTGTTTTCAGGGTTACAGATTTTAACAGGGTAGCTGTATTTGGTTGACTTTATCCTCTTAAAGCCGTCTATTACCAATGAAATGGACTTAAGCGTTCGATATGTTAGTTAATATGATAAGCTGCTTCCAGTCCTAGCAGCTTGCCACGTTGAAAAGGTTTTGCCGTTGGTTGATCAAGAATGCCCTTTCCTGCAAGTCAGCGAAAAACATCATGTAGAAACTCTGAAATTGTTCCACATACATTCTTGATCAGTGAATTTTTCCACTGCTGCAAGTAAAGTCTTCTCACATAAATATTTTCCTTGTAACGTCATACGCCAAACTTTTCCTTGCTTGTAAATAAACAAATTGTTCATTCATTAATGAATTGTCTAAATTAGGGATGTCAACGATTAATCGATGATCGATTAATTGTCGATAAGAGATGCAATCGATTAAGGCTGTCGATGGTCGGTTAACCGATTTAATGTTGAGCTGCGTGCGGCTCATGCGCAGAACACATGCGAGCGGCTGTGAGTGACGGTGACGGTATATAAAAGCATCATCATTCATTCACAATGTACAAATTAAGCTTTTAATGTGATTTAAACTTTAAAGTACATTAAAATAGAAACAACATAAAAGTTCTTCAACATAAAAAACAATAGAAATGTAGTAACTAATCATTTCATCAGATAACTGTTTCATATCGTGCGCTTTGCAGGGCTGCGGGACACAGGACAGGTAGCCTAGTCTATTCATTCCTACAACTTGTTAATTCGTTCCTATGATGTATCAATTTGTGGCAATTGTCCATGTTTCATTAATTTTGTTCCCTAAATAACCCATGATTTAAGTGAAATAAGGGAGCAAATTAATAAATCAAACGAATTCTTAATTCATGAAATCTTTAATTTCCCTTCCCACGTTTACCACAGTAAGAGATGCGAAAACAGTTATTAAAAGTGAAAGATAATAAAATAAACCTGCGAAATTAGAGGGTTAGACGGTGAAGATTTAGGAAAAGAAACAATGACTATATATTATTGAATTCGTGGAAATTCGTGACTAACCGGCAAACCAGAACAAAGACGCGTAAATGAAGGCTATGGGCTCGAACGCATCCAGAGCTCGCGATCTAACATTTTCCTGTTATTCCTCTGATAAACAAAGCCTTTATACCACACTTGTCATAATCAGAGCGTATAATTTGTAAATAAATAATTGCTGGATTCAAAACAGCGATTAATAGGCGCTGTGACAGACACAATACGTTTTCCCACGCGCATTCAGTGATGTCACTAAACGGTGACGCCGAGCATCGTTCACAAGTTTCTGTATGGACCTCACTAGTGCACAGGTTCTCGAGCCCTGGGACAAAATGGGATGCTTTAAGAAAAATGTAATAGACCCAAAATAAAAATAACAATTTGTTTTCATGATTGTTTTTTTTATTTTTTTTATTTTTTATATGCGAAATATATCTGACTTCAATAATTAAGATAACGGATTTAAAACAGATGTGTGGCTGCGCTCCACAAGTTCACGGAAAGAAAAAAAAAGGATGACAACGCATTCTGTTTGTTTGCTTTATTTTACAAGAGCACAAATCTTCTGTTTTTATTGTGAGTGTGCACAAATGAAAGCAAACACTTTTGCGGAAAAGGTTTTTTTATTTTTATTTGTATTTTTATTTTTTTTAATGTCTCAGCTGTTTCGATCGCGCCGGAGCCTGCTGCACACGTATATTCTAGCGATTAAAACTTACATCGCAAACTTACACTAAAGATTTAAAAGGTTACACTGGTCAGTTTAAATAGACAGTAGTATACCGGTTCACTCTGCTGTTATGCCAAGGACATTTTTGCTCATGTGAAGAGGATGATCTTTTGTCTATATGCGAATGGATGTAAAGTACAAGCCTAGTTTACATTATAAATAATAGTTTAACATTCAAATGCATTGCGAATATGGAAACATTTTGATTTATGCCGAATGAGACATGAGCAATAACCTCCAAATAAATTTAGCCAAAGCCACGCTCGCTCGTCCTCGTATGCACGCACGCACTGTCACGATCTGATGCACTGTATGCCGGGTTTTTAAAAACAAATATGCCTACCGTACCGCAAAAATTAAAAATCTGACATTTTCTAGGACAGAATCCAGCAGAATCAAATTAATGTGAGCAACAGTGTTTTGCTGCAGCAGCGCCGATGGAAGCAGTTCACTTAATGTGCAGCGCAGTCACACGCGCCACAGTTACGTTTGGGATAATTTTATTTTAAATACCATAATGTTAGTTGAAAACATTGCAACTGTGTTTTAAAATACAACAACGAGCACCACAAAACCATTTAAAGAGGCGCGTTCAGCGGTCTCCGTGCGGGATTGGAAACGGTCAACAAAGTAAAATTACCTCAAAAGTATTGCGCTCTCTTTTCATTTGATGAAATCATCATAATCACATCTATTCATTTTAGAATCCTGCTACTAGCATTTTATTCAGACTTAAACCCCTTTAATTCAAGCGAGAAAGCGTTTTGTGTGTGTGTGGCTTTTGCACATACTGTCATGCCGGTGACTGCGTGCCTGCAATAGAGCATTTTGCAGCATTATGGTTAACGATTAATCGATTAATTGATCGTTAATTTAAACGACGATCGATCATGGAAATAATCGAAATTTGACATCCCTAGTCTAAATCATCTGCCCAAGTTTGTTTCTTGGCAGACTGCCCCAAAGCTTCTTACAGAAGTTATTCATAAGAGATTAGGCCAAACGGCTTTACTTCATGTGGCCGGATTAATGCTTAACAATTCTGCCTGCAAGTTTTATACATGTGGATTATTCTGTTCAAAAGATTTGGAGAAGTAAACTAACTCCTTCATAAAGGTGATTGATTTTAACCAAAAGACAGAATTTCAGTTTGCCATCTTTCAGCAAAAGTGAAATGTAGAGAATGACAGAACAAGCAGATTTGAAGTATTTGTGATTTATGAATAACTCCCTCACAGGTCTCACATTATATGTTTGTGGTGCTCAAGGGTAAAACCAAGAAAAGACGACTGATCTGAAATGAGCTGTTTAAAGCAGAAAGGAATCTGAGCTCTGTCCTCCAAGGCCAAAGGAAGTGAAACTGCCATTCATACCATTGACTTTTTTTTTTTTTGCTTGTAGACAGATGGGTCATAAACATGAGAACTGTTCAATTTTGCTTCCCTAGGCAGTGGTTTGGTATATAAAAAAACTTGGCCATAGTTTGTTTGGTCATAATTTCAAGGAATTGTTAAATTGAAAAGGAAATTCTATCATTATTCCCCACCATTTTGTCATGTTTGGATAAACTGTTTATAGATTCATCATCAAGTGTACTTGATCACGAATGTTCTTCACACCGACAGGAGCTCCGCTCACGTGAAGAGGAGCTGACGCGAGCAGCCCTTCAGCAGAAGTCTCATGAAGAGCTGTTGAAGAGGAGGGAACAGCAGCTGGCTGAGCGCGAAATTAATGTGCTTGAGCGTGAGCTCAACATCCTCATATTCCAACTCAACAAGGACAAGCCCAATGTTAAGAAACGAAAGGGCAAGTTCAAACGCAGCCGCCTCAAGCTCAAAGATGGCAACCGCATCAGCTTACCTTCAGGTTAGAGCTGTAGGAATTTGTAGTGTAACATGGATATTACATTAATGCCTCTCAATAAATTATCATGACTGCTTAAGATTTTCTCTTGTATTAGGGTTTTGAAGGACGTTTATGTGAGAAATGTTACTGTGGCTGAAGTAGAAATGTTTAAAGTGATTTAAATACTACTAAGGGATAACCTAATATGTGTTCAACAGATTTTCAGCATAAAATCACAGTTCAGGCTTCTCCGACTATGGACAAGAGAAGAAGCCTCAACAGCACCAACTCCAGCCCACCCAGCAGCCCTACACTGATCCCTCGCCTCAGAGCCATTCAGTGTAAGTACCTACTGTTTTATAAATTTATATCTTACAGTTTAACAGTTTTTCACTTTAGTATTTTCTTTTTTTGAGATTTTGGGATGAAAAAACCCCGACATATTGCTGTTTGCAACGTTTTATTCTTTATTTTAAAGGGAAGTTCCATCATTTATCTTCCTACCAGAAACTGAAATTCAAACAAACATTAATGTTGTAAGCTAATATAAGGATTGGCCCATATCCCTTCTCTGTTTAAATGTTTGCCAGTTTCAATACAGTAAAAAGAAATCATGTACTAAAGACAGTCACTAATCAATTCAGTTGTGAGCCACTTAGTATGGCAAAAAAAAAAATCCATCCAGGTCATTGCCAGTCTGAATCCTATGTCTGTCACATGTTTGTAACATATTTTCTTCCCATCAGTGAGCCACCCAAGTGGCACTAGTCGAAGGGGCAGTATGTTTGTGTATCACCAGGATGTGGATATCACAAGCGAGTGTAAACCTCCTAGAGGCTTTAGGAAGAAAGGCAAGGACACTGTGGTCCTGTGAGACAAAGCCACCCCATCTAACTGTGTGCTGGTGTGATTCCTGATCTCTACTGCTCTGCAGCATCTCATTTGTTTTGATGACTTTAGGACACAAATGATTGTCATAACACATTGCTTGATGCTTTTAAAGTTTTAATGGTTTGTAATGAGTTTGCTTTCACTGCGTTTGGTGATCAAGTACATTTGGGTGGACCTTGAGCTGGTGCTTCAATAGTTTAAGGTCAACCCAATGATCTTCCTGAAGCTCCATTAACCATTTTTGAGAATGATTGAAATGATCTAACACTTATTCATAAGTTATAATTCCATCTCCGTGTTGCTGGCCTGGGTGGTGGAGGTTGCCTTTATTCACTAAAAAAAAACTGTTGCTACTCCGCTGTGAAGGACTAATATATTGAATCTCAGTCTGTGGTGTGACAGATTTTGGGACTGTTAGTTAAGAACATTTCTGTTAGTATTAGCAATTCTGTTTCAAATTCTTTGTATCTTCACCTCTAGTGACCCTGGACGAGAGCAACAGGACATGGGGTCGAAGCACCAATTTCAAACCTGAGGAGTTTGAAGATGTTAAGAAAGGTTTTAAGAAAAAGGGCCGCACATGGGGGCCAAGCTCTGTGCAGACAAAGGAAAGAGGAAATTGTGCTGAAAGGTTTGTGTTCGTTTTTTTTTTTTTTTTTTTAGCTTTCTGTGTGTGATTTAAGTGTGTAATGTATGTTACCTTTTTAATGATTCAGTAAAACTGATGATTCAGATGTGTTTTAATTAGTTATAAATTGTGGGTGTCACTGTCATGTTGTCTTCAGAGTTCGCCCTCTCTCAGATGGAAGCAGTCCCTGGTCCACTAGTCTTATGAAGTCCCAGAAATCTGTTCCATTGGCTGCATTATTTGCAGAGCAGGGTATGTAAAGAAGGCTCATCTTCCATTTACTTTTTCCATGTGCTCAATTTTCATCGCTGTTTGTTGCATCTTTTAATCATGTTACAAAGAACATGAAATTAATCACTTGTTGTATTTGAAATGCCCCCCCCCCCCCACACACACACCCTCATTCACTGTTCCCTAAATTAGTCCAATAATCTAGTCCAGTTAAAGGTGTGAGTGAAAACGAGTACGCGAAATCAGACGCTGAGTGCACCAGAAGGGCTGCCGCTTCTGCATAATTTGTACTTGCTGTTTAATAATCATTTGAACCGTAGCAAACTGGCAGCTCCAATAGAGAAGATTCTTGAACTCTGTTCTGGAAACTATCATGTATAAACCTTAATTAAACTATTTAATGATCAAGTAAAAATACATTTATACCTGTATCATATTGCACTGTACCTATATAAGACCAGCGGTTTGAAAAATAGATGGATGATTCAGCTGCAGGCGCCATCTTCAGGCAAGATTTGGAAATTTATTTGGCACTACACTCACAGTGCATTTTTGGGTATTCTCTAGTTGAGTGTACATCGGTTGTACACTCGTTATTGTGTTGCATTATGGGATTAAATGAGTGCACTTGATAACGTCCCCTATAGTTTTGGACACCACAGTGAATGGCTGTCCTCTCAAATAGTGCTGTTTAGGGTGTAGGAGGAGTCTCTGTGTCACGGCACCCATTTATGTGCAGCGTTCTGCTGTATTTTGGTGAACTGATTTAACTACTGATATCTGCACAATTAATAAATCTGCACTTTTAGATTCTATCTAGTCTTGTTTCTACCCAATCTTGTTTCAAAAATTGCTTGGCAGTCTTTTATTCATCTATTTTTTTTATTTTTTAGTGTAAAACCCTTTTTGTTTCTTTGAAGTCTTTTATCCTCCTCAAGGCTGCATTTATTTAATCAAAAACATAGTAAAACAGTAATATTGTGAAATACTGTTTACAAATGTAATTGATTGCTGTGATGGCAAAGCTGAATTTTCAGCAGCCATTACTCCAGTCTCTTCAGTGTCATATGATCCTTCAGAAATCATTCTAATATGCTAATTTGGCATTCACTTAACATTCTTTATTATTATTGTCATTGTTGTGTTGCTTAATATTTTTGTGAAAACAGTAATTATTTTTTTCACGCAACTTTTGATCATTTTAATGAGACATTGCTAAATAAAAGTTTTTTTTTTATTTATTTTTTTAAATTACCACCTCTAAACTATAGCTGTTAACTTTGTTAGCTTGTTGTTTTTTCAGGAACTGATAAAGATGAAGTGTGCTCTGCTGATGGATCGGACAACAAACCAAAGCAACTCAAGTTCCCTAACCAGGTGTATATTGATCTACCTCTGTGGAAAGATGAACAGGGGGATAGCCAGGGGCCGGCTGGTGGAGGTGAGAGCCAGGAGGACCCAACAACCTCCACCAGTTCCACCAGCACCACACCGCAGCACACACCCACCAACAGCCTGAAGCGCACCACCACACGCCGGCGCACAGACACTGTTCTCTATGGCTGCGCCTCCATCCTGGCATCTGTCGCTTTAGGCTTTGACCTGCGGGAGGTTTGTAAGGGTGCTGCTAATGAGGAACCAGAGCCACGTGAGGAGAAGAAAAAACGAGAGGGCCTGTTTCAGCGTGCCACTCGCTTCCGCCGCAGCACCAGCCCCCCCGGTGGCCGCTCACGCAAGGATGAGGTTACCCCAGGACCTGTAAATCTACTCGCCATGTCATCGATTTCTGAGTGCAACTCCACCAAGTGCCTCCTGCAGACAGATTTTGAGGGGACTGTGTATAACCTAGTGAACGAGACTCCAGCTAGGAATTCCCAGACACATCAGAATACAGGCACTAGTGACATTCTTCCCTTAGCCCCTCTGCAAGATCATCCTTCTGGATCCAGCTCTCGACTTAGGAGAAAGAAGTCCAGCCCTGCTGTGTGTCAGACCAGTAAGTTATGTTATTTTTTTTTAGGAATGATCACAATATAATAATTGTTTCTTATAACTGATAAATGGCCCATATTAAAGTTGTATACCATTTTGTCAAAATAATGTAAAATATATAATCAATATAAAATCTGACCATTTTAAATGCTACAAGCGAATATAGACCTCACAGCATTATAATTTAAAGTATGAATATTTTAGTTTTTTTTATACAGTTTTTATAACGTTAATGTTTTTATTACATGACCGCAAAGGTAATCTAAATAAAAAATAGATGAAAATTATTGTTATTAATCATTATTACATTTAGATTACTTTTGCTGTCATGTAATACATCAAATGCACCTAATACATAATGCATAACTTTGCTGTCATCTAAAAACATTTTAGTTGAATTTTATAATAAAACACATCTAAATTTTCTAAATATAAAGTAGTTTGAAATGAGTATGTGAAATTAAACTCTCAATAATATAAGGATAAGGTAATTATAGTAATAATAATAATAATATAAAAAAACATTAAATATCAGCTGATTAGCAGTATGTTGTGTATCTTTAGTGCATTTAATTTAGGTTGTTGGTTTATGGGATTACAAAAAAGTTTTGAGGTTTTACTTTGCTCATTACTGCATTAACCCATGACAGTGAAGTTTTGTTTTCAAATATTGTTTATTAATGATGTTACTTTCTTTGCTTAGTTAATGGCAGCAGTGACTCCCAGGCTAGTCCAGCTGATTCCTCTACCACTTCCCTGAAGAAGAAGGCTGACAGAGAGCCTGCTCAAGAGAAGCAAGCCTCCAGACAATCAGCATCTAGACACAGGCCACTCTCCCTAAGAAGCAAACCTCACTCCTGGGGTCTTCTAAAGAGCCGCAATAAGAGCTATTCTCTTGGGCACTACACTGGGGAGAAGAGTGCCCAAAACTTGGACATGGTCCTCCCCTCAGAGGTCAAAATGGGCTGCTCTTTGCTGGATATGGACACAGAGGGTCAAAAACGAGACTGCACGGTTCCCCTCTGTCGAATACAGAGCACACCGAGTCGACCGTCTGTCTTTGAACTGGAGAAAGAGTTTTTATCCTGAAATAAGCTGCATCTGGAACACAGTCTTACTTTTGTCTTGAATCTGTCTGTTCAACATGACGTTTAGTTGTTGCTTTTATTTTCCCCCAAGATTAACATCATGGCCTTTGATCAATATTTGAGCCATTGCTGCTGGAGATATTCTGTGGTACTTTTATTTATATGCTGTATACTTTGATATGTAATTTAATATGAAGTGACATACATGAAGTGAATGATCAACATTCCACTGAATTTACAGTAGAATTGCTGGTTTGTAGATTTTTAAGAAGTGAGATGATTTGTAAACCTTTTACACTGATGAGCAAGATCTCAGATTCTGTTAGAAACTACAGATTTTTAAAGTGTTCAGGCATTTCTGTCAATTGATTTTTGTATCACGTAATGTCATATGAAAGGCATAAACAGGGCCCACAGTGTTTATATAAATAATAATAGTTGTACAGATGAAGTGGTTTAGCTAATGTGATTGACCAAACTAACAGACCTCACAATTGCGAGTTCAAACAGCGCAGTTCCCTACATAGCTCTTTATTTTTCCTGTACTAATACATTACATTTTCAGGGTTTTGTCTTTTGACACATTTGAAATTGATTCCTACTTTTTTTTTTTTTCTGAAGTTATATTGGAGACGAACCTCACATGAGACTCTCTCCTTTTTTAGCTTTAAGTCTGATGCGTTTGATCTAATTATGTCTTTTAGAGGTGTACACATGCCTGTAGCTTTTTAGGTTGCATAGCAAAAATATATATAGATATTGCCTTATGCTGCCAAATAGTGATGAATGAATTAACTATATTGTTAGTGTCTATCAGTGTTGCTATTATTTACAAATCATTCCAGTCTATACAAAACCTAAAAAAATGAATTGAACTAATAGATTCATCAAGCACCAGGATGCTACTTAAAACTCTTACCATCCAAGTAGCTTGATTTTGAGTTTTAAGCTTCAGTAGGTTCACTAAAAATTTAAAGCAGAATGTTTAGAATTGTAATTGATCATATGATGTTAAAACAGGATTTGGTGCTTGAACTGTGTGTAAGTGTTTTGATCTGTTTCTGCAAAACCCAAATGCTTTTTTTTTTTTTTCTGTCATTCTATATATTCAAACTGTTTTCTTAATTATTACCCTGTGTAAAAGACTGAATTATTAACTCGTTCATTGTCTATTGTGGACTTAAGTAGTTGAGTAACTTGCTTTTCCATTTTCTCTGTGTCTCTTAAAGTGTTGTTTTGTATCTGTGGAGACTGTGATTTGAAACGTACTTAATTGAACAAATTGAAACGTTATTTTGTGGTTATAGGGTGTCAAATGGAAGAGTACTGTACTTTTAGTACTCATCTTCTAATTGGAGGAGATGTGTTTGAGAAACAACTCAGTATTGAAAAGGTTGTTATAGTAGGGATTAGAATTATTTACTGTATTTCAGTCAGCATAAATGTACTGTTTGTGCAGAAATAATCAGAGGTTTTCCCACTGACACCCTTTATGTGGTGCTGTTTTGAAGACAGAAGAACAAAATATGTTTTGTAGCACTGGAATTTTCGAGTCATGATGACTGTTCATTACATTTATGCTGTTATTGTATTAAGGCATAATGAGTACTGTTAGTTTAGATAGACAACTGCACATTAGGATTCGTAAGAACAAAGGACTTGGAGAGACATTGTGGTGCCTCTTTTTTATGTCTTGCAATGATCATTACTAGATGAAGTAATAATATGATGCCTGTTTTTAAGGAAATCATCTGGTGTTATTGTCTAAGCACAATCATTTCTCCTATTATGGGAGAACTGCAGAGATCAAACTTTTAAAGCAGTTTTATTTAGACCGATTTCCAAATGTGAATGACAGAAAACAAAAGATTTATGTTTTCACCAAAGTTGAGGTCTTGGATTGTGAAACGGTTTTGAAAGATTGTTACATGGTACACATGCACTGCTAATAGTTTTACTGGTTTTGCTTTTTAGTGTATGTTGTATTGAGCTATGTTTTTATCCAATGTTTTACCCATGTGACCAATTTAATGTTTAAAAGTTGTTCTGTTCAGATGTGGACTGGTTATTTGCTCCAGGAGGGCTCAAAGAAAAAAGGGCTGAGCCCAGAATCATCTCATTTATATCAAATTCTACTATTTTACTGTACACAAGTGACCAATAAATACTTTATACAATTCAAGCATCGTTTTTTTTTTACATAATTTATTTAGTTTTTCTTTCAGTCATTTGTATATTTGAGTTCCAACACTTACGTAACACAACATTAAACTAATGTCTGGTGTTCAGTTCTCCACCCTAAACATGATGATTAGTTCATGTTTTATTTTCAACAGTCATTAGCCTTAAAGCTGAAGTGTGTATATATTTTAATAATAATAAAGAACTTAATACTAAATATCTTCAAGTAAGCCATTTGTTGATTTCGCTGAGAAAAAAAAAAAAGTGTAAATACTTTCCACTGCTGTTGGCTGAAACCAGTGATGTGATTTGAGGGTGGCACTATTTCTTTGTCCACCAAATGAAAGATGAGGTTTCGGGAAACCTGTGTGTAAACAGTCATTATTTTGCTGATGGTGATGTTGCTAGCGGTGCAGAAATTACACACTTCAGCTTTAATTTAACCTAAAGGCAAAGCCAGGCTTAAAGTCAGTCTTATAGTAAACATGACCTTGGTGAAAAATTGCAGACATTCTGCTATGTAGTGTGTATGTGTCTAATTTTCACGTTGAATAAAGGTCCAGAAGCAACTTCACCCTGCAGGCAGATAAAACACAAATGTTATAATCGAAACCAGAAATAGTATGAATACTCTAAAAATACATGTGCATCTTGTATGTGCTCAAAATTTCTCAGAACTGAAACTCTTAGCAAAGTAGACAATCACTCTAATTTATCCTAAGGTGGTTGGAACTTGATCTGAGGGTGTCTCAAGAGTGCAATCTCTGTCTCGAATAACAAGTAGCATGCCTGAGCTCACTTTGTCGTCTTTTTGTCTACCAACCATTAATACCCGGGAGGCAACTTGGAGAAAGCACAAAGGCGGAAACTTGCCATGGACACCATCATTTATCTCAGGTGTTTCCCTTAGTAAAGAAACCATATCACGTGTTACATAAGGCTTACCTGTGGGAGACACTAAGCCTTCAGTGAGTGCTGATGCAGGTGCTGGGACTCCGTAAGCTTTTGCGGCCTGAGCGAGGAGTAACAGATACAGCCTGAAGGCAGTAGGTGGTTTTCGGACGTAACCCCTCAATCACAAGCTCCTTGGAGCAACTGTCTGTTTCATAAACTTCCTATTTGGGAAAGATGGTGAAGGATTAGCATACTGAATTTGAGGAATTTGGAGTCATTTATAATAATTACAGTAAATTTAGGGCATGGGCTGCCAGACATTTTATTGTTAAAATTTCAAAACATTTTGGAAAAACTGCCAAATGAAGTGCAATTTGCTTTGTGCATGCTAGTGTTCGTATGCAGATTATTTCCTACAATCTAGCAAACTGCAATAAATAAAGATAAATAATTATATCAACCAATCAGCAAGCTAATTAACTAATCCAGTCATTTGTTCTCTCAGAATCAAGAACTAATAGCTGTATGCCATGTTTCAGTGGAACTCAAAATCAGACATTCTGAAGAACCTTGGTAACCAAAAAATTCTGGTAATCACTGACTTCCACTGTATGGAAAAAGATATTTCTTAACATATCTTCTTTTATGTTCCACAGAAGAAAGAAAGTCCTGTTTTGGAGCATGAGTAAATAATTCCAGCATTTTCATTTTGGGGTGTACTAACCTTTTAACTTTAATATTCAACAGTTTCGGTCATCGAATCTGATTGGCCGAGGAGAGTTCCAAGAACACTGATACAACAATGCTGATCTTTTCACTTGTTTTATCACTCCGCTTTCCATGTTGGCGCCTTCCAGACAAACTGACTGAATATTAGAGGTAACGATTTTAAACGGACTATTTCTGTTATATCTTTCCACCAGAAGTTAGTGACAAGTAACTGTCTTTATGAGTGGGTAATTGAATCATTTTCTTAACCGATTCGTTCATTTACTAAGTGTTGATACATGACAGAACACATTAAACCGACTAAAACAGATGAACAAACTGGCAATGCTGTGTTTTAAAATATGAGTTCTTTAATATTAACTTCTTGTTTACTGAACTAAAACTGTGCATCTTGAGTCAAGAGTGGTGTTGTTTCATGAGTCTTGACCATGTGATATTGTTTAAATCTATAATTTCACATAGGCTTGAATTTGTAAATGTATCTGCAAGGGTTTTCTTACCTCCTCTATATCATTGTGTATTAGGTATATTCTAAACGTCAGTTTCTGCAGTTTCGTCACTTGTATCCTAGAGCCCCTATGTCCTCGCAGTGGTGTCCTCGGAGGTCTGAGCTGCACTGAAATGATCCGTCCTGTCACGGTCACCTTTATCTGCGGTGGGCTGAAATTGGCTGTAATTCAGAGGAAGTTATTTGATGATAAGTTCCACAGGAAGAAAAAAACAAATATAAAATTGTGCTGTTATGCCATCACAATCACATTGTGTAATCTTTTTCCTCTTCAATTTGCACCTCCATATCAAAATCAACCATATTCAGATGGACGATCATTTCAAATGTAGACAAATGTGTTGAATTATAAGCTTTTCTCAAGGAAAATCCTAATTAAAATGATGCAGTATACTCACTTTCCCACTGAGGGTAAAACCTGTGGCTAAGGACCCATGATGAGAAGCCTTCAGAGGACAAGGAACGGACCCTGGCGTAGTACCATTCTCTGGGATCTGACGTTTCCTGGCTCAGGTCACACTCCAGCAACCGGATGCCCTGACAGTGTTCAGAGTTAGTCCACTCCTTGTCTCCGTATCTGAAAGAGAGATCACCAATATGAAACATTTTAATAGTTACAGAAATGTGAGGATTCAATTTGGGTGGTGCAGCAGATATTGAGTTATTTTCCAACCTAATTTACTTTCTTTGACAAGAACTTTGTGCACGCTTACATTTTATGCTGAACAAAATATGTCAGGTTCTTGAGAGCTTTGTGTGGATGTTTCCAGTGTAAGACAATCCTTAAATACAAAAAAAATAAAACCAAAAAAATTGCAGCCAAATCATCCTGCGGAAAGCCTTAAAGACAGTAAAAATGAAACTTTAAATATTGCGCATGATTGTTTATGCAGGCTGCAAATGATCAAGTTAAAGGCTTGAATTGAAAATATTTAACTGTTTGTATCAAAGTTTATAATTTAGAAGATAATATTAACAACATTAACATAGTGCCATCATCAAATTTCAGTGCAAGAGACAAGCTATTACTTACAGTCTGCCCAACACAGAAGTGACATTGCAAAAGCAAGTTCCAGGCATTTATGTCCAGTCGAGGCATACATGTTAACAGACAAATGACACTGTGGTGGTTTAACGCTGAGACCTTTTTAACTGTATCGTTCTTCCCTAAATTCGCACGTCATGACTCATGCTTGATCAAGCAGTTGTGTATTTCAGGATTTAGGAACAATACATACAATGAACAAACAAAAAGACTAGTATCAGCACTGACACTAAATTGCAGTTATTCATTGAGTGCCTGCAGCCTAAGCACAGGCCACACTTTTCTGCATAATGGTAACCACAAAATTCAAAAACATTACAGAAACTCCTGTAAATGTCAACATAACTGTACATTAAACACTTACATGTCTTTCCTTTTACTGAAAAACACTGTACTGTTTTAATACAGCCCCTTGCAAAGTATGATGGGAACTACAGATCCACTACCCACTTAGTTATGTCAACCAAATGATTTGTGAAGGTTTAACACAAATTAATTAATGAAACTTTAAGGGATGTAACGATATTATCAATATCACGATAGCAAATATGAAATATGACGATATGAAGCGATAGGTGTAGTTTTTAAAATATATTTGTTTTGGGCCATTATGCTTTGGCACAATATCTGTCAAACGAACTAAAACCAAAAGCACATTATGGTTTAATCCCTTCATCAAGCCCGCTTTTGCTGTGTGTTTTAAAGTGAAGTGCACACATTGTTCATGCGATCAGCTCGTGATCCGGTGTTCCCTATGGATCGTTCACTTCATGTTGCATTATGGGTTACACTCCTGTTTACACTGTTACTGAAGCCTGATTTGTTAATGTTTGTGTAACTGCAAAAACCAATGGCGCTTTAGCCCTCTAGAATGGGCAAAGTCGGCTCAGAGCTGAGATTCATCAGAATCTTCTTCTTCAGCGACGAGACCTTCTCTTCGCTGACCCAACTATGAAGAAGCCGAAGAAGCAGAAAGAAGAAGCTGCTACTCACCTGCTCTCCTGCTCTCCTCGCTCTCTGCTGTGGAAGGAGCCACCTGCAGCGGAAGAAGATGCTATATAGCCATATAGCTATATAAGAGCATTTCCAGAGCAAATTTCCTGAGCAAGTTTCCAGCGGCATTGTTCCCTCCAATCCCTCCAATCGCTCTGCTCCCTTGGGTTATCAGGCGAGTCAGGGAAATGAGATGTTCTCTCCTCTTGGTGGCCCCACTTTGAAGGAACCAGCCTTGGTTCCCAGAAATGATTTAGCTGACATCAGCAGGTCCGTGGAAGATACCACTGAGGAGAGACCCTCTCTCGCAGGCACAAGGCAAGATTTGGCATCCCCAGCCAGAGCTGTGTGAGTGTCCCCTTAACGGGAGTCTAGCCAGCTCCTTGCAAGAGTCTCTATCACCATCTTAGAAGCTAGAGCTCCGTCTACAAGATGTCTCTATGCTCTCAAGTACTAAACCATTACCCAATTTCATTAAACGCGAAATCAGGACCTGAATTCACATGACGTGTCCTACATGCTAACTTTCTTCAAGAACTGTTGGACGAGGGGCACACCCCATCTACAATTAATGTCTATGTGGCAGCCATCGCAGCGAATCATTCTCTGTAATGGCTGGTCAGACAGTCGGCAGGAATGACTTGGTTGTTAAATTCCTGAGGGGTGCTCGGAGGTTGAATACTCCATGTACCAGGACTGAGCTGATGTGGGATTTGCCCCTTGAGGGCCCTTCCTTCGAGCCGCTACAATCAGCTGCCATACAGGTCATGACGCTCAAAACTGCTTTGCTCTTGCCCTTAGCATCAGTCAAACGAGTGGGTGACTTGCAAGCCATGTCGGTCAGTGCTTTCTGTCCTGAGTTTGGGTCCTACGCGCAGCGGTTACGTGCCCAAGGTGCTCTCAGCTCTGTTCAGAGCCCAGGTAATATCCCTGCTGGCCCTCCCTAATAGATGGTGAACAGGGTCAGAACTTATTGTGCCTGTTCCGGCCACTCAGAGTTTACGTTGAGCCCTCTAAGTCATTCAGACAGTCTGAGCAGCTCTTTGTGTGCTTTGAAGGCTGTTCTGAAGGGCTGCCATGCAGTCACAAAGCAAAATTTTAATTTTTTCCCAATTCTTCATTTGTCTTTTTTCTTTTTAAATATCGCAATAAATATCATATTGTGGACACAATATCACAATATCACAATAAAATCATATTGTGAGATTTTGATATTGTTGCATCCCTAGCAACTTTAATTTTAAATACAAGTAAATAAAAATAAGATGGTGCAAAATGTTCAAAAATCATGTTACTTTAGCTCATTTTAATTAATTAAGCTGAACAATGGTTGTTGTTGTATTTATTATTTTATTTTTTGGAGTGAAGAAAGGGCAACCCTGCACAGAGGCCATTATGTATGTCATCCTGTACAGTATACTGTTACATTATTTTACTTGAATAATGATGTCTAAATTCTTGAATATGTAAAGCAAATGAATCTATGTATTGTTAATTACATTCAGCTTTAGTTCCCAAAATGAAATCCGAAAATGTGATCAAATATGTTTAATGGTGATCCAAAACCACAATGATAGACTCAGAAAACCCTTGAAGAAATGCTTTTTCCCTGCACCTTATTTTAAATAGTTCCTCTGTAAGGATATGGACATCATGCTGAAGTCATATGACGAATACCTCTCAGGGAATACCTCTCTCACACTCACTAACCACAGGCGTCATGCGTGAGTTGACTGCATGGAAACAAAAATAGAGTGCTTATATAAATAGGTTTTAGCTTGTGCTTGACAGGCACGTCTGTTCTTTAAAATATACATCAGATAAACCTCTGGTTCATTCACAGGAAAGAAGCAGAGGTCTACAGGAAAGAGAAATGCGTGTACTATAAAATTTAATTAGCTTTGATACCAAGTAACAAGATCGATTGTTACCTTCACGATTTTTGGAAATGGTGTAACCACATTTCCTCTTTTCTGTATGCTTTGAAATGTATCTACCTGTTTGTGTTACCCAGCTAAGACTCTGACCTTTCACTTTGTTCCCCAGCCTTTGTTTTTTCACTTTTTCACTTCACTTTTATTATTAAAAGGGCATTTACATGTCGGATATGATGAACAATGTAACGTATTACCAGCTAAATGCCACATTTTCTGTACCTGTTGTACCATTTTGTCATGGTTTTTTATTTCCATTGAAGTAAACTTACGTGTCTCTAACGTCTTTAACAGGAACAATAACAGTTTGACAGTGGAAAATGATTCCATACGCGTCACACACAACTTCTGTTTATCTAAAATTAGGGAAAGAGGGTTTTTAAATATAGGTCAGTAGCATGCAATATTTTAATATGATTTTAAACTACTGCCATGGCCTTTAAAAAAGAAGTACATTTAGCATATTTCCTGACACTTAATTGAATTTTCAATAAAATGGATTATAGTTTAAATTTATATTGAACACAGATAGCTAAACTTGTTTATGTTTTTTTGACCCACCTAAGTGGGAATTAAATACATCTTTATTCTGTTGTCCATTGTCTTTGAAATATGGTTAAAGTGTACTGCTGAAGTATACTAACAACTATTTATGGTAGACTAAGATATAATGTCATTTTTATTCTATTCTATTCTATTCTATTCTATTCTATTCTATTCTATTCTTAAATTAATATTTAAAAAATGAAAATTCCAATTATAATAAAGTACTTTACATGTGCTTTAATGTTAGAACATATTTATGTATTTTTTTTTTAACAATTCAAAAAAAAAATTTGAACATTGCTTTTTGATTCAGAAGAATGTAATGGCTCCAAAAAAAAAAGATTATTAAAACAATTATTATAAAATGTACGGCATCACATTACAATAAGGTTCAGTTTGTTAAATATATTTAATGCATTAAATAATAATACATTTGTTACAGTATCTTTGATAATGTTAATTATTATAAATACAACTCATTGTTAGTCCACATTAGATCAGGTCCATTAAATAACATCAATAGATACTTTTGTTTTAAATAATGTTTTAGTAAATGTTGGAATCAACATTAATTAAGATTAATAAAAAGGGTTAAAAGTGTTATTAAATGTACTTTAAAATGTATAACTTTTAATTTTACTATTGCAAATCACACTTTTTAAAAATGTTCTTTTATGTGCTACAATGTCAAGAAAGTGTATTCTTTTCTTTTTTCTTTAATTTTATTAGTTTTTCAAAAAACATTTTCAACAACAAAACAAACTTTAAGGATTTGAAATTCAGTACAATTAATCACACTTCTTTTTCACAAGGGTGAAGAAATGCTGAAAGTTTATTAACTGTTTAAGTAATTTGCATTAGCTATAACTGCTAAAGTAAGATTAACATTTGCCTTCAAATCTCAGGTGTGTCTTAGCTCTTTTGTGTCCAGCAACATGTGCTCATCGACTGGGAGTCTGGAGGTCTATAGAAGGGACGGGTCAAGACTACTTTTGTTGGTCTATCGAAAATACCTTTGGTTTGACCCAGTTGCCATGGTTTCATTATCATTCCCTACAGCTGTTCAGATGACCCTGCCCCACGCTGTTGTTCTCGCCATTTCCCGCCATCTGATTTACCCCCTCTCTGTATACTCGTGGTGAGTAGTTCCCCCTTGCCAGGCTTCCCTTGACATCATTTCCCAGAAAGAACAATGGCTATGTCCCCTCACCTTTAGTCAAAGAATCTCAAAAGAAAGCTGCCAAAATGATTTGTGCACTGCCTGTGAGTCACTGCGCTCTGAGAAAGTGCTGCAGAAATGATGACTCAACAAAGAAAAACCCTCAGAAACGCTGTTTGTTTGATTTATTTCTTCAGGAGATGAACAATAGAACGAGCTCAAGATATTCCTCCCTTTTTTTCTGACTGCTGTTTGCTTTTGTCACAGAATGTGTTCTGGGACTTTCACAGTACATTAACTGAAAAATGCAAGTTCACAAAGTTCATTGAGCCAAGATAATTACATGGCTCAAATTAGAGCAAACGGGTTAGTATTTTATTAACTTTTTACTGTTATATTTAAAATAAAAATAAAAGAAAGTTAAGAAACAGTAAACATGCACTTTTACAAAGGTACAAAAGCAGTCACTGTGGCAGTACCCTTTCAAAGGGTTTTTTTTTTTTTTTACCAATTTGGTATTAAAATGTACTGATATGCACCTTTCTGAGACTATAAGCGCATCTCCTTATTTGTATTAATTTATCAACCATCACATGAGGAATAATTTATGTAGGAACAAATAGAGTAGAAGCCATTTTCAAGTCATTTATACTGTACGGTATAATTGCATCTTTGCATAATGACATCCCTTCTTTTTTAAATATTTAAGTAAAATATCATTAGCTAGATGTACTTGACATTTACAGATTTTTTTGTGCTTGAACTTCCTTTCTCGCTGACTGACAGACTGAGGTGTAAAAATAGTGACAAACTATTGTGAAAGAATGCATATTGTATCAAAATGATCTGTCCAGACTATAGACCAGATATTAAACTGAGACCTGTTTCCAGAAATTGCATTTTAATTTCAGAAAAAGCTGGTTTTATAGTTAAGGTTTGAGACATAGGCTGATTGTGGACCATGTTCACACTTGAGTCAAGTTTGGCCACTTTCAACAGAGTCTGAAATTAAAACATATTGCTTTAGGTCAGATTGTCCACATACAGTTTACAGCTGCATTTATATCACTGGCTGCAGAAGTTCAGCCTGGAGTGTAAAATTTGATCAGATTGTTAGCTTAGTAAAAGAGGAAAGATTCTAGTCATGATGACTTGCAAAAAAAATAATTTCAATTGTGAAATGGAAATGTAATTGAGTAAAAGTATTCAGCTTCACTAGAACTCAAGTAAGTACTCAATTCTTTTAAATAATACTTAAGTATAATGAAGTACAATTACTAAGCATTTTACTTCTGCTGTTTAGTCTTATTTGGAAAAATCATCTACTTCTGTGTTTAAGGTGAACTTTCACTACCAGTGAAAAGTAAGAATGGACTCTTAAATGTAAGAGTTTTATTCAGCAAGAATGCATTAGGTTGATCGAAAAACATGTAACATGTAATAAGACTTCTGTTTCAAAAAAGCTGTTCTTTGAACTATTTATTCATTATTTATTCTAAAAATCATAGTTTCCACAAAAATATTCAGCAGCACAACTGTTTTCAACACTGATAATAATAAGTGTAATGTTTCCTAAGCAGCAAATCGGCATACTAGAATGACTTCTGAAGGATCGGGTGACACTAAAGACTATATATTGAATCTAATGTGTCTAATTTTCTCACCATAACGAAAGCTCTGAACATCTTGTTGACTTTGATGTCAGTTACATTAACACATATTTGAACAATGCCTGCATTCCCATTTATATGGAAGCCCGTTTCCGCCACTGAATAAAAAATTAAAAAGGTTATTGCTACTTTTTATTTCACAATTCTGACATTTATTCCTCACAATTGCGAGTTTATATCTCGCAATTACGAGAAATAAAGTCAGAATTGTGAGACAAAAAAGTCACAATTACTGTTATGAAAACAGGTACTGTTATGAAAACAGGTTGCGAGTTATAAAGTCAGAATTGCGAGATATAAACTCACAATTACGAGAAATAAAGTCAGAATTGCCTGATATAAACTCACAATTACGAGAAATAAAGTCAGAATTGCCTGATATAAACTCACAATTACGAGAAATAAAGTCAGAATTGTGAGATTAAAAAGTCGCAATTGCGAGTTATAAAGTCAGAATTGCGAGATATAAACTCACAATTACGAGAAATAAAGTCAGAATTGCGAGATATAAACTCACAATTACGAGAAATAAAGTCAGAATTGCCTGATATAAACTCACAATTACGAGAAATAAAGTCAGAATTGCCTGATATAAACTCACAATTACGAGAAATAAAGTCAGAATTGTGAGATTAAAAGTCGCAATTGCGAGTTATAAAGTCGGAATTCTGACTTTTTTTCTCGCAATTGTGAGTTTATATCTCACAATTATGACTTTTTTTCTCTTGAATAGCCACACTTTCTCGCAAAGCACTATAGGAAACCACGAGATTGAACAGAAGAACAGAGACAGAACGCGGCAGTTTTCCTTACCTTTTTATCGTAAACAGAGCTTTATATGCCATTAACCGACGACAAGGTATGGTCATATTTACTCTTTGGTATGATAATCCTTTACGATTTACGTATGTTATTATAGAAGACTTTGGGCAAGTATAAAATCTGAATGTTTAACTAGCGCGTACTATGGTATACTAGCTCATGTAACGTTAGTTTAATCTTGGATGTTAATTGTCGGTTTTATGGAAAATTAAGTAGTTTTCTATCATTGCATAAAAACTGAGTGAAATAAGGTTTGCATACAGGGCTTGCTTTGATACGCACGGCACATATTAACCATAAGCCAGAAAACCATTTCGGTTTTCTGTCTTACATACTCGGTCTATGCTTAATATTGGCCTACCAGCCTCACTCTGCTTATGTTATTAATTTCCATTAAACTATCATTGCAGGATGGACGAATTAATCTTTTTTCTGAGGGAAAGGAATATTCCAGAAACCACCATAAAAAGGCTGGAGGACGACAAGGTAATATTGAAACAAACAATTTAACCCACTGAATAAATTAAGAGGACAGTTCACCTAAAAATAACAATAGTCATAATTTAGAGGAAATTACCAATTTAAGCCCACATTTGATTTAAGTCTACTTACAGTTTTATTTCTTATAAGAATTATTTAGAGTTTATTTTATAAAATATATGTTTTAAAGGGGTCATGAAATGGAAAATAAAAATCTGTATAGAGGTTGCTATTCAATTAAAATATTCTGCAGGTTTTATACCTCAAAAGTTCACATCTCAGTTTGAAATATGAATTTTGTGTTTTCCACCTTTTTGAAAAGCCAGAATTTGATACCACCCCATTCGTGATATAAAAATTTTCCTCTGCATGCCCCTTAACATGCAAATCAAGGAAGTGTTCTGTTGATGTGCTGCCCAGCCCCATGGAAGTACCACTGTGGTCCAGTAAAATATTAATGATAAATCATTGTCTGATGATGGATATCACAGTTTACTGATTTGAGAATCATTTTCCCTGATACCATTCCATCAGTCATGTCATGTATTTTTTACTGCCACCTTTCAAAATAAGAATGTCATTTCAGCAAGTGGAGCCAGGTATCATGCAAGCACAGAAATGTTAAGACTGATGAGTAGGATGAGAGAGAACTCTTGTGAAGAAATATTTACTTGATTTTGTAATGTGCATGTAAGATATTTTCTATGAATGTGTGAGGGTTCCAATTCATTAGCCGCTATATCTAGAAGAATAACAAAGTGCAGTAAATGGTAAAACTATTTTCGCTAGAAACCAGTATGTTTATGATTATGACAGTTGATTAAAATAATAGTAAATACCAATTTTCAGTATCAAGCAGCATAACAGACTGTTTTTGTAGAGCTTAAATAACTAGATCCTTTAGTTTAGCAACCAATTCTCAATATTAACTAGTTGCTTATGCATATTAACAATATTAACTACATGCATAGTACTAGGATATTGGCTGTTTATTAGTACTTATAAAACACATATTAATGCCTTATTCTGCATGTCCATATTTTAGATCCCTTAATCTTAAACCCCATACCAAAACTTAAGAAGCAAATTAGGAGTTTATTGAGGCAAAAGTCATTGTTTATATTAAGTTAATAGTGAGAATTGGTCCCCAAACTAAAGTGTGATTAAGTTACTAACAGCAGAGCCATACTTAGATTAAACATATAATGAGTACTCCTGTGGGAAAGATGAACACATTTAATAAATGTACACAAGCAAACACTTGTATTATACAATGCATTCAAACTGCTACACCTCAGATGTATGAGAAATTATCAGTAAATAATAATTTATTAATAACATTTTAGTTTAGTACTTTTACTGTATTGAAATATAAAGTATAACATAAGTATATTTATTTAAATACTTAACTAGTTATATACAAATTAAGTTAATTATTAATGGTATAACAATTAAATAATGCATTACATATTTTGAAATATTTTTAGATTTAATTTAACAACTATATTTAAGTTTTATCTTTAACTGTAAAAGCTGCTAAATATTTTCACCCAACACAGACTTGTTACTGCTGTAGTTTTGTTACTCTAAATTTAGTCTGACTCACTTAATGCACAGCTCTATTTTTGACTTTGAATCATCAGATATTTCATTCCATGTTATTTCATCACTGTCAGTCATAGCAATTAGCCCCAGAACAATTTATTTTTTACACTTGCGTTTGTCATTCTCGAAACAGTATAGGTGGCCGTTTGGTCCTCTTAGAAAAACATTCTAAATTTCTTCAAATTGTGAATGGATTATGTACAGAAAAAACTGCGCAAAGGGCACTCCGTAGCTGATTTTTACAGTTGACCGGAAATGACTGAGCTGGCTTATCTAAAACCAGGAAGTAACTGTGCCTATGGTCAAGTGTATGACTATAATCCATTTTTGGTTTAAGAATTGCATAATACTGAAAAAAATATATATATTTTTTGCAGATTGATGTCAGTGTCCTACTGCTAATGACTGATGACCAGATGAGAAGCTATTTTCCTTCATATGGAGACAGACTCGCAGTGATGGGGTTTTGCAGGAGGCAAGAAAGTGAGCCAACTTGCAGGAAGTCAAAGCTGTTTGAGCGCCTCAAATCAAAATTGAGCAAAAAGACAAAAAACTGACAGTTCACAAACTGAAACCCAAACAACTAGAAAAAACATTCTCAGCGTACTGTAAGAAAAGTTGAGATTGGGTGGATGCACTATGATGGGCAGGGCTTTGTTCAAATGAGAGCAAAAAAAGGAGGGGGAACAAGGAAGTTGAGTGTGCCCAAAAGACTGGAAAAGGGACGAACTGATGGAGGAGGCAATTCGTTTGGTTTTTTCCCAAATGGAAAAAATTCTCATGGGAGTATTTCTGAGTTTGAATTGGATCTAACAAATTATCAGGAAGTGTCACTAGATAAAGAAAGTACAGTGGGGGAAATGTATAATGCATCCAAGCTCACAATGATGAGGTTCTACCTGACAACAAAAAAGGTGGAGAGGGAAGAGGAAACAGAAAGTGAAGTGGAAATATCAGACACAATGGACAACTTACACAGTAATAACCAGGATCAAAGTCTTCCCACTTTTAGCAGAATGAATGACTTCTTTCAAGCTTCAGACACGGATGTAATTTTTGTGGAAAGTCCAGGCAATGATGCTGTATCTCTCTTGCATTCCACCGAGGATCTGAATGTTGCAGATGATGATCTGAATGTTCCTTTTCAAAGTTCTTCAATGACCTTACCAGATTACTCAGATACAAGCGATGTAGTGACAGTATTCACTGGTGACATCACTGGGATAGATGGACAAAACTTAGATGACACTTTGCCTCTGAGCCCAGAACCCATTGTTCCACACAAAAAAATTCTTGTTGTTCATCGCGGACAGATATTTTCTGAACTTATTGCACATTTCTGTGATGAAACCCTTCCACATACACAGAGTGAAGTAGAAGTGAAGTTGCTCCTCCCAAATGGACAGTTTGAGATGGGCCATGATGTTGGTGGAGTGTTCAGGGATTGCCTATCAGAGTTTTTGGCAGGAATTCTATGATCAATGCACGCTGGGGAACAATTTTAAAGTTCCCTTTCTTCGACATGATTTTGGCAAAGAAAAGTGGGAAAGTGTAGCCCCGGATAATTCTGTTCGGGCTGGAATAAAGAGAAATATCTCCCAATAAAACTTGCACCTGCAATCTTGCAGCAAGCAATAAAAGGATCTGTAAAAAGTGATCTGATTGAGAACTTTTTGAAATATGTCTCAGAAAATGAGTGTGCTGTGTTAGAAAGCTGCAGAACAGACTTCTGTAATGCAGACCAGGAGGAATTGCTTGAGATCTTAGACAACTACAGTTGTCGGAGAATTCCAACAGAAGAAAACTTCAAGCAAATTTTGCAAGAACTGGCACATAAAACTCTCATTCAAGAGCCTGCTTATGTTCTTGAACAGTGGGCAGGCATACTTGGACCTCTGAGCAAGGACCTTGAGGAAATTGAAGATGTGTACTGTGCATTACAACCAACGGTGAGGAAAATTGTGCGATCTCTCAAATTTCCTGAAACAATGAATATACACCAAAAGGACATTTCAAAGCACTTGACAACTTACTTGAGGGAGTGTGATGCAAAACGACAGTCTCTGTTTCTTAGATTCTGTACAGGATCAGATTTGTTTATAGGCAAAACTATAACAGTTGATTTCACAGACCTTAAAGGGTTTGAGAGAAGACCGGTGGCACACACCTGTGGCTGTTTCCTGAGGCTTTCAGTGCACTATGACAACTACCCAGATTTCAGGTCTGAAATGAACAAAATTCTTGAAAGCAATGTCTGGGTCATGGACATAGTTTAGTGGTACCACAATGAAATATTGGCAGATATGAGTTATGGCCGGCTCATATGCTAGCTATTTGTCTTGGGTCATTCTTCATACACTTACAATTATTTTACACATGTATAGAAAGTAGAACATTCACTTTAATTTGTCCACTTAGTTATTTCTGGTTATGTTGAATATTGAACAACCTTTTTTGTTTTTGAAGATTTACATTTCAATAGTGAACCATCTCCATTGTTTAGGTGCAACCGAGTGTTTACATTAAATTGTAC
This sequence comes from Cyprinus carpio, assembly GCF_018340385.1. Classification (NCBI taxonomy): domain Eukaryota; kingdom Metazoa; phylum Chordata; class Actinopteri; order Cypriniformes; family Cyprinidae; genus Cyprinus; species Cyprinus carpio. The sequence goes on along the minus strand of NC_056609.1, from coordinate 16,188,605 downwards.
AAGTTGTTTATGTCAACTGTTCATTCAAATAGGCGTTGAACTGTTAAAAATGTTTTAATGGTTCATTCTTCATACATTTACATACTGTACAATTATTTTACACATATACATAAAGTAAAAACAGTCACTTTAATTTGTTGACTTAGTTATTGCTGTTTATGTTGAATGTTGAACAACCTTATTTATGACTTTCAATAGTGAAAGTGCTCTTCATTGTTTAGGTACAAACTACTGTTTACATTAAATTGTACAAATTCTACATGTTACCGCTTCAGTGAGATGATGGCTTTGAATCATTATAATGTGTTCTTATACTATAATGCGTTCTTAACTTTGTGCTTGTATACAGTTGGGTATTGCATTATTGTGAACCCCTTTCACACATGCCATAGGTAAAACATTTTGAACAGTTTTATAAGATTGTTTTATTTGAAATCATATTAATATGGTTTGTTTTATTCTTACTTGTTCCACATTGTAATGTTTGGTTAACCACTCATGTATTAAACACAACACAACCTGCATATATGGTGCCAAGGTTTTCTTTTTTTTTTTTTTTTTTTTGCATTGAAGATGGAGTGAGTACCAAAAGCCAATAAATAATGCACATCAAAGTCTGACTTTTTTTTAAAGAATATTCTGAAGTTTTAAATTCTATTTCAGCTGTAGCGGCACACAAAACCTGACAGCCAATGTACCATGTAAAATTATTACAACCATTCAGGTTCATCAAGCCTGTTAAATGATTTATAGGACTACATAGATAATACTTATAATAATTTTAGGTTTTGTTTGGAGCAAAATATGTACCACAACAAGGCTGCATAATTAATAAACAAAATACGATAAAAAAAATTCAGTTTCGATCAAAATTTTATTTCAGGCATAATGCAAAATACATTATAATACCTATATAACCATTTTGTTCATATTATTTTCAATCACCTGCCCTTTAAACAGGGGGGAAAATCTATACATTTTGATCATTTTCAACACATAAATACTTTATTTTTGAGGTTCAAAACATTGTCTTGTACATCTAAAACAGGTTTGCTGTGCTTCATTTGTATTCAGGTTAGGCCTGAAAGTAATGATAGTGTATCACAAAAATGTTTGAAATCATGCAAAAAAATTTACATTACTGTAGTTGGAAAAACTTAGTTTATACATTAAAAAATAGTCTTTTTTTTTAGTATTCATTACATCTAGATGCTTGTGCATTTTCCCCTTTAATTCTGATGGTTGTGCTTTTGCCATGTTATAAGACTGAAAACAAACAGATCACAAATAAGATCTTGATTTGACATTATGCTGGCCTCCTTTGCACATGAGGATAGATATGAGGATGGTATGGAACAAATTATTTCTGCCCTCTGAAAACACAAAGCAACATCACTGTGATTTTATATCATCATGCACTGATTTATAATGGAGATTATTTACTGTACCTTGAGTAATGTGTCTAATAGACAAGGTGATCCTGAGGGGTGTATATAATGATGGGATGTAAATGTTTTTCCATCTGGATCCTCAGAGTAGGCTCATGGAGCCTGAGCCTACATGACACAATAGGGTTGTTAGCAATCAAATGCAATCAGTATCAACAAAACTCCATCTTTGAATTGCATGGGTGGCACATAAGCTGCATCAGAAGTTGTATTTATGCACTTAGTCTGTTAAATGCAGCTCATTGGTAGCATAATTGCATTTACAGTACAGTTGTAAATTGCAATACAATTGCAATTGCATCAATAATGTTATGAGGTTAATGTTTTAATTATTGAAATTTTGTGTAGAAATAATGTAGAAATATGACATGTCAGTAGCTGTCCCAAATTACATTGTACACTCTTACATTATGCACTGTGTGTCTAGTGTATGGCATTTAGACAACTTGCTTGTCATCACTTACATAATTAAAGGTGCAATGACTGAGTATATGAAGTGTCCAAAATACTGTGTTGGAATTTTTAAGTGTGAACACAATGTTTATAATGGCATATAATGGCATAAGCATATGAATTCGTATGCACCTACTGATTCATTCATTCATTCAGTACACATTAAGCTGCCTATTGTATCATCAGTGCTTTTCTTGGCTTTTCTCACCTGGGTGCTTTAGAGGTTGCAGGGCTTCATACAGTGGATAATGGTTAAATCTGTCAGCAATAAGCAATATGCATAATTTAGGGTTCACCATAAGGTTCAGCAAGACTTGAAAGTTTATTACAATAAAGGGTCTGGCCCATAATTGTAAAAAAAAAAAAAAAAATGAATTCCCTGAACATAAGCATGTTTAAATACAAATGACCATAAAGTGAAATATAACTTCTGCTCACCCTTAATCTTGATAGAGATAGAGATAGCACAATGGAAGTAAGGATGGGGATTGCAGAGCCTTTGAACTCAGAAACTTGTTTTGAGACTTGATTTGCCATTTCATGAAAAAAGAACAAATAAAAACAAATACAAATAATATTCAGACAAAAAGTAAAATTTTGTATAAAAAAAATTGCCTTGTGAATTGTTGTGACCTATAATAATATGGGAAAAACAACAACATCTTTCCTTTAAACATGTAAGGGACAATTTTAAATATCATTCTTGAGTGTCAGTATAACAAAAGACAAATGCAAAAATCTTTATGGTTAGATGAAATCTTTATGGCCAGATGGGTAGTTTTTAAAAATGTGAACTATAATTATGGAGACTTGCTTCTTAATTAGCATGGCCAGCCAGTTTGTGGGAAGTGTTTTTTCCTTGCAGAACTCTGCAAATGTAGTCCTTCTTACCTATGATTGGATTAAAAACACACTGGAATGTGATGCCAAAAGCTTTGCGATTCCATCCAGTGGTCCAAGGTTGCTTGGGTAGGGAGAGTAAGGCTGCAGTTCAACATCTACAGACACAGATATAAAATTCACTTAAGGAAATATTACTTTTATACCAATTTTGGTAATCTGAAATACTAAAACAATTTAAACAATACCTTTATCTTATAGTGAATGTTGTAGATTAGATTAGAATGGTGAATCTATTCCTCCAAATCCAGTCCTTGAAGGATCAGTTCACGAAGTTGAAGGTAAAGGTCCGTAATTTCATAAACATCATCTGACATGACAAGGTTATGCTCAGCCATGAGTTCTACACACAGTTGAAAGACATCCTCATCACAAGGGTAGTCTTTAAATAAACACTCCTCTTGGCAAATGCTCAGTTTTGTTTGTTCAACTGGATGCAAGAAATTCTGCACTCCATATAAACTGGGAACAGCAAACATTATTGAAGGTCGACCACTGGGAGCACGTGGGTTGTGAGTTGGCCGTATCCTGTGGCAATTCCAGGCACTGACTATTTCATCAAGCTCTTCCTTCATGAAAAAAAAAGAAATGGAACATATATTCTACATTGTCTTGCAATTGAATTAATAAAACTGCACATTGTAGGTTATGTAAATAAATATAATATTAAGTTATAATCAAACTTCAATACTCTCTTTAATGATAAAATTAACTCTGATAGTGAACAAAATTTATTACCTGTATAAAATGTTGGAAGCAAAACTGGATGAGACATTTGTCAGTGAAAGTATCAACAAAGTGTCCATCTTCTTTTAGCTGTTCAAAATGATCCATCCAAAATTGTATGCACTGGCTTCTCAAAGTGGACCACCATCGTTCAATTCTCTGGTTCCCAGTGCTTGGACCAAGAGTGACACATTCTGAACTCGCAGTGTCTCTGAAGAATGTCTGCATATCTGCTAAATGCGTATTTTCAGTTCCATGGTCAATGCGAATTCTTTGTGGAGATCCGTTATTCTCAGCAACAGCTTGTAGGAAATAACCTGCAATTACTCGTGGGTCATTGTTCGTTTTGTATGCTTCAAGCCAGATAATTTTTCTGGAAAAACCATCAATGCATCCGTTTATGCATATTCCGTAAGGTTTTAACTTATCATATCCGTCAATATGCCAAACATAGTTTGGCCCGCGACTGTTATACATGCGTCGCCGTAGACGACCGCGAGCACGCAGATCAACTCCTTGTCCATCTAACAGTCGCATCAACTGACGGACAGTTTTCTCTGTCTGTAATAATGCCGGACAGCCAACATTTCTGGTGCATCCAGCGATAGCCATGTTGTCGTCCCGATGTCTGTAGCTGCTGGTGTATAAAACGTGCCACTTCAGCCTCATCTGTTTTATTGCGTCTCCGCCACAACTGATTCCTGCACAACGTTCTTTTCAAGAGTCCGGAAACTAAGCTTTATGTTGTGTGATTCCTCCAATAAAATTATGATTTCTCTATTAGTGAAACCGCGCCGAAAATAAATCGCCTATAATATTTTCCATTTTTAGGCTATAGAATATGCAATCCTGCTGTCTTTGACACTCCAAGGTCAATCTCAGTACCAGGAAACTAGTTGTATCTCGCAATTCTGACTCTCACAACTCTGACTTTATAACTCGCAACTGCGACTTTTTGTCTCACAATTCTGACTTTATAACTCGCAATTCCGACTTTTTATCTCAAAATTCTGACTTTATAACTCGCAATTGCGACTTTTTATCTAAAAATTCTGACTTTATAACTCGCAATTGCGACTTTTTATCTCACAATTCTGACTTTATAACTCGCAATTGCGACTTTTTATCTAAAAATTCTGACTTTATTTCTCAGAACTGCGAGTTTATGTCTCGCAATTCTGACTTTATAACTCGCAATTTCGAGTTTGTATGACGCAACTGTGAGAAAAAAAGTCAGAATTGTGAGATAAAAAGTCGCAATAATCTTTTTTTAATTTTTTATTCAGTGGCGGAAACGGGCTTCCATACATTTACTTCCTATCTGGATTAACATAATGTCTAAAATAACATTTGTTAATAGACAATAAACACTACTACTACATAGCCAATGGAGGGCAGTATAAGCAAAGAGCTGCTGAGCTGTTTCTGCATGTTATCTAACAATTTGGGCAGATGGTATTTTTAGTAGGCTATCATTTATGAACATATTGCTCCTTTTGTTTTTGGATCTTCAATAACATTAAAAATGTATATACTAATAATTTCTGGATGTAAAAATGCTGAGGGATCAAAAAGTGGTTTAGATGGCACGAGAAGGTGTTGAGCTGTTCTACCTGAGAGGTGAAAGCACAATGAGTTCTCTCACAACAGCCCTTAAAGAATGATACAGTCAGCTGGTCTGCTCAGTCATATGTTTACAGAGTGGTGTGTGGGTTTAAAAAGGAAGTCCACAGATCTGTTGCCCGTACATTCTTGTGTAGAATGACACGTATAGTTGTGAAGAAGCAAGCCACATATTTTCAGAGCAAAGTGATGCTCGCTCATTAGACATTTATGGAATGAACTCAAATAGCCTTATTGTAGTGATGCATATCATAAACATTAAGATGAAAAGAGCAAGAAAGAGCTTAGTGACAACAAAAAAAAAAAAAAAAAATATTTCTAAACAGAATGACATTTCAAAAAATAAAATAGAAGGTCAAATGGATATGACAATTGTCTATAACATTACTTAGAATATTATTGTGGGATTAAAATGGAAACATTCAGTACAAATTTTCTTGGAAGAACTTTACTCAAGTTCATCTTGTTTTTTTATTCGGAAATTAAGATAAATGCATTTCAAATAAATTATTTTATATGTAGTGCCAAATTATTCCTATGGGTTACTTGCAATACAATGCAAGACAGTACAAAAAGTAATTATTAAAAGTATTTATACAAGTTATATACCATTTAAGTAAATCATGATACGTGTGTTCATACTAGAAACAACAACAACAAAATGAAAATAAACGGGTAAAATTGAAATTAGAATAAAGCAGTTTTTTTTTTTAGTTTTATTGTTTTTGCACTACTTAGGCAACAAAAACTTGTTCTTTTGAGTCAAATCTTTTAAATGGTCATTTGAGCCCGTTGCCAAAAAAGCAGTCTGAACGACTTGTTCAATAGAAGCATAAGTTACTTTAAAGTTACTTTAATAGCCGAAAAACAGAAATGTTACAAATAAAACACACACACACACACACACACACACACACACACACACACACACACACACACACACACACAAACTTTTCAGCCTAAATTTTAAATGAGTAAACAAAAAAAAAAAAAAAACCTTCAACGCACCAATATGTGCTTAAATAAAGCTTTCTGGAACGTCAGGATATGAAAAAGTAATAAAAAAAAACAGCATTCTTCCACCTTAGAAACATTGCCAAGCTAACCCTAACCCCTGATGCAGAAAAGCTAGTTCATGCGACCTCTAGACTGGACTATTGTAATGCACTGCTAGCTGGTTGTTCTGCATCTTCAATAAACTAGCTACAGGTAGTCCAAAAATGCAGCGGCCAGATCCTTAGCAGGTCAAGAAAATATGATCATATTACCCCAATTCTACAGTCTCAACTCTACCTATTAAGTTCCGTATCAGTTACCACACCACAACCCATCACGCTCCTTAAGGTCACAAAACTCTGGACTTTTGGTAGTACCTAGGATAGCAAAGTCCACTAAAGGAGGTAGAGCTTTTTTTGCATTTGGCTCCCAAACTCTGGAATAGCCTTCCAGATAATGGTTGGGGTTCAGACACACTTTCTCTGTTTAAATCTAGATCAAAAACACTTACATCTCTTTGGCCAAGCATTCAAATAATGCATCTCATAATTTTGGATTGCAATTATATCTGATCAAATGCGCATTATTATTCTTCAACTCTACTTGTTTGGAACAGCAGCTACGCTAATTATGTCTCTATTTGTTTCTCTGTTTTGTCACGGCTAGGATTTACACAAGCTTCAGTCTGGATCCAGAACATCTGAGAAGAGATGATGCCAACCCCTCAGAGGACCTCAGATGATGCTAACCCTTAAAACAACATACAGAACTTCCACATTTTGCTATAAGTTTGATTCCATCATATAATAATTGCTGTTAATAGTGTTCATCGTCTGTTTGATTACGTTTTTATTTGATTTTTCCGTACATTTCTGTCATATGTACATAAACTGACAGTCACCACTGATAAGCTACTACTAAATATTATAGAAACTTAATTGTATCGTAAAAAAGCGCTATACAAATAAACTTGAATTGAATTGAATGTAGCCTTCAAGAATAGTTGAACTGGTTTTTTGAACCGGTTCTTTGAAACGAACTGTTCAAAAGAACCGATTTAGTGGAATTGATTCAGATTTTTATTCACCAACAGAGAGCAGAGCACAAAACAAGCCCCCGGAAACAGCCTTCGTGCAACACGATTGGTGACTTGTCAGAGTGGCGTCATATACCCGCGCTTTGTTTGGAACGTCAGCTCGTTGGCGGGATTTAGGCTCCGGGAAGAGACAGGCAGCAATTGTTTTGAGATGTGAGTTTTACTATTAAATGACAGTAACACGTAATAAATATATAGTTAAGACACCTAATATCATTGTAATATATGTATTTAATGATAAATACGTAGGAGGATTGGTGTAAGAAAGCAAATGATGCTACTTAAACTATGAACTATGTTAGCTATTTAACCTAGCATTATTCAAGTTTAGAAATCATAGTTACTGTTTATGAACTCTCATCAGAACGGTAATTTACTGTGGTGTCTGTATTGGTATTTATTGATCATCAGCTATTTAGACTTATTATTATAATCGCTGCTGGTTTGTCAACGGTTTTGTATGGATGAAAGACGTCACATTATCCAGTTTTAGTAAACTTGTTGTTCAAACTCTGTCTAGATTTGCAATGCAGTTTCCAGGCAGAAGAAAGAAGCTGATAGGCAGCTCTCAGAATGATCTGTATGATCACTGTCTTCAGTTTTATGGTCAGCCTCCTCTAGAGAACATCTCTCTCACTGAGTTTGAAACCTTTGCAGTGGAGAGATTGAAATGTGAGTCATCTGCATGGTTCAGGTTTATAGAGCCTTCAAGTAAGAATTATTTTAATATGCTAATAATTTATTTGTATATATAAATACTATGTGCTTTTCCAAGTGCTCAAGACTGTCGAAAACCTTGGGGTGAGCTGTGTGAAAAATTCAGAACAATACACCAAGAAATTGGACGCTGAAATTTCAAGTCTGAACTTCCCACAAAAGGCAGAACTGGTGAGGACAACACATTCTTCATATACACTTTATTTCTTATGCTGCACGTACACTGCATACATTTTGTTAAAAGAAACATTTTCAAAATCTTCAAAAAGAATTTTTCTTTAATAAAGAGGACGGTAGGTATTTTTATTTTACTATATTGTGCACATAATTCATTAAAAAGTTATTAAATTTGTTTTACTTATGCTTTTTGAATTCTTTATATCGCTTTTTTTTTTCTTCCAATCTGCTCTAATAACCCAGAGTGAGCAAAAGGTTCAGGGAGGAATATCTGAATATGAGAAACGAAGAAAAGACCACATCTCCCATTTTATTCTGCGCTTGGCTTATTGTCAGACGTAAGTATTCTTAATGTGCAATTCAGCATGTACTTAAACAGATTCATTAATTATTTTGTTTTGGCCAGTTATCTTTTTTTTTTTGTGAATGATACTAATCTGTTTTTAAGTGTACTGAAACTTAAGCTATGAATGTGCATTTATGTAACATTTAAAATCTTAAGTTGAAGCTGAACTGTTTACAGACCTTTGTGCAGGGTTTTGCTCCAAAGGCATATTCTCTCGTTTATTGGCAAATTTTTGAAATGTAATGTATACATTTATAGAAACCATATGCTTTTATTTCATTTTAGGGAGGACCTTAGGCGATGGTTTATCCAACAGGAAATGGATCTTTTCCGCTACCGGTTTAATGACCTTCATTCAAAGCACAAGACTGACTTTTTGCATAAAAATAATTTGAAGTACGAGACGGTGAGACTCTTTTAAATATTAATTTAATTGTTGCAACATCCCCCAATTCCCCTTCTTTTGCTGATATTTGAAAAATCTGTGTATTTTATTATTTTAGATTACAAAAACTGAAAAATAACTAATAGCTAAATTGTTTTCTGCCCTAATCAGATTCAAAACTCTCATCCAGCTTCCCAATATATTGCTGACTAATCACTTTGTCCAATGTTTTGTAACTTGAAAGATGGAAATTGTTCATTGCATGCCCCTGCTAAAACCTTCATTTTCCTTTTTATGTGTTATTAGAAAGATCCCATCATGATCATTGATGTTTTAGATCTGTGATAGAGTGTGTTTTCACGTACAGTCCTGTAGGGGGCAGTTGTTCAACACTTAAAACATGGTTCATCTTTTAGTTCATGTCTTTTCAGTTCCACTCTCTTAACATTCCTAATATGATTTCAGAGCTATGCCTGAATGCTTGTGTTTTCTAGCCGTAAATAAATGCTAATGCCATTATGTCACTGAATAAATGCTAAATAATATATTTTGTCATAACCTTTTCACATGATAATTTAATCTGCTGTTTTTCTTTCACATTGCTCTCTGAATTGTGGTGATAAATGCTTTTTGTCTTTGTCAAATGTTGTCCCTGCTTTATCTCTTGTAGTTCGAACGACAAAAATGTCAACTGTGCATTTTTTCCCTTTCATTTTACAGGTAAGTGCAGAGGAGAAGAAAAGCCTACAAGACAAGCTCATTGCCTCCAGTTATGGATTAAGTGGAACCAAAGTTGAAGAACATGATGTCTACAAAGTAAGATAATTCTAAAATTATAAAAACGGTAGAGTTCTGAAAAATGAGTAACTTTTTGTAAAATTTGGCATACTAGAAATGTTCATTACAAATCATTAAATTCATTTAAACTAAGTTAAAGTTTATAATGCATGTTCTATGACTTGTAAGTGTTTGTTTAAACTAGAATTAGATATTTTAAAAATATTTGTTTATTGACCTGCCTGTAAATCTTTTAAAAATAAGCATGAGATGTAACACTTTAACGTTATGTTTGTGCTGTAGATTTAAAAATTATTGAAGTATATAACTACTTCTTTTTCTGTGTCAAAGGTGCCATTCCAGGATGCTCTGGATTTAGTGCGCACAAGGAAAGTCTACTTGCTGGCTGGAAATGCTTACATTCCCCACCATGAAATTGTCACGATTGTCCTTAATGACTTCCGAACAAGACTGTCCAAAGCACTTGCGGTAAGTAACAAAATTGGAGTCCCTTCACAAAACTATCAGTGACCACCACCAGAGGTTCATTTGTTAATGGTGAAATGGATGTTGTAAACTTTGAAGTGAGGCATTATTAGAAGGGATTTTGCTTTTGGTTTTGATTGGAAATGGTATCAGATAAAAAAACAAAAACAAAAAAAACACCCCACTCTTACCATTCATTTCTTCAATAAACCTCAAAGGTTTCCTATTTTCGAAGGGTTCATGGGGGGTTATTGTAAGCTACGGAAACAGAGCTTGTAGCTCTCAGTTAGAGTTGATGGGGGAACTGCGTTAAGGTGGTCTTGGATGACTAGAAAGGTAACGCGACAGAGAGGTTATAGCAGTCATGATATTGCTTTTTTTTAAGGTGTGAAAGAGTGGGCGTAAGAGAGGATAGTTTGGAGAGGCTTAACGCAAAGTGCTTGATGGCACACACTGAGAAGTCATGGGTCATTTCCACCCTCAGACGGAGATTAAAAGGCGGCTAGGAGATGGAGGAGGTCACAGGGAGGGTTGTTGGTCAGGAAATCAAAAGCAGCTTTTCTGTTAGCTCCTGCCAAGATTGCTGTAACCCACCACGGAGGCGTCTTGATTTCTTCCCCCAACTCTGCCAAATGGCAGCAAAATGTGCTTCACTGCGATAGGCTATTATCTTTTGAAAAACGACGCTTGTGTTTGTGTTCCTACCATTGAGTTTCTCCCCTTGCATCATACTTATAATGCATGTTAATGTAATGTGTGTCAGGATATTCCCAGCAGACAGCACACTGAAGGCATTTCATGCTTGACGTGGAGCATGAGCTTTGCTGCTTCCTTGTTGTCTTTTGTTCAGTAGCACAAGCTCAAATATTAAAAAAGTATACAGGATCAAACGGGCTTTAATCTTTTGAAAATAGTAAGGCACTGTACTGGAAATGCTATTGAAGAAATGTATTACAATATATACAGACACATGGGGTCAGGTCATTTTTTATTTTTTTTTGAAAGAAATACTTTTATTTAGCAAGAATGCATTAAGCTAATCAAAAGTGACAGTAAACCATTTATAATGTTATAAAAGTTTAAAAATAAATGCTTTACTTTTAAACTTTACATTTTCACCAAAGATTCTAAAAAACATGGTTTTCACAGCATTGATAACACTGAAGAAATGCTTCATGAGCAGCAAATCAGTATATTAGAATGATTTCTGTAGGATCATGTGACACTGAAGACTGGAGACTGCTGGAAATTCAGCTTTGCCATCACAGAAATACATTTCCTAAAAAAAAATATTATTTCACTGAGGTTATGTATAAAATAACACTCTAAATATGAAGTGCAGTTTAAATATTTAATTCATCAGCAGAACGGTGTGGTGACTGTTAAGGTAATAGCCGCCTGTTTGTCATCTTCACTCCATTAATATCCGAGACTCAAATGAGAGTTCCTGTGATGGTAAACAATGCAGCAGCAGGTTTAATTGCTGCTATAACTGGAGAAATTAAAATGTGCACAGGATATAGGGAACAATAATAAATCGGGCAGCTTTGTGAACTCAGATTACTTAACAACATTAGTCTGCCCAGCTTGGGTTTAATTGGGCATTTTAATTGAAACTGGGGAGCGGTTGTGTTCGGTTGATCGCTGGTAAGTGGAGAAGAGACAGGCTTGGTGCATTTAGTGTTGGCATGTAGTCTGCATAAATTTCCTTGTGCTTCTGGGATTGAACGTTCTTTGTGCTAGTTGAAGATGGTTTGTAGGAAATGTGTTTTGTGTTGTGCTGTTTCTGAGTTTTATGTCACACCTGAATGTTGGGCATTATGATATGTCATAGATGGATGATGCAAAATTAAGAAAGGCTTGTCTCAGCATGTTAAATTATCTTTCAGCTTGGCAGATTTTTTTTTTTCCGTCATCTACATGCCATCTCGTCAAGGCTGGCCATCATAGTGAGTCTGCCAGGCAGTTGGACAGCTGGTGGGATGGGTTTTATTTCGGCGTAATGTCCTCAGAAAAGTCATTTAAATTATTATTCGTAAGCTCTTGTCCTACCGAAGCGGGGAATAGACACTGCTAGTCAACAGTCTCCCTCCTGCCAGTATATTGAAGCTGTATAAGCCCGCGCATTAATCCATCGTGGCTAATGAAAACATATGCTGCCTGCACATTTTCTTTTTGATGGCGTTCAGGATGGCCACGCTGGAAGAAAATGAAATGTGTCAATCTTCATATTCTCGTCGACTCCATAAATCAGGCCTGGAATGGGTCTTTTATGATACTCAGAATAATTTCCAGTGAGATTGTCTGAAATCAATTGCCTGGTTCAAAATCCTTTTCCATGCATCACCTAGTTTAACTCTGAATGTCCGTTTTAGTAAAGCTGCCATTGACCAGTAATTGTTGCAGGTGAATATTTCCAAAAGTGAGAGAATGCATTCATTTTCTATGTGTTTTTTTTTAGTAACAGTGTGTTTATTTAAAGGGTTAGTTCACTTAAAAATGAAAATTAGGCTGCGTTTTACTCACTCCTGAGGCATGCTAGGTGTATATGACTTTCTTCTTTCAGATGAATCCAATTGAGTTATATTAAAAATTCTTTGATCTATCAAGCTGTTTCATGGCACTCAACGGGTGTTGCATTGCTTCAGTTCAAAAGACATGAAATAAAAAGCAACCTTCCATAAAATAAAGTCTCACAAGTGTCTGAACAAGTGTCTGAACAAAGGCCTCCTGTCGTGAATCAATGTGTTTCTGTAAGAAAAACATCCATATTCAAAACATAATAATCACTTTAATCTTGCTTGCGCTCACTGTTAAAAATAATATTTCTTCTTTAAATTCATTTTGTGAAATATAAACATTTAAATGGTGTCTGTTGAAGAACAGGAAATTATAATGAATATGTTATGGTGCATGTATTTAGCAAAATGCCCCCTCTACTGTTTATTTTTCTCATCTGACTAATTAGTTTATGGTGACACCAAATGTTTTTTTCTGAGGTAAATGTGACATTACTTGACATTGTTTACAAGCTGTCATATTGATGTCTTTGTGCGACTGAAACACTGATTGAGCGATTGGCGTTACAAGAGTTGTAAAGTTGTACTCTTTCTTTTAACTTAACTCCGGATGTTTAGTCATGTTTATTTTGTGCTGAAACTGGTATTAATGTCGAAGAGATGATCGCGCTGCCACGTCTGTTGATCGAGGCGCTACAGCGATCTGTCACTTCACATTAAACAGCTCCAAAACAGCATTAATTGTTTAAAAACTGCAATACAATGGAAAAGATTTGAAATCTGAGACTTTATTTCATATTAAAAGTACCAAAGCATAATGCTTATTGCGATTTATTGGATGGGAAGTGCCCTTCAACGTTCTGTCCATTAACTGAAAACAGGCTAGACTAATCTTGGGATTCTTGGGATTTAAGAATTGATATTGTTCCGTAAAAATAAGAATCAATTAATATCAATATATCGATAATTTTTAACCCAGCCCTAGTGTCTAATAGGGCTGAAATGATTAGTCGACATTATCGACAATGTTGACAAAAAAAAAATTGTCGACAAATATTTTTTGTTATCGAGTAGTCGTTTGATTTAATTTGACCTAATTTAGAGCCTGCAATAATGCGGTTTGACCAGTGTGGTGCTGTAGTGCAAGACTGTAATTCAGCCCTCCTCGATGCAATTCAAGAGAAGAAGAGATACAGCGCTCAGCGCTGCTTCAGAGAAACGCACCTGAGCCGAACCGAATGGCATTTGGATATGAAAATATGACGCGCTATTTCCTCTAAATAACGAAATAAACAACAGCAACAACAACAAAACAGTCTTCAGTGTCACATGGTCCTTCAGAAATCATTCTAATAAGCTGATTTGCTGCTCAAGAAACATTTATTATTATTATTATTATTATTATTATTATTATTATTATTATTATCAATATTTAAAAAAGTAGAGTACATTTTTTTTCAGGATTCTTTGATGAATATAAAGATCCAGAGATCAGAATTTATCTGAAATAAAAAGCTTTTGTAACATTACATGCAATACCATTCAAAAGCTTGGAGTAAATATCTTTTTTTTTTTTTTTTATTGGGGTGGGGGGGATTATTGTAGAAATTAATACTTCTATTTAGCAAGGATGCTTTAAATTGACATAGACATTTATAATGTTACAAAAGATTTCTATTTTAGATAAATGCTGATCTTCTGAACTTTCTATTCATCAAAGAAACCTGAGAAATTCTGTTCAGCTGTTTTCAGCAACAACAACAACAACAACAATAATAATAATAATAAGTGTTTTTTGGAGCAGCAAATCAGTACATTAGAATGATTTCTGAAGGATCATGTGACTCGAGTAATGATGCTAAAAATTACATAATAAATTACATTTTAAAATATATTCAAATAAAAAACAGCTATTTTAAATAGTAAAAAATCTTTCAAAATCTTTTTTGCTGTACTTTGGATCAAATACATGCAGGTTTGATAGTGGTAGTTTGACTGGTAGTGTATATTTTGAATAAAATTGTTTATCCAAAAATAAAACATCTAATCACTTACCCTTATTTTGTTTCTTATCCATATTATATACTTACGAAAGGAGATGTTAGGCAGAATAATGTGTCATTCAGTTAATTTTCATATAGTAATTAAATGGTTAATAAGAAGGTTTCTCTGTCATCTCATTTTGTGTGTCAAATATATTTATTTGTATAAATTAATTGTATAATAATTGTAATTACATAATATTATTTCCCAAAGCTGAAGTGATTAGACTCTTTTATTTATTTGTTATGTATAACAGTATTTTAACTAATTGCAAGAGCTGAATAATGTCAAATTCTATTGATTAATCAGTGAAACAATAAACGATTAGTCGATTAATCGTTCTAATAATCGTTATATTAATTGATTATCAAAATAATTGTTTGTTGCAGCCCTAGTGTCTAAACCGATTAAGGTCTATAAATGGATCTATAAATGATGTTGATCTGTGTCTGGATGGTGGACATTGCTATTTTCCTGCTTATTTCCTTGTTTCATTGACTGTCTGACAAACCAGCTGAAACTTGGTTTCTTTGGAAAGTTCCAAAGGTTCTCCTGGCAGGCAAGCTGCAACTTGCCAATTATGATTTAAAAGCCTTGCGTAGTGTTCGATATTTAAAAGCGCGGTCACCAGCCAGCAGAACGAGGTGAAATACAAAGGTAGTCATGTAGAGTTAATTGTGTCCATGACGAACAAACAGAACGTCTGACATGGGGATCCATTCTTAATCAAAGCTGAGCTGCGGCTTATGGTCCGACATTTAAAGCGCTATTTCCATCAAAGTCAATGTAGTTCCCTCTCGTTGTTCAAAAGTCATCATGGATGAAGCAGCTCGCTCTGCAAATGTTCAACACTTTTTGAAAATAAGACCTCTAATATAATGAGCCTGTCCATTGACAGAAGATTATTATTAGCCTGAGCCTTATAAAGCATGTTAGAGACCGCACCATCTCACTAATTCTTTTTCTGTCATATTGGTAATGAGGTTTGGTTTAAAGCTTCAGTGTTCTTGACTTTCACACTGTTCCTATGATTCATTTTTTATGTTCTTTTCAGGGCTCAATAATATATATATATTTTTTTTTTGGCTGGTCAGGCAAGTAGTTCAGTATTACAGTAGTTCACATTATGCAAGTATGCTGCCAGTGCTGCACAAGCTCGCGGCACCAGGGTTCAAAGTCCGAAGCGGGAGGAAAATCTGCGCTGAAACTGTGTTGCTCGTCAGTTTCTCAGTAACATTTTTATACATTTTTACAGGGCACGTGACAATGCAATACGTGCGACAAACGTCTTCTCAAATTCGTATTGAAAATCATTAATGAATCTGCTGTTGTCAACAAAAAGAAGCACTGAGGTCCGCCAATTTAAAGCTGAGAAAAAGCAAGAACTCCATCATCATTCATAAATGTTAGTATTGTAATTTTACTGTTGTTCTTGAAAATACTATAAAAGACAATAGTGATAATAATAATTACAACAACTCCATTTATTCAATTTATTTTTTTCTCAAGAAATATCTGCATACACATGAAACCATGAAACCGATACAAAACTATGTAGTATACATGCCAGACCAGTATGTGGTGCTGTAATTCTGCCACAGAGATACACTCGTTCATTGTTTGTTCATGTTGTTGCTGTTACATGACATAACGTTAGCGATGTCTTGACTGGGGCGAGATGCGGGGTGATTAACAAGATCTTAGGTCAATGCTGTGTTCTGTTAATGCGTGAACTTCATTATTTAAAGTGCACTTGCCGTCCAATAATAACTTTTTGATAAAAAAAGTATCAGCTTTAAAGTTATTCAAAATTCATAAAGAAATACAAACAATAAATACAGCTTTTTTTTGGCGCTCTTATGCGGCAGGCGTGATTGCGTTAGCGCCTCAGTTCAAGCGGCAAGTAACCCATTTAATCTTTCTCTTTACTAATATAGTACATAAGGAACATGAATTAACATCAAGAGGCAGGCTATTTTATAAGAGCCTACAGTACAACTGACTGAAATGTCTCATGTAAAAGCTCATTCGTTTCAAACTGCAGGAAAACATGTAAACATTGCAACGTAATATACATTTACCTCAGAATAACCATTCGGTGTCCATAAGCTCATCAGTCAGCTAGAAAAATAACTATTAAGAGGAGCATTTTGCTATATTTATGCGCTGTTGCATTTTAATATTTTTACTTAAAGTGTTGTCTGCATGATTCAACTCCTATAAAATTGCATTTTACTAATTAAGAAAAACAGACTGAAAGTGTGAAAGACATACACTCTTAAAAATAAAGGTGCTTATAAGGTTCTTCACAGAACCATTTTTGGTTCCACAAAGAAGCATTCAGTCAAAGGTTTTTTTAAAGAACCATCTCTTTCTCAACTTTTTATAATACGAAGAACCTTCTTTCGCCACAAAGAACCTTTTGTGAAACGTAAAGATGTTAAAGGTTCTTTATGAAACCATTTAGACAAAAAAGGTTCTTCTATGGCATCGTGAAGCACCTTTACTTTTAAGAGTGTATGACAACATTTACAGGATGCATTGAGGAGGAGCCCAAACTACACTCAGTGGTCAAGTGATGCTTATGGTTCATGAAATTGGTACAGATTCTGTGTAATAAACATTTCTTTGTGACTGTAATTTTCAAGTTGGAAAATACATTTAGTTCCCATTTTAAGTGAACCTTAGTTTCCAGGTCATCTACAATTTTAATCTAATGGATTAAAATGCTCATAAAGTCAAGAAAATAAAGCATGACATGATTGAAATGTTAAAATTTAAATAATCACTTTTATCACAAGAAACCAAATGTTTACATTTATAAGACATAATAGGATGTCTAGCAAACGTATGATGTAGTGACATTTCGGCACTGGCCCGGGCAAGTGGCAGTTCCATCAACATGCTGAAGATCTCTTACAAACTCCATATGGTTGATCTTTGCTTCTTTAATAATTGGCACTTGTACTCCAGAAAATGAGAGAGAATTAATTAGTTAGTTATATGTTTTCTCTGGATGTTTTATAGATTTAATCACCAGCCAAGTTTGCTGACTTGATCATGTCAGTGTTCTTTTTCTCATTAAACAGAGCTAGTCCTAATTATGAATCTAAAAATATATCATAAGTGGCCCCTCTGTGCTGTCTGATCTTTTGTTTTTACCTTGATTTGCAGGATTTTGACTTCCAAAACTAAACTTGACTGAAAGAAAAGGCTGTCTTTCACTGAACAGTAGAAAGTTTCACATCTTAAAATAGATACTGGCAATTTGGAGCATGCATAAATCTTTCATTGTTAGAAGTGTTTGTGAGAGGGGAAACTTTGACACAAGAGTTTAAGATATTTGAAAGTTGGATTCTGTGTTCATTGGAGAGTTATTACTTTAATTAATTTGGCGCAAAATAATACATGTTTAATTAACTCTGTTTAAATATTATTTTAAATTATTTTAAAAAATTCATTCTTCTTTAAAAAAAGAAGTTTGCAGCAAGTTTGTTGTCCTGTTTTGTGTTTTTGAGCATCATCACACATACAGAGGTGCGTTTGTCATATCAGCCATAAATGTGACCTCTATTTATGCTAATATATCATCCATCATCATTTGTGTTTACATTAGATCCAATTAAACCAGATAATTTCACATACACCTTTTCAGCCATGTTTTTCTCTTTTGACTGTCAACCAGAAATGCCATTATCAATTTCTTTTGGCTGAAATCACGGAGCATCTCTAATTACTGTATTTACCGTAACACAGTAATGTTATGCCTCCAATACCTTTGCTGTATTCATGTGATAAGATTGTAAATGGCCTCCAAAGATACTTTCTTTTAATCAGTTTTTCCACACTGACTGATTCCAGGTTCTTCTCTTTAATTTTGTGAAGTGTTTCTTTTTATCACCAGGCTGTGAAATATTACCTTATCGCTAGGCATCACACACTTTTCCAAAGTAAAGCTTGGCCTAATTGATTGTCACCTAGGCAGAGTAGAGAAACACAAGCACTTCCACTCTGCCTGCCAACAATTCAATTGAAGTTGTCAATCCAGAGCCCAATTTTATCCATTTGGCTGTAGCTGGCGTGTCTGGCTAGGGCTGTGGAGGTGCCGATGGATGGATGGACACATGCTGAAGAACATGGCAATGGCAAACTCTCAATCATGCTGGGTCCTTCCGTAACTGAAAGGCCATCTCGAGCAGTTGAAGGTTTATTTTCCCTTGTCCTCTCGGGTGATTAATGAGCAAGCATAGCTGTTGTGTGTCCAGACGAAGGGCTGATGCATTCCTTGCTTCATTATCTGATCAATGCGGAGGGACTCTGATAACAACTTGAGTCAACAAAGCTTAGGGATTGGCTCAGATATATATATTCTTTTATTTTTTTGGAAAGCGGTTCGCATCAGTGAGTAATGAGTATCTGTTTCACGCTGAATAGCCTAATATTTAACTGTATCTTAATTAAGTCAAGTATTTAAATAAAATTCCCTCATGGAAATTAATCAGTTGGCTTATAAATGAACTTAAATTAACTATATATGCAGCCATGTGATAATGCTGTCTGCTAGTGCATTAAGCAGTAAATTATAACAGGATTGTTAATGGATGGATAAATGCACTTTAATGATTTTAAATAGAACCTTCAGTGCAAATCAGCATCTATTGTTCTGCGCACAAATATTTAACAAAGCATTCACAAAAGATGCTGGACTACATAGAGTGCAAATGCAAAGTGACTGTAACCTGTTATTTTAAATTCTGTGGTCAAAGCTTTGTCAGGGCTTCAGATATGAAAGCAGACTCTCCCTCAGGCTCTTAATTATTGATTTATCATGCTTTTGTGAGAATACTATGGTAAAAGATGGTACTATGGTATAGAAAAATTGTATTCTAAACTACAAATACACACAAATATTACAGCTTAATTATAACTGTATATACAGCAAATATTACAACTGTTTTCAGCATTAATAATTTGTTTATGAAGTACCAAATCAACATATTATCAACATGATTTTTTTTTTTTTTAAGGATCATGTGACACTGAAGACTGGAGTAAAGGCTATGGAAAATCATTTTTGCCATCAAAACAATACATTACATTTTAAAATCGATATCTTTAAGATGTCTTAAATAGATTGTGCCATTTCTTGATAGTTAAAGCATTTGAAAAGTCTTTGTGCTGTATATTTCTTGGTAGTCAAACCAGTGCATCCTCTTACAAAATTTATTCGCACTGCAGGTAAAATGGTTACAAAACATTCTCTGCCCATCTGGTGTACCGGCCAAATAACGACACTGATGGGAAACTAGAAAGGTTTTGCATTGTATAATGGCATCTAACTGGAGAGTTAGCACTTATGTCAATGAGGCCTTTTAAGCACTGGCTTATTCCACCAAACATCTTGAGGCAGTGTGAAGAGAATGTGCAATTAGAAACACATCCGCTTCTGTATTTTTAATTGTCTTTCATTCTCGCTCAAGACATTCTACCCACAAGTTTGCAGTCCAGTGGTCTTGTGCTGTTGATTTATGAATGTGTAATGGCAGGCTGGAGATCTCTCCCACTCTGTGCTGTGCCAAATTTCCTGATGAATGCTGGAGGAGAGAGATGACCTCCTTGTGGGATCCAGATAACAAGATTGATTTGGGTTCCTTGTCGGCAAGTCTTGCCTGGGATGTAATGATGCGAGCGCTCCATGCATTTATCAAAGCTCCACTTGTAGTCTTGTCTTCAGCGTCTCCCTTCTTGCTTAAATGCAGAACAGGGATTGCTTTAAGTAGTTTCCTGTCTTTAGGGAAGCTGGGAGCCTTCGGGCATGTTTTGTACTAATAGTTCCTCAGTACAACAACAATAATCGGTTTAAAAATATTTCTGGTATTGGACACAGGTGTCAGTTTCATGCCAGAGATATTTCGAGAAACAGACGTTGACAATTAACAGGATTTTTATTTGTGTGATTTTTATTTTACTCATTGTTTTGCCTGTACGGTAGCTGCGAATTAATTGTGAAAGAGTGAAAGAGTAATTGAGAAAGCATGATGCATTGAAATTTGCAAAACAGTTTAGTAGCAAAGTTAAAGTCTTAATGTTCCATTGGAAATATCAAACAGGTGAATGTTCAGGAAGATTTTACAATTATCCGGCTATTTTATGTTTGTGCCAGTATTCAATATAATGTGTTTTGAATTATGAAAGGAGCTCTTCATTAGATGATAATGATCTTGTGTGAATTATTCATTTTATTATAGACTGGACTAACATTTAAATTTATTGCTTACATTTTATACTGATAATTCTCTATTCAAGCCTTGAGAGGATGTTAATGTGACATTATGGATCGTTAAAGAATTGGAAAGTGGCAGCAAAAGTACAGCGTTAGGTCTTTCTCTTTTTGTGGAGGTGAAATGTTTCCAAGAAGAACGCTTCACACACTCTGTGCGCCTCTCAACACCGCCCACTTTTGAAACGCGGTTGTCGCTTGAATTTTCCAATTTTCATCTCACAAAAAGCCAGGGCTTCTGAAAGGCACTTGAATATAAATATTTTAGGGTTGTAATTATTTGAGGAGGAAGCATTGATGTTTAAATATTTAAGGCTTCGTCTTTCAGTATGCTGTGACAGTGTTTAGTGGGGCTCTCAAACTATCTTATTGCACAAAGTCTCAGACGTCTGTTACAGCGTCAGATTATAGCTCAAGTATGGATGGGTAATTGTATTTTCAGCTGTTTTATTAGCATCTTTATTTCTGGTTTGATGCTGGATCTACATGCTTGACATTCTTCACACTTCAGTGGAACACTTAAGGATGAATTTGCAGTTTGTTGATGATAGGGTAGTCATATAATTTAGTTTATTTATTTATTTTTCACTAGTAGTGATTGATTCAGCCTTAGAGATGGCGTTAAGAATTGTATATTATTTGTATTATTTCTCTGCTGTTTCAGAATAGGTCATATGAATTTTATTATAGATGTAATTACTGTTTACCATAGCAGAAAATGTCCAATAAGCGGTGATTGTTTGATATTGCACCATTGTACGAACTCTGAATTTGCAGGTGACTGATTTTAATTTCCAAAGCAACCACTGTGATAAATGTTATAATAATATAAAATGGGACCATTTTGTATTTATTTTGAATGTATTTTGTATCTTAATAACGGATACAAAGTCAGTTATTAAAGGCCGGAACACACCGTCGTTTTTATATATATGTTTTTTATAACAACATGAGCCATTTAAAATTATTAAAGTTATCATCAACATTGCAGATATTCAAAATGGTAAGCAAGCGCTGCTTTGTTTAGGTTTCATATATTTGTGTTTATCTTGTATATCTTTGTTTCGGTTTCTCCATTTGAATGACGAATATTTACCATTGATAGCTGCTGAAATAGACCGCTAAATCCTCTCACGTATGCGCAGAATGCATGTGTTAGTTTGCAGTCGGCTGTAGTCTGTGCGGTGTGTTCACGTGCAGCTTTTTGGTCCGACGCTGCCGACACGAAGCAACAACATCATCGGCTTTCATTGCTGCAAGTTTTTTGAAGTTGGCTTGGTATGTTCTGGCCTTAACACTATATACTGTTTTTTTTTTTCTTCTGCTGCTAAATTAATAAGTATGTCAACCCTCTACTATGCGAGTGTGTCACTCGCATATGCGACTAAATCTGCATTCTGGCGACTAAATGATGTCTAATATTAGCCAATGGCTAATAAATTCTCAGATTTTACTCACCAGTGTGTGAGTTGGAGGCTAAGTATAAGTTTAGCGCAGATATAGTTTCACTTGTGAACACTCTCTGACTGAGTGCTTCAGATTTCAACTCAACGTAAATCCAACTGTGCTATATTAAACTTAACCTAAACTCAAGCGCAAAGCACCACAACTCGACGTATCTTAAAATCCACACACAAACACACACAAATAGACATAGATTTGTCTCACACGCATGTAGAGAGAGAGATAGAATTGACGTGCTACATGTAATGGCGTTTAAGAACTGCCGGGTTTTCCGGTAGTGGATGGGACTAATGCACAAACGGCAATCTCATTCCCCTATTATCGTCCCTGTTTTGATTTCAGCAAATCAGTTTGAGCGAATGAACACAGCCTGATTAATATTCATAAATCCAGCAGCTTGTTAATCCATTTCATACTGTGCTTATTTGTAGAATTCGTATCATTATTTTATCAGTATTTCTGTTAGTTTTTTTCCCTAATTTCTTTCTTTTTACAAAAACACTGAATGACCAAAAAAGCACGACCACCAGTCCTAAGTTCAGTTAAAATGACTAATATGCATACATGGTTATCAAGTTTTAAATCAAAGTTCTATCATTAAATAATACTTGATTATCATATTATAATGCTTGACTGACTGTTAAGAGTGTACTTTCAGATATTTTAAAAAAAGTACCATTTTACAAACATATATGTATGTGTATGTATGTGTGTATATATATTAATATATATCAGTCTGGCGAGTAAACTAAGAAATTTACTAGCCAATGGCGATTCAATGGCCAAGGTGTCCGTAGAGGGTTGCATGTTGATGTTTATGTCTTATGACTTATGTTTCTACTAAACCTGCATTGTCCATTGTGCATTGTTCTCTGCGATTGTATTTGTCATCTGTCCATATCTTAGATCTTATTTAACACTTAATTTTAGTTCTTTGTAGTCTTTATTTACATATTTAGTACTTTATTTAAATCAATTTAATCTTTTCCATTCTTTCCATCCTTTTATTCTTTTTATATATTCATTATAAACAAAGAAATAAAGATACCATGATACAAACTATGATTGAAATGACAATAAAGCCACTCTGACTCTAAATCACAAACAACTGGAAACATCATGGGGCCTTCGAATATTGTTATAGACAATGGGGGCCTTGGAGTCAAAAAGATTGAGAATCACTGCCCTAGACTTCAGCCTGTCTTCTGGGTTTCATAGTTTTTTCATAAGTGAACATGTCAGATAGGCATCATGGGAAATGTAAAATTGACCTCCAGTGAGACGTGACCTTTAAGTTTGCTCTCAGTCTGTTGATCCCTCAAGTACCTCTGGTCACACATGGAGCGAAGGCCGCTGAACTGCACAGTGTAAGAAGGCTGGAATTGGATCACTGTTTGCTTTTCATATCACACTGAATACATTTAAGCACAGAAGATGATGATGTTAGATAAACACATTAACTCGCTTCAGTGCGAACTCTACAGAACATGCCAGTGTGTACAAAATACAGATCCAGCACATCTTTCCAGCAACAAGTCTAGTAGAGTGAGATCAATGTGAATTTAAAATGGGGAAAATAAAGTATCCAAGGGGTCAATATGTAATAACTGAATGGGTCAGTCATGGTATAGTGTCAGGGTGTGTTCCCACTTGTAGTTCAGTTCGTTTGGTTCTTTTGGTCCGTACCAAAAAGGAAAATGATACATTTGGTCCTGGAACCTAAAGATACCGAACCTAAAAGCATAGTGATATGTTCACAACCTGATTGGTCGTGTTGAATGACGTATTCGTGACGGAACTTACTGAACACGCCAAACAAAAGGTGTGTTCGACTTAAAGCGGCGCTGTGGGTGTATGATATCAAAGCACCCATTAACCGATCGGATCTGGTCAGCGCCGCTTTAAGCTGAACACACGTAATGCCATCTGCTGGACTAAGCGTGCTCATTGTTGCGAGTACATATAATTTTATTTTCACCACCTGCAAACTCACATAAAGCTCATAAAAGGCACTTTACCTCCATGTTTGCCCTCTGCTCATTTTGTTTTGGTTACACCGCTCGTTCTGTGTTATCAAATCATGTCGCATAGCATTGCATCTTATTTACTGTTTTTGGTTCGTTTAGAAGTATTTGGTCCGTGTTATGTTCATATTTCATTTGAACTGGACCCAGAGTTTGTTTGGTGCGAAACCAGGGTTTGGATGGCAGCGTTCATGAATTAATTCAAGTTTCTCACATTAAAAAAATCTAATTGTGCTTAAAGAACTAGTGCATATAGCTGAATTATTATTATTATTATTATTATTATATTAAAACATTGTAACTGTTATCAAGGTTTGCAGTGGGTTGAAAAAGTCACTTTATTTTAATGTTTCCTTGTTACAGTGCAAATGGATTTAGTTAGTTGCTTTTAATTTATGTAATGTAATTATTTAATTTACTGTTGCCTACTACAGTAAATAAATTTAACGTATAACAAGGACACATTAATATAAAGTGTTACTGAAAAAAGTGACAAGTTGATATAAGTAATATTTTCCAGATACATAACCATTTATTTTGGCTTTAGTGTAGTGGCTATGTATGTTTATATAAATCAGTTTAATTTAACAAATAACCTGTTTTCTTTATATCATACTTATGCCACCCATACAGTATATGAGGGTTATCGGATTGCTGTTTGCTTCACACCACACTACTCTGTTGTCGCCAATGTCAGTTCCAGTCAAAACACTTTTCTTTTCAACCTACAGGACTTGGGTCGCAGATAGATTAACCTGCTAAATATCTGTCAGTCAGCTGCGCTTCTCTCAGATTGCGTCTTTGAAATTTCACACAAAGCAATTGCCACTCACGTGAGCAAGCACTGATTTGCCTTCGATTTTGAGCCTTTGTTAGTGATCTCCATTAACCGTTGGTGAGTGGTAAAACAGGGCTTAAATGTAGCGTGTGGGGGACATTACTGTTGTTACGATTTCACACAGTCTAATCAAGTCCTTATACATCAATTGCATATAGCTAAGCTGTTTGTATATTTAAGAATGTATTTTAGAGATCTTGCCTTTAAAAAAATTTGAAAACCCTTGCTTTCATTTTGTCTTCCCAAGGCTGGCTGATGGTGTCTTAGGTGATGGCAGCTGTGCATCGTGGCAGCAGTCATACACAATTTTATAGGTTTCATCATGCCTTCATAAAAGAAGAATGACCTCTGTTCCAGTGTCCAGATGGCAGTACTGGTCTCCTCACAAAATGTGAAATTCGAAAACCTTGAAGTGTCGCCCAAGTGTCTTTTGTGTTGAAATACTTTGGATCCTTTTTGGAAAGTCAGTCAGTGATCTATGCGGACCGAAGGATAGTAAATGATCCTGCACCATGCATCAATTCACAGCAGTCAGCCGGTTGCCAAGTTTTAACGCCAACTCTGCAACTCTGCCTCTGTCTCTGAGCTCCGGTGAATTTGCATCGAATGACATTTTGCTGTAATGCTAACAAGGGAAGCCTGTGTTTTCAATCAGTCAGCTTGTGAAAGGCTCTTGATGTCAGCACAGGTATTCTGTGGGAAGTGCCTGAGATTATTGTGCTTACACAGCAAGTGTGATGCTGGTCACCAAGGTTACAGCTGAATTATATCTGCGTCTGTCTCAAGGACCCTGGAAAGCTTAAGATATAAAGGTTGTCATTTTGGAACTTGCCTTTGGGGTTAAAATTTTTGTCGTTCATTTAAGATACTCATTTAATGAATTCAGTGTAAAGTAATACTTTAAATAAAGAGTCCAGCTTTGCAGTCATTGTAGGTTTCCAGTGTTTTTATGGTTTTATTTCCTCAGGCTTTTTTTTGACAGGATGGAAAAGCAGAGGGCAACACTCTCTGCTCACCTGTCATTCCTTAAAGCAAAATATTCCCATCCAAATGCTGTTAGCACTTGACAGGTATGAGTGAGCTCTCCAGACCATGCATTAAGCTGTATTTCATATCAGTGTGAAGTCTGTTGGTTCCAGGCCTTCTTATTTCTTTTTCTTAACATTTCTAAGTTAATATTTTGAGGGCTGAAGCAAGGCTTGCTGTTGCAACTTTTGGTCCATCTAACGTAATGCTGGAAAAACATGTTTGGTTATAAATGTGTAATATATTTGCTAAAAAAAATTCTAATGATAACAATGTTATATATATATATATATATATATATATATATATATATATATATATATATATATATATATATATATATATATATATATATATATATATATATATATATATATATTTTTTTTTTTTTTTATCATATTCTGAAGCTCTGCCATGAATGCAAATGCTATGCAATTTTTTTTCCTTGTACTTGATTGGATTTGTACTTGCTGTAGAGCTTTTAGTTTTAAAATATGTTTTGTGCCAGTTCTGTTTTAATTTTCCAATCATTTTGGAGTTGAATGTTACACAGTAAATATACAAGAATACTCATTTACATTCAATTGTTACAGTCTAATTGTACATTTAACTCCTGAGAAATTTTAATTAACTACATATACTTACTACATGGTCAGAGCTAGGATGAGGGTTTGGTTTAGGGTTAGTTGCATGTAATTAGGCATAATTTATTGTTATTACTATTGTTGTCACATGTGTAACAAGGTCACTGTAAAATAAATTACTTAATACTGTTTGGTAGGGGTGGGCGATATGGCAAAAGATATCATATGTTTTTTTTATATAAATTTTTGGACAAAGATACACATTACAAATTTTTTCAGGTACAATAGGTGTATTTAGCAGTAGCATTCAATAAATTGAATAAACAAATATAAAAGTAAAACACTATATAGATTGATTACTCTTAAAGCAACTGTATAAGTTTTTCAGTCATGATTGGTGAGTTAATTTTCTCTTTGTGTTTTGTTGTTTTATTAACTTTGAAGGAATAGTTCACCCAAAAATAATGTCATAGTGTTTTGTATGCCATCATTAACTCACTCAAAAGTTGTTTTAAACCTAAATGAGTTTCTTCCTTCGGCTGAACATAAATGCTGTTTTGAAGAACATGGAAAACCAAACAGTTGCTGGTCCACAGTGACTTCCGTAGTATTTTTTTTTTTTAACTAGCAAATTCAATGTGGACCAGCAACTGTTTGGTTACCACATTCTTCAAAATATCTTCTTTTGTGTATTCAGCACAAGAAAGAAATTAATACAGGTTTGGGACAACATGTGAGTGAGTAAATAATGACAGAAATTACATTTTAGGGTGAACTATACCTTTAATGACAGTCAGCAGCATGTTTGGTATTGTCTCTTTAAGACCTGTATGCATCTAATATACAGGCACGCATCCATTTTTCTCTCAACTGTTTACTTTCATTTTAGACATAACCAACTGAGTCTATATGTATCATTTTGTGTTTTTTTGACAGTATTAGCACAAAAGATAACTTAGTTCAGTAATTAGGTGCTATTTGACAGGCTTTAGTGCGCGCACTTCAGTTGTAGGTGCTCAAAAAAAGCGCATGTCAGAACAGCGCGTGAATGAAATGTTTAACCGGCAAGGCTTTAAAGCACATACAAATAATGTACTTTTGTGATTGTGCATAAGTGCTATGTCCCGTGTGTGTAACTCTGCTGAGTTAATATTTGATGTGAATGAATTTGGTGTTGTACAGTATATTGAGGCAGAGGCGTCAGAACTGCAGCTGATAGAATGTGCGCTGTAGCACGATACTATGATATTTATTCAAAAGCAGATCGTGGAGACATTTTTATTGTTCACGATCAAAAATCGTCATATCGCACACCCCCACTATTTGGTAACACACTTGAAATTTTTGCCTTAACTGAAAAAAAAAAAACACTGATGTGACCATATATTAAGAGTGCACGTACTAAGACAAATGCTGCATTTTAAAGTATTACACAGCCACAGTGTTATATTTTGATACAAGCTATATACATTTTTTGTCTGTGTGTGTTTGTATGACCTATTACAATGTAATGATGATGAATCTGTAAGTTGTCTGATATGCCAAAGGGGAAAAACAAACATTTAAGTTTTTTTTTAATAAAATTTTTAGCAAAGGAAAATAAAAGCTAAACTTGTTTTCTGGCAAATAAAAGCTAAGCTTGTTGTAGGAATGTACAGTGCAACAATGCATAATTTATTTTGTTTGTTTTAAAAATTCTTCCTCTTATAAGCTGCACACTATTGGCCTCGTGTTAGACATGCATCCTGCATCTCTGTATCTTTGTTGGGCAGATTCCCCTCAGTGGTTCCAGTTAATCTTGTCGGTTTCGGTATTGCTGATTGCTTATCAAGATGCTGATGTCTCCACCAACAAAGGGGAGATGACTTTTGCAGCCTCGTTCCAGACTATGCTAATCCAGCACTCAATATGGCCTATCCGGGGATTTATGAAGGCAACAGTGGGCTTTCTGATTTACGGCTTTACACAGATCCATCTTCAGGAACACGCGGAAAGGTCTGCTCAATATGTTATCATCAGATCCAAACATTTAAAGCTCGGAGCATGGTTGTTCAGGATTTAAGCAGCTTCCAGGTTGCTCAGAGCTGCTGGACGTTCACATAAACATTATTGTTGTTGCGGGCTTATGGATTTTGAGAGGTTTGTCTTCTCCATGGTCTTCTGTGCCACATAAAGACATTTAGGACACGAAAATTAAGCCATTCTCTCATGTGCTGAACCATGTGATTCTTTCATAAGGTTCGCTCTGAGTTTCTACTCTCAGTAATGTATTTTTGTAAGCTGCTTATGAAATGGCAGTCGTCCAAATGCTCCCCTTTAAACCGAAAGCAGAATTTAATATGAGTATGAAGTGTGTGTATGTGTGTGTGTATATACACTCACTGCCCACTTTATTAGGTGCACCTTGCTAGTACCGGATTGGACCCCCCTTTGCCTTCAGAACTGCCCTAATTCTTCGTGGCATAGATTCAACAAGGTGTTGGAAACATTCCTCAGAGATTTTGGTCTATATTGACATGATAGCATCATGCAGTTGCTGCAGATTTGTCGGCTGCACATCCATGATCGAATCTCCCGTTCCACCACATCCCAAAACTGCTCTATTGGATTGAGATCTGGTGACTGTGGAGGCCATTTGAGTAAAGTGAACTTATTGTCATGTTCAAGAAACCAGTCTGAGATGATTTGAGCTTTGTGACATGGTGCATTATCCTGCTGGAAGTAGACAGCAGAAGAATGGTATTCTGCATACCTTGGTTGTAATGAGTGGTTATTTGAGTTACTGTTGCCATTCTATTATCTCTACCCAGTCTGCCCATTCATCTCTGACCTCTGACATCAACAAGGCATTTTCGTCCACACAACTGCCACTCACTAGATATTTTCTCTTTTTTTGGACCATTCTCTGTAAACCCTAGAGATGGTTGTGCGTGAAAATCCCAGTAGATCAGCAGTTTTTGATATACTCAGACCAGCCCGTCTGGCACCAACAACCATTCCACGTTGAAAGTCACTTAAATCCCCTTTCTTCCCCATTCTAATTCTCAGTTTGAACTTCAGCAAGTCGTCTTCACCACATATAGATGCGTAAATGCATTGAGTTGCTGCCATGTGATTGGCTGATTAGTAATTTGTGTTACCAAGCAATTGAATAGGTGTACCTAATAAATTGGCCGGTGTGCGTGCGTGTGTGTGTGTGTGTGTGTGTGTGTGTGTGTGTGTGTGTATAAAAATAAGGTAATTCCTGAGGACAGTGCTGCTTGGTGCATTTGTTGGCTGCATACAAGCTTTTTGAAAAAAACAAACAATCAAAAACTTCCTTGTTCAAAATCGCACTTTAATTTTCTTCAAATTAAAAGTCTTAAGGCGGAATAATGACACTAAAATCACCATCATGAACACACACACAGTTTATAATACTATTCGAATAATATTCTAATACTAAATACTACTATTATTTATATTAAATATTATATACTGAATAATAATATTGACGTTAACTTTATTAACAAACCGCATATTGAAGTCTAAACAAGTACATTCTCAACTAAACATCTTTTAAAACTACATTCTGTGACACAAAAATAGTATTATTCTTTAATTATAGTGCATTTGGCCATTACACTCACTGTGAGAAATATGGCAAGCAGAGTAATACATGATACAAGCGGTGAACCAGTCGAAGGAGCTCTGTTATCACTTTAATATCGAACTATTATCAGCCAAATAGGTTCGAGGTCCAGAAAGAACTGTTGTATAAATAAATATATATATATATATATATATATATATATATATGTGTGTGTGTGTATATTCTCATCAGTGATCTTTACGTCAACAAAATCTGCTCTGCTCAGTATATCAGTATGCGCTGTACACACTGCTAATCTCGTTAGATTGGCCTCTTGTGCTCATAATGCAGTGTGGTGACTGTACCTTTCTTCTACTAAAGATCACCAGACTCCTTTCGCATAGAGATGGACTAAGCTGTTGGCGCTTTTGCTAACAAGCAAAATCTAGAGTGCCTGCCATTCCTCAGAGAGTCCAATAAGCCTCCGTAGGACCTCAATGATGCCAATTAGCTTCATCGTCTTCTCGCCATTTTTCATAGCCTCTAGCAGTGTGCGCAAGGGCTATCTAGGAGTTAAAGTCCCTGACAAGCATGCCTCTAAATTATTTCTTGTATGTTTCATCACAGTTGAATCACCATCTGGACCAGTCCGCTCATTAGATTTTCCTGTCTGGACAATTTCACATGTTTTCTGTTGCCAGCTCGAGTCAGTATGACATGTTCTGAGGGGAAGATTGTTTAGAAAAAAAGCTGTTTTTATTTTTCTATTGGTGAACAACAATTGTATTTGAGGTTTTGATACAACCTATTTTATTAAAATACAGTAAAAATGGTATAGAACTGTTCTCTATTTAAAGGGATAGTTCATCCAAAAATGAAAATCCTGTTATTATAACTCACCCTCATGTTGTTCTAAACTCATAAGATCTTCATTCATCTTTAGAATACAAATTAAGATATTTTGGATGAAATAGAGCTTTCTGACCCTGCAAAGACAGCAACACAATTACCACATTCAAGGTCCAGAAATGTGCATCATGGTACTCTTGTGAATGCGTGTTGAAGACTGACACAGAAGATAAGAAATTGTTGAATAAAGTTATTTTTGTTTTCTTTTTTCGCACAAAAAGTATTCCCGTATCTTCATAAAATGATGGTTAAACCACTGATGTCACATTTACTATTTTAACGGTCTCCTACTACCTTTCTCAGCCTTGAATATTTCAGTTGTGTTGCTGTCCATGCAGGGTCAAAAAGCTCTCGGATTTCAAGAAAAATATCCTAATTTGCTTTCCGAAGATGAACGAAGGACTTAAAGGTTTGGAATGACAGGAGGGTGAGTAATTAATGGCAGAATTTTCATTTTTGGGTGAACTCTCCCTTTAAAGATTTATTTATGTAAATAAATCAAATTTAATTTATTCATGTGAAGGCAATGGCATAGCTGAATTTGGCAAAGCTGTTTTTGTTTGTTCTGTTGAAAACAGTTGTGGTGCTTAGTATTTTTTTAATAATTTAAAATAAAACTAAAATGATTGTCATAGTGTTTAATGCATGGTTATTAAATTTGAAGCGTTTAAAAAGATTCTGTGTGTGTGTGTGTGTGTGTGTGTGTTTTTCTCTTGACATTCCTACCTTGAACGAATGTTTCTTTTAAGGTTTGTTCAAAACATGACATTGGGTGAATGTACTGCAGTATGCATAATATAGACGTGCCTACAGAGTCATTGCTTTGCTCTTTTCTGCTTATCTCTGAAGTGACACCAGCTGAAGTAAATTCATTTTCATATCAAGCTTAAAGCTTCAAGTTGGCATGTTTGATCAGTTTCTTTTCTGTCTCAGCAGCCTGTCAGCCGGTGATGTTGTATCCAAACATAAATGGAAAGTTAACAGATATGCTCTGTTTCTGTATGAAAGGACACACTGTACAGAATTTGCTCAGCTGGAGTGTAAGGATGTCCTTGCATTACTTGTTTCGTCCTGATGGGGGAGTTGTCTTTCCAATTCTCCCTTATTTGTCTCAGCAAGCATATTTTTTGCGACATCTGTTCCCTAGTCATGTGTCTTAAGCAACCAACATGATAATCAGTTAAAAAGGAAGTCTCGCCATACTCTCCACAAAGTGTTTAATTTGTACACACTGCGTTTCTGATTTGTTAGAGTCAAGTAACAGAAAATGAACAAATTAGGTTCTAGTTTTAAGGGGACTGACATGAATTTTACTCTTTGGAATGTCTCGATTTCCATGTAACTATTAAGAATCCCCTTCAAAGAAGATAGAGATGCTGCAATTATCTCTTCATGGAGAAATTCCTGTGCATTTTTTTTGTTATTATAGCAACACTATAACTAATGACTGTTTTAATCCAGACAGAAAGATGCTAAGCATATGTTTGGCTGTGAAATAAAATATTAGTGAATCTTACGGTTTCCCTTGGTACCAAGAACATTCATAAACCACATGTTGGTTTGAGTATGGCCTAATTGTACATGTTATTTTGTGTGTAAAAATATTTTAATATATGTGTGTGTGTGTGTGTGTGTGTGTGTGTGTGTGTGTGTGTGTGTGTGTGTGTGTGTGTGTGTGTGTATAATTGTTTTTTTTTTTTTTAAGCTAAATTGCATGTTTTTAGTGCCTGTTTTGGTGAAGTCATTGTAAACTCATTTGCCTCATAGACCTGCTGCCAGACGTTTCTGGTTCTTAATTTATTATTTTGTTCACTATTACTAACTGTTTACTTTAATATTTACTTTAAATAGCATTTAGTTGTGAACTACTTAAAAGCTACACTCCAGTTAGAGCTGAAAAGATTATTTGACATTATCGACATTGTCAACAAGAAAAAATTGTAAACAGATATTTTTGTTGTCGAGTAGTCATTTGATCTCATATGACTTAATGCAGTGTTTCCCAACTGGGGTGCCGTGTAAAAAATCATTTTTTAATAATTTTAAATTGCTAAAATGTTCAAAAAAGCACCCATTATATAATATCCATTTCTGATGTTGTCAATAATTAACGATGCACTAAAATTGCAGCTGACAAAAATTTGTTCACTGCTCAGGTTTCACTTTCACATGTTGTGATGCTCTGCGTATTATACCGCTCTATGCGTCTGTGCTCTGCTCAACTCTCCACTCATTTGCCGTTCATTAAAAAGTTAGTTAACCCAAAAATGAAAATTAGGCCATAAATTACTCACCCTCAAGGCATCCTATGTGTATATGACTTTCTTCTTTCAGACGAATCCAGTCGGAGTTATATTAAAAATTGTCTTTGATCTTTCAAGCTGTTTAATGGCACTCAGCGGGTGTTGCAGTGCTTCAGTCCAAAAGAAGTGAAATAAAAAGCATCCATCCATTATTAAAAAAAAAGAAGTGTCTAACACGGTTCCGGGGGGTGAACAAAGGTAGTGAGTCGATGCATTTTTGTAAGAATAATATCCATATTCAAAACGTAATAATCAATTTAATCTAGCTTGAGCCAAAGGATGCGCTCAGTACAGTCAAGACAGTTCAGGCATTGAAGTGCATCAGAAGTAAAAAAAACGATATAAATACTGTTCCGTTTCTTGCTCAGATCGATCTTTTTGTCATCTACATTTTGGATGCCCTGGGGATAAGCAGATAAACATTAAATTTTCCTTTTTGGGTGAACTATCCCTTTAACAAAATAAAACAAATCAAAAACAAAAAACTCTTTCATCATAATCTGTAAAATGGAAACTTGTCTCTAAAAACGCGTCTAATGAGATGGCGAGTCAGGATCGGCAACTTCATCCTTGTGACACAGACTCAGAAAACACTAGTTTATTAGTAAATAATTCAAAATCTCCTTAATATTTCCCCCTGATATTCATGGTAATTACTTTTGCTGGTGCTTTGTGGCAAGCTTAAGCCTATTGCGAGCATTTGAACGCAGAACTGTTTAGCTACGCTGACGGCACTTACCCTACATTCTGCTGCTGCTGCTGGACACTAAACACCATCGAGCCGCTCTTGACAGTTGTTATAGTCTTGTGTTGTTTCCATTAGCGCGGCAATTTTTTTTAATATAAAATATAAAAATAAGGAGAAGCCTAATACAGGCCAGAGGCCCGGTCCACGTCTGATGTGAAAATTGGCCAGGGCTTTACTGTTCAAGCTCATCGAAGCAGCAAAGTCCAATAAAAAATCAAGCCGACAGGAAACATGTAGTACAGTATTGTTTCTGTTTTCAATAGCCCTACTGTGCAGTAACATGGTGTGGTATATGGGCAACACTGGAAACGCTGCCCCCTCATTGATCTGTTAACTAGGGTTGGGTATCGATTGGGTTTTTTACGATACCGGTGCCATTTCGATACTTTTAAAACAGTTCCGGTGCTTGAACCGATACTTAAAAAAAAAAAAAGGAGCCACAAAAAACTATGGATAACATTTAAAGAACATTAAAAATATTTAAAATAAATCCACAACTTTCACACGCTCCTTGGATGCTCTCATTCCCCAAGTTGTGCTTCCCTTACTTTAAGGCTAATAAATGTATTTCATGATCTGGGTCATTGTTTAATACAAAACCACACATAAACATTCAAAATTATCTCTGTCAATCACTCTGATATTAAGTTAAAATGAGTGCTGTCTGTCATTGTCTTTAATCAGTTCTGTGAATGACTGTATGGTCATTCTTTATAAAGTAGCAACAATGTCGTTTGTAAAGTACAGTACTATTTCTACTGACACACTACAGCAAAAGATATAAATAACTGACCGAACACCATTCTTTGGGATGAAAATACTAACTTGCCGAAGACTTTTGCACAGTAGTGTATGTATAAAGTACGTATAATTAAATTAAGTATATTTAAATAAATATAATTAAAAAATTGAAGTGACATACAGCCAGGTATGGTGACCCATACTCAGAATTCTTGCTTTGCATTTAACCCATCCAAAGTGCACACACACAGCAGTATGTGTTCATATGTGTTAAGGGCTAGATTGTCGCTGGAGGAAACAGCTGTGATGTGATGAGCGGTGAACGGAGCGGAAACTTTACAGTAGATGGGAAACCGATTGCTCCCTCGTGACCTTTTGTAAACTGTATTTATGACAAAGAACTGCACAGATACAGATATTCTAACAATCTATCGATAAACACACCTTGTGTCCTTTGTTTCTGTTTGAGTCTGCTTGTGCTGCTCCGCTGTTTGAGTCCACTCGCGCTGCAACAGCTTAAGTCTGTCTACACTGGATGTGACAAAGTGACCTTTGAAAACCATTTGAAATTTGTGTCAGTGCGTCATAAATAGAACACAGCAGCAGTTTACTGTCGGGAATTAGTCGCGTCGCACCGCGCCACATCCAGGGTAGACAGCATAATACGTTCTATTGTATTTTTGTCGTGGCGTGTCGTCCGGTTTGGACATGGTGTTGAGAGAAAAATATGTTCAGCTGTAGTTCACTGACAAACTAGGCGATAACGCATTCGAAATCGAGGGCGATTTTGCCTAATTGTCAGTGAAATACTTCTGGGTAGTGAAAGCCGCTCAATCTAAAAGCAGGTAATGCTTATTTACTACTAATCATGGGACCGGCTTTACTGACGAGATGCGCATGACAATCGAATGTGATTAATTGCACAGCCCTAGTTTAAATTAACTTTAAGGTACACTATTGGTTGCACTGCATATGTATATCAGCACGTAAAAGTTTTAATGTACTTACCTGTCTTTACCCATGGGATTGCTTTGAGTTGCAGTAGTAATGAGATGAGTGTGACCTTGTGAAAATCACATCAGGCTCCAATCTAGCGTCCTATCAGTGTCTTATGTTAGGGGTGCTCCGATTGATCGGCTACCGATAACTATTGGCTGATAATCACGTTGGGATGATTGATCACCGTTCTCTAAAAGGTCGATCTCAAAAAAACGATCTCAAGCTGATGACGTTGCCGTGAGAGGTTTGGCATGACATGCAGGGGCACCTTCTCAGACTCTGTCCAGCGCGGGTGAAATCACAGCGTGCGCGCTCTCACGCTTTCTCTCTCAAAATATGCAAATGCCTTCAAATCACCACACATCACGTCTGTCTATAAGCGAGCTGCATGGTGCACAGTTGACACAGGAATTGTCACTTGCACAGTCGAGACAGTGTCACATCGTCACTAAAGTTTATAAATTGCATTTATTTTTAATTCTTGCCAATGTTTAACCATTCAGCGCTTGCATGCTCTCCTGGAGACCGTACACTCATGCCATTTGCAGTGCATACGTGGTGGGTATTTTTACTGCGCTCATGTTAACGGATTGAATAAAGAATTGATTGTAAAAGAAAGGGCAGTAGAGCTGACTATTTATGTCAATGGTAAGTTTGTGATAACGTAAGAAGTTAAAATGTTTTGCCAATTGCTTGAGCAACTTAATATATAAATCTAGAAGTAAATGCAAAAGTAAAAAGCATTGAATAATATTTACTTATATTTATTGTGTTTAAACATGTCTGTGAAAGTTTGTATGACTGTACTGTGTAAAAAAAAAAAAAAAACAGATTTGCAATGCTGAAAAGGCATTACCAGCCATGGATCATTAGCGTACTCCTCTGTGAAAGCACAGTCTGTGCTGCTTCCCCTCTCACAAGAGTCACCTAAAAGAGGAAACCCCCCCCCCCCCCCCCCCCCCCCCCCCCCCCCCCCCCCCCATCAAAAAATGAAATTCAGGCCCTGAATAAATGTCTAAAAATCCTGATTGGAGTATCACTATAAATGGTTCTAAATGATAAAAAGAAGGCTTTAAAAAGACCGGTATCGGCAGATACTGCTATCTGTAATCGGTGATCAGCTTCAAAAATCCTAATCGGAGCACCCCTGTCTTATGTGCCTGACAGGCTCAACTGAAAGGGATTGTCATGCTCAGGAATGGACAAAAGTGACCTGGCTCAGGGCCACCGCCACCATGTTCCTCATCTCTCTGTCGGCTCTCCACAGTGCTGCACACTGACCCTCAGCAGGCCGGCCCTCTATGCCACCGTCCTGCTTCTGACTTCTATTTCCTGCCAATTATCTGGACCACCAACATGGCTGTTGTTGCGTAATGACTGTGCCTTGTTTTTTCTGCCGTTAGTGAGCCATCGTGGCTGATGTGTGTTGCTGTAATGGCTTCTCATGGCCATGGAGGACAGATAGGAGACATTACTGGGAGTGTCTCATTAAATGAGCATGAAATTGAAAGCTGCTTCCCATCTGACAAAGACTTTGTGTTGAGCTTTTATCTCTGATGATATGTAGTTGGGTTTCACTTGATAATACAAAAGAATGAAATTATTCCTCAAAGTCTCCTTTATGGAGTTTGTTTGTTCACTCTATTTGATTTTCAGAAGAGTCACAATTGCACAGGAAAAGACAAATACAAAGCTAACGAGTACTTTCCTGGATTTTTCATAATATTATTCTCAGTGCTGGAATTCTACAAAAATATCAAGTCACCCTTTACGATATTAAGGTCTAGAAACGGTGACGGTGCAACATGGTCTGTCTTGGTTATGTCTTATAGTCTGTTCATTTCGATTAATCACTTTTTTTTTCTTTTTTTTTTTGCACTGAAGGGTGTTCTCTGAGCAAGAAGTTCAGGGCTCCACCAAAAAATATTTACACATGATTTTGGGCACATTTGTGACAAAAAAAAAATCTATATATATATTTATTATTATTTAATATTATTCTTTTTTTGCTAGTGATTTTTATACAGCTTTAATTCTTTGAGGACTATAAATACACTTTTGTTGAGCAATTATGGTATATGACCAAAGCATTATTGATTAGTTTTTATAAAAACAATTTTTTGAAATACTCTCATTCAATGATAGCCAATGAGAATTTTTCTAAGCATTTTAAAATGTATCTAAGTTTTCAGTCTGGTCCTCCAACAGAGATAATCAGCCCAAAAATAAATTAATGTGGTTAAACAAGTAAATTCAAATAAAATAAAAAGAAAAAATTTAGCAATACTAGAAATTATTATTTTATTTTTTTGCAGTGCTAGAGATAATTACCATAGACAGATAGATAGATAGATAGATAGATAGATACAGATAGATAAATGGATAGAATGAATTTCACACTTGGTCCTTTTCAGAGGTCTGAGCGCGGTGCTTTTTGGCCCATATGTGAACACTCCAAACGATCTCAGACCCCTCGGAAGCGGACCAAACCAAGACCATCTTGGGAGGTGGTCTGAGTACGGTTTGCTTTCGGCTAATGGTACGGTTCGCTAAAATCGTGCATTATGAACACAAATCAGCCCGGGCTCACTTGATTTTTTTTCATTCGCGAATTCCGTTGTAGTTTGGTCATCGGATGTCTCCGTACAAATCAGCTGTTCATAATGGCTGCATTTTCTGTCAGATCTCTACATATTATTAGCTCACAATGTACACTCGTTTATTTTAATTTTAACCGCAAGAGAGATGCAGTTGTGCGCCTTATCATTTTTGATATACGGTTCTACGAGCATGCACATCCCGGCGGGGGTACTAAACTACACTATTAGTTTGAGCAGCATTTATTATGTTTAAACTGTCAAAAACACCCATAGTTCACATAAACACAGTTGGTTTTGTCTCAATCGAATGTAAACATCTGGGGAAAAAATTGCATGTTTTTCAATACTGATCTGTGCTTTACTGTAGTTCTAGTACAACAGCCTAATAAGATGATCAGTAGAATCTTATATTATTCATACTATGAATAATATTCAGGTTTTTTTTTTTTTTTTTTACATTTGATTGTTCCATACTTGAATGCTGCTTTTAAGGATACCTACTGTACCTGAAAAATTTAAAGCAGTTTAATATATTTTCTTTTATTTATTTTATTTTTCGTATTTTTTTCCCACAATGTTGTCAGTGTGCTATAAAATAAACATGATTATATAAACAAGGAAAACAGTTTAAAATAAATGTTTTTTTTTTTTCTTTTTACAAAGGTGCAAAAGACAAACTTAGTGAAATATTCCATGTTCAAAGGTATAAGCTCATTCAACAGTAGGCTATTTGTAGCAATATTGTTTTACAAAATAATACTAACAACACAACTACAACTATCTTTAAAAACAAGTCTCTTGGTTAGTGAGGCACATACATTGTAAGTGAATAGGATATAATTTTGGAGGCCATAGGGTCAGCCATCAAACTCTGAACTGGATTAGACCCAAAAAGCAACAGTCTGAACACAAAGAGTTCTGAGACACCATTACTCTTCAAGTGGACCAAAAAAGGATCTGACTCCTCTTTCAGGAACAAGGACAGTGAACATAAAGAAAACTGGGCCCTTTTTCACTTGGTCCACTTAAAGGGGTCTGGGTTTGGTTCTTTTAAAAAAGACCCAAGTGTGAAAACACCCGAAGTCTTGGTGCTCTTATTTTTATTTGAGAAATGTTTATTACTTATTTTTTTGCACTGCTGAGCTTTTATCCTTTTTATTCCTCTAAATCCATGAATGTCATCACTGATAATTGATGCATTTGTTTTAATGAAACATTGTTGAGGAGTGGGACTGTGGATGATCTAGTTTTAAAGGTTGTGTGTCAGTGGTCATTGGACTGGAAAGTTTGCTGCCTACGCTGCAGTTTGTCAGCATCTCGATAGCTTGATCATCCTCAGACCTCCGCGTCTCTACATCATTGTCTCCGTTTTGCTTCAGTTAACAGATATCCTGCCACTTCAGCACCAGCGTTGATTTATGATCTTGTGCTGAAGATATTTAAAAACATTATTTACTGAAAAAAACTGAAATGTGTTTTGACACTATTTCAACTACTAAACACTTTTTTTTCTTTTGTGTTTATCATTTGGTTTGTAAGTAATGTTTCTATTATGTAGCTTTTGGCCATCTAAAAGACTTTCAGCTCATTGGGTACCTTTTCTTACCCCAGGAAAATTATTCATTATTCTGTTTGGATAAATTCACAGTTCATGCTCAAGTTATTGACCTTT
The DNA here is from genome assembly GCF_018340385.1 of Cyprinus carpio. Classification (NCBI taxonomy): domain Eukaryota; kingdom Metazoa; phylum Chordata; class Actinopteri; order Cypriniformes; family Cyprinidae; genus Cyprinus; species Cyprinus carpio. The sequence goes on along the minus strand of NC_056609.1, from coordinate 16,148,154 downwards.
TGAATTTATCTTTACTGCACTGCTGTAAGAATTACTTTAACCTCTGACCCTTAACACATTTTACATTTTTTTTTTCCCTTCTAGATGACTGCACGATCCCTGCCAGCGGTACAGTCTGATGAACGACTCCAGCCTCTTTTGAGCCACCTCAGGTAATTGATGATTTTGTGTTAATCTCTTGTTACGTAAAACTATATTCTACATTTTTTATTATTACATTGTGATCATTACAGCAGCTTTATGAAAGCCAGGTGTTTTATTCAGACATATCCACATGGGACTTTTCTATTTTGTTTCTTAAAAAATAGTAGGAAAAACATTCATACAATAATCCTTAGTTGTTGTTTGCAGTTTTCTTAGCCTACTGAGGACGGATCAAACAATCCACTTGAGGCCAGCCGGTACCCAAAGTGACTCTGACTGCTTTCCTTTATCTCTCACACGCGCTTTCATTCAGTCTCTTTCATTAATGCTCTTGGCACAGTCCCATTATGATGCGCCAAGGGTCCTCCATGTGTGAACCTGGCCTTGTGTTTTGGCTGCAGCCCAGGGGGTATACCAGTGTAGATTAAAGCTGGGCCTCTCAGCCATTGGCCACTCTGCATGCACGGACGACTGTGTCCCCCCACTTGCTTGCAGTGAAGGGGAACAATGGCAGCATTCCCAGCAGTCAATTCATTTGCTTTTTGATGGACTCTGAAAGAGAGCATTTTAATTGGATGTGTCTTTAGAGGGGACAGTTGTGGCTGTGGAGGATTGGCTAGTAGACTCTTTCACTTTCTGTCAGCACTGGGCATGCCAGATAAGAGGGCGTGAAAGGCCGGCGTGGAGTGGAACAGTGAGGGAGTGTAGAGGAATGGGAGAACAGGGCCTGGAAATGCTTAATTATTAATACCATCACACACATGGCCACAGCGGATGTGGCACTGTTTGGTGGAACCAGACCAAAAGGAATCTGCTTCTTTGCACCAGTCCCATTTTTGTACGAGCTTCTCATGAAAATGTTGTGTAGTATTTGTTGTGTAGTATAACACTTCTGTTACTTGATGTCAGTGGATTCAGTAGAACAGTCTGTGGCTTTGTGATATAACAGGGCTGCACTATTGACATTTACTTTTTTCTGTTTACGCTGTGAGAATTAATGGGAGTAATAACTATAATAAAAATTACTATTTTTGTCCCCAGTATTGTCAAAATAAATGCTAATGTTCAAAAATAAATACATTAAAACTGTAATATTGTGGAGAATTAGGCCTATTACAATTTAAAATAACTGTTCAATTTTAATATGTTAAAATGTAATTCATTTCCGTGATAGCAAAGCCATTTCAGCTGCCATCACTCCAGTCTTCCAGTGTCACATGATTCTTAAGAAATCATTCTAATATGCTGATGTGGTGTTCAAGTTATATTTCTTATTATTACTTACTGTCTTATTGTTACTTAAATTTTTTTGATGAATAGAAATTTCAAAAGAACAGAATTTCTTTGAAATATAAATACATATTTTGTAAAAATTACAAGTCTTTTGTGTCATACTTGATCAATGTAATTCATTCTTTCTGAAAGTATACAAGTTTGAGTGGTAGTGTATGTGTTCCAGTTAAAAAAAAAAAAAAAAAACACTTCTTTCTCCATTTGCAAAAATATCTTATGCAACAATCTTTATTCTTGCACACTTTTTTTTTTTTTAAATCCGGGCAACAATCTAAACCAATATTTGTGTCTTGTTTCCTAAATTTGGTCCAGAGTAGAGGGTGAATTTGTTAGGGATACAATGGTCTTTTGGACTTTTTCTTCCACTGTATATTATGAATGTGAGATCCGGGCATAACCATCTTTGAGGAAAATGTGCAACAAATTATATAAAAGTTGCTTTAGTGAACTAAAACTTTAGTGTGCCCCCCAAAAAAACCCTACTTCACGGTCTAAAATTGCCTCCAAGTTAGATATTTTCTAAAGAATGTGGCATTGCTAAGAATATATCAGGTCTGCATCTTGCAGAATCTGTATTGTTTCAAGGTATGCGCTCTACTTGCAGTGTTTTGTTCCTCCACCAGAAAGCAGGAATGCATTTGAATAACTTACCTGTTAGACTGTGTTCTACTCTGACCTTGTGATTTCTCTTCACTGTGATTGGCTCTCATCATTTGTTCCTTTATTCTTTTGTTGTAGCCATGCCTATGTGGGTCAGGACTACAGCATTCAGAAGAACATCGGGAAAATTTCTCTTGAGCAGATTGATGCGGTAAGTAACAACTAAAGTTTTTGGAAGAGTTATATTAATTCTTTAAAATGCTATATGTAAGCAAAGGAGTATTTTTTTATCAAATTATTTATTTAAATCATTATTTGTGCTGCATAGGATTTATTGTGAATTCTACAAATTAATTGGGTCTCAGGAGAGTTTCTTTAACTACTTGCTTTATATTTGGCTCTTGAGACTTGTGCACATTTTTATATTTTCCTTTCCATGCATTCTCAAGTTACTAGGACATTGAGCATGTCCTACTTTGGTGGTTGGAGTGGATGTGCACAGATGTTTCCAGGGAAGAAAGCTGTCTGTGGGAAGATCTGCTTCTTTGTGTGTGTGTGTGTGTGTGTGTGTGTGTGTGTGTGTGCACGGTGTATGCCATCTCAGGGCCGGTTGCTGTGCCAATTAAGTGGCTCATCAGCACATGCAAATTTTGTCCTTCACTTTTTGCTTTTATTTGAACATTATTGGATACACGGAAATCTCTTGTAATTAAAGCCTTTGCATTTAAACAAATTGCCTCTGTTTTGAACCCTTATATCAGTATTTCAACACATTGTAACCAGGTGCAATAAAACTATTCATGTAAAAGTTTTTTTCCTAATCACACATAATAGTACATTTAAAATCAAATATTTCTTGATTGGCTGTGATTGTGTCAGTTGTTTACAGTGGACCTTTGGTCTCTGTGTTTCTTGTCTTTTAAGGAACTGATACTGTAGCTGTCTGCACCTCAGAAGTGGCTAATAAATCAAGCCATTTTTAATAACCACTCTTCTCTTTTCTTTGCTTCCACCAGCTCTCGGGCAAGTCCTTTCCTCTGTGTATGAGGCATCTCCACAAGGCACTGAGAGAGAACCATCACCTGCGGCACGGTGGGCGCATGCAGTATGGCCTCTTCCTCAAGGGCATTGGTCTTTCTCTGGAACAGGCCCTGCAGTTCTGGAGGTCAGAGTTTGTCAAAGGGAAAGTCGATGCAGACAAGGTAACTCTTCATCTTCAGCTTGTACTCCCTTACATTGTCCTGGTTTTCCACAGGTTTTTGTCCCCAGATGGTTACTTTAGTATATTTTTGTGTTTGTAGCAATTCTTTGATGTTCTGCTTTTTTTTTTTGATGATGTCATTCTGTTTCTTCATCCCTCAATAACTCTTAAGAGGGTCACCCAAATGAATGAGAGAAGATATTAGAAGGCCAAGTTATTCAGCTTTCTTATTTTGATGCTAGAGATAATTTGCCGTCCTTCCATCGTGTCCTTAATTACAATTCTAGAGGAACATGTAAGATCTTATTTTTTGCGCATGGTACATTAAACAAGAAAATTACACTCCCAATCTCAGCCCTATGTTTCCCTCCCTCCGTGCTCCGCAAATGAATGCGCATTCCCAGCTGATGCTCAATCAAGGAGAAACAAATGAATTTCAGATCCTTACCTGAGAATGGCCGTCCTGTCGGGCACACTTTTGAAGTAATCGTCAGTCTCACGAGAGCTCAGTACCAGCTCAGAAATCACTTATTACATGCTGCTCCAGCTGTTCTGGAACTCCCAGTTTTATGTCTTCCTGTTTCTTTTGGGATTGTAGCTGCTTAGTTATTATTTTTTAGGGATGCACCTACACACTGGTCCTTTATATATGGTATTATTAATTATGTTTTTGCAGGTCTTAAAAAACAATTATATAAAGTCTTACATTTGATTTTAAAAACTCTGTGATTTATCATATATTGGTGCTCTCTTATTTTACATATTGACTCTCATTTATTCTCATCCGTGAATAAGGAATATCTTTTGCTTTTATCGAGCTGATGTTATGCTAACCATCCAGAATTTGTGCCTAAACATTTCCATCTTTTTTTTTTCTCCCTAAAGCATTACAGGATTTATTAGACTGTATTTGTGTCAGCAGCTCAGATATTGAATACGCAATTGATCTACTTTTGTGCACAAGTGTTCGACTGTCCAAGAGATTTAAAATGACAGAGCATTCCTAAGCACTGGCATATTTTCTGTATCAATGGCAGAACTTCAAGGGAAATCTCCTGAAACTCTCTGAAGCTCTGCCTGATGCTTTGAAAAGATGTTAAGTATTCATGACTGGTGCAGGATAGCATTTTGTTATAATGTAATTTAATCAAATCGTACTGTAAATCTTCTATACAATTATCAGCTAATATTCAGTTAATTCTTGGATTGAGGCAACATGATTCAATTGTACCCACATACTGAATGCAAACAAATACCCTGAAATGGTTTTTGTCATGTTCTTGTGAATGCATTTTTCATGAGTAGATATACCGTGAGTGAAGAACAGCACAGCCTGTGCTAGCTGTACTAGAAATAACAACATGGTACTAACAATAACATTGGAGTTTTTGAGTGGTCTGCAATTGAGGTGAATATCAGAATCTGAAGTATGCTAAAATGAATAAGCTGCGCAATGGATCTGTCGATTTCTGCATTCACATGGGCACAGAAGAATGGTGGGCAATATTCTGTGAAAACATTGTAAAGCAAAACAAGTGAAAAATTTGGGTCATTTGCTACAGAATGGTGCTCTTTGTATTTTGGAGGAAATAAGATGTCAGTTTACTTCAAAAAAGCAATGAAAGAAGATCAAGAGGACAGACAAGATGGGGAAATGGGAAATGTATTACCAAGCACCTGCAAAGCAAAATAGAAAGTAGCCACAAATAGCTGGACTTTAATAGGTTAGACTGACATTCTTAAATGGTAAGTTTATGTTCAACAAATAATGTTGACTTTTGGCATTTACAGAAAATAAAGTTTTTTTTTTTTCATACCATCACCAAAGAAAAACTTTAGAAATAGCTAGAATAAGTTTGATCTTTATACAAGTGCCAGTCCACTTTTTCAGCAGCCTTGTTTCTGGACATATTTTTTAGTGGTCGACCGATATTGGTTTTTTGACAGCCGATGCCGATATCTTGGAAAGCAGGGTGGCCGATAGCCGATATAATTTATTTATTTTATAACTAATATTTATGAAATTTTAAATTATTTGACAATGGATTAAAAAATAAATATGTAAAATAAACATACTTATACTTTAGATGACAAAGTATTTTTCAGAAATAAATATTTAATAAATATATAATTAAAAAGGAAGTAAATACTGTAACCAACAGGGCACTCAGTATTCTGGGAAGTTTGTATGCATTGGGAATCATATTTTTCAAATAAAACCAGGGCAACACTTATTTTTCATACAGCACACAGAGAAAATGACATGAATATGACAGTGGGCAAATGCATAAAGTGCAGTATAATTTGAAATCATGAGTTTAAACTTTAAAGCATTCAATTCACATGCACCGACCATCACACAGAGAACATGTGATAATGCTTGATAAAAATACACACTTCACAAGATCTCACAGCTGGATTCGACTAAGTTTGCAAGGTTTGTGAAAATAAATGTTCATTAGTCATTCAGACATTAGTCAAAGATATAAATGCGTATTTGCTTAATGCTTATGGCAAACGAGAAAGTATTATGTTTGCCTTTCTATTACTAATAATATAAAAACAATCGTTATAATACTTATTGTATACATTAATTTCTTTGTTTAACCGTTCTATCTGATTATTAGACACACTTCTAACCGTATTTAGACAGAACTGTTAACAACGACAGTAAACGAGGGAAAATGTGAGCACTGTGTCAAAATAAATGTCCCGCCTCTAATACATTGGCCAAGCAGAAAATTTGAGTTAAAACTTATTGGCCAATGCCGATATTTAAAAAATGCCAAATATCGGCCAATATATCTGCCTTGCCGATATATCGGTCGACCACTAATATTTTCCCATAGGGCTTCCAGGACATTGCAGAACTGTTTTGGCACAAATTCCTTGTAGCAATTTTCTGATTGTTGGCTTTTTTAAATCATGGGTAATTGTAGTTTTCACCAGAAATTCTGCTGTTAAACATAATTATTTAAAAAGTAAGTTGAAATAATGTAGACTGATTGCTTCATAAAAAAAAAAAACATATGCCTTTGATTACTACCTCAGAGTTCCCAACAGGTCTATCTTTAAGTTATCATTAAAAATCAATTCCCTTATGGAAAAGTGTAGTGTGGTTTTTAATTCTGGAACCCTTCTATTGCATATATAAAGTGTAAATTCATTAGATACGCTTTTTTCCCTGACCTCTACCAACTTTTTGGTCCCTTTCAAGTATGTAGATAAAGTCAGCAGACACGTCACCCTACATGTAAAGACCAGTGCCCCTGTGCAAAGCAATTACATATTCTAGTGATATAATGCCCTGGAGCTATGTATTCAAGCGCTATTCCAGTTCTTCCTGCTTAATATCCACACTTGCCTCCATGGCAGTATCTTAAAATAGGACTTGCAGGACAAGAATGGTTAGCAGTGGCCAGCCTTCAGGAAATCAAAATCCAGGCCAATTTAGTTCTGTTAGAAATGCTGCGGCACAAGTCCATCTGAAACTTCTGTGCACTGTCAAGCGGAAAAATCTAATATTCATATCCTGTGTGCCCTATTCTTTGTTTTTGTCCTTGCTCTTAACATGTTCCCTGAAGCTAAATTCAAGTACAGATATAGTGAGCATGGAAATGAATGAGTAAATTTGGATGGGCATGCCAAAGTAGTTTAACCCTGCGATGGACCGGCCATCTGTCCAGGGTGTTTTCCTGCCTGTGGCCTGAGTTGTTGGGATAGGATTTAGCATCCCCATGTCCCTACAAGAAGTGGTTTGAAAAATGGATGAACGAATAGAAGTAATTTGAACCTATATTATGTTACATTTACATAACTGCTGTCAAGTTTGTGGTCAGGATTTTAACTTTTATAATAGCAAGGATGGATTAAATTAGTCAAACATGTAAAGACATTTAAATTTTTTTCTTTTTAATTTCAAATAAATACTGTTCTTTTGTTCTATTAGGGCTGTGTTTTGACACAAATTTCACGATTCAATTGGATTCTGACTCAAGTTCTCGATTCAAATCCACTTTTGATTTGATTCGATAAAAATCAATATCGATTATTTTGGATACATATCAAGTACAGTGCATACTAAATTTTCTTAAGGAAAAAAAAAATCAGTCAATTGTGGTACTACTACTGTATAATATTGAAGGTTAAAATGAACTGATTTGTATACAAACTCTTAAATTACACTCAGTTAAGTTTTTATAATAATAAAGTAACAATTACATAACCTAATTATATTTATACTCCAATCCGTTTTTGAAATATAACCATTTAAATGTTGACTGTCATAACTTGACAGAATTAAGAATAAATTAAATATTGAAGAACAGTTAAAAATTATAATGAATATGTTATATGGTGCATATATTTAGCAAAATGCTCCTCTCTAGAGATTATTTTTAAAGCTGACTAACGAGTTTATAGTCAACAAATGTTTTTTCTGAGACAAGATACAGATTTCGGTAAGTTGCACTCTTTTAACATACCTTTGGATGTTTATTCATGTTTATTTTGGGCTGTGACTGGTATTAAAGTGGAGGAGATGATCAGTTCATGTGCGTTTCGTGCTGCTGCTTCTCTTGAATTGAGGCGCTTTAGCGATCTTTCACTCTACATTAAACAGCACCAAAACAGCCTTTATTGTTTAAATATCATAATAAAATGGTAAGAATTTAAAATCTGTGACTTCAAAAGCAGGACCGGTTCTACGGGGGTGCTAGAGCGTGCTAAGCACCCTTAAACTAAATCAGTAGCATCTTAGTTAAAACTGTAATAATGGCATTTCATTGCAGATTTGGCAAACAATCTAGTGCAGGGGTGTCCAAACTATGGCCCATGGACCATCTGCTGCCCACTATCACTCCTGTGGCGGACCACAAGGGATTTTTAAAAAATGATATGAATCTGCAGAAGTGGGCAAACAATGCATTTCATCCATCCAGCCAGTCAGTCACTCCAAAAAAAACAAATAATATGAAAAAACAACAGAAAAAACAAATAGATCTACAGCATTTAATTAAATAACACAACACCTGATTTACAATAACACCATCCCACCGCTCCAACGCAGCCACCGGAGCTGATCGCTGCCACTCCAGTCAATGCTTGTGTTTACACCAGCTAGTGTTGCTTTCGTCAACGAAAATTGACTAAATATCATCGTCAACGAACCTTTATTACGTGACGAAAACGAGACGAGACAACGTAAATGCTGGTCATGTGACGATGACTATAATTAAATGTATAATGCAATATTGTTGACGAATAAAAACCAGACTAAATGTGGTTTACAAAATAAAAACTATGCTAAAATGTCTCTTCATTTTTGTTAACGAAAATGAGACGAAATGAAATGTTATAACGTTATTTCGTCTCGTTTAGTCATTATTATTATTTTGCAGTATTTCTGTTTCCTGCGTCTCACTTCAGGGCTGCATCAGGTCGCACTGCGCAGACGCTACTGACGTTACTTCCTCGCAGCATTATTAAGATGACAACAAACAAAGTTCAGCGGGATTTATACTTTCACCTGGCTCCGCTGACTGCGAGCGCAACTTCCCAAACGGACGAGGCTTTTATACTTGTCGCGTTCGCTACTGTACTATTCTTTGAAACGACAGGGGAGCGACGAGGAGTCGGGAATCACTGGTGAGAAGTAATTTGCCAGTACAAGTCTTGTGATGAATGAGTTGATGAATCAAGAATTTCTTTAGGTACAAACTTAAAACAATCTTAAACTATTGGCTGTATTTCGCACAAGACAACTTTAAGCAAATAGTGTATAATTAATATCTAAATGAATTCTAATTCTATTTTATACTATAAAAATAAAACGTACTTCAAATAAGAAGCCTTGGAAAAAAAAAATTCCCCTTCACCTTATGGAGTTTGAACTTCATATTAAACTGCTTCTGTTTCACACAAACGGCAACACAGACGTGTATGTTCGGATGCGGAGTTATGTGGAAAGTTACAAAAAATGCCGTGCACTCCGCCACAAGAAATTAGTTAGCGTGCACTCAAAGCGGACTTCCGGCAACACCAAGATGGCGTCATATTTTCTGGTTCACCCAAGCGAACTTGCGGACGCGTCGAGTATAAATCAGCCTTGACACAGAGAAAGGGAGCGATGGCCGGCCAGCCGGGGTTCATCTTTGGGAGAAAAATTAGCAGATTGTATTTCATTTTATTTTATTTATTGTTTTTATTTATTTTATTTAAAGATAACCTTGTTTGAAATGGGTTTGGCTAAAAGAAAATGCTGGTTTCGTCTATACAACTAGGTACTTTTATTATATTGACTGGGTTAAATAGAATGGCATTACTAAAAAGTCATCAGTTTTCGTCAACTAAAATTAGACTAAAATGTCATCAGTTTTCGTCGACTAAAACTAGACTAGACTAAAAAGAGTATGAACGTGACTAAAGCTAATAAAAACTAAAATGACAGCTTCACACAACGACTAGACTAAAACTAAAATTAAAACAGGCCGCCAAAAACAACACTAACACCAGCTCATCGCCACACAGCAAACTCAAAATAAGTCAAACTATATACACTACAAACTGGAACAATTGTAAATAAGTTACTTGTTTTAAAAATGTGAACGTGTTCATTTGTTTAGAAAAATGTCTAAAAATGCTTAAAATGCTCTGTAGACGTTCCAGTATCAGAACAAATGCCAGTGTTATCCTCCTGCTCACAGGCACTGTAATTTAGAGGGGAAAACATGCAAAGATATGCTTTCTTCTGTTTTCCACAGACATTTTTATGAAAATGGATATAGTACAGTTTTTTTCTGGATTATGAATTGAGTTTTTTCATCTGAAACGTGCTGTGATTTCCAAGGCGACTTAGGCTATATAGAGCAATTAAGGTCAAGCGCAAAGTGCACACATTAGGATTGGTGACAAAAGAAGAAAAGGCAAGTGAGTTTGTTTTGAGTTTGTATTGTGGATTTTCCAGCAACCACACTGCTTCGTTTCGCTTTAATTATTTAGGCTGGGCGTTTATAATATATGTTTATAGTGAATCCCACTATAATTTGTGTTTGTTTTGTACTTATATTTTCATTTTTTTTAGGGCTGTCAAATGATTAATCACGATTAATCACATCCAAAATAAAAGTTTTGTTTACATAATATATGTATGTGTACAGGGTATATTTATTATGTATATATAAATACACACACATAAATTATATATTTAGAAAATATTTACATGTATATACATTTATATATTTATATTCTTATATTTTTATATTATATATAAATATATTTAATATATAAACATAACATATTCTTCTTAAATATATACATTCATGTGTGTGTATTTATATATACATAATAAATATACACAGTATACACACATATATTATGTAAACAAAACTTTTATTTTGGATGTGATTAATCGTGATTAATCATTTGACAGCCCTAATTTTTTTTCCTGTTCTGAACACTGCTAAATTTACAGGATTTTTTTGTAGTGTGGGGAATATACATGTTTCTGATGTTTGTAAATGTGATGTGGCCTTCGAGACAAAAAGATTACACCCCTGGGCTAGACTAATCAATTCTTGGGATTTAAGAATCGGCATCCCAAATAAACATCAACAACAGCAAAATAGCTTAAAATAGATACATTTTCATGCTGTACATTGTAATTTTTTGATGCTTAAATTTCAATTGTACCATATAAATGATTGATTTTTGTTGTTTAGTGTTTTATTTCTTATTTAGACAGAATATATTTAGACATTGGTATAAAATGTTATTACTATTACCGTAATGGTGTGAATTGTTATAATCTTTTTGGAAATGGTCCTTGTGTTAGTAAAAACCTTTCACAGTGTTCCGCCTCTGCTAAAAGTTGAAGCAGCTCTCCTAAGCACCATATATTTGCCATGCTGCACTGCCGGCACCGAAAACATACTTGAGTTCAAAGAGGTGCTTTTGCTTTGACTACTGCTAAGCCACTTTCACAGACTCAAAAGCAGTCAGAGGGTGTCCATTTACAAATATTCCTTCTCTTAGCCGCCAACCATTCCTCTGGAAGAAGTCAGGAGGTGAAAATAATAAATAAATAAAAGAACACATCCAGACAAACACATTCTCTGGTGGTCACACACCGCCACTCGCGAAAGTGCCCCATTTCCAGGGTGGCTGCGTCCCCCTCAGTCTGCCCTCTCAGGTGGAACTCAGTCCACCCACTCACAGCGAACACAGCCTTCCTTACAAACCAGCGCATGGTGGAGTCGGTGGGATGCAGGTCGCAGTTCTGTGAGTGATGTATGAGAGGTGTCAAGGATATCAGACGGCACAAAGCCCCCATTAGCATTCCACTTTCACTGGCAAATAAACAACCGTGGCAACATCTCAGTCTGGACCGCTTGTTTTGATTTGGCAGTGGGTGGTCGCAGATAATATCCTGAGGAATAATCTATGCAATTTCTTTATGAAGGAATTGGTACAGTGTTGTTTTGCCTTTCACAGCTTTCTGTTACTTTCTGCTTTGGCATGCATGAAGGAATGCTGCCATTTAGCACCTAATTTTCAGATATGCTTCTTGTAAATGGTGGCTGTGCATTATACATGCAGTTCAGCTTTTATGCACACTGATGAGTAAAAAAAAAGCACTCTGCTGTTTTGATAAAATCCACTTCTATTTTTTTTTTTTTTTTTTGCTCCTTTGGTCCAAGGTTATTAATCTGCAGTAAGTTGCACAGTTCTTTAGTTGAGAGTAAAGCAACAACTATCATAATAAATAATGATGGCGATAATTATAGTACAAGCAACTGCAAGTTCACCTAACAGCATTCTGTATGCAGCACCAAAATGGTTTACATGCAAAATATTGTCACGAGTCATTGATTTTTGGATGAATAAATTATTGTTTACTCTGAGGCTCATCTGTTTGATTGCTGCATGAAGCACGGGACCCTGATGGCACCTGCTACATATCAGTGACATGGATTTTGTTTGGTGTCTCATTCGTGCAGAGGGCCATGAACGGCTGAGGGCAGGCAGCTATGGCCTTCCATGCTCCTCTCTGGCTAAATGGTTGCTGTTAACACTCATTTTGATTGAGTGAGCACAATGTCAGGTGCACCGGGGTGACGCTCATTAAACCAACACATCATACTCAACTCCCCAGCATGAGAGATTGTACTCTTCGACCGTAAGTGAGAATCTGGTTGCATTAATGTGGCTTTACTGGTTTATATTGTGTGTGTATATAAACTCAATTTTTCATATTTAAGGTCTCTTCACAGCAACACAGATCTTAAGCAAAACGTTTCGGCCGAGTTTTGTATGCTATTTGTCTTGTCAATATTAATACATATACATATTAAAAGAAAACTGCAGATGGGCTGAATAAAATTCATACTCTGATAGTAGGTGGCACTTACAGAAAAGCAGAAATACCCTGGGACACAAAGCACTTGGCAGCTTTCAAGAGATGAAATGAAAATTCTGTCATTAATTATTCACCCTCATGTCGTTCCAAACCTGTAAGACCATTGTTCATCTTCAGAACACAAATTCAGATATTTTTGATGAAATCCGAATGCTTTCTGACCCTGCATAGACTGCAATGCAACTGACACGTTCAAAGCCCAGAAATGTAGTTAGGACTAGAGGTAGACTCATAGTGAATTTTACCAATATTGATAGCTAGGTTGGACAACACTGGCCGTTATGACTAATCAACCAATGGTTTTTAAAATGGATACTGAACGAAAATTAAAATAGTGCTCCACTATTTAAAAAACAGCACTGAACCACAATTTGTAAATGAATAAAAATGTAATTATGATTAATTAAATTAATTATGTGAATGGCGCTATGTGAAAATAATCCATGTGACATCAGTGGTTCATCCTCTTCTGTGTCAGACTTTGACACACGTTCACGACAGTACCACGATGTATGTGTGTGGTGCTGCTGATCCAGGAGCCGGTGTTCTGACATAGAACACGATTGGGCTGCGGCTTGTTTGCAAAGAGAGGAATGCACATGCATGTGTTGTGGTACTGTCATGAACGCATGTCAAAGTCTGACATGGAAGAGAAGAAATTGTTGAACAAAGCCATTATTTTTGTTTTCTTTGTGCACAAAAAGTATTCTTGTAGCTTCAGAAACACTGATGTCACATGGACTATTTTAATAATGCCTTTACTACCTTTCTGGGCCTTGAACGTGCCAGTTGCCTTGCTGTCTATGCAGGGTCAGAAAGCTCTTGGATTTCATCAGAAATATCATAATTTGTGTTCTAAAAATGAATGAAGGTCTTAGGGGTTTGGAATGACATGAGGGTGAGTTATTAATGACAGATTTTTTTATTTTTGGGTGAACTATCCCTTCCAGTTTCTGACACGAGAAGGAAAAGTTATACAGTATTTACATGTTTTCTCAGAGATGCAAACAAATTTTATCAAACAACACCAAACACAAGAATTCAGAGAGCCTCATCTGGATTTTTCCTCTGCTATTCACTGTTATTTGGAAAAATAATCATAGTTTTAGTGTGAATCGTATTGGTGGGCCAGCTGTATTCACAGTGCGAGGTAAAAGATATTGCAACCCCTCTCTATACAAAAAAATCTGGTGCATTCACAGCATGGCAATATTTGACTCCATCAGAACAGTTGCATTAACAGCTGTTGATTCAAATTTAAAATGTTTATCACACCGAATTTTGGCACTGAACATTCATCTCTGTGTAAACAGGCCTATACAGTTTCTAAACTCAGGCTTTTGCAAAGTTGTAAAAGTTGTGGATGATTAGTAGGGCATTGCTATGCAGTTTCTATGGTATTTTAAGTGTTTATTAGTTTATTTCTCAGGTGTTTGCTTGGCGGTTTGCCCCAAATTCCTATGATTATTCCAGTCTGTAGATATATTCTTGGGTCCAGTTGTCAATGTGATTTCACAGTGGGTGATGCCACAGAAGTGAAATCTAAACTTAACAAGATGTCCTGCTGTGGCTGGTTAGGACAGAAACTCAGGTTTACATGAAAAAAAAAAGCTTTCATCTTTACTGCTACAATCCAGGTTAGGATAAATTGTAAAGGGTGTCGTTTGTGTTTTAATGCTTCCCCGTTAAGTATGATTAAAGAACTGTTCCTCATTATATGGATTTATTAAATTAATTGTTAAGTAAACTAATTGAAATATTAATTCCCCTCACTAATTAGCAAGTATCAAGTAGGCTTGTATTTGTGTTTTATTCAACAAACTTCAAAAAGGAAGAAAGAACATCTAAAGCTTTTTGTCTCCAGACATTTTCTGTCTTTTGATTATAGACTTTAATAAATAACAGAAAGCATTTGCTGTGAGTAATCCAGCCACGAGTTACTTTAAGGATGCGTAGCATTTAGAATAATTACATAGCAGGTCATTTCAATTCTTTCTAAAGTACGTTATAGCCACTTTTAATCTTTACACAGCACTGAATCATTTAACATTCGCATGGGGTGAATAATCTTCTTCAAAAGAGCATTAGCATGCAAAATATTCCATGAAAAGACAAAGGTAATTACAATACGTTTGAGCATTTTGCCAGTAACCTTTAAGGTGCATGAATCACTGTTTGGCTTATTCACCCATGCTGAGGGGGGCTTGAAGGATGGATGCAGGGAGAGGGGCATCTCACACCTCACTATTTCTGTTTAATTGAACCATGATGCCTTTTTATTATTCAACACCAATGGCCTCAGCACGAGAAAGTACAGCTTGTGGATTTGCAGCACACGGGAACGATACCAAAGCCACAGATTCTTTGGCTGTGACACCAAATATTTGATTGTGTAGTTTTCGAGTTAAACCTGTTTATTATGATCATAAAACATAAGAAATCCTCTGGCCAGAAGTATCATTTTCCTCAGATTGCATTTGGCATCTAGGTGTTTTGTCAAGAAGTGATGGGAATCTTTCTGAAACCTGTCTCTGTGCCTTTTTATATTCTCACATTCTTTTCCTCACCGCCGTCTCTTAATGCTTCCCTCAGGGAAAATGAGGAGGATAATTTATGGAAAAAATTTGGATTCCCCTTCCTGGTGTCAAAAAGGTAACTGCTCTACAAGGAACTGTGATGGTGACAAAAGTGGCTGCGTTGTTTACCGGTCTGGCTGTCTAAAACGTCCCCCGCGCCCCCCCACAGCAGCTGCCTGTTTAATTAGAGCGCCGGGCCCCCAAGAGACCAGCAGCTCCTCCAGCACACTGTATGGAGAAAACCAGACCATCTCGATCACTCAGGCCCCTTACTGTTCACGCTGTTTACTCAGCCGAGACTGCATGCACCACAAAAACTTAACGCTGAGAATTGACATAGTAAAAAAGCCAGTAAATAACAAAGGAACATGCAGGACAGTAACTGTGAAGAGAAATCATTATGCATATAGACAGTGGAGGACAGTCACTAGATACGATGTTATTCTAATCCATTCCTGAGATGTTTATGTATATATATCGCACAGTTAAGAGCACCAAATCAACACATTGGAATGATTTCTGGAGTATCATGTGACACTGAAGACTGGAGTAATGGCTATTTTAAATGTATAACAGGGTATTTTAAAATATGAAATTATTTAAAAAAAAAATATATATATTATTTCTATCTTTTGTTGTAGTGTATCAGTAGGAAATATCAGTTTACATTTTCTAAATATTCATTTAGCCGATCTGATGTCATCATCATCCAGTCTGTCTAGAATGACATGAAGAAACAGAACAAACTGAGACAGACTAAATTCAGAAGAACTGTGGCAGTGTCTCCAAGATGCTTCAAGAAACCTACCTCAAGTGTCAAGTACAGCAACAGTTTATCTGTGGCACTTCATCCATTGCTGTCAGTGAGATTCAGAGCTGGCCCCACACACAGAGAGCCGTGCCCAACCTCTCTTTTCATCTGGGTTTGCGCTTAATGCCTCTACTGAGACATCCATCTTTTGAATTCACATTTTGTCTTCCTGTTCCTCCTTTTGCAAAGCAATCTTAAGAAATTGTAGTGGTTTGCACTCCTTTCCATACTTCATTCTTTAAGAACATAAAGCATTGCCTTTTGTCAGAGATATGAAAGGCTGATTGTATCACCCCGAGCAGTGATTTTGGACTTCAATAGATTTATGTATATTTTTCACTGTTGCCATCCCTGACATGCTTTACACTTTCACAGATTATCTCATATTAGCAAGTCAGTATCATTTTATCATTCTTTCCACACTTTGGCATCAGTGGGATCAAATTAACATGGACTTTTACTGCAGTCATAAAGAACCGCTTTGCTGATGGTCATACTAAGATCCTGCGTCTGTCTGTGGCACGTACATCTATGTGCTTCTGACAAAAAGAGAGCGATTTCCTATGATGTTATCTGTATTCCCACAGGGTACAATATGAATTCAGTGAGCTGCATTTTAGCAGCTTTGCCAGACAGTATTTTTTTCTAATATAATCACCTACTCAACACTCTCCTGAGCTCTCCAATACAGTGGGTGGACTGTCGCAGCTTAAATCGAGTTTTACTAGCCTTTTGTCGCAATATGCTTAAACACATTTTAGGTGCCGGTCGACTGTGATAAAAATGGCTGCAATAACTCAGTACCTTTATGACCATCTCCAGTACGTCTCAGTCGTGTAGGGTTGTGAGAAAATGGAAAAACAGTGCAAACAGTATTTTTTTATATACTTTTACCCCCAAAATATCCTATAATAATATAATGGTTACATACAACATTGTTTTTATATTTTGTAAATTTATTTTTAAAATTTTTAATTTGAATCCATCTTTTTAAAACCTCTGGAAAAAGTGTTTAAATAAATTTCTTATAATGCTTACAATGCAAAGACAGTACCTTTTTTTTTTTTTTTTTTTTTTTTTTTTTTTTTTTTTTTTTTTTTTTTTTTATGTACAGGTTCAGTAAATATACAGTGCAATACAACCTTTTAGATGTATGATATTTTTAATTAATAGTTTCTTGTTTTCACAGAGGAATCAAATGATAATTAGCAAGAAAATGCCCGACAGAAGCATTTCAAATTCTCCTTGCTGTTGCACTCAGTGAACAGTATTATGAATCTACTGAAGCTTTCAAGTGTAATAATCTAGCATTCAATTTCCAGAAAACATCTGGAAATGAGACGAGCCTGAATCCAGCGAGGAACAGGTCATGCCAGGTGCCTGTTTTATAATCTGTAGAAAATGACGACTGATTAACTCACCGTTTATTTTGGTACAGATTTTTCTCCAGGTTTACTTTGGAACGGATATGAAATGGCTCAGATGTGCATTTGCATACATTAAGGGAGAGGCTGTTGACATTAATGCGGTAATTAGTTGCATTCTAATGAGCTGATGGTGCAGCCAACAGCAGCGAGATGTCTGTGGGTTACTGCCTGACAGCGTTTACTGTAAGTAGGAGTCAGCGGCAGAGTGCTGTGAGCCGGGGGACCCTATATGATGATTGTTTTGCCACATTACAAAATGTACTTACTGTGTTCCGGTGTGTGAACATTTAAAGTCAGCGTGAAATCAGAATTGACCTCATTTACTTTCATAATGCACATTCTTTATGACTTTCCTTTTCCGCTAGCATTGCTTAGGCAATGTGTGCAGTTGGATAATGTTAAACGATAGTCAAAAAGCTATTCAGGCATTGTTTATTTTAGCAACTTCCATTCAGCCCTATTCCTGTATGTGTATTTTAAGAAGAAAATAATGGACCTTTAGGTATGCAGCAGCTTGTCACTGTGCCAGAAACTTTATTTATGTACCTTATTTACTCCTAAAAGATGCATAATAGTGCTTTAAGGGTGTGTGTTTTTACTGTGAGGCACTAATATGCACCTTTTAGGGACAGATAAGGTGCAAAGGTGTCTCTTTTAAGGGTACTGCCCCAGTGACAAGCTATTGCACCCCTTAAGGTACTGTTTGTTTTTTTGTTTTTTGACAGTGTAATGACAACTTTTTACTATCCAAATCCATTCACACTCTACACGCCCCCCACCCCCCCATCAAATATTCTGTTTCACTCAAAAATATGTCACATTATTTAAGTAAAGTGGTTTTCAAACTGCAATTCACATTGATTTTTTAAAAGTACAAAAGATATGAATAGGTCATTTGCTATTTGACTTTGAGTGAAAACGGGGAGAATTTCGGTTCCATAAAGGCAGATTAGATTTAAAGCTCACATTCAGAGCAGATCAAGCGTGGCTCAGGCTGTTGTGAGATTGAAATGTAAACCTGGATGGGATCTCAGTCAACCAGGACAAAATTCACAGGTTAAAAATGAATTTTAGTTGGACAAAAAAGATCACAAGAAGAGTTGTGGAATAGTGATATGATATTAAAACTGAAGGGCTTGCTTGAATCTATAGACCCATCGTGTCATTAATTTGGGATTGAGTAAGTTGATTTTATGGCCTGTTTAATTGCAGCCTTGTAGATAGTCACCTTGTCAAGTTCACAAGTTTTATTACTTTGGTAATGGCATCAGACTGCTGCAGGTAATTATCTCTCTGTCTCCCTCCTTTGCTCTCTCTTCTCTCCCTCTCTAAGCTGAGACATAACCAGCTCAGGAGGCTAGGTTACCCTTTTGGATAGTTACCAGAGTGTACATGATTGGTGTATTGAGTTCAGGCCTGAGATTGAATGCACTGACCCCCATCAAATGCAAACACTTTAATGGTTTCCTAAGCATACACCATATTTCTCAAGGTGGGTGATGTACATAGCAGAAAAAGCTGTGCAAAGCACAAATAAGACTTAAAGGTGATTTCATGTCACTTTTAATTTGTATGATAATAGCCGCATGAGACTTACTTTTTCTTGTCCTTCCCCAGCCCGGCGCAAACAAAAAATTCCACATTGAAAATCTAGGATTCAAAATCTAATTTAAAACTGAAAATGTAGTTTAAGAGTTCTGCACTATTTCTAGGTCACTAATCAAATAAGGACATTTGTGACATTGATCATGTGACTCTTTGCACAGATGGTAAGATTTTCTTTTTCCATTCCTGCTCTTTAGATAATGCAGAACACGTTCATCAGAATTAACATTTGTAGAATTGATACGTCTTGAGTGCTGCTGTCATCAAATTGAAAGGGGGACAAATTCTTCTATAATTCTTAAACTATCTTTTTTTTATGGATATTTTTTTTTAGTTGTAATGTGAACAACAGTTCTAAAGTTAAGGGTCAACACGATTTTTTTTTTTTTTTTTTTTTTTTTTTGATCAAATAAATGCAGCCTTGATAAACATAAGAGATGTCTTTCAAAACTTAAAAAAAAAAAATCTTACAGACTTTCTATTCATTACAGAATCCTGAAAAAATATATATATTATCAGTTTCAAAAATCAAGGATCACGTGTCATTTTAAACTGTATCAAAATAGATTTTCTTTTAAATTATAATAGTATTTCACAATATTACAGTTTTTACTGTATTTTTGATCAAATAAATGCAGCCTTGATGACCATAAGAGACTTCTTTCAAAAACACCAAAAAATCTTACCAACCCCAAAACTTGGAATGGTAATCACAAATTAGAACAGTGTTGTTCTAAAAATCCTTTGCTCTGTGAATATTTTGCTGTTATTTTTATTTCTGCTTGAGGTAGCAGCTCTTTAACTTGGGTTTCCTTTGCATGTGTTAATTTTTTAATGTGGTTTGATGGCGATGCCTCCGAGACATGAGATTTGTGTGTAGAGAGTGAAATAGAGATGGGGGAGGGGAGCGAGAAAGAGAGCAGCCACATTATCCATAATCCAGTCACAGCTGTCTGCGGTTTGGCGACACCACTACAGCAGGTCCCTGCTAATAGCTCTATATTTCATAGCGGAAAACGCCCTGCCACAACCCACTTGATGTACGACAATGTCTTCGTTTCACCTACAACCTCCCCACTATCCCTACCCTCTTCTCACACGCTTTACTGTCCTCTCCCTCAAACTCATGTTCTCTCTCTTTCTCTCTCGTCTTTGTCTTGCTCTGCAGTTTGATAAAGCATATGCCTACAGTGTCCGCCACATGTTTGGGAAGGAAGGCAAGCGTACTGACTACACCCCCTACAGTTGCATGAAGGTGATTTTGTCAAACCCACCCAGCCAAGGCGACTACCATGGTGAGTCATACTGAGCCAGACTGTTGGTTTTAAATGCAATCGGTCCCCCCGAGGTCCATCTTTAGTTGTGTAATGAAGACAATTGAAAGACTGCATAGTACGCAGGTGGTCTTGAATTAGCTGTAAAATAAAAGTAAATACAAAAATGCAATTCCACGCAGCCTAATTGATAACACCTGCTTTTCGCAATGCACATAATGGACAAAATGCATCCGAAAGTGAGCATCACTATGTCCTGCTCACTATGAAGGCCAGAAAGCTTTAGGTTGTATATACTAAAGGGTGGAGGGCATTACTGTCTTACATGCTTCAATACACCATCACAAAGATATACACCATTGGTACTTTGTTTTGAAATGAAATCTTTCCTTGATAATATAGTATGAACATTTGTTTATAGCTGTTAGGACAGTGCTTGCATGATGTCTTTTTTTAATGAGGTTAAATCTTTTTTAATTTCCATGTGGTGGTGCTTAAAATGTAAACAAAAAAATTTAAAAAATTCAGTTATTTAAATGAAACAACAACAAAGACTTACTTTTATTCAGCAAGGATGCATTAAATTGATCAAAAGTGACATTAAAGACAAAAGATTCTCAAATAAATCCTGTTCTTTTGAACTTTCTATCCATCGAAGAATCCTGGAAAAATGTATCACGGTTTCCACAAAAAATGTTAAGCAGTACAACTGTTTTCAACTTTGATAATAGTGAGAAATGTTTCTTGAGCAGCAAATCAACATGGAAAAATGGATCATGGGATACTAGAGATTGGAGTAATGATGCTAAAAAAAAATCAGCTTTGCATCACAGTAATATTACATTTTAAAATACATTCAAATAGAAAACAGTTATGTTGAATTGTGATAATATCTCACAATATTACTGATTTTGCTCAAATAAACTTGATGAGTCTACTTTAATAACCTCTAAAACTTTACAGATGCCAAACTTTGAATGGTTGTCTTTGCATTCCTACATGTAGTTATGCAGACATTTCCTGCTGAAGGTCTTTAGAAGCATGAATTCAATTGAGGGTTTTGAAATCCCTAAAAATATCTTAAATTACCTTTTTTGAAAAACAATTGCTAGGACCCTCTACCGAGGACCACATGATCATAACTGCTAATTTACTTCCTTGAAGTGGCCATAAAGTATGTACCCTTCACTAACACTAACAACCTTGTGGAAGAGCACTAAGATTTAATTGCTCACTTTAAACACAATCCGACAAGTAGTAGCGCTTTCCTGGAGTGGCCTTCGAGGCACAAAATAAAATAAAAACGCTTGGGTCATGTTCCAACTGTCCTGTAGGACATATTTTCAGACACTGGTTTGAACTGATGCTTGTAAACTAATTTTCTCCCTCTCTTCGTCTTCTTCACAGGGTGTCCATTCCGCCACAGCGACCCTGAGCTGTTGAAACAGAAGCTGCAGAACTATAAAGTCTCCCCTAGTGGGATCAATCAGGTTTGTCCGACAACTAGCACACACTTGACCAGGCTCAGGTCATGTCTGTAAAGGGCTTTTTAAAACTTAACTTGGCATCCATTAAAATGATTTGCACAAATTCACCTCTCCAAGACCAACAAACAAACAAAATCTACCAAATGAGTAGAAAGGACATTAGTTTGACAGTTAACATGATACGACTGTATAGTAATCACACAAAAGTGGTGTGATTTTAACAAGGCATCCCTGAAAACCCTATCCTGCAGTATTTTTGGAATATTAATGAATCTGCTGTACTTCTGGAATATTAATGACAAAAAGAAATAACGCTCAGGATTCTCCAGTGTAATGACAGCTTCAGCTCTCTGTTGATTACTTTGACCTTTGCTGTATCTAGTGATTTGATGCGTTCTTTAAAGTACTCTTAAAAGTCATTTCAGCTGATTTTCTTTCTCACACATTAAAGCAGCTGCAACTGGCCAAGGCAGTGAAATGAAATGGACCAGCCTTGCTGTAATGTTCTCCTGGAGTTAGAATCCTGACGCTAATGCAATTAACGGGCTGGTTTTAATAAGGCCATTAAGTTCAGCATTAAAAGGCTCTTAAAAAATTATATAAATAAAGCCAAATCTTGCATACTATCTCTGGTTTTACAGTTAAGACTTCTAGCTGATATGTGTGAAGCTACTGTAACTATAAAAATTTTTTTTATATATATATATATATATATATATATATATATATATATATATATATATATATATATATATATATATATATATATATATATATATATATATATATATATATAATACATATTTACATTTATATGAATAGTTTTTATATCATTATTACTACGTTTTGTATTATTTGGGGGGTATGTGGAATTTAAATGATGGTAATAAATGTAACATATAATGTTAAAATAATACTTTTGAACTTTTGTTTTATAAAGCATACAGTATAGTTTGAAGTGCATGAAAAATCGTTCTGCGCTATTTGAGAAACGTTAGCTTGTTCCCACTGTAAGGTGTGCTGTTTTTTTTTCTCTCGCATGCCTCATCCGCTACCACCCATAGTGCGGTCAAGGGAAATGGCTGATGGCTGCCTAATGCAGTCCGACATGCCAGCCCAAGGGTAGCACATTTCCAATCCAATTAAATTCATAATTTCATTGGAGACCCCAAACAGTGTCCTTATACACTCTCAGTGTTCAGAGTCTTAGACCTGTGGGCGTGTGAAGCAACAGCTTGATGTTCACCCCAGGAGCTCTCGCAGCACGTGGCCCTCTCACCGCAGCACCAGCCCAGTGCTCTGGATAATTAAAAACCTCAGAAAATGTGAAAAGCCTGGGTAGTAGGGTGATTAAAATGCAGAACGTCAACCTTCTCAGTCAACCTGTCTATTGACAAAGTGACATTACAGTCAAAAGGGCAAGACTCCAGTCTGAAAAGAGAACTGGTGTAGAAAACTGAGCTCACCTCTCTCTCACTCGCACTTAGAGCCCGTCACAGCGTGACTCTTGCCTTAGGAAGTGCAGATTAAAGGATTGCATGCTTGGTTCACAGTTCAAACAGTGGGAGAAGAAGCGAGAACATGTAAAGTCACACGTAGCATGCATGTTACAGATTTAATCCCAGCATTTTTCATGCCACCACTTAATACTTTAGCATCCCCTGAAATTATAGTCTTATGTAGCTCCTATTTGTTTGCTATCAAGCTATTAAGCCACAGATATAATAAAGTAAATTTGTGCCCATTGTTGCTTCAAGTGCATAGAAATAATTTGTTTACTTTTTACTGTCAAGGTAGATGATTTCTCACCTAAGCATCATATATGGAATTACGTTTGTGGCAAACACTTAATGTGAATCAGTTCAATGAACCCATTCAAAGCTCAGTTCAATGACTCATTCCCTCTTGTTCAAGGATTTCCTGTGGGATTTTTCATGTTAAAGTGTTTGACTTGTATGCAGTTAAATGTTGCCGTTTATTACTATATAAACTGACTAAACTAAATTGATGCAAATTTTAGGAAAAAAATATATATATTCATGGGGAAAACATCCCCAATCACTTTAAAAAAAAAAAATTAATCACACTTTTTTTTTTTTTTCAGAAATTAATCGCAATTAATCCAACATAACATTAAAGTTTTTAAACATATTTTGTATTGCAATAATTTCAAAATTATCTTTGAAAAATGTACAAACATTTTTTTTTTTTATATTTGTTTAGTCTGTCTAATCTTTTTTTATGACTGAAGGCGAGTATCACTGATACCAATACTACTGATGTCTCTAGGAATTTTTTCATTTTTTTCTAATATTTAAACTTTGACTATAGCCATTCAACATTACAGTATGATTGAGAACTATAAATTTTAACATTTATTAGACTTCCAAAAAATAAAGAAAATCTTCTAATTTAACTGAACTTAAAACAATCTTCACACAAACCCATTATAATAAGTGTTGTATTTACCTGTGCCCTTCAAGTAGGAAATATACATAAATTGAAATTGAAGTTTTCAGCTCTAAAATCAAAATTAATAATAGATGAATCCTTAAAGCTACAAAAGTTAATGATTTTTTTTTTTTTTTTTTGTTCTTTGATTAACAGACATCACAGCAGCTGGGTTATTAGGTTTTTGGATGCTATTACTTAAGGAACTGCCGCTTCTGAACCTGACGCAGATCTGACATACATGCTCATAGTTTCATTCCCGCTTTAATATGAAGTAATACAGGATACAGCTTGTGCCGCCATATTTGTGTGTGCAATTGAAGAGCACGTTGTATGAGCACAGTATAAAGGCTGACAGAACAGGAAAATTAGTTTCTACTGATGTATGGCCTGACAACATCTCATCTGACCGCAGTTCACGGTTGTTCTACTTAAGCTCCTCGTCACCTATACCATTTCCGCACTCGTTTGACTAGTGCCTGGCACTGGAAGTAGAGTGCATGTCTAAAAGAAAATTCAGTTTGTGCTCATAAAGATGTACTGCATCTAAATAAATGCAATACTTGTCAAAAAAGAAGAAAAAAAGACAGAAGCAGCAGTTGTGAGTAGGGTGGCTAACGCAAGGTCCATTAAACTGGAAAAATTAATCACCTGTGTTAACAAGTTAATGTTGACAGCACTAACATTTTTATTGTATAGTGTGTGTGTTTAAGTGTGTGTGTGTGCATATATATATTTATTTATTTTTAATTTTTTCAGCCAATCATAGTGGGTAGCTAAATAGGCAAAAAGTATCTTTAGCTGCCTGCAAAAATATATTTTTCAAACTCACACATCGCTACAAGTTAAATCAGTGCAGTGTTAATGTGTAATGCATGTTATTAGCTGTTCTTGGCTATGTTATCCACAGGCAATATGTTAAACCAGTAATATTTATCTTGTTTTTTGCAGTATACATTGAACCCCTAGCTGGTGTTTTGCTGTATATTTTACCATTTCTTCCCAGTAGCGTTTGTCTCTGGAGCTTTGAGTTAGGTGTTGGATGGTGTTGGCTCTCACCTTTAAGCCCATGTATTATGCATTTCAGCTCTTGCCATTGCTAGCTGAGGTGGAATGCCATACTTTACCACAGGGAATACATGGTGTTAAAAGCATCACCTGAGGGGAGGTCTGAGCAAAAAAGAAAAGGAAAGAGAAGTAGAATGTGTAACCACTTCTCCTTCTCCCTTTGACGGCATTTTGCTGCTGTCTCTCACCTGAAACCTCATAAACGTGTGCTGTGTCGGCAAAAGTAGCACAATGCATTGTTAACTGTGTTATTCATCTTTATTGCTCATCAAAGACTGCTTAGATATTGATTTGACATTCTGGCCCCCTTTACACCTGCCATTAACATGCGTTGTCAGCGATCAGCTTGTAGTTGGATGTGACGTGACCACATTAAAATACTTTCAGATTCATTGTGTTTGGATTTAGAAGTGGTCAGGGATGGTTTCTGACCATATTCTTCCATGAAACATAAATACTAATGCATTACTGATGGGCTTGGTTATAAATTTTCTGTCAGGCTCAGTTTTTATCTTGTTGTAATGCTTATTAATATACCATTTTTCATTTTGTTTATCTGTCAGAATGGCAAAAAGCATTTCAAGCTCTCTGTTGGTGTTTTTCAGTTTACACAAGCTCTACAGTGTAATAAATAAGTGGCATTTTCCATCTGGTCATGCTGGAGACATGAACGAAGGTGTAAATAAAATTTTGTTAAAAGGACATCTTGTTACTCTTTGGATATAACGTGCATGTTAATGGCAAGTTTAAGGTGCTTTGAAATCTGATTCTTTTTGCTGTTTTGTGAAGCCAAGAAGTGTTGTCTTTCTCTTCTCAATATTTGGTCTTTAATATTTTACACAGATACTTTTTTAGAGCATACATGTAAACGTTTTATAAATAATTAAGACCACTCTATTACTTTCATTCATTATCGCTCTCACTGTTTTCCTATTCCTTTCTCTCTCCCAACCGCTCAACCCTTTCCTCTCTCTCTTTTTCACAGATTCTGGAGCTGGTCAAGGGAATGCACTATCAGCTGGCCTGCCAGAAGTACTTTGAGCTGACACACAATGTAAGGATGCTTTTCATTTTGGCCTGCTGTAATTGGGCCTGCTTTTGTCAGCTCAGGGACAGCCCTGCAAAGTCTTTACAGAGCCTGACCATTATAGTCACATCTGCCATTAGCTTAAAATCCAATAGAATCTGAATTTGTAAAGTTTGTATAGCGCTTTAAAATTCATTAACCCACTAACACATGGTATCTGCTGCAAGGACAGATAGTTTTTAACCATTTATGAGCAACATGGGTGATTAAATTTGGTTCTTAGCCATAATTCTGTATGACTGGTCTTTTTGGCTCCATCCCAAATGGCGCACTTGATGTGAATTTGCAGACTTAAGATGACCATTGCTTGTATCAGTGAAGTCCATGGATCCGTAGGGTGTCGCAATTGACATTTGAGGTCTTAGGGTGGTATTTAGGACAGGTCCTTTATGTCATAGTGTTGTTTTATTTATAACAATCATTCAGCATGGCTGACGGAAGTGGGAATGCATCAAATACTATATCTCTGGAATATCTACATTTTATCGCAATGGACAGATGTGTAATACTTTCAGAAACAGTTACAGATTGGGAATTTTTTTTAATGTTTTTTGAAGAAAGGAGACATTACATTTTTTTATTTTTTTTTTCTGATTTAATAAATCATGCATCAAAGCAATAAGCCTTCAATACGTTCACAACTTTTATCATCTAAATCTATTCAAGGTCATTAATATTTTCAAAAAACACACGCTGAGAGAAATATTTCAGAGCAATGTCAGTCAAGATTACCGGTGTGACACCTGTGCCCTGTCCCTCTGCTAAAAATGCAGCCCAGCTGACAGGTTGAGAATGAAAATGTGCACACACCAACGCCAAGCAAACGCATGCTATCTGCTAGGTGACAGGTTAATATGAAGAGGGGGAAAAGACGGTCTTGGATATGAAAGAGATTGGTAAACCTTTCAGATGTTTGTCAGCAGTGCTAGATGGATTTTAAACAGGGAACTCATGAGATTTATTTCAGAATTTACCAGAAACTTGTAAATCAGAACTACTTATAATGCTGATGCGAAATAATATATTTTTCTGAGTTTGATTAATTGACTTCGCAAATTCATAGTAAATGAATGCATAATGAAATAATTCATAGTAGGTTATTAGATGTTTTATACTCGTTTTTACTTAGTATTTACATTTTTGTACTTAATTAGTTGTTAATTTACTGTAGTTTTCAATAGCATTGTTAACTTTTTATTATTACTGTTTATTTTTATTTATTTATCTATTTATTATTTTCTAAGTGTTTTAGCTCTTTTAGTTTTAGCATTTTAGGGATGTTAAAGTAAAAA
Organism: Cyprinus carpio; assembly: GCF_018340385.1. Taxonomy (NCBI): domain Eukaryota; kingdom Metazoa; phylum Chordata; class Actinopteri; order Cypriniformes; family Cyprinidae; genus Cyprinus; species Cyprinus carpio. The sequence goes on along the minus strand of NC_056609.1, from coordinate 16,120,423 downwards.
AAAGAAGTTTAATGGTGTTACATTTTTATCACAGTCTAGTATTAATGATACTGTATATATATAGTGGATTTATATATATATAATTCAAAAGTTTGGCCCCGTATAATTTATTTATTTGTTTTTATGTTTTTGAACATCATTTATTTGATTGAAGTGCAGTAATAAACAAACAAAAAAAAAGTAATACTTGTGAAATATTTTTACAATTTAAATTAAGCATTTATTTGAAATGGAAATCTTTTATAACTGTATAAATGTCTTTACTCACACTGATCAATTTAATGCATCCTTAATAAAAAAAAAAATTAAATAAAAAAAATCTTGTTGACCTCAAATGTTTGAATGGTAGAACGGTATATACAGTAGTGTGTGTGTGTGTGTGTATATATATATATATATGTATGTATATATATATGTATATGTATATATGTATGTAAATATTATTGTTTTAATCTGTGTTCATAGTTTGTTTATTTACACTGCATAATAAAATCCCACACACATCTCTGTAAACACTTCAGATCATATATGCCTCTGTTCTTGCTGTTGTTGATGCTTCAGCTCAATGTCAAGATAAGTAAATCAAAGAGCGTGTGTATAAATTTCTAATCTCTTGCACATCTAGATTTATTCCCTCAATAAGAAAGGTTTATAACAGTGTTTGTGTCTGCGCCACCCCTCTTTTAATGCCGTAATGCACTCAAAGTGTCATTGATAGGATATAATGGCTTTTAATGGCTCCCGGTGAAACGCCAGCGCCTTTGCAGTCCAAGGGCATCATTTAGCTCGTGGCCCCGGGGCGCTCGGGACTGGGGTCATTGCTGATGACTAATAGCCCCGAGCCAAACAGAGCAAACGGCTTATGATGCGGGAAAATGAATAAGACGGCTTCCCTGATGAACAGCCTGCAATAACAGGATTTGAAAGATAAACTGCCCCCTCCCTCCTACCAAGCCCAATGAAAATCACATCTCTGAAATTCATGACTCATATTTTAGTGTAGGTGAATGAAGAAACCCCTGACGTTAACTGGCTCAATAAAACATTCTTGTTGGAGCATCGGTGGATCCGCACCACCTCGCCTTCCCTCCATCTGATACGGGATGGAGCAACCATCTTGGCCGCAAAAACACGCTTGTTGGATTCGAGCGTAGGAGACTTTAATCACTGCCATATGCGCCCTCCGCTTTCACATCCGCGACACATAACAAATACACTGGCAGCATTTATTTAAAGGTCAAAATGTAATACTTCTCTGATGAAATATTTACACAACCACAATAAATCATAACAATAGAGAGAATAATGAAAAGAAGGAGGGGAGCCAAGAGAGGCGGACCTCGGAAGGAGGAAAGCTTGTTGCGCATCCGCCGGATTGATCCGCCTGTAGGCCTCGGCTGGGATTGTTTCATGTTTATGCATATTTCATTTGGCGGAGAGTTGCTGGGCGAGGGTAGTCCACTGTAATGTGTTAACTCTGAGATGAATCCGTGTAATGGATCTTTCTGTCCACAGCTTAACTACCGCAGGGACCCCATGCACTCGATTCAGAGAGACGGGTTTGAAAGTTTGATTCATGAGGAGTATCAGGGGCGTGCTGTGATTGAAGCATAATTAAACAGCCATATCCTCTGCACTTAGAAACAAATGGATTGCGCAGCGTTCTGAATGTGATGCAGCTTTCAGGAATCCATCAGCGAGAGCCTCAGCCTGAAAGAGAAGTCTGAAAGAAAGGAGAGATTGCATAGAAGCTACCAGCCTAAAAAATCCCCGTGTAGCCTGGTTCAAGGCAGTTATTAAAACGTGGTTTAATAAATACAAGCACACTATTTCAAATCTAAGTATGCTCATTTGCTCACTTAACTTGTTTTGTTTGTTTTAGGTTGAGGATGCTGGGTTTTCTCTCAATCATCCTAACCAGTACTTTACTGAGAGTCAGAAGCTTCTCAGTGGAGGCCGGGACATCAAGAAAGAAGTTGATATGTCACAAAGAAGCCAAGAAAATCCTGCCAGCGTGACCCGTCCATCTCAGGCAAACTCCAAACAGGCCCATGAGGAGATGGGGGATTTAGACTCCTTCTTCCAGGATGAATGATTTTGTAGAAGTTAAATCAAATTTGAAATGAACAGACCATACAGTGGGCCCTTACTTGTTTACTGTATTTGATACTAATTGTGTTTTCAATACAGAAAAGGTCTGATCTGGCTGTTTTTTCCTTATCCTTTTGGTGACAAGATCTTTTTCAAATGACCTGGTTTTTATAAAAATAAAAATAAAATAAAAATAATTTTTACATTTCATAAAAGCTTGTTCCATTTTTACTAAACCTATTAAGTAATAATCTGTGTAATGATCATGTTTAAACTCTTTGGTTTACAGTGGTGCACACTACCATTCAAAAGTTATGGGGCCAGTAAAAATCTTTTACAAATTAATAAATTAATACTTTCATCAAGGATGCGTGAAAGGGATAGTTCATCCAAAAATTTAAATTCTGTCATTAATTACTCACCCTCATGTCGTTCTAAACCTTTAAGACCTTCATTCATCTTCAGAAGACAAATTGAGATCTTTTTGGATGAAATCCAAGAGCTTTCTGACCCTTCATAGACAGCAATGCAAATACCACATTAAAGGCCCAGAAGGGTAGTAAGGACATTGTTAAAATGGTCCATGTGACATTAGTGGTTCAACCGTAATTTTCTGAAGCTACAAGAATACTTTTTGTGTGTACATCAGAACACCAGCTCCTGCATCAGCAGCATTACACGCATGCATCTTGGTACTCTTGAGAATGCGCAGGGAAGACTAACACAGAAGAGTTGTTGAATAAAGTCATTTATTCATGTTTTTATTTTCTTTGCGCACTAAAACTATTTTTGTAGCTTCATAAAATTAAGGTTGAACCACTGATGTCACATGGACTATTTTATCAATGTCTTTAATACCTTTCTTGCTGTCTATGGAGGGTTTGAAAATGTAATTTGTGTTCTGAAGATGAACAAAGCTCTTGTAGGTTTGGAACGACATGAGAGGGAGTAATTAATGACAGAATTTTCATTTTTGGGTGAACTATCCCTTTAAATTGATCAAAAGTAAACCAATTTATAGTGTTACAAAAGACTTAGATTTCAAATAGATCCTGTTCTTCCTATATTCATAACAAATCCTGGAACAAAAATGTATCACGGATTACACAAATATTTTAAGCAGCACAAATGTTTTCATTTTTAATGAAAACAAATGTTTCTTGAGCAGCATATTAGAATGATTTCTTAAGGATCATGTGACACTGAAGATTGGAGAAATACCTGCTGAGAAGTCAGCGTTGCAATCAAATATAAATTACATTTTAAAATACATTAAAAACAGTTGCTTTAAATTGTAATATTTCACAACGTTTAAGCACAGTAGTGAATTTTTTTCAAAAGGGAATCTCAGAATTAACATTTGCCTGAAATTTATTTGCCAAATGCTTTTATCCTAAGTGAATTTTGGTATCCAAGCTGTAAATTTTCCATTTCCAGACAATCAAACCCATGACCTTGGTGGTGTTAGTGCCATGCTGTACCAAACTGATGTAGATTGACAAAAGTGTACAGGTAGCTGTGAGGGTACTGCTGCATTTGATCGTCACTGCAGAAAATAAAAACAATACAGTAGGCGATTAAGATGATGTGGGCGACATTTAGATGCCAAATACTTTGCATTTTTCCAGCTGCACTTTTCTCATTTCAATGACAAATCTGAAAGTAAAATGGATTATTTTGGAAATGGAAAAAAAACCTTGATTCCTCTTGCTCATCATGCTGGAGGAAGAAGTAAAGCGGAGTCTCGTTCTATTACAGCCTCAAGGACATGAAGGATGTTGATTTTGGCCTCACAGGAGGTGCTTTCCATTCAGCCCTCACATTAAAGCTATCTGTAAACCCTTCATCCTCACTTCTGACTCTTAAACATAATTGCGCTTGAAATGAACATTTATTTTGAATGTCAAGCATCATTAAGTGGAGCAGCATTTGTTCTTTGTATGCCACAAATGTTATTTCTAAGTGTCTGTTGTGGCGGCACCATTGCTATGCAGTGTCACATTGTTTTCTTCTGAAAACGTCCTTGAACATTGAAAAATTCCCCTCCCCATGATCAAAATCCTCCTCCTAGGATTGCCTTACTTCTCACTCCCTCCGTAATGGTTTAGTTCTCGCCTTCTCTTTCTTACTCTGTACCCTGGACAAGCCAACATGCTAAATTTAGAGGCAATTAGAGGCACCGTGGAGTTAGACCTGCATTGTGAATGCAAATGCGTCCCCTTGGTAGGGCAAAGACAAGTAATAGTACCATTAAGGGACAAATTTAATGAATGCTCTTACCTTTGAGTGTTCATATGGTTTCAGCACAATTGTTATTCTCCAAATGTGTGCACACTTCTTTGTAATTCTGGGTTGTTTTAAATAAACCTCTAAAACGTCCCTTGGTTAGGTGAAACCAAAAATCTGCTGTGGTGTGACATCTTTATCTCTTTTCATTTTGAATTGCAGGCGAAACAAAAACTCAAACTTTGTTGCTCCATTCATATTGTTGTCTTAAACAATCATAATGATGAATGGAGGAAGAAACAGAAATTGCATTTCAATGCTTGATGACAGACTGACTGGATATGAGGTTCATTTTATATGAACTCGGGCCATAATGTTGGGCCATAATGGCTATGAAGCATGTTGTGACAGTGGAGCCGCACTGCCGGCTGTGCTTCAATCCTGCACTACACCACACTAACGGAATTAAATTAGCTTTGGAGTTTAAAAATGAAGCTTGACAGACAAGGGATTAGTGCAAAATAATATGCATCTGGATATAAGCAGTGCACAGCTGGGGTATTGACAGCAAGAGACCTTCATGTTTTATATTTGGTAGAGCTAGACTGCATTTGACAAAGCCCTCCCTCTTTACACCAGTTCCCTGGTGCTTCTTTTAGCTTTGACGCACGAGCTTGCAGTCGTTTAGCCATATTAAAGCAAGTTCAGGCTAAATTTAAAAAATGAATTCCTGTTCATTTATGTCTTGGAATTTGAATCGGCCACAGGATGCTGAATTCAACAGTCACACAGCAGATTTTAATTAGTTCAACATTTACAATTACAAAACATTTACAAACAATTACAAAACATTATAACACTTTTTTTCTACTTATTTGACACATTAGTACTGTCCAAACAATTAATTAAAAAAAATATTTAATTTTGCCACAAAATGTCCACCACATTCTATTCCGATTGAATAAATATTGATATCAAAATGTTAATCTGTTTATATGAACCTATTTTTTGAATATAAATCTTTATAACATTAAACAATTACTGTCACTTTTGACCAATTTAATATATTCTTGCTAAATACTGAATTCTTTCCTTTACTGTTACTTTTGAATATTAGTGTAAAATTTTAATGGGAAATTAATCTAAATTGTTTTGTTTTTTGTTGTTGTTTTTTTTATTTTTTATTTTTATTCAAATTTACACGGCATTCTTAATTTTAATTGTGAATGCATGGTGCACAACCCTGTATTATGGAGCATATAATCTGCACATACGCTTCATGCTTCAATTGCTGTGGAAGGGAGGGTAGTTTAGGAAAGTGCATTCGGTGGAGGAAAAGAGAGTCTAATGTATTCAATGACGTGCTCATCCGTGCTTAAAAGCTTGGATGCATTTTACCTCTGTACATATAGGCATCATTTTTGCCCATTTATCTTGGGGAAGTGAGAAAAATGGGTTTTTGTCAGTTTATGTGTATTTACTATAATGTAGTGTATAAAATGAAACATAATTTTAATGCTAATTTTTTCGAAGCACAGGTTTATTCCTATGATTTTCTTTTTTTTTTTTTTTTTTTTTTTTTTGTCAGATGTCATTCATTTAGGTGCATTAGCAATGAGACGTGCTGTATTTGATAGGAAAGATTTTGTAAAGAGCCCTGTCCCGGTGGTTTATATAAAACATGACCTTGAGAAGTTGAAGGGTGCAGAGCGTGTGGTCCTCCTTTGTGAGCACCAAGAGGTCTCATGCCACTGGATGGTAATTAGTTCCATTTGTCAGTCTTTCATGAGGTTAATATCTGAGAATGGCCAGCCTGAGCCTGGGACAGGTGCAGTTGGCTGCATGGGGTAACAGAAGTACTTACCGTAGCTTTACACTTTTGAAACATGAGCTACCAGTTTCTTTCAATTTTATCTTAATAGATTTAAAGGGATAATTCACCCCAAAATGAATGTTGTATTATCATTTACTCACCCTCATGTCATTCCAAACCTGTATGACTTTTTTTTTTTCCTGTGGAAAACAAAAGATTTTGATGTTTAATTCTGTAAAAGATGACAGATTCTTCATTTTTGGGTGAACTGTCCCTTTATCAGAATTATTTAATATCTAAAAACACGTGGCGGTGCTTACAAAGAATTTTGTTTTGCTTTGTGAACACATTGGACAGAGATTACAACTTAATTCCTAAAAAATTCACTGCTTGAGAAAGTTTATCTCTGTTTACATACAAAACTGTCAAAAATTGTGACAGACAAACAAGTTCAGGTGTCTTATTAAAGGAAAAAGAACCTACTTGGTGAGGCACAGTTGATTTTCTTGTTAAAAACAATCAAAATTAATAAATTATCTTGAGCATGATATCATTTCAAGGGGTACTTTAGTTATACTGGCAGGGCTTTGGGGGTACATCCAACAAAAAGGTCGGAAAACACATTTCTGTTCAACCCTCTGGGGTCTTCTGAAGTTTAGAATTATTTAAATATTAATTTAGATTAAGTGGGATCTCATGTTGTGTTACATCATTTGAAATGGCTTTTGTTTTTCTGAAAACAGCTTTTTTTTTCTCCAGCTCAAAAACACTGTAATGAGTAAATCTTCTGTCTGTCTGTGCACCTGTTTACTTTGACCTCATGACCACGAAGCCTCCAACTGTGGCTCCGTCATGTAAAATATTATTTTGCATTCTCTCATTTTCATGGACAAAACCCTCTACAGTTTTCTAAGCTCTGTCAGCAGCAGCCTCCCTTATCTTGATGTGTAGGGCTCTTTGTGGTAGCTTTTATCGACTGGAAGTGTAATTTCTCCACCTCTAATCTTGCTGAAAGTAAGCTTGAAATGTCATAGATAAGCACTTTTTGGAACTTGTTTGTGGCCTAGAGGGAGTAATTTGGTATTCTCAAGCATTCCACCTTGGCGTAAGCAGTGTAAGAGATGAAGTATAAAGACCGGCATTCGTACAGAAGCGTTTTTGATTCGCTGTGCTTTAGCCGTGCTCAAATATAGGACATTCGGAAAAGGGTACAGCAGTTTATCATGTAAGTTTTTGTGTTTTTGTCTTTCGAAAGAACCCGTCCTAGATCTATGAATAATAAATACAGGTGTGTAAACATTTCCGGATTGGAATGGGCTGGGAGATATTTGTCCCTGTTTTCCTTATCTACAGTTTCTGGGTATGAAGGAGGAAAAAAATGAACAAACAAAGAAATTCAGATGACTGATTCAGGGCCGTTTTTTCTCCCAATTACACTGGTGTATTTTCACAGCTAAATTGCTTTTACTGGTGCATGAAATTTATAGACGGATCCTGCCTAGTCGGAACTGAAGCCAAATATATCCATATAGTTTCTATATTGTGTTAGATTTGGGGGGGAAATCTATTACACTGATTTGAAATATCCTGCAGCTACATCTACACTCCACCTTGTACCTAATCTGTCTGGACATTGACTAATTAGCACGGGCCGCTGGTGCATTTGCTGGTCTGGAATGAATAGTACGCATCCCGCTGATGTTCCTTCTTTTCCTGTGTTTCCCTGTAAATTTATTCACCTTTTCTCTGCTCAGAATCCATGCATAACAATAAGTGTGCTACGAGTTGCATCTACTAATCTTTAGTTCTTTGACAGTTTGTCTCAATGTATGTGGGAGCTGGGAAGAGAAGTGTGCTTGCGCGAGCGTGCGTGTGTGTGTGTGTGAGTCAGGCAGCAGAGTGGAAGAGTATTTGATCATGTCTTTGACAATGCCTGTGACAATGACAGCCTGCACTGCTGGTGGAAAAGCCAGTCTGACTAGAGCCTCTGCCAGCAGTTGTGGTTGCTGGCGGTGGGGGTGGTGGGTTAGGCGTGTTGCTCTGATCTGCACAGCACATGGATGATGAGTCTGAGTCTTTGGAACAAGCTTAAATGTGTTGTAGCCCTTTCCTTAGCCACACAGAAGTCTTACCCTCCATTGAGGCTGGGCATTAAAGAGTTGAAGGTTACATCTGAACCAATGTAGAGGCCTTGAGCAAGTTACAGCTACTGCAAGTAGTTCAGTCCAATACAATGGAACCAGGAAATTATTATTCTTCGTTCTAGTTGCTCATTTTTATTTCTTTAGAATAACTTATAGGCACTAGAGCAGGACTAGATTTCCTATTTTTGCACATTGGCCAGTATCGCAAATTATACAAACTCTGGAGCAATTCCTGGTTATATTCCTGGGTGCCTTTGTGAAGGGTCAATTGTTTTTGTGGTACATTTTTCTGTGTATCTTCAAGCTTCCATTAAGGAAGCTTTGCAACAAGACACTGCAATATTATTACAAGTCTCTTAAGTCATTTTCACTACAATTGATAACGGAGACACAAAATGGTACTACTGGCATTTGTATGCAGCGAGAGAGCGACACTGCGGTGTGATACGAGAAACATGAAAGTAGTGCTGGTTAGTTGCCTGCAGGAGAGGACTCTGGCAAATATTATCTGACCAACCCAATTGCATTAGAAAATGTAAGTTGGTAATTTCTTACAAATTTATACAATTGGATTTGTACAGAAACAAAAAAGTAAACACTTTATCTTCTCTTCAAATCAACCTACAATTGAGGACAATGGAATATATTTATAAGCATGAAGGTCTATCCTTCATGTAGCTTTCTTGCTTGCTTAGTTTTTCTAAAAATCAAATTTTAGAGGCATTACAGAGCATTACTACATTACTTAGTAAGTAATACAATCCAGTATGTAATGGAAATGATGTTGCAGTCTAGCTGCTCATCTTTTCTTCTTTAAGTACTAGAGTATGACTAGATTTTATATTTCTGCACATTATATGCTGATTCCTGCTTATTATATGACTACTTACCACAGAAATGAATTCATGGACATGAAATATTGATTTGAGTTGAAATTGTTTTATAATTTTACCTGTATAATATCTTAAAGCTTCCACTAAGAAAAAAAAATCATTACATACTAAATCTGATTTGCAACGAGATGAACAGAACAGTAAACTACAGTAAAATTAAGTAATACAGTAATATTAACACTGAAGTCAACAGAGTAACTGTGTTTGCATGCAACGAGTGACACTGCAGTGTGATACAAGAAACATGAAAGTAGTGCTGGTTTGTTGTCTGCATGATTGGACTGATATATGGCATTGCCATAGTCAACAGTAAATATGATCTAACTCCATCTATTTAAAAACAAAACTATTGTCAATTTTTTAAGAAATTCGTATAGTTTGCTTTGTGGAAAATTTTAGATTTTTAGAAATACATTAATGATGAAGGTCCTCTCCTAAATCTAATTCTCTGTGCAGTGTAAACAAATTGTACGAAAGTTTGCAAATGATTTTGTATGAAAAAAAAAAAAACGAATACGCTAAATCTTAAAAATACTTACAACATGCTGTGAGAGTGTCAACATCAGACAGTGAATCAGAGTAAATTATTCCACAGAGCTGTGTAATAAAGAAGCAATATCAAAGTTAAAATGTAGCATTCTGAATCCAAACTTGCCAGCTACGTGACTACAATGGAGTAGTTTAAATTACACGCTCTTACAAAGCTGCATTATTACAAGCTTTTCTCTAATCTGTTTTCCTTGTGAAGAGCGATCAGTCCATGGCCTCCTCATTCTTTCAATAGCAGCAACATCATGTTGTTGCCTCAAAACAAATACATGCCCAAAGAATATCCATTTACTTTGATTTACTGGATGAAGCGCATAATGAATTTTAATGCATTGTTTGATGTCATTATCCATGGATGCACATGCTGTTTCCATTACCATAGAGATGCAGGTATTGTAATAAGTTGCTGTGTATAGTAGCTAAAATAGAATGTTAATCAACATACTTGTGGAATAAAAACTCGCATTGAGAGGCTACACAGAACTGAATGAAATGCAAGCATTAGCAGTTTTGTAATTTTAGGAGCTTTTCGGACATTACTCATTCATCCGCGAGTCCTGAGTTCTGTCTTATTGTATAAAGCTGTTGAGGTGGTACTGTATGATGAAAACAGCATAAATGAAAGTCAAAAAGGAGCAGTTGGTTCTCGACTTCATATCAGCTTATTCCATTGGAAGTCTTAAAGAAACAAAGTATCGGATTGCAAAATCCATGCATGGAGATTAATGGGTTCCTTCAAGCTCAAAAAGTGTAATTTTCCCATTAGAGAACTGGGGAAGTGATAACCTTCTATTTACAAGCATGTAGATTACAGAAGGTATTGTTCTGCTCAACCAAATCCAAACAGAAGGTAAATCAAAACCCATTTATTCATTTCAAAGTCTCAGTCTTCCATGAAGGCAAGCTATTGTAGTGATTTCCTTCAGATTTCTAATGCTGAATAGCAGCCCACAGGGGGTCATTTTTCATCAAGTCTATAATATGGACAAGGCTTTACTGCGGCTTCTGAAAATTTCTACTTTCGACCGCACGTATTGGTTTAATTTTGATGTGCGCCGTTTTAAAATTGCAATGACTGACTGACTAGTCTTATACAAATTGAATGGTCCCCGAAGTTCGCATGACGTCTCAACTGACGACCCAAATACATTTACATTTATTAGACTCCCCGTAACGCATGGGAGATGGTCTACTAAATATAGTGCATTGAGATGCTCTTCATGAATTGAATTTGTCAGGCTAGAGATTTGGGACTTGATTCTCTTGCATGCCAATGAGCTCTCAAACATGCTTAGCAATTATTGTCCAAGTCCCTGTCCAAGAATGTCAACAAATGCGTGATTGTGTTTACCCATATTTAAACATTCCATTTAAAATGAGCTCAGAGGTGTTGGCGAGAGGTTTGTTTTGTGTTTCTCATAAAGCATGTCTCTCAAAACCACAGTGCCGTAGCAATCCATACTCATTAATCACGCTAGCTCGTGCTAATGTGGCGCCGTCCCACCGGATGGGCAGTTCAAACTCTCATGAGGGAGAAGAGCGCAAATTTACTGCCGCCCCAATTTATTAATTGTACAATGTCGTGACCTTTTCCCTTTTAAGAGCACTTCAGCTCAACGGACAAATGGCAGCCAAAACTTTTGTGCTGCACAGATTATGCGTCTCTATTTGGAGCCCAACTGTGTCTGAAAATTAGTTTTTGACCTTGTCATGTGTTTCTTTTTTAATCTAGGCCTGGACTGATAGATTATTGCACTGCCTGCCAAGAAAGGGGGTAGTGTGTTTGTTTAGAAGGGCGGAGATGCGTGCCAATAGCAAAGTTCACCATATCCCATGGCACTCCTTGTCTTTGAAAAATATTGCTGAAATTATAATGAATTATGGAATAAAGGAGGAGTAGATTTCACAAGGCCAAACTTCAAGATATGTGACCTCCATCAAATGAAGCACGACTGAATGATTCATACGAAACCAGCCATCCTTAGACGCTTCTCCTTTTCCTCTTGTGAAGTGCATTGTTTACCTGTAGTATAAAAAAAAGCATAAGCATTTGGTTGTTTCTTCAACTATGTTGAATAAGGGACATTGTTATATACAACTGTGTTATATAAGGGATATTTATTTATTTATTTATTTATTTATTTGGACTTTAGATTTTTAAAATTTGTCTTTTTTTTTTCTTTTTTTTTTTACTAAAACTTCGTTTTATTTGTTATTTTATTAGTTATTAGCTACTTTTCAAATACCTTTTATTTATAGATTTTGTTTTACCCTAAAAAGCGAAATCCAGACTTTTAATCTTAAAAGTGACAGTGAAAATCTCAAAAATAATTATATTATAAGCTCAATATCACTTGTGACCAAATTATTTTGTATTCAGAATTTCCAAATTTTGCAAGACGTGAATATATTATTGTGCATTTCAGAAACTTAAAATGTTAGCTGTGAAAGTAGCTTTAGCAAGAGAAAAAAAAGAAAAACTTTGTTTTTATGGCAGTGTAAGGAAAATCCGTGCCCATATCTGGATGTTGAACAATTAAGCAGAAATGATAAAAAGTAAAAAGAGGATAGAAAAAAAGAGGACTCCAAGATAGAGCTGAGTAAGCCACACAACTGATGCGAGCCTTGCCTGAGGAGCTGATCGGCAGGAGCGAGACGCACGCTGTATTTGTTTGGCGTGAGTGCTGGAATGTATATTCACCGGCTGCAGAGAGTATGATGAACTGCTGAAGAAACTCACAAGATCGCCATTCCATTGGGTTTTGCTCAGGAGCGTCGCTAGACCCATTTTTCTGGGGCACGTGCCCCAGTATAAATCCTCTGTGCCCCAGTATAAATCTCTAGTTTAATTTTTAACAATTTACTTTATTTGTCAGTGTATTAATTTACATTGATAAACGCAGAAAAAAACAAAAACAAACAAACAACAACAACTGGTCTATATGCAAAGTAGTAACCTTTAACCGAAAAACACAAACTCGTGCCGTCCTTTTGTGCAGAAATCCATTTCCACACGTCTGTGTTTCCTTGCTACAACTGCAGCACGCAGCCTGGTGACGACACGCAAATGAGGTAGGCTATAAAAACACGACCAAACTAAAGCAAGTCTCTAAATAATATCGATCATCTTATTTTGAATCGATCATTGTTGGCTCCTGTAGATGGACATCAGAATTGTGTGTGTGTGCGAAGCAGAAAGGAGAGATGGTGAGTTTGAGGGAGGTAAACAAACTACTGTACATCTCCAGGCAGACAGGTCTCAGACATCATAGAATTGCAATGTTGCTGAGAAAAACAATTATGTGTTCTGTACTTTCAGATATGAAATTAATATTTAATTCACTAGCTAGGACTTGGCTGGGAACCCGAAATGCCGGACACTCACATAAAAAGTTGGCAGTACTTTTGCTGGCAGACAGTTTAATGTTAAAAAATTAACCAATCAGTTAAGGACTTGGCTGGGAACCCGAAATGCCCATAAAATGTAAAAATCAGTTTAAAGTTATTGGAAAAGATTACTTTCTATCAGTGTGAATAAAAAATAAATAAAAAATAATGTTCATGTTTAATCATTTTAGACACGTGGTTTTACTGAAGGCTACCAGGATAATGATAGAATGATGAGTTTATTAAATTCATAAACATAAACGAAGTATATCTTCTCTATTTCCAGTTTGTAGCGTGGACCATTCATTGCAACATTTAATCTAATTCTCATGCTTAAGAATCTGTTATCTTGAAAAAAAATTTACAGTATGCTACTACGGCCTACTGACTTGGTTTTAAACCTATATTATTATCCAATTTATAAGCCTTAAAACATCTTAAAATGCACATGTGTAGGTCAGGAAAATCTAAATTTTCAAGGGGGAGCATGCCCCTGAACCCCCCTACCAATCTCCTTTTAGGGACCTCGGTGTTTATAAAAACCTGCATACACCCCTGTTTGCACAGTGTATGCCATTTATGCCTTAAACAAATGTTTATGTTTAGTATGTTAAAGATATAAATATTTTTTAAATACATACATTACCTTCCTCAGTATTGTTGCAATGTAGGGATATTGGTTTAAGCAATGCAAGTTTGTACAGTGCATTGTGTTGCACACTTCTTGCACACAGCAGGCTTTAAGAATAAAGTGATAGAAAATGTAAAGGGAGCCTGTGCCCCAGTAGAGCTTTAGGTCTAGCAACGCCACTGGTTTTGCCACTCCAGAGAAAACTCTGCCTTCCAAAAAACTTTTCCCTGCCATTCATGGTCAGCGGTATTTCACACACAAGCACTCACACACCAAATCGCACGCATTTCCCCAACCATACATTCGTGATTCACTCTAATTGAACGTCTCGCATTAATGACCTTAATTTTTTTTCCTTTCAGTTTAAATGACTTGTTGGTTGAGAGTGTAGAATTTACTAACCCTGATTTTTTCCGTCCTTTATGGACATCTGACAGGTTGAGTGTTCTGTTTTGGAGAGAATGCATCGAATCTGCTGATTTTGTTTGCTTAATTCAGGTTTCGGAATAACACCACCAAGGGGCTACTCAATTCATTTAATTATGCTTGTATGGTTAGAGAGTCGGACTTGTAACCCAAAGGTCACGTGATTGTCGGTGGGGGGAGTGAATTACCAGTGGTTTCTCCACCTTCAATACCACGACTGAGGTGAGACTCCTCAGAGGTGAGGCAAGGCACCGAACCCCCAACTGCTCCGGGTGTGTGTTCACGGTGTTTGTGCACGTTTGCTCACTACTCTCTGCTGTGTGTGTGCTCTTGGATGGGTTAAATGCAGAGCACAAATTCCAAGCATGGGACACCACACGTCCTTTCCTTTTCTTTCATTTCCTTATAGGGGTCTTTCATTTGCTTTTAAAATTATGTATGAAAAAAAAAGAATTATTCTTACACACTGCAAATTGTTGTTTGCCTTTCATTGTACAATGTGCAAGCAATCTATTTAGTTTTTTTTGTAACTGTGGTTTGAAATTTCCCAGAGATATCTCTTTATTTTGAAATTTATATGGTGACAGGCCAAATCCTGCCCGAGATTTATTGTAAATAATCTTTTCCAAACTGTCATTAGGGCGCACCACCATTACATTTTAAATGTTACACAATGCTTGTTTTGAGATGTTTGAGAAAGACCTTTGTGGAAAAAAAAAAAATTACACTGCAGTCATCTCCAACTATTAACCATTGTACTAAATAAGACTTTCACAAGAGACCAGTCATTCTTTTCTTTGTCAACCTGGACATTTCTTGACTCCCAGCTGCACTTGTATCTACTTTGTGAAGTGAATGAACGGCATGCACTTAAGTCGGAAGTAGGCCATTAAAGAATCTAGCTACTTACCCATTACAAAGAAAAGCCAGTGGGAGTTTGAAGCCTTGGTAATACTTCAGTCCTCATTGTGTATCACAGGTCTACCCCCCCCCCCCCCCCCCATCCATTCCAAAAATGCAAATGAACTTGGGAGACGGGCACTGGGAACTTATTAACGCCCTGGATTTTTCCCCCTCATGTCTCAAAGGATACAAATGAGTGGTCCGGACAGAAGAGGAGAGTGTCAGTAACCTGTACTGCTGTAAATGAGTCACTTACACGTCTAATGGGAGAGCTCTGAGCTACTGCCTCATTCCTTCAAACTCCCTCCCGGCACCTCCAAGTAACACACTCAATTTTTCATGACATCCGGGACGATGAGTTCATCAGTTTTAAATGGGACATTTCCTCAATATTACCCTCTTTTAACTAGGCTGCTTTTGGCACTCTCGCTTTATGTGAAGATGAGAATGTTTAAAGAAAAAAAAAGTCAATTTTTCAGCTATCAATGAACATTCATTGTTGTAACTTTGAATAGCTTGTGCTAAAATTGCAAATGCAAATATTCACTGTGGTTCAGAAGAAAGAACCTCTGCCAAACAATTTCCAAACTAGAAAATAGCATTTTGAGAAGGCAATCTCTTACCTGTTCTGCTCAGATATAAGAAATGTTGCTATTGGACAGGAAGTGATTGGCCTGTCCAGCAGGGGTCATGGGCTGTTGGGCTGGTGCCATCTTTTTTTTTTAGATTAGTTCGATTCACAGCACTCATTGAGTGAGTGTCAGCTCGACCTTGACTGGATTCACAGTGTTCTTTCTATATGTCTGTATCCTTATTCCTGATTCAGTTTATTTTCTCAACTATGGAGACCTTTGCAGTTACCTTAATTGCATGCAGCCTCTGCTGTCAACATGCAAATGTACTGTATTTATCTGAATAAACTCAGTGAGCATCATTACATGCATACACTATATAATCTTGCATGCTAAACAGAATTTCTTATATCTTATTACATACAATTTAGGCAGAATAAGAAAGGTTAATTAGAAATGCAAAAGGTTATCTTATATGCTAGCTTAAAAACAATATAAAGTCATATCACAAAATATATGTAAAATGTGCTTTTAGATAATGTGCCATTTAGGTCTGAATTGTGTTATGATGTACAGTGACAGATTTCTTTTCTATAGCTTGTTTTTAGAATTGTTATTTGCATTCATTAGCTTTGTAACTGTTGTTTACATACTGAACAAGTATTCCTGATGACGAGCAGCATAAAAATTTGATATTATTTTGCACCACAAATGATGAAAGATATTTAGCAGTTATTTTTCATCACAGATAATGTTCAAGTGCAACATTTAATAGGCAGCTAACGCCCAATTATAGGCCCAGATATGCTAATGATGAAATAATTAGTTTCAAAATGACAGGGAGGAAGTCGTAAATTCACAGGACGAGTTGAACAGAACGATTTGGAATCTGACGGTAGTTTGTTTCTTAATGATAGTGCAGATTTCAGAAGCATAAAAACTCTCATCTCATCCTCAGAGGTACCTTTTAAAGTTTCCGATGAGATTTATGTCTGAAATTATTCCTGCAATAAAATAATCAAGGGATGTAATTAGATTTCCATATCCATAAGCCATTTTAAAATATGTTCTGTAGACTGAGCGGCATGAGTGGAGGTCAACAGGGCACGGTGAGTGTTTTTGGGAAAGAAAACAAGCAGACACACATTCCTCCATCATAACCCTCGGCATCCACAATGCATCAGACTGGCAATGGTCTCCTCTCTCGATCCTCCCACACGGTTCTTTCTAAACTTGTCTTGTGGGCTCAGAGATAGACACTGGCAATTCATTGCAGACTAGAATCATTATCCCAGTTGTATATGGCTCCAATAACTTTAATAAGTCAGTTGTGTGCCAGTATCACAGTGGCGTTAAGGTGAGAGTAGGGGTGCCTGCGAGAGACTTGAATCCCCAAGATTTCCTGCCATGGCTGCAGGAACAAGAAAACAAATGAGCTACTCTGTGCTTCCCCATTCATCAGGAGCATGTACTGTTGCTTTCTCTCTCTGTATTTGTCTCTCTTTCTTTCTTTCTTTCTTTCTCATGGGCTTTGGTTTACCTGTCATCTCAAAACCAGCCCTGCACAGACTATGTTTCTCTCATGGGAGTCTTCTTAAAACTATTTTTCATTCAGCGGTGCACAAACAAACAGTTTTTTCCTGCATGTTTCCTTCACTTCTGGTCCAATAAACACAATAAACATTAGCCTGCTTTTAACTGAAATTACCACCATTGGACTTATATGCTTTATATTTTCATCTTTTGTTTTTGCATGCATTAATGTGACGATGCCTTTCTGTATTGTTCCCTGCATCGAATCAAAGGTTGGCCTCAGGTGAAGATGTTCCTGTAATAGAGCACTCTGTATTCCCAGAGACATACACAGTTTGCAGCGGTTGTACTTATTCATCACTTACAAATTACTCCAAGGATATTCCTAGCAAAATCAGACCTAGCTACCCAAAATGTGATTTTGTAAAAACAAAGCAATAAAAGTCTTCACTTTAGAGTAGGGTGACCATTCTCTTTTTTTCTGGACATATCCTGGCCGGGATTTCTAAATTGCCTAAAATGACCAGGTTTTTGCTTTGATTTTCTATTGACACGACAGACCTCATACATTACATGTATTCATATTTGCATTGCTCTGACTATTCTCTGTAGATCCCATCTTCACGCATGCAACAATTAGTCGATTATGTACAATTCCTGCATGCCATTGGTCAAACTACTTTTGATTCATTACCTTCAGCAAGTGTAGAAATAGGAAAACAAAGCTAAAATCAAAACATTTTAGGCAAAAAATGACATACTGTACGTTCACCCTATTTAAGGTCTATTTAATTTAGACCTAAAAGCATCTTGAAACAGCATAACGTAATTGTAATAGTAATTGTGGCACAAGTGCTGAAAAAGTGTTGTGCACCATTAATTATGTATGCCTGTAATTCTAATGTATTGAATTTATTGCAAACAGTTTGCAAAATTGCAGTTTAAATTTGAA
This sequence comes from Cyprinus carpio, assembly GCF_018340385.1. Taxonomy (NCBI): domain Eukaryota; kingdom Metazoa; phylum Chordata; class Actinopteri; order Cypriniformes; family Cyprinidae; genus Cyprinus; species Cyprinus carpio. The sequence continues at coordinate 16,102,303 of NC_056609.1, read as the reverse complement.
TGTAAAGCCATATGACTATAATCTTTAGCACTGCTGATGTTAAAACTTTTGAAATTTGAATGTAGATGGATGGCGTTCCAGTTTAAATTCTAATTCACTTCTAACTCGTAATTTGAAAGAGGGCAGTTTTAATAAATATAAATTTATAACATGCATATTTTAATATAAATATTGCTCAAAAGCATGCTTCTACTGCATGTTTTCATACAAAACAATTACACTACATTTCAAACAGATAAAAGAACATGTTCCACTTTATTTCAAAAGTAAATACAAATACTTTCCTCAATGGCAAAATGGAGGAAATCATTTTTACACTTGTCCTCTAGCCTGAAAACCCTATAATAGTGGCATATTTCAACTTGAGTGTGTTCCTCTTGTATTATGAAGAAGAGCTATTGCAGTAGCAGATGGGGCAGAGGTCTGATATGAATCTTATCCACCTAAAAACACACACCCCTTTTTTTTTTTTTTTTGCTGAGCTTTACTTTATTCCGTGGCTAAAGGTTAATTATCTGTGCCCTCGATTTGATGTGCTAAAGTACACTTGCTCGTGCTGATTTATGCATGATTGTCTGCTGATCGACATCTCTGTATCGCTCTTTATAGGAGCTGGTGGTGCTGTTTTTAAACAGCTCTCATTTGACAGCACAATTTCCAGTGTCTGTGGCCTGTTTAACAGAATTTCAGGCGCAGCAGGGAGGATGTTGCAAAAATAGATCAAGCTGGCAGTATACTGCAAAGAATATACTGCATGTCAGTAGTTGTGAAGCAAAGTAAGAGGAGGTCATGGAGGCAGATAGAAAAGCATTTGAAGAACAAAGTAAAAGAAACAATAACTGAAATTTGTTTTGATGAGACATTCTAATACTTCTTTTTTTGTTGTTGTTGCTTAATACTAAAAAGCCACAAAGCAGAAACTTTTAAAACATAAGAAATAAACAGTGTGCACCATGCTTGATTTGATAAGAAAGTCTTTTACTAGCATCAGCATCTCTGCTTGCATATAACTAAGGCAGTGAAATCCTTCAGTGAGCCAGAGTAAACACTGCCTGTGAGCCGCTCTGAAGATGATCACCTCAAGCCCAATGGACCAATAACATTTCTCATACATTCTTCTCACCTTTAGACACTGCTCTGGGCTGTAGAGACAGACTGCTGTGATTTAACACAAAGGATAAAGAAATGAATAACTACTCCAGCCAAAGAGCTTGTGCTGCATTCAGATTAATGACTGTTACTGTATGTCCTACTGCAAGATCATCTGCTGTTACCGTAATGAGAGCTGCACAGATCACCTGAGAAATGAACCCTGCTTTCTTCCTTCCTCTCTCTTCCTTTCTGTAATCTCATGCTTTTCTATACATACATTCGTTTGGTTGGTTGTTTGTTCATTTCATCTATACTATCATTCTCTTTTTTTCAGTTTTTTGGCACAACTGACTATTTTTTAATTCTTTTGTTTTGATTAATTTATTTTTCTGTATGTTTATACACTTTAATTTCTTTAAGTAGTTCATTTTCATTTAATTTAATTTAATTTTGTTCTATATATTCTTTCTACTTTCTATATTGTCTTTTTCAATCTTTTTTCACATTCTGAAATGTAATGTAGCAAAGACTTTACTTACAGTTAGTAAAATATCAAACATGGTCTATCGAATAAAGTGTACCTTTCTTTCTTTAATTTTCTTTTTCCTTCAATAATTTCAAAATTGTTTTTTATGTACATTACTATTCAATCGTGCAGGATCTGTAATATTTCTTTATATAATTAGAAAAATGGTTACTTATACTCCCCAAGGCTGCATTTATTTGACCAAAAATACAATAAAAACCATAATATTGTGGTTATATTACCATTTGAAACAGCTTTTTCTGTTCATATATTTTAAAATGTATTTTGTTTCTGTGATGGCAAAGTTGAATTCCTCCAGTCTTGTGTCACATGATCCTTCAGAAATCATTCTTATATGCTGAACCTTGATACTGTTTTTCTTTGAGTAGAAACTTCAAAAGAAAAATCATTTTTTTGAAATGACGTTGTTTTTTATAATAATGTAAAAGTCTTTATTCTTACTTTTGATCAACATGTCCTTGCCGCATAAGAATATTCAGTAAAAGTCTTACTGACTCAAAACATTTGAATATTCTTTCATTCATTCATTTTATATTTTTATTGTCTTTCTTTCTACTGACACTATTATGTTATCAGCAAGCCATTCTAATATCTGTATCTAAACGCTAATTGATTGATAACAGTCCTAAGACCAAAGTCATTTTCACTCTCAAATTGCATAAAATGCTAATAGCACTGTTGTCCTCTTGACAATATTAGAAAGGGCAGCCCGGCACTTGAAAAAAAAAAAACTTGCTGGTAGTAAAAGTGGGAGTGGACTTCTTGAGGCTGTATGTAAACTGTTCATTATTCCGCCGGGGTTCGCTTCATTAACCTCTCAACCATATGACCTACACAGCACATTTGATTAACTTCATTCCCTAACTCCTCTCATTTCAGTAAGCCTCACCTGCGGCGCTGCTGTCAGAAGCCATTAAACCTGCAGAAGGAGACAACATCTGGAACAGAGATTTGAGAGGAATCAAACTTAAAGAAAAGGTTCAGTTCATTTTATTATTGGGAAAACAGCAGTTTATAAAGGTAGTGACTGTTTATTCCAGGATATGGACCAGAGATGGTTGTAACACTTTTCACTTTTGCAGCATTTCTTTTTTTTTATCATTTTATACAAAACCCCATCTCCAACCTATTTCATTTTAAGCATTTTAAAATGAATTGAACAAATACATAAAACATGGACTAAGCATTAAAAACATAACAGAAGGAGTTTGTTAGTGTTGTCACAATTATGCCAAATGTTGGCTTACACAATGTCTTATTTTGTTCAAACTTTGGGGGTCCAGTAAATGGGGAAAATGGTGTTAGCTCTTGTGCTGTACTAAAAATCAGGTGTTTCTGGACAGAAATAACTAGCCTTGTAAAAATGTTTTATTTATTTTTTTCTTTTAATATGTGTTGCAAATTAGCTCAAAATGGAAATGTATATAAATAATTACAATTAATTATGATTAATTAAAATTATTTATATACGCTGCCAGTAGTATCTGTAGCAGAATTAAATTGCCATCAACTAATTTGTTCGTCCAGCGAACATTCAGTGTAAGTTCATATCAACTCTAAGAAAAGATATTTTCATGGCCACAGAAAATAACTTTCTTACACTAATGCATTACAGCATGTAGCTATAGATCCGATCATAAAAGGGACACTATTCACAAAGCGGTGACAGAACCAAAAACGAATGTAATCTGTGCACAAAAGTGTTATTAACTAAACACTAACACAAAACTAATCTAGACAAACAAACATACAAATGTGACCCTGGACCACAAAACCAGTCTTAAGTCTCTGGGGTATATTTGTAGCAATAGCCAAAAAAAAAAAACATTGTATGGGTCAAAATTATACATTTTTCTTTTATACCAAAAATCATTAGGATATTTAATAAAGATCATGTTCCATGAAGATATTTTGTAAATTTCCTACCGTAAATATATCAAAAGCTAATTTTTGATTAGTTATATGCATTGCTAAGAACTTCATTTGGACAACTTTAAAGGTGATTTTCTCAGTATTTTTAATTTTTTGCACCCTCAGATTCCAGATTTTCAAATAGTTGTATCTCGGCCAAATATTGTCCTATCCTAACAAACCAAACATCAAAGGAAAGTTTATTTATTCATTCTCAATTTCAAGAATTTGACCCTTATGACTGGTTTTGTGGTCCAGGGTCACAAATAACTCATTCATGGGGAGTTGGAAGTGGATGACTGAAACTGTTAGAGAAACCAGAAAATGCAGTTATGGAAATGAGTCAGTTAACCACTTAAGTGAAACCATCAGCACTGTTTTATAATGGGGTCTACAGCTTATCCTAAACCTCTGTTTAATTTAGTTAAATGTATGATACTTGCATTGCCTTGGCCTTGAACGAGCGTCCGGATGTGGTTTCAGATGAAAGTCTTGATGGTTTGGAGGTTCGGTGTTGAAGGTTTAAAGAGTGATGAACTCCAAAAAGATGTTAATCTGACTCTGTGGTGGTCGGGAGGGAGAGTTTTCGGTAACACTTTATAATAACTGCACACTATTGATCATTAATTAAGCATTAGTAAACAGAAAATTCATAATTTATAAAGCATTAATAGACATAAATAAGCAGTTTATAAATACAGATATAAATGCTTTATTCTTGATTTAAAAGCATATCTATAATGTGTGGTAATCATCGTATTATCATACTTTATTCATGATCAATTTATCATTTCTCAATAAAGTATAGCATTAATTACAAACCAGTTATTTAGGAGTTGCCAGTGATTCATAAGTTCACAAGAAATTGTAAGTAAATGTAGTAAATTCTGGTAGTTATAAAAGCATTTAGTAATGGTCAGTTAACTATTTATGTGAGCTCATCTAAAGTGAGGACTAGGTTGCCTTGTAAAGCATTTATAAAGGATATTTAAAGGCTCAGTTATCTTCTAAACAGAAAAAGAAACAAACACAACACAGTGATACAGAAACATAGAAATATTAACAGCCTTTAAATCTCATTTGTAAAAGCTTTACAAGGCATAAATAGTCCTCACTTTAGATGAGCTCACAAAAATAGTTAACTAACAACTACACATGTTTTATAACTACCTGAATTAACCCTGAATTACAGTAGAAATACATGCTAATAAACCATTTATTAACACTCTAAGTAACTATTACTATATGTCTGAATAATAAGATGTATGAATGCACATTTAAATAGTTTATTAATAATTTACTTACATTTCTAAGTGATCTTATGAACCACTGACAACTCCTTAATAACTGGTGTGTAAATAATGCTATACTTCATTTAGAAATGATAAATTGATCATTAATAAAGTATGAAAAAAAAAAAATTATTAAATACATTATATATATGCTTTTAAATCAAGTCTAAAAACATTTATATCTGTATTTATAAACTGCTTATTAATGTCTATTAATGCTTTATAAATGATGAATTAACTGTTTTATAATGCTTAACTAATGATAAATAGCGTGCAGTTATTATAAAGTGTTACCGAGTTTTCTCCCAGATGAAAAGTGAAGAAGAGGTAAGAGAAACATCAGCTGAGATCCAAGGATCTTTGGTGAATGTAAAGACAAGGCCAAAGCCTGGTGCAGACTTAAAGGTAGCAGAAGAGTTCTAGCTCACATCCTCATCTTCTCAGAATCTAACAGAAATGCAGACTCAAGGCGGAGTCTTGAGTCTGAATCCGAGTCTGTGACTTGAGTCTGTGAGGCTTTTTTGAGGATTTGAGTGAGCCAGTGAGGAATGGTACCTTTGGAGGGAAATTTTACGATCCTTTGTCTCTAGCATGGTGTTTTGTATATGAAAATCAATTGGGTGTTCAAGAAAAGATTCTTGTTGCATAGGTATCATCAAATAATATACACTGTCATTTAGATCATGAACTCATAGATACCAAACATGGTATAGGTGGGGTTATATTAACTAGTGATCTATGATAATGCATGCATAAAACAGTATACAATACAAAATACAATATACAAGAACAGTAATAATAAACAAAAAGGAACTGAGGCTATGCGTGTTCATTTAAAGGTTTGTCTATGAATTAATAAGAGAACAGTCCATTTCTCTGGGCATTATGTGTCTTTCATATAATGTGTCTTGTTATATATATAGTGGGAAAAAAATGCCCAAAAAGTACAAAAATTATTAAACAATTTTGGGAAAATTTTTATACTTGATAAAGCAAAGTCAGTAGGTCCAGTGTGATAAAATTCCTAGCATTTTTGGGGAAAAAGACCAGTACAAATGTTAGCATATGTATTAAATTAAACAGCAGAAGTTGCTGATTCAAGTGAGACCAGATCACAGATAAGCATCCATTAACCTGATCACAAATCAAATTATAGCCCAGAAGTGAAATAAATTTTCTACCTCAGAATAGTTATGTTTTATCTATTTTTGCTCCCCTGTGCCAGTGTTTGCAGACATTAGATTCATAAGAACTGTTTTTTCCTTCTTCACTTTCCTTAGTCTAAACCAGCTGACATCATGAAACCTTGAATGTAAATGTGCTAATTTGTGGCAGTCAGACAGCAATACAAAGCCGCACAAAGGAAGTTCCTTTCACTTTGTAACCGCTGGAGTTCCACAGCTCAAGAAAAGACAAGTGAAATTGATTCCATTTTCCCGTTAGTGGCTCTTTTCCCTAAAGATTCACTTTTGGGCATGTAATTCATTTTAATTGGAATATGATGTGATGTACACAGAAATAGCAGCGGAAGAGTGGGTGATGTAGCAGCGGCCTGTCTGTCCCCGATTCTTACCCTTGTGTGATGCATGCTCGCTTTAATTATTCCCACACTGATGAAGACATGCCTTTAAAACCATTTAGCCCATTTCAAAGAGTAGACACTTTCTATCCGCATAATTTTCCATCCACAACACCAGTATAGAAAATTAGCTTTCCCTTTTTTTTTTTCTTTTTTCAGTGAAGTGAATACTGTCACATGTATTAAAACAGGTCTACATCAGAGTGTGACATATCAAAAGGAAGAAAATGGAGGGCGGAAAGGCTCTTTTTAATAGAGTGAATTGTAAGAGTGGAGTCCTCAGAGGATGCTGGGAAGACATAATGGCACTGACAATCAACTGGCTGAGTGCCTTCCTCGTTCTCTTTTCAATGGCTGTGATTTGGGGGATGCCTGTGTCTGTGTCTGTTTGAACCCGACACAGAGCCGGGGAGTCAGCTCGACTTAAGTGGAGCAGAGATAAGCACCAGGAGGCTGTGTGGAGACCCAGTTACCCATAATCCCACAGACCGCCCTGTGACATTGATAGATTAAAAGAAAAAAAGAAAGAGAATCAGTGCTCATACGTTCAAAGCTCAGTTGAGCTTGTTGTGGCTGTAAATGAATACATCACAATATAAGTCTTAAAAAAACACACACACACACAGTTCCATGGCAAGATGGCAGCCGTCAAAGCTTTGTCTGATTGAAGGTGTGATTGCTTTTTTCTCTCTTAGACCTTGCAGCTTTAACAAAGTAAACAACAGGCTTAAAATCACCTTTCCTTTCTGGGTACTTATTTATCTCTGTGAAGGAATCTGATTGCAGTGCACATTGCAAACATCCAGGTTTTTCAACAGACGTCACAGCCACTTCATATCAGGATAGATGCCTTATTAAAAAAGAAAATGAACATCTCAAGCTAATATTATTGTGACATGTAAAACATGATGGAATGCTCATAAATGTCCAAATCTCCAAATAAATGAAGTATACCAGACACCCTGCTGTCAGCTTTGATATCATAATTATAGGATGCAATACTGCAAAACATATATATGTATGTAATGTGTATTTACTGTTAATTAGATGGTGTGTGAATGCTGGAAATCAACAGCTTTAAAAGAGCTGACGTCTGAAAGCATGTGTTGATACATTAGAATTATCTTGATGTTTTTATATTTAAATGAAACTGTAATTAGCCCATCTTACCAACAGTTATATGATTTCTGCCACTATATCAGTCTAATTCTATCTTCCCCTCAAGGACTCTTTTATAATCAAATACTTTGAAGAAATATTCAGAGTTCAATACAAGTTATCAGTCTGTATTGCACTTGTGGAATAATTTTTATTATTACATAAATTAATTTAATTGATTTGTCCCCCTAAATATATACACAACAAATTACTAATAATACAAACTCTAGATTATCATTGTACACTACATTTAAAATAGCTTCTGCAGCTTGCACAGCAAACATTTGCAATGAACAAGCAGGAAGTTACTTTACTACAGCTATTGCTCATTAAACAGCACAACATACACTATAAACTTAATTCAGAGCCACCCACATCCAAACCACAAGCTCCACTCTTCAGCACAATGGTACCTCAACATAACAGGAACTCTTAAATATCAAACACAGCTGAACACTAGCAGCTCTTTCACTTTACCCAAAACACAATGTAACACTTCATTTTCAAATCCACATTTACTTCCCTGATTTATTTCAAGCATGGAACTAAAAATCCACTGCCCAATTGCAGTTATTGCTTTACAAGAATGATTCAGGGAATCTCAACTCTCTAAAAAACTTTGGACACAAAGTAGAAACAAAAAGATCAGAAATTGTGTTGCTTTAACTCATTTTAATGAATTAAATTTAACAAGCAGCATAAATATTTTTTTTTGCAGTGTATAGCCACAAGATTTGCAGTGTATTAACATGATTTTAGTTATATCCAGATTTATATTGCAAATATTGTAAAACAACTTTACAGCTTAAGTGATAAAACACAACTTTTAACAGAATAAGAATTGGCACTGACAATGAAGTGAATAATAAAATGCTTTTATAAAGCCTCTAAAAATTTGCTCCATTTACATCCATTTTAAGTTCTACACAAGAACCTTAATTTTTGCTTTTAAAGAAAACGAGAGAAGTCCTTTTTTATAAGGGTCTAGCACTATCCACAATTGAGAATTTGTATTGAACCTGGCTATTGCTTTAAGTTTTCTTTTTTAATTGCACAGATTCAAACAAATAAATGTTTTGGAAACAGACATTATGAGGCTGAGGGATACAGACTTGAGAAAGCATATTATAATATCTTGACTAACTGCTGTTGAATTGAAAGCTGCATTGCTAACATTAGAGATGGAGAACATCACCTTCACGACCTTTACAACAACCAATTAAAGCAGCATTACAGACTCTGCACAAGAGTGCCAGTGCTCCAATTAACAAGATAAATAACGACATTTGGATTTTGTGCCCTCGTCTCGGAGAAATGTGCCCCATCTAGACACAAAAGTAAATCACAAATTAAAAAGCAAACAGAAAACGCTACAAAAAAGAAACTGAACAATTACTATCAATCACTCTTGACATATTATATCTACACGATGACTTGCATGATGAAACTACCAATAGAAAGTAGATTGTCAGGTTTAATATTTTTTTAGGTTGATTGACAGGCTCACTAATTACGCTGTAGACTCTATTACTCTTAATATGTAACATTCACCTCATGCTGTCAGTCTGTGAGCTATAGTGCTAATACACCTACTAATGCCGTTCCTAAATAACCTCAGTGTTTTATGTAAGTGAACTAGCTGTTGATTGAAATGAGCTCATCTTGTGTGGAAATGAAAATTGTGACATGATTACTGCTTTAATCTTGTCTATAATTTAAAATATCAGAAGCTGTATTTGAATTGTTTTCCTCCATTATCCACTTTCTTGTTACCATGGGAACTTGAACAGACAGTCTTGTGTATGATTTGATGTGAATATATATATATATATCTTTTTCACATTAAATCTTGTCGAAGATCTCAGTGTAGGCTGTGGTGTAGTATGCAGAAGTGAACATTTCCTCTCGCTGGATCTAATGGCCACGTTCTCTGGGAGGTGGCCTTTATCACTCCTGACATGTGTTCTGTGTCGGCACAAGGAGAATTATAATGAGGAACTTGGCTAGCTAAAGAAAAGCTCATCCTCCTGGGTAACACTTTGTATTGAGCTGATGAAAATGTGTAACAGCTAAAAAATAACTTTTTGGATGGATAATAGCCTGACATCTGTGTATTTTCTGCAGTTATCCAGCTTTCTTTCAGAATCTCTGATTCTGATTTTTCCATTTGCATAGCATATGTTCAATTTCTGCTCCCTTTTTTAGTTTTATCGGTTTGGATAACAGAGTCCAGTTTCACTCATGGCAGTAATTGTCCTCTTGACATTGCTAGATGAATAATATTGGTAATGTCAAGAAGACAGTTCATGCAGAAAAGATTACCGGTCAATTGAGCTCAATTTGCTCTGTGCAAAACTAGCCGATTATTCCCATGGCTGGGTCTCACGCAACTCTCAAGTTCTTTGAGAGAACGGGCCCCCAAAGGAGATAATTGTTCTTCTTTGCTGGTGTTCTATTGTAGCTTTTAAGGAGAAATTTCTTTTTAACATTTATTCCAAGTTTAACACAACTATGCCACAGGAAGAGGGATACCATGAGTTTATTTTCTCACTATAGGAGCACAAACAACTAATAAAAATAGCTGGGTTTTTTTTTTTAAGAACTATTTGAAGTGACATATAGCCAAGTATATAAAAACATACCCACAAACCCAGCACTGCACATAAACCAACCAAACAGCACACACAAAGCAGTTAACACACACCTGCAGCAGTGGGCAGCCATTTATGCTGCAGTGCCCGGGAAGCAGTTGGGGGTTCGGTGCCTTGCTCAAGGGCACCTCAGTCGTGGTATTGCCGGCCCGAGACTCAAACCCACAACCTTAGGGTTAGGAGTCAAACTCTCTAACCACTAGGCCACGACTTCCCCTTTAATAAGACATTAGAGCACGTGGCAAGGCTGCTAGCATAAATTCATCACCTGAAATAAAGGGTGCTGCTGGAGCAACCATCAAATCCTGATGTTATCATTTTAGGCTGACAAATCTGGTTTAAATCACCTAAACACATCTTGAAAAAATCAAGGACACCGTTTCAATTAAGTTATCTGCAATGCATTCACTTGAAATTTTTGCTCAGAAATGTGTATTCAGCAATCTTTACATCGGTTTGTGACAAATATTTGTCTTTTAAAGTTTTGGCTCTTCAGATTATATTTTTAAGTTGAGAGATTCATGAAGGACAAGCAGTTCACCAAATGGCCAACCACATAGTTTCTTCACCCAAAGACCTCTTGCTTGTTTATATGGTTCTAGAAATATCAGAGTGAATGTGTTTTTGAGATCTTAAGTCCATGAGCAAATGGAGAGAAGGGACATTAGAAAATGTCAAAGTGTCTCTATCAGGAACTCCCTGAGATTTCACTTATTCCTTGCAGAAATTGAGGTGCAGTGTTTTCACAAGAGACAAAAGCCGAGCAAACACGGCTGCAGGGCTTGCCACATTGATAAGGTGAGGTCAATGCAAGCTCATAATCGACTTCAACAGCTTATGGCGCTTGCCCTCTGGGAATTTCCACATATCAACAAAAGCAGCTCGGCGGAGGAAGTAATAATCTGCTGATATCTGGACTGTGGCATGGGACTACCATCGCCAGCGGCTTTCCGAAATGGTTTTCAAACAAATCCCTTCTAAAAAAGAGAAAAGTGCTTTAAGTGATTTATCAGTTCTCTATGAGGCCTTTGTCTTCATCTTTTTGAAACCCTCTGGGCCTCAGAACACAAATGCATTTCTGCTTAACTTTGGTTACCTACACAAATGTGCCCCCCCCCCCCCCCATAGTTGTGGCTGAAATTTCTGTAGTTGTGCATTTCCTGACAGTTTGTGTGTGTGTGTGCACATTTGCTTCATGTCATATTTAAAGCGCTGTGGTCTCTAAGCAAATTAAATGCTTCAATGACATGTCAACATTGGTAATGACTACTAACGTGTGTCAAATCAGCTTTGTTGTTCATGACCCATTTCCGTGTTTCTATTCAGCATTGTCGGTGTCATTAAAAAGGATTATATTAAAATGCGTCACACATTTTAAGTCGTATGTAAATTGATGAGGTGTAATTGTAATTAAATCATAATGATTGTGCCAGGAATCGCTGCATATTAACTAACTCAAAACATGAAGATGAGTATTTTCTCTTAATTTTTGGTCATTATCCAGTAAAACGCTTCCTCTGAAGTTGATTTGGTTCAGGAATCCAACAATCCTACCTGCCAAACCATAAGCAAAGGCTGGTGTATCAGAGGACACATCACTGTGATGGATCATGAACTCTCTACAGTGTGACATGGGGAATATACATCATGCTGTCATGTGTTTTGATCCCTCCAGTGAGAACTCGAGTGTGTGACACTATGCTGCAGACAGAGGAAAAAAGCACACGACCTTCATTATAAAGACCCCATAAAATCATTATTTTTACCCTTCTACATATCTCAAGAATGAATTTGCCCTCTATGTTTTGACACAGCAGTCCTTAGGCATTAGAATCAAACCTAGTTATGGTGCAACACACTTTTAGCTGTGACAATGTTGAAACAGTAGTTTTGTTGAGGGTATGGTTCACTGAAGGGCGCATGCACCGAAATCTCTAACTTGAATCACGCAGTTTTTGATGCCCTTGTCAAATATCTCTATGAAATGTGTCTCTGCAGACTTTAAGTCTATTGTTCTACACATCTTGGCTGTTCACTTTAAAGGGATAGTTTCTTTCATTATTTATTATGAGGGTATGTTGTTCCAAACCCTTTTGCTTTTATTTTCTTTTCTGTTGAACACAAAAGGAGATTTTTTGAGGAATCTTCACATTTTATATACATTATGACAGTTCATAGTGAGCATCAGTCTAAAAGCCTTAAATGACAAGTACCAAGATTTAAGTCATTATTCATTGTAGAAAGTAATCATAGTTCAAGTCTTTATAATATTCCTTCTCTAGTTCAGCTTTTTAAAATCTAGTTATTGTATTTAAGAATCATATTTAATTAGTGCTGCTGGATAACAGGTTGGGTTTTATATAAGGATCACAAGAAAACAACTGTAGAATCTAATTAGATAACCTCACTTAAAAAAAAGCATGCGAACGCTCTTATTAATTCATATTAAATTAAATATACTAGGTGTGTATTCCAAACAACTAATTTACACTGAGCTAACTAATGTAACATTTACTGCAACTTCAAATTTCTCAGTTATAGTTACTTTAGTAATCCGATTTATTTGCTAAAAACATGCAAATCAATTGTTTTAAGAGACCAAATAAGTGTCACTCCGGTAAATTAAGCTTTAGTTGTGTAACTAGCAATAGCGTACATGCACATACTAATATGCCAACAAATCACTACCACTGCTAAACAACAATAGTTGTTTTTTAAATAAAAGAATAACTGTGCCATAAATGCAGACATAACAGAAATCCTCTTAAAACTAAATAGAACACTGACAGACCCTATATTAATATTGAGTATAAACACTTAAAATAACACTTAATTTCAACTTTTCTCCTATAGTATGAAGTAAAGCATGCTGGGAACTAGAAAGTAGTTTGAGAAAATTATACTCATAGAAATCAATTTATCTTAAAGGGACCCAAAAATGAATTATTTACTCACCTTCATGTTCTTCCAAACCCACAAGATGTTCGTTAATCTTCAAAACAAAAAATTAAGATATTTTTGATTAAATCTGTGAGTTTTCTGACCCTGCATAGACAGCAGCATAACTACCATGTGACTATTTTATAGTCCATGTGTTGCTGTCTATACAGGATCAGAAAGCTCTTGGATTTAATCAAAAATATCTTTGTGTTCTGAAGATGAACAAAGATCTTACGGGTTTGGAACGATATGATGGTGAGTAATTAAACAGAATTTTCATTTCCTCTTAAGAGGTTTCTGAGTAACATAGGCATAGTACACAAATAGTATGCAGATTACTAGATTTTTACAGTTAAAATGAACTAATTGTTGTACATTAAATAAAGTCATTTGTTCATTGTTATTTCAAGATCACAGGAAATCGAGTATATGGCCTCTTCCATAGATTTGCCAGAAAACCTGTTTACCTGCTCTGGAGCTGGACTGGCCAGCATGAGACTACAGAATGAGACGCGGAATTTAAAAAAAGGCAGATGGAGGTTTTTGCTTAAACATCACTGCTGACTGCAAAGCAGATTTTCTTAAACACAACTGCAATAGTTGTCAGTCTGGATAATATGTTAATTGCCTAACACAGATGTCAATCACACTCATTTAGCATTAACCAGAAACACTTTTTTAAAATGTATTTTTGGATTTAGGTTGTTAGAAAACCAATGAACAATAATCTTATAAATAAAATCTCTGTAAAATAACTGTCCGGGCATATTCACTTTAGTGGGCGGGGCCTATGCCCCTAAACTACAGTAGTAGGCCTACCTTTAAGAGTTCAATGAAGCAAACTGAAATAATAGAAGACATCCCAGATGCCAGACAGTAAAGTACTGTCAGAATAGGATTAATTAATTAGCGGATGGATAGAAGCATGTTATTGTGTTATGCTTTTGTTTGGAGCTATAGTGAGTTTTGGTTCACGTGGTGTTGCTGCATATGAGAAAGAATCCTTAATGACGAACAGCTGGTGAAAATCTCACTGAATCTCATTACAAGGTTCTTCTCACTTCAGATGTGCTGCAGAGCAATATACCTCAGGAAAAAGCTAAGATCTCACATGCAGCTTTCCTAAACGTGTTATAAAATATTCCATTCCAGGAGACTTTACTAGGGGTTTGGAAGATACGCTGTGCCTTAAAATGTAGTCAGTGTGTTGGTACACACACCGTGTTCTTTTTAAATTTTTATCTTCTACTCACAGAAAAATCCATCACTGGTAAGAAGGTGTGAGCCAAAAATTCTTGGAAATTTATAAAATTACCTCTGTCAGTGACATGTTTGAAGTTCTGCTTTTATGTAAATCAGCGGAGTGTCCTTGACTACAGTGAGATTTTAACAGCCTATTTTTAGCATCTGTCACCACAAAGCAGAGGAGAGGGTTTGCCTCCATGTGCTAACTGCTCAGAAGTGCTCTCCATATGAACAATTTGCAAGCAACATAGTGCTGGAAAGCCATATTGTGGTGGCTCTAAAAACAAATCATTTTTCATGTCTGCCATTTGTGGGTTGTTTTATCATGTGGAAAAAAAAGGCAAGACTAATACAGCAATAATGGATTATGTGAAATATGTTTTATCAGCTTTTATTAGCGTACCAAGGCCCAGGGATTTATAAAGGTTGTTGCATTAAAGCCCTGCATGTTCAAAGGCGATTTAATACAGCGCTGACAATAAAGTGCTACATGTGCATTTTTAAAACAAATCTCTATCCTGGGTTTGAAATCTACTAAATAATTCATTTATTTGATTAACTCAAAAGGAAAAGGCTGAGTAGATCATTATTAGACAAGATAAATGCATAAAAAGATTTTTATGGACAGATTTTGAGGAGGAAATGCTAAAAATATTTAATAAGTAAAAACATGGGCCTGTAGCAAAATTATTAAAGTGACTAAGCATTCATGTTGGAAATTAGAGTACATCACATATTTAAAAAAAAAAAAAAAAGCATTAATCTAGTATTTAGAATGACACAAATGAGTAGCAGACATGTTTTATTCAAAACCAAGATTGCAGATTACAGTTTACATATACTGTAAGTAGGCATATGAGGTTTAGTGTATCTTAGGTTTATTCCTGATTTGCAGTACATTTTGAACTCTTCAGTAAAAAAAAAAAAAGATGTTCTATGAAATGTTATACCAGACTTTCAGAAATATGCTCTGCACAAGCTCAGGCACTTTCTTCATTAATTATAATGTGGTTATTTACACAGTGACAAGAAAATTAACAGGATGCCTATGATGATGGAAAAAAAGATCCAAAGTTGCTCAGTGAAGCACAGAGAGAGAGAATCTACTTGAATTTCTTTTTATAGTTTTCATATTATTATAACCAATTTTGTCATTTTATCAACAGAATGGGATTTTTAAAATGAGACAAACCAACTATCAAAACATCACAGAACTCACATAAAATCCACTCCTCATATTTACTGATGCTTGTGCTGGTGTTGTCCCACCAAAATCACGCCACTTCCTGGGGGCTTTTTAAATTTTTTTTTTTTTTTTTTTTTTTTTTTTTTTTTTTTACACAGTATTACACATGACAAATGAAAAGTTAAACTGATTATCAATTAAAGCCACCCAAAAATAAAAAATAAAATAAATAAAAACAAAAACAAACAAAACTGGGTTTAAATTCCATTTTTAATTTATATTGTGAATTGTAATGAAAGCAAACTTTCATAATATGATTTCTTTTAAAGATTGTTTAAAGCGATATATATTTTTTAACCAGTCTATTAAAATTTGATGAAGACTTGAAAAAATGTCTTGACATTGTGGAAATGAGTCGTTGGGTCACCATTTAAATTTTTTTATCTTTTGCCTTCACTAGTTGATTTGAAATGGTCCTGTGTTATGTGAAATGCTGCTTATAGGATGCTGCAGTCTGGAACATTCCAGTTTAAACTCTGAGCTCAGAACAGTTATAAATCGAGAACAGTTATAAATCGCTGACATTTGTGCTTGTAGCACACAGTACAAATCCTGGAAAGACAGTTTTGAATTCAATACTGTCAGAACAGCAAAGAACCTATTTGAGCTGTCAGCTCATCCTCACATCAGGCCTGGCTTCCTGCCAGACAAAAACTCTGATGAATTCTGATGAACTGTTTCATCATTGAAATTCCAATTTTAAACTGTTCTGAGATAAGACTACAGCTCATCATATAACACTGACTGTTAAAGCTGTCTCCATCCATGAGGAAGTGCACTGCTTGATCTAGTGCACTGTTGTTTTATCTCATTGAAAGCTTCCACACACTCTCTCTTTTGGTGTACACTCTAAAAGTTCAATTTCAGATCAATATTTTGAGAGCTGATTAAATTTATCCTGTTATTTTTCCTCTTTAATCAAAACAAAATTGTTTGGCAAAACAAAATAAATGTATTGACTGTGTATTTTTGCAAGGCAGTTGTAATGGGTTCAGGGTGACCCATCAATGAAGCAGCACTCAAGAGCATAATGACAGCAAAAAGGAGTTAGTCCATGACTCTTTGGGCATTTAAAGGGACTATACACTTATGGAACAAATATATATATATATTTTTGCATGTATGTATATATACAGAATTATACTATACTCAAGGCACAACTGAGAATTATATACAGCATATATTTCTCAGTATATCTATATCTGTATCTATATGTATATATATATATATATATATATATATATATATATATATATATTTATAGCTGAGCCATTTAAACAGTGTAAATGCACTGCAATATAACTAGACACTCAGACACAGATTTCCCTCCTTGCGGTAATAATACAGACATGATGAAAATCCCTGAACATTGCAGTTGACAGAGCACCTCTCAGAGCTCCACTGCAGCCTTTTCCATGCGTTAGCTCCAACTTGCCAGATGCCAGACATCAGACACGCTTATTCACTGTCACAGAGACGGCCCTCAGATGCGGCGCAAGACAGGGGCTTTGTATTTTGTCCTCATCTCTGCTGCTGGGGACAGATTGGTGCAGGAAAGAGCCCCTGTGACATCTGGCCCTTATGTCAGCGGTGGGCCTAGCTGCCTAATGAAGGGACATGCTTGTGCTTGGCACTGCACTGCACACCATTTATTAACGTCAGAGAAAGTCACACCAGGGTCTGCTGCACACTTTAATGATGGTACACTCAAGCTCACAGTGTTTGCAGGCATTTGTGTGAGAAAGCTAGTCCTGTCAGACAGGCTTACACTTTACGCTCTCTTGCCCTGTCATTCCTGTAAAATATGTTCTCAACTAATAGAAGATGCATTATATGAAATGATGCAATGTTTCAAATATCCAGCATCAGATTCCTAGGTTTAATCGCACAAGTATTCAGTATTTTCACAGAATAAAAAATTCTAGCATTGTATTTTTGTCCAGTAGTCTCTTTCCCAGTTTTTCTATAATAAATTATTGTCTGCTATAGCATTCTTCCATATCTATGCATGATAACATCACTATTCTGAAGTGCACTCCACTTGTGAGTATTGAAAACACTCTGTATAAATATAACAATATTCAACAACCGAAACTGTCACATGAAGAATACATACAGGACAAACCAGCATACATTTTCCAATATTCAACTTTGGATGAGGAGTATATTTTAAACTACTGTTATTGTTACTTAGCCTATTGTTCCAGAGCATCTGCCAGTGATTTCCATGTGAACCTATAGACCCTGATGGGGTTCAGGTGTGTTTGATTAGAGTTGAAACAGAACACTGCATGATGGGAACAATTACTCAAGTCTAAAGATCTCAGCACACGTCTAGAACTGAAATAAACACTATAAGACTTCATGCAAAGGTGTGTTTCAAAGCTTTATTATGTACTGTTAAGTATAAAACCGTGTTGCTGGTCATGATTTTATCAGTGGTACTTCTATGTATTGCAATGCATGAGAGAATTCACTTTTTTATAGGACATGTACTTTCACTGGAGCATTACGATGAAGAGTATTTTAATTTGATTGTGGGTGAGTTCACATTTCTCACTATTGAAAATAAATAAATAAAAGCATTTCCTTTATTCCCTGTACCACATAGATAATAACAGAGAGACCTGGTAGATTTGCTGAATACTGCTGAGTGAAACTGGCAGTAAACTGGTTTCATACTGGTTTCAGAGATAAAACTTATTTATGACTAGAAAAAAATGTGTTTAAATGTTATCTTTACTGTTGTAGTCGAGATGTGTGCAAACTCCTATTTGACAAACCATTCTGTACAAACTATGGATTGCTTTGAGGTATATGCATTTAATCCTACAAGCTTTTCACATTCTCCAGAATGATGCTGTTTCATTTGTACAGTCATAAGGAAATTTAATTTTAAAATTCGGTCTGAGCTGTGTTGATAACCTCAAGGGCACTTAGACGGTGTTAAAATGCCACTTGAAAAAAAAACATGATTGGATGTTTTGAAATTTCCACTGCAAGGAGAAAAAGCTCAAAACACATTCAGCTGAGGAACTCAAAGCATTAATGAGAATATGTGTAGATTTATGTACTGGATTTTGATTACATACAATATTTCAATGAAGATGAGCCTTTGTGTGAAATTCACTTACTGTATGTATTGTCTAACTGTTAAATATTTTTTGAAGCCTCAGGCTTTGAAAGCACAGGTTCTGATGAGTAATATGTGCTGTATTTCAACACTGCTAGTAATGACATACAAAGAGCAAACTGAGTCATATGCTCACAGATGACACTGTGGCAGAATACAGAAACAAGCTGCTTCTATAGCCCCCAAAATACAAGAAAACTGTTTGTGTTGCATGAAGATATTTATAAGTATTTAGCTGTAAGTGGTTGCATATCTATCAAGATTTAATGCACCATGTTAAACCTTCTCATTTAGCTGTCACTGAGGTGACATAGCGTAGATGACGTACTTAGACAAAATATACTCCATCTTCAACAGCCATTTAATCCAATTATGTCCTTTTTTGTCCTGTGGGATAAAAAAGATTAAGCAAAAAGAGGATATATGACCAAAAAATTCAAGACCTTACAGCATAGCACTGTGCATGAGAAAGGATTTAAACCTGAAAACAATGTTAGGATCAACATAGCCTCATATTATACCACAATATGTGGCATGCCTTATGTTGCTATATTGATCTTAACACCATAATGCCATATTGAAATTATGGGTCTTTAAAGAATTCAAACTGGATGTGATACAACTTGAAGGTATCTGCTTGGACCTTCTACGTGGTCTGAATGAGCCAATCCAGGGTGAGGCCCATCTCATAAGACGCTGTTCAGATTTCATTTCACTGAAAAAGACAATAAAAACATGAGTCTTAACTTAGTGTCACTCCAAAGACAAATTCTCATAAATGTATCTTTTTGACTGGGAAAAATAGGATTATATATTACAGGACTCTATATTCTACATCAATACATACCAGCCAGTAAGCACCATTTATTTATTTTTATTTCTGATGTTATCAACCTGTGTTTTTTATTTCATTTTACTGCAGTATCTAAAAGCTTTCTCATGCAGTCCTTTCCCATCTGTCACAAACCAAGTGTGAATTTACAGTGACTTACACAAGATTGATACGCAGTGGTCATCTGTGCCCTGCAGTGATGTTCAGTCAAGATCAGCTCTATTCAGATCCATGGAAATGAGAAGTGCAACACTGGTGTGGAAAGAAAAGAAACAGATCATTTTTTGTGTTTGGATTCTTCACACCATTAATTCTGGTGCATTTTTATGCTTTTCCACCAACATCTGCCAATACAAGAAAATTATCATACACAAGTAAGACAGCTCATAAACTGTGGGCTGAAACGCATCATGAGCAATGTTGGCAGTGACCTCGAGAAAGCGCAGTTACATTGACAAGCATCTGTCAGTTGGATGCTGTTGTCTGCAGCCCTGCAATTATCTTTGGTTTCCAGAACAAATCCCTCAGTCAACTTGCCAAGTGTGTAGTGTTACCATAATAGCAGAGAATAAGAGAGCGCAAGTGCACTCCTGCAAGCAGATGGTGTCATTGTATCACTGTCAAACCTCTGAATTCTTGGTCCGACTGCATTAATTGACTCTTCAATCATAACATAATCTTCACAGCTTTTGGTGCATAACAAAAAAAAAAAAAAAAAAAGCAAGCATTAGCATAAATCAAATTTGTTAGAGTGAATCATAAATGCAATTAAAATACAAACTATTACTACAATTACTACTATGCTTTATGAGCAGTGGAGCATTTTATCAAGGTTTGTCAAGGTTTGTCTGGTTATCATGTTAGGGCCACCTGAGTAGTAGGGGGGTATTATGAGGATATAAAAATTCTTTCTCCATTAAGGGCCAATTTAAAATTAGTTTCATATTCTGACATAAAGTTGGAAGCAACAGTTTTTCCCTTGTACTTCGTACAGCTCATGAATGGGAATGCTAATGGGAAGATTTCTCGATGACCTCCTTGTTTCAAATGCCATTTTCCACAAAGATTTTACTCAAAGTTTTAAATGAATCACTTATTGTCTTGTTTTCAAATGTCCTTGAATCACAGCAGAGCAATTAACTTCCTAAAACAGCCGTAATTTGCAAAGAATTAAACAGATGAAGAGCTGGGTGAGTGGTAAACTGATTACATGAAAACAGGTGAAAACAGCAAGGCTCGCTGCACTCTGAATTCACAAACAGGCGCTAGGCACTCTGGGAATGTGGCCCCTGGCTCACACAGTTATAAGCTCAGCATGAGAATGGCTTGGTGCAATGTGTCTGCCAAAACAGCACAAATAATTCTGGAATCCATTATACCCCCATAATACTAATCAGTCGAACACTAAAAATAAACACATGATATGCAAACATGGCTGCATTTTCCAGGTGATGTGTTCAGGAGGTACTACAGGAGTGTGATTTTCACTAGAAGAGACAGGATAAGTCACAAATGCATATCTTCCTAAAGCGTATGGAGTGCTTATTAAATGAAGAGGAAAGTTCTCTATAATGAGAAGAGTGGGACTGCTACTAATTGAGATTCATTAAAAACTAAAGGATAATTACATTGTGTCTCGCATGCTGAATTGAATATTTGATTATCACATGATCAAAAGTGCTGCGGTTTTGAAGCACAGCTGCGATATGGCTGTGGGTTGTGCTGATATTCAGACCAGAAAAATGATTGCAAGTGTAATATTTTTTCAACAGTTCAATATATAAGACGTTAATATTGAGTAACTCACATTTGCACACAATATTGCCAGTTACTTTGTGAATATATAACTAAAATAGTTACGACTGAAGCAGTTGCGTTTAATTTCTGTGGTTTTGAGCAAAGCAATTAATGATTTAATGATGCACCCATAAACTAAGCTACTAAGGGTAAAAGTCCTAGAAATTCTGGCCTTTTTATTGACACTTATGGAATGCTGCTCAGCCAATCAAATCTGAGGAAAAGAACTAAAGGCCCGTTCACAGCACGGACAATAACTATAGGGATAACTATAGCATTTAATTATCAGTGAGACTCTAGAATGATAACAACATGTAGGAACATTGACAGCCAATCAGAATCCACCCAACATTAACAAGATTGAGCATTTAAAGGGGCAGACACTGTATCATGCAAACAGTACAACAGATGTTACTGTGGATACTATACAGCTGCATCTCATTAAATTAGAATGTCGTGGAAAAGTTCATTTCAGTAATTCAACTCAAATTGTGAAACTCGTGTATTAAATAAATTCAGTGCACACAGACTGAAGTAGTTTAAGTCTTTTGTTCTTTTGTTCAAAGCACCGAACCCCCAACTGCTCCCCGGGCGCTGCAGCATAAATGGCTGCCCACGGTGTGTGTGTGTTCACTGCTGTGTGTGTGCACTTTGGATGGGTTAAATGCAGAGCACAAATTCTTCGTATGGGTCACCATACTTAGCTGTATGTCACGTCGCTCACTTTATTGTTTGCCTCTTTAAATGCTTGAGCTCTTTAAGGTCGGGTGGATTCTGATTGGCTGTCAATGTTTTTTATTATTCATCAGGTGGAAAAAGAATAGTTCTGAAAGATATTCCATCAATATTGTTCCTCTATGTCATCATTGTTATAGCTGTGATCACAGAATTACAACAAATATTATTACTTTATACTTATAGTTATCACAATAGTTATCATCCTTGTTGTGAACTACACTTAAGTGTTGTATAATCTGATATACTGTTATTATAAGTAATATACGTATAATAATATATTTTCGCTAAGCTTTCTGTACACTTGTAAGAGGCAGGTATACACAATACTCTATATGTAACAAGAAATTGCATCTATCCTCTCAAGGAAATGTGGCTTCTGTAATTGGATGTTGAAATGCTGCGGTTACGCTTTCCATGTTTTCAAACACACTACTTACCTGGCATCCAGCGTCTGTGCACAGACTGTTTATAAGCACTTCCTCAGCCAAATGAGACAGAGCCCCTCACTGATTGGTTTTTATCAGTATGCTCCACATATCGACTGCAGAGGGCCTGCAACGGTAGAGAAGAGATGTTACTCAGGTTAAACAAACAGAACGTTTAAGGAGAGGCTGGGAAGGGATATCCTACTCTTGGCAGCATAAAAGCCAGAGATAGAGCTGGATATGTGGGAGGACTTGATGTCAGAGAACTGCTGATGATATAGTCATACCCTCCTCAGTCTAAAATCTTGCCTGAACATAGATGAAATAACATGAATATGACCACAGTCTGACATACTGGTATTTGTTGAAGAATTAATAGCCTGACATGTCGCTTTGCCTCAAACCACATCATGCAGTTGTTTTGTTTGTTAAAGATTTTTATACACCGCTTATGATTCATGATCTACTGAAGAAAAAGCTGTATCTTCTTTCACTCTCCTCCACGCTGATTGTACGAAAGCTTAACGTAGGTAATGATTACATCTTACATTACATTCTCAGGCTTAAATAAAAGCTACAAGCTTCATTTAAAAGAATTTAGTGTATTTATAGTGTATTTTCAAATCTCTACATCATCTGCACTGATTACTGATTATGGAAAAGTAATGGAGGCTGGATTAACTGGTCTCTTTCCATTATGCACGCTCATTCCTGAAGAATCCTCTAAAGAGGCTATAGGCTAAAGGCTCATACACTCTTTCAAACCTGAGTCATAAACGTCTGTTAATTCCCATACAATGGCTTTAACTGAGGCACTACATTGTGGGATATCAACATCACAGGAGTGTAAAATAAAATAACTAAATAATTTAAAAGATGAAAAGACCAACAGACTCATCAACCCACATTTCGAAGGTCTGAATGCTGCTAAGAAATTGGAGCTTGTCGATTTCTCTTTTTGTATGGTTAAGAGCTTTGTGTCCTTAACATTTGTTTTTTCTGCTCTCCTGCTGTGTTAAACCCAAAGGAACTGAATTACAGGACCAGCATGTAATGTGTTCAAGCACCATGCTGCCTAACAAAATCATTTTAACATTCATTCTTGTGTTTGGAGCTGGTTACACATTTTATATTTATATGTCATTTAAAATTTAGATAGTTAATGTTGGTAATCTTTATATTTGTCCTTTTTTTATTAAGTTCTGATGTGCTGATATTACTCTGTAGATGTTAATAAAATGCCACTAATCCAAATATATATATATATATATATATATATATATATATATATATATATATATATATATATATATATATATATATAAAATTGTCAGTAGCTGAGGAAGGTATTTTATGTACCAAAAACAAAAAACAATTTTTGTTATTGTGCCTTTGTATTGTTGTGAAAGTATCCTTAGTTTTTAATATCATGGCTTTAATAAAAGTTGCTGTTTGGGCCATAACTGTATTTTTTTATATATACAAACAAATAATTCCCTCTGTGCGAAAGAAATGTGATGACGATTCTAAAGCCCTTTCTCTTGCTCACTATGTGATGACCAACTCTGTCATAGATTACAACAGTGATTTTCAACAGAGAAAAGTCTTTGACAGCAAATTGAATGTATTGTGTGTGAATTACAGACACCCAACAGAAAGCATCATGCATTAATCTGTTATTGTCATAAATGTATTCTTCCTCACCGCAGGAAAAAAAAAATTGAAAAAGAAAATGCATTGTGAATCACAGAAAACCAGATTTAACAGCCTGAAAAGTCCAGTTGCTTGTTACTAATGAGTCTCATTAATTCACAGCACATGTGAGATCAGTCATAAACTGATATTTTTTTCATATTAATCACCTTCACATTTGCATTCAAAATATCAGATCTCATGCACTCTCTTTCACAATGGAACACTGTATAAAGACAAATGAGATATACATCCAAGCTTCAAAATCCTCTGCTGGCATGTTCATGCCGAAGGCACTACTGTGAAATAGCAAAATCGCCACCTGTGTGCCACTGATTAGAAGATAATGCCCATTTTAATTAGCAAGCCTAAAGCCATTCAGCATCATACCAGTCCACAAATCACAATATCATAAAAATTATTGAAATAATGAATAATCCATTTTTCATTACTTTTAATTATATACTATTTTACATAAATTGAATATAACGGTTAAAGATTTATGTCATGCAGACCATTAACAAAAATCACAGCAGTGTTAATGTGACTAAAACATCTTTGCCATCGTTTCCGTTCCTATTACCTTTCAATTCTCAAATAAGCCATTTGATAAGCATCAGTGATTTAATCATCCTTTGTTGGCTTACAAATGGTTCTCTGTGTGAAAAAACGCATCTGTTTGAGCATGCCCCTGTCTTGTCCTTAATTAGACTATAAAACATGGCTGACCTCTACAAAAGACTTCCATCCATCAAGAGAACCAAAATAATGTGACGATGGTCAAAATTAATAGAATGACTAATGTATGCATTTTGGAAGGCCCAAGCATTAAAAAAGCTTAAATCGATATTAAAAGTGTTGCGTTAATTGATTTAACAAATTTTTGTTTGTTTCTGATGCGCATAATTGCCTTAGCAAAAGAAAAAATAAACTAAACAGAGTGAGTCTCAAGGAATATTGTGTTTTTGTCTCTTATTGCTGTTCACATGCGGGGATCTCCTGCAGCATATTTAATACAAGAAAAAAAATAACAAAAAGTTAATTACCCAAATGTTCAAAGCTTTGTTCCTGAAGGCCACATTTCACTCGAGGTCATACAATCACTACTTAATATTTTAGTGGTGCAATTAATCTGTGCGTAGTGCCATAAGTCTATATCATACTGAGTGGGTTTCTGTCTTCAAGCTATAACCCAAAAGGATGTTTGTGTTACTTGTTAAATGGTTTATTAATTGTACTGTCACAACAAAACATTAGTACATGCTCCTCAGCTTGAAGTAGAATTGTTTGCTTTATTGTTTTGTCTCGCTCTAAGATAGCTCTATGGTACATATATGTGTATACTGGGTGTTTCCAATGTAGCATGACATATTTTTGCTAAATGAGAGTGTTTCTCACATATATGGGTGGAAATGAATGGCTGTATGGACTTCCATAATAATAAAAATCAGGCAAGAATTCATAATAAACCCCAGCAAATATATACCTAAACTACATTTGAATGCATTTGTTATCATGTTCAGAGACACTTTTGCAGCTTACCCAGTCTGACTCAATCCACTGCATCTCAGCTCACAGAGAGACTGGTACCTGTTGGAAGGATAAATCAAATTTAGGATATAGATTTCGAGGCGCTATTAGTATAATACACAAAATGAAGTAAGAAGAGACAATGAGTGAGACTACAAGTCAAAACAAACCTACACTCGCATGCACAAATAACAGATGGATTGAAAACAGTTTGACAAAGCATATGTTACTATCAAAAAAGTAAACCAATTTGTGGGGCTGGACAAAAGCTGTCAGAGCAGAATATGATTTGAGAGCAACCATCTTTTTCAGCGTGTCTGGTTAAAAAGCTTAGTTTAGGTATTAAAGATCAGTTTTAGCTTCTTTTAAAAGATGGATTGTTAATTGTTTTGTTTTTTTTAAGTCATTTTTGATGTCACTAGTTAACTTTATTAGCGGATTTAGAGGGCAGAGGCATTTATTTGGGGTTAGTGAGGGCAGGTTTACTTTTTGAAGTATAAATAACTTAATTTATGACTGGCATTCGCAACATTAGAGTTATTATTAGGGTTACCTGCTTAACGTTTAGTCATCCTTTCGAAGTCTTAATACGCGTCAGCATTCAGTTCTAATAGTCACAAAAAAGAGTTCAGGTCTCTATGGGGCCTCAATAGTGCTGATATTTAAAAGCATTGGTATTACAACACAGATGCAGCCTTCTGATGTTCATTAACATAAATAGCAAAAGAGGAAAATATACTGTAGGTAGCAGAGATAAAGCATTTTAACTGGATCCCATTCACTTCTGCGAGTGATGAAACAGTGTGAATATCAGCCATATTCACTTTGGCTACAGTGGTTAACACCAAAGGCTGAAGGCACTTAGAACATTTTATTGGAATATGGGGACGTTCTTACCTCCTGAATCTCCATATCATTCTCAGAGTCACGTTAGAGCAGACAAGTCAGTCCGACTTATTGTTTAATAAGCTGAAGCTTAAAGAGTGTGTTAAAAAAGATTCAATTTATTGGTCTAAACAGTTGATTTCCATTAACATGTTAAACATTTAAATGACTAATCATGAGTCAATGAACAATTTAGAGCTAATGTTAAAAATTATTTAACAAAGTTTAATTCTATTAATGAAGCTTATCTATTATTACACAAAATGACTTGACAACGTCTCTACGGTTCCTTTTTGTGGCTTTTCTTTGTTAAATAGATATCTATAAAAAAACATATTATCCATTTCCTCAGGTCATACAGGCATTTATTACTAGAGACAAGTACGTACCTAATCTAATTTTACAAAAATGATCTCATCTTTATTAACAAATTATAGCAACACAAGTTTAACAATTATGATCACCTATTTAGAGAAGCTTACACAAGGCGCTTTACATCCTTTTTATTACATTTTTATGTACAAATACAAGCTACACACAAAGCAAAGCACTTGGATGTGGCTACATACATAGCCAATTGCTTTCAAACCCAATACTGATATCAAAATTAAATGTACAAACTCAGTATTTACCATCATCAAATCAAGAAGTATTACGAAAGATGTTATGTACATAATGAGTCTCTCCTCATACATTTTTGTCTTAACGCAAAGGTTCCCAAAGTCAGGGAAGCATAATGTGTGGCTAATTCCATGCTTTACATTTGGGGGACAAACAATGGAAAACTAAAGGAAGGAGCATTCAATGACAAAAGTACACTGCCAAATCCTGGCCAGAATTTACGTTCATAAGTTGTCATATACAAAGTAGTCAACAGTTTCAGATAAGAAGAGGGACCATGTCGCTTCCCAAACCTACCCCCCCCCACCCCCTCCCAAGGTTAGTGTGAGTTTAAAAACATGACTGACCTATCACTTAAAAATCCAATTTTTGATTATTTAGTAAATAAGGTTGACGTTGTATGAAGGTCACATGATCTGGAGCACCTTTAATATCTACCATAGGGGTGATCTCTGTAGCCCCCTCGAGTAAGTCTTGATGCTGGAGCTTTGAGGTTGGGCCGCGATGATATCCAGTCCTCTTCTGCTAAAAGTAGAATGATTAAACAGGGGGAAAATGCAGAACTGCTTAAAACAGTTGCAACAGACTTCATTTAAAGTATCTCAGAGAAAAATGGACACAATTTAACACAAGTGAATGTAGAGGAGAGGAGCCTCTTTAAATGGGTGAAATGCAATGCTATGACAATTTTTAATGCTTTTTTGTTCTAAACATTACAAAATGATAAACTGAACATGATTTTACATATACATTTCAATAATTCATTTAGAGCCCCATTCCCGCATCCCATCTAGGGCATTGCATGTTCGCCTCGGTACATTATCGTAGATTTGAGAAATATACAATGTCACATTGCCCTAATTATCAGTTACCAAAGGCAAAGCAGATGAGGCATGAACTCCTGGCTGAGCTCACAGTATGACCCTGCTGTCATTTAAATACAGTATGTGTTGGGAGCCGATGCTCCATTAGGTTCTCTGAGTGTGATCGCTGGGCCATTGAGGAAACAATCAGCCCGCCTTCAAGGCAAAGAACCTTAACCTTCATTGTTGCTAACTACCGTTTCACAGAGAAAGGAGGAAAAACCATTATACATCATGACAAAATCCCTTTTATTCTGGTATTCTGTGTAATGATCACTACCGCACAACAGCCCTCCCTCACTCACATTATATTTAATAGCTTTCCCCCTTAGTTCCTCCTCACTGTGAAAAACTATCTCTGCTCATTGCAATCTTATGGAAGTCTATTTCCACCACTGAGTAAAAATACAATAGGTATGTGAGATACGTTAAAAATAAGAAATAAAGTCAAAATTGTGAGAAAAAAGTCAAAATGTATTACTTTTTTCTTGCTGCTTTGAAACAGTTGCAAAAAGTGCTATATAAATAAATGTGACTTGACTTTATCAAGTTAATCAATTATGAACCTAATATTATTATTATTATTTAACTCTATTTAGTTTAATATTGTTTCAATTCAGTTTAATAAAAGGGTCATTGTTGCAAAGTTAGTGTCAATATCCAGCTCAATTTAGTTCAAATTTGGTTCTTATCTGAAAGTGTAGTGTAGTTAAATCGGTAATATTACTAAATATTGTCTTTTAACCAAAAAGCTGTGAGAAACAAAGCTGCAGCTGTGAAACTTAAAGACACTGTGTGCAATAGGAAGTCAGAAAATCGCTATTGTGAGATACAGAGTCTCAATTACCTTTTTTTTTTTTTTTCTTTAAGGTGAAGTGGGCAAAACCTTTCCTAACACAATGAAATCTTGGTTTCAAGTCAAGAAGTGGCAAAACGTCAACTCATTCCTGTTAACACTTTGACACTCCACTGCACAATTTGCAACAATACAAAATGAATGAACAGGCACATATACATTGGAAAACTGGCATCAGAGGAAAACATCAATCCATGCCGAGAACAGAGGGAATACTGCATCAAATGTAATCCACAGAGGGCACATATTCAAAAGCCAAAGTAATGGCTGAAAGGCCATTCTAACTCTGTTGGTGGGCCTCAGCAACGCCTCCAGCTCTCCACTGGCTCAAGTCCACGATTTCAAGTGCATCTTAAAACCCAGCCCTGAAGCAGACTAGTAAGGTAAGATGGCAGCTGCTGTGTCCTGGGCCTCTGTGATTTAACAACTGGCAAATGCCGCTAGGTGTTTTTCCTTACCTTTAGCTCTGAAACATTTAACAGCAATATGGAAAATGAATGAGGCAAAGAGGTTTCTCACTGGTGTGGGCAATGTGCCATGACTGAGTTTCAGCCTGCCTGCCATGCAAACTACTGCTATGCAAGAGGATGTTTCTCTTTGTGGTGCACCATTCAAAATTAACAACCTAAAATCCTAATAGTTTCCAAGTAAGCTAAAAGAAAATTGATGAAAAAGTGATGTTGTTTTAGAAGAACTGTAGATAAGATGCTTACCATAATTATTGTAGGCTTCATCATTATTACCGTGTCCATATTCATAATATTCTGAGACACTGTAGGAGGGAAAATAATTCTTATGAGACATTTTGACAGATCCTTAGAGTCAAAGTTAAGCATTAATTAGCTCATGTTGTGACAAAACGTCTTTTAAAACTAAATGTGCACCTTTTTGACTGGTTGCTGTAGTTGTCATCATAGCCCTCATAACTCTGGTCATCATATTCCCCATCATAACCATCATCATATCCCTGAAATCACAGAAACACAAAAGAATAATCACAGAGGGCGACGCTACAGGACTGAATCTGTCTCAAAGCAGCACTCTAATTGTTTAGGGTTGAAAAATCAATGTTTAATTACACCGCAATAGGATTTCTCTAGTAAATATACTCCCAGAGTGGAGGACTGGCACAGCTGAATCATGTCCAACAGAAAATATTGATCAATGAGCGACAATTGTCTCATTTGCCATGTTTGAAGACAAGTGGATAATGCCTAGGTCGATCAAGTATTACAGACAAAAGAAACAATAAACAGATTAAAACTTCATGATGAGATGTTCAGGAGATCCTACATGACTCATGTCATCCATACACTATTTCTTAAGCTTTCATTGATATTGAAAGAAATTTTTCTTTTTACAATGCACATACTGAATATGCAGCACATATTTTACTATGCAATTGTGATATTTTAATGTCTGGATTTATATTTTGGCCTAATGGAAATTCAGCAGCACATAAGAATCTTTTGGGGAAAAGTATCTGAATGGGACATTCTGTTTTGTATAAACAAAATGGAGCACATTTGTATGACTATTAAAATTTGTTTGTGTCTGTGAGATACTCCCCAACAATAAGACGTTTTGGCCTGTAAAAGATACACAGCATCATAAAATGAAAATTCATCTTCGTCCTATGCTAAATACACAATTTTGTGCTGATGACACTGTTTTGGATTGATTAAAACAACTCACTATAGGGTAAACTCCAAATAATTCACAAATGCATAACATCAAGTGTGGTGTTTCCATTTTGTTGTTCACACAGACCAACTGAAAGCGCTTCCCTTTTTTATTAGGCCTAATCTGTCAGAAAAACCTGGGTACGCTATTTTGACCCTGTCTATTCCCTTTACATTACAATTCTGCACAACAGTCAGGTTTTATGAGTACGACGAAGGATTAGACTAAATTAAAGTTATGGATTATGCCAGGGATTAAGTTGTTCAGGAGATCTAACACACAAGTTTCCTTCTATTAGATTTTCCTCGTGCTAATAGGGTCAGGGTTCTGTCCTCTCCCTCTAATTGACTGGTTTGTTAACATGTCCTCTTGATAGAGTTCTATGCATATCTTAAGCAGCAGTGTATAGAAGAAACAGCATGTTTTACTATTAATGGCATATTTCAGAACATGCCAATCACTCTAATACCAACAGCACTCTAAGGAAATACATTTTGGTAGAACAGTGAGAGGTAGTGACTGACCTACCAATTTAATAGGGTCATTTCATCAAGAACAGAAGGAGTAGCTTTCATTTTAACATTTGCAAAGATGGAGATGTGTTCTTTTTGTCTGCTATGACATTTAATGAACGAACAGAATAGTTCAACTAAAAATGAAAATTAATCAAAATAGCATTTGTTATAAAGAAACAATCGCCTGCACTTTTAGAACCAATAGCTAGAACATGCCACAGTTGTAATAAAAATGTATAGGGAAAAAGCTATTCTCAACAGATCATCTTACATGAATTCTACAACAAGTTTACACAATAAATGAGCCTACAATAAAACGTGATAAATTCTAGTAAAGGTGGTCATTAGTAGTTTAAAAAGATTTCAATATATGATAGTGCTGGTTCAAGACTGTTTTCTCCTCTTTTCATTAATCTTTTTAGTTTTTTTTTTTTTTGTATTTTTAGATACTGTTCGACTTTCTCCATAGCATTTTAAAGTGGCCGGTTCTCTAAATAATTCAATTCGATCACATATTTGACCATCAGACTATCATTACAGTACAAATCATTAAATGCACTGTACATCCTCGTTTCCTGAAAGAAATTAAATATGGCTCTACTCTGACTAATGTCTATTCCTATATGTCAAAAAGTTAGAAACAAAACATTCTACAAAAGGAACACATGAAATCACATTGAAACATCTATATGAAACTATTTAGTACTTTATAGTATGGAGAGGTCTTGTGCATCTATGCAAACACTATGTGGCCAGGATATTACTTAGTTTAATAACAAAGTGTTATTTAGGAGGTCCTTGTGTCTGAGCTTTTTGACTTTAACATGCACTTACAAGCCACTGCGCATAATTTGAGCAAGCTCTAGTTAATGGTGCTTGATCGTTACATTTCAACACTCGTTTGAAAGAGCAATTAACTCTGGTCCTATTGAGCAAGCTAACAGGAAATAAATCAAGTGGCAGAGAGCACTGCAAGAGTAATTAATACAGCAGACAGCCAAAGGTCTTCAATACTCAGCTTCATTATCAATTGACAACCACCAACACCTCTTGACAGTGACTGATCTCCGTGTGGAACAGCAACTGAATATGATTCCTCACTGGAGAGCAGCAAAGGGAAATGAATGGTTGAAAATGCTTTTTGTCTGTGATTCCGTCTGCTTACTGAATCCTCTTTGTCTACCACTTGTTTCTCAACCAATTTTTCAGGGCTAATATTTTCAGTTTGAAGTATGAGCAAACATGGGCTTAAGGCCAGACAGGATGGAGCAGTCTGAAATATACTGACATCCAATAGGCCATATATCTATTTAATAGTCCATTCTGATTGTTGCAAATGTTGAATGGACACATAATTCTTTCAAACATAATCAAAATGGGATTTCATTGCACATCAATTTTATATTAAAGGGAAACTGCATTTCATATCATGGTGATTAGTGACTAATAGGTTTAAATGAATTAAATATTATGTTCAGTTAACCACAGTTTATTGGGAAAAGGATAATGAAGGCAGAAAGACCAGTGTTCTGACACAAAACTAGAGTTTTGATTTGTTTTGTTTTGTTGGTATTGTAATTGGCATCTCTGTTTGTATTTGCATCAGTAATTCACTAGTCAAAACCAATTGGCCGATGTTTAGGAAATAAATAACAATATTTATGTAGCACTGTATATTAAATATATTAGAATCATGAGTTTAAGTGGAATTTAGTTATGCTGGTATGGGAAATTCTTTGTAAAATAACTATTATGTTGATATATGTTAAAATTAACTGCATGGTATCGTTGTGGTTTGTTGAGTATCTGATTAAACAGATTATTTTTCTAAAACAGCTGTTCTCTGAGTTTCTCCATACATATCCATGCAAATATGTCAATTACCATGTGTTGCTCCATATGTAGAGAAATCATCACATATTTTTCAGGACAGATTTACACAGTCTTTGCTTTAGGAAAACAATATCTCAAATAATTTATTCAAGCAAATCTATGGCCAGGAGTCAGGTTTAAATTTTTTATATGATTTTTCCCCACAGAATTAAAAGATCTAACCACTTACAAACTGGAAATACAAATAATTGATATATCTATTTTTATCCTTCCACCAACCCAAGAACAACCACATGAATATTTATAGAGCTAAAATAACAGTTTAGAAAGCACTGGCTTTGCCTGAAAGCACAGTCGTTTGCCAGTACTAAGAAAGTGGCAGCAGAAATGTGATAAAATAGGACTGTTTATTGCCAAAGATCTCACTGTAGAAATACAGGAGCACATATTACTTGTTACATAAACTTTTACAATCACCCAAATAAAATAACTAATTCAGTAAGCTGATGACAGACAAGTAGGCTATTACTTCTAACCTTCAGAAGCAGCAATTCCTATAACGGAGCAATCTACTGCGCATTTGCAAATCATGTTGCAATAAATTTTAATAGGCGTTATTTCATGCACGACAAGGAGTTGTGATAGCCGTAGCCAGTGTTCCCTTGATTCAGTAATCACTAACCAGTAAATATACTGTAGCTCATAGAAATCATAAGGGCTGATATTTGCGTGTACTGTACACAACAATTTAACTGGTAATGACATGCAGCTCATCCCTCCTTGATATTTTCACAGCAAAAGCACAAGTGCTACTTTTCCCAGTTTTTTAACTGCCTTCTCATGTGCAGAGCTGAAATAATATTTTAAGCCTCTAGGCACTCCACATGCATCTCTTCAGCAGGATATTATTAAACTTCTTCTCGAAGAGTATGTCGTACATCTGTTTTATTCAACGAGGGAGTTCTGCATGAAGAATTCCATTTCAATAATTAGTTCACCTCAGAAATGTCAAGTCAGCGGTGTAAGCGAGTCCATTGTTAAAAAACAATTACAGCCGTGGTGAGAACCTTGCTTTGAAATAGTGCGAGTGAAGCCTTTTCACAACATTCTATTCTGCACCTTGAATTGGCTTTTGCCATGTGAAGTGGTGTGTGATTGTGTGTGTAAGAGGTTTACTGCGATACTATCCGAGACACTCAAGGGCTTCTTTCACAGCGATTGACCCTTTTCATTTATTTATCCACAGTGAGTTGGTTGTGACCTTAGAAGGCTTTTTAATTGGGTTTTCAAACAGTTAGCACATTAAAACAGTATATTATGCAGGAAAAAAGAAAACTGTGAGGCAGTTAAAGGGTTAGTTTACCCCAAAATGAAAAATCAGTCATCAGTTTCTCACCCTCAAGTCATTCAAAACCTGCAAGACTTTAGTTCATCTTCAAAACACAAATAAACATATTTTGAATTCACATATAAAAAAAAAAAAATTCTCCAGTGTGTTATCGCTGCACCACTAGAATTACCGAACAGAAATGGAAAAATAATTATTGTTCTCAAACACCTTTTTCCTGTTTGCCATTGGTCAAGACAAACATATAGCCCCTCCCCAAACTAACACCATTGGCTGAGACACTGTTGCTATGCTGGGCTGGTCAGGATACTCAAACAAACAAAAAAATGTTTTGATAACACCACAGAGCCTCAGTGTTTATACTTTTTTTTTTTAGCATACTCAACCTAAAATTAGCATATAAGCACCCTGCATATTAAGCTGGGATAAGAAAAAGTATTTTAACATCAAACAACACAAACAATGGCCAACGGATAAAAAAGCTGAAAATTACAAATCATCAAGCAGCTTTGAACTTATTATTTTGAAATGTAATAGCGGTCTCGTTTTCTGCTTAGCGACATTCAGAGCTCTGTTTATTTTGTGGGAGGAAAAGGGGCGTCAGCTCATAGAGGAGTGTCTGACTGGATTGTAGAAGAGTGAAGAGCCCTCTGAGAAAGCACTTGTGATCTTTGAGTAAAGCTGTTGTGCTGAGAGGGAGAGGAAGAGGCACTCTGGCACGGCTCGGCTGATATACATAAGAGCTGTGATTAACTGGATTCAAATCCTCACCAACAAGAAGAGCAGAACCCTGCCACACAACAGTGGATATTCATGTGTCTTTCATTTTATACATCTTAAACCTGGATGACAGTTTAATTTTGTGTAGAAGCAGACAACAAATTAATAACAGAAAGAAAACAGACTATTTCTATTGAACACATATATACACATATCTCTGTAGCTTAGCTGAAAACTAGACTGCTGTAACATTTCAAAATAATATGTTCAAAGCTGCTTGTTGATTACACACACTATACAGTATGTCATTTTTTAATGACAAGTGGAAGGACATATTACTTTTAAGGGTTTGGATAAAATATCCATGGCAAAAAAATAAAAAATCTAATATCTTATTGTTATTAATAAATGTTATATTTACATATTTAATATCTACATGTATCAAAAATTACCCATAAACCATTTCACCCCAATATTATAAATGGATAATTGGGTTTTTAAAAAACTGCACTTCCTATTCAAAACAGGTCATTATGTCACTTCAGTAAAAGTTTTAATTTGACTATAGTATTTCATTATTTATAAACTTTCGCATAATTGTTTGATATTACTGTAATATAACTCTTCTGCTGTTATGTTAATCACACAAATGTAATATGATTCAGAAAGATCTTGAATCTTTGAAATGATTCTTACCAAAGAAATGTGAATAAGTAATACAAGATTCAATTTTCAGATTCAGATCACTCTCTCTATGTGTAATATATAAAATATAGAAACAAGATACACCAGTACATAGTCATTTACACTTTTATATGCACTTATATATATTTCCACAAATATACATGCACATTCTGGAATTCTAAAAGTCTAGGTAAAAATCGAGGTTGAGGATTGGCAAGGTAAGATTTTGAAAGGTATACAATATGTTCCTAGTGAACTGCTCATTTCTTAGTCCTTTTTCCCCCACTTGCCTACCCCAGAACCAATTACTCCACGTTTTTCATGTCTCCAGTAATACAGAGGCTCTCCAGCAGAACTCAATTCACGTTGGTAATAAGTCTGTACTCAAACATTTCCCCATGCAGACAGACCAATCTGCCACAGCGCAGCACATATAGGGCTTTTGCATTAGGCAAAAGCTCAGAGGGAATCGAATCCATGAGATATTGCTTTTTTCATTAGGTTGGAGTTTGACGTTCACTTGGCTGAGAATTTGCAAAAATAACCTTGTGCACACCTGGGTACAAAAAGTCTGCAATGTGTAGGTGTTGTCCTACAAATCAGCAAAAGCTTCCATTATTGTTTAATCACCATCATCATCATCAATAATTATAATACTGGTAATGGTAGTCAGATACTGATAGTGATAGTCAAGCTCATTGTCTCACAGACAACAGTCAATCAAGTGAGCAGATGCTTTGCTTTTTGCACCACATGAATTTTCTTTACAGTATGTCAGCATGTAGACTAACATTTTATGGCATTTAATCTGTCAGAATGGATTCTGTCTTCACTGATTCATTCAACCTTTGGTAAATAGAAAGGCCATTCCTTGTACATTTCCCGCAGTGAATTTGATTTAAGGATTCATAAACCTTTTTTCTGTCAAGCCTTCTATTTTGTGAGTGCGTATATGTGTTTGTGTGTGGGTGTGTAAGCAAGACTTTCAATAATGAAGAGCTTTTGGACACAAACTCAACTCAAAGTGTTTCTACCTCAGTAGTTCTTCAAAGAGTTCTTCTTCAAATTTCAAAAAAATTCATTTTCATTAAAATCACTTAATCTTGACTTACGTAGTCATCATATGATTTGTGCTTGGCCTGCAGTAGCGGGGCTCTGTATCCAGGGGTCCCTGTAGTTCCTCTGGCCCGGGGTGCAGACACTCCCCTAGCTAGTGTGGGTGTTGGGACGGAGGTGCGTGTTCCCACAGTTCCTCTGGGTGCTGCTGCTCCTCGTCCAGGTGGAGGGGGTGCAGCTGCCCCCCCTCGACCTCTAAAGACATAAAGTAAGAGAAAATATATGATATAATATATAATAGAAATATATTATTTTTTCTCATTTTATTTTGTTTTTATGAAAATATACATATTATATTTTATATGATAATATTTTATATATTTATTAAGATTTTTGGTGCAGTATATTTGTTGTTATTCTGTTTTTAATTACTTATTTTATTATATTTTTATGTATTTAATATTAAAATAAAATACAAAAAATATTGATAAACCAACTTTCCAATAATGACAATAATTTAACTTAATTTATTTGAATTAATAAAAAAAAAATCAAAATTGTTTGTGTCTGTGTAGATTCAGTTTAATGATTCATATGAATACTGTAAGTCATTTACATTGTACAGTATTTATTTTCTTAGTCGCTTCAATAAAAGTGTTAATTTGTTAGCATATCAGCACCAAACCTTTACATAATTGTTTGATATTGCTGTGATATAACTCATCTTCGGAACCACACACTTCTGTTTAGACACATACCAAAGGCTTGATGCAGTGGCAGCTCTATGCAAAATTAGTGCAGCACAACTCCAGTGTTTACAGATCAAAAAAATTAGCATTTTGTGTGAAGTCATCTGCTGCAGTGCTATAATAGTGGGTTGCTGTTAGCTGGTGTTTTCATCACCAACAGCCTATTAAAGCCCTGTGAACCATAATGCCAGTGATTCAATAAGGTGAGACAGCAGAGTTTTCAAAGATATTGCAATATTCACTGCCTCAGCTTTTTTCTTTCATTGCACTGCTCTGGTTACACACTGTAAGAGTGGCAGTGAAGCATGGCATCAAAAATCAGTCTGTAGAGCACATTGTTTCATTCAGTGCAATGAGAGACAGCTTTATTTCGCTCCCTTGTGCTGCTATTGTGGAATCAAGGGGTGAAGTTGTCCATTTCTGGAGTAATTTTCAACCTGATTACTGTTGCAGCATGGCAGATGGAGTTGGCAGCACTGGTGAATGGCAGATGTTTCGGTCTGTCCAGTTCTACATTTTGTCCATCCAAACCCAAAGATCCTACAGAGACTAATGGCCTCATCAGTGTTGTTGTTTTTGCCATGCTGATTTGTGGTAATGACTTCTCAGGGCACACATTAAGGGAAAGAGGCGCTTTATAGGTTTATCCGCCAGGAACGGTAAACAGAAAGATCATATTTTGAATCTATTATTACTACCTGAGGTAATGCAAGCTGTCGTTGTTTTGGGAGAATCCTAGAGGGATCTTCAGAGGCTCAAGCAAGCCAGAACAAGTGCAGTGTGAAATGTATGAAATAAACATTAAAGATGGTGTAAATAATGTATGACGGTATATATAAGTTATGCTTTTGATGAGAACAATTAAAGCTTCACCTGCTAACCTGATTAATTACATTGAGCCTCAAGGCACATTTATGATGCAATAGTGCACAAATGTTTGGCAGTGAAAAGTGGGCCTCTGTTAGAGTTGTTAACAGTTAGAGTTAAAGCAGTTAGAGTAAACTTGGATGACTTCGGTTTCATCAGAAATGCATTTTTTTTTATTATTGTTATATGATATTTATTATTTTAGATCTGATTTGTAATTAATTTATTAACAAGCACAATTATATCAGTATGTTAGTTAAAGGAATAGTTCACCCAAAACTTATTTCTCATTTACTCATATCATTCCAAACATGTCCACCCTTGTTTATTTTTTATTTTTCAATTTTGGTCCTTTCCTAACTAGTATCATCTTCATTAGCTTAAAACGTCTACCCTGTTAAGGTCTACCTTGTTAACTGAGCCTGAGCTTTTCTGATAGACAGACATTTTCTCCTTCTGATAAGATATGATTTTTTAAACATTTTTTTTTTCTCTCGAAGGGAGAATATACAAGAAATATTCAAAAACCTCTTGCTTTATGTTCCACGGAAGAAAAAAGTCATACGAATTTGGAATGACATGAAGGTGAATAAATGATGGCATACTTGGGTGAGCTATTCCTTTAAGGTTTCTGTGATTGTTCAGAGGGGTGGTGAGGTGAAGCTACTGTACCGGGTGGAGGCTGTGGAGGTCAGACGTAAGCCTCGTCCTCGTGCAGTTCTTCCTCGGCTTGGGTCATCTGAGCCATTCAAGTAGGAGAGCTCACGAAGTTGCTCCTGCCTGATCTCATCATTGTAATCCTGTGGAAAGAAAAAACAGCAAACCTGACATAAAAAATACATTTCTATACAAATGTGAATGTGTCGTATGTGCATCTCATCTGACATGCTTTTACAAAAAGAACTGATCCAGTTGGATGTACATCTTGCAGAAGCCAGTGTCAAAGCAACTGAGTTTTAAATGTATTGCCAGAGCACCAGAACATTGGCAGGGAATTATAAATATGCTGCCAGAAAGTTTAGCTGACTTCAAACAAAAAACAAGGATAAAAACAGAAATCTGTTTTAGGTTGTTTTTCAGATGTGGAGGACAAGAAACATTTTTGCATACATACTGACAAAAAGGCACCATAGGACACGCACTCCAAAATTTGGTGCAGAATGAGGGAACGTGAGGGAGAAAAATAGAGCGCTGGCTTATTAACTTTGTTTGACATCAGCTATCAGTGCATTGTTGTGAAAGAATAATTCCACTTTCTGCATTTATAAAGTCATGACAGGGCCCTGAATCACAAGGACGATTACAGAGTGGATAGCGCTTATTTTATTATCATGTCACTGCCACAGGCAGATAAACGGAGCCTCATTTCCACCAGCCACTTATTTCCCTTCCTGTTTGGCACAACAGCTGGGCACAGGCAAATATCAGACATGGCAGCTAGAAGAGAGTGGCCTTTCCACAGAGATATGCTCAACCATCAATAAAGATTGCACTGCTGAGATTTAGAGCTGATTTTGTGTCCAAGAAATGGGCTCGGGCTTGTCCATTGTTAAATAAAATGTAAATATACCAAACACACTGTGTAACTGCCAAAGCTACTGTATATAATATGACAAAATGTTTTTTTTTTTGGAATGCAGTCTCTTATGCTTGTCAAGAGTACTTTTATTTTATCAAGGAATGCTGTAATATTGTAAAATACTATTACAATTTAAAATAAAACTTAATATATTTTGAAAAAAATGTATTCCTGTGATGGCAAAGCTGAATATTCAGCAGGCATTATTGCAGTCTTAAGTGTCACATGATCCTTCAGAAATTTGATGCTTATTATTATTAATGTTAAAAACAGGTTTGCTGCTTAATATTTTTTGTGGAAACCATGATACATTTTTTTCCAGGATTCCATAATGAATAGAAAGTTCAAAACAATAGCATTTATTTGAAAGAGAAATCTTCAGTACCATTATAAATCTCTTTGCTGTCACTTTTTGATCAATTGAATCCATCCTTGATGAATAAAAGTATTAAGTTTCTTCAAAAAGGATCACAAACATAGTGCATTTATTAAAACACTACATAAATATCCTTCCACTACAGTACTAATTGGTGAAGCTTTTGGAAATAGGACAAATGAGGGGTGATTATTTCACAGTCCTCAGAAGATATTCTTAATAACTGCAGAGATCACCAAAGAAATCTAAAACCTAGAAGTAGGAATTTTGATCATTTCTATAACATGTTGAAAGGTGGGAGGTGTGTTAGGTTGTTGGATCAGCGCTGTTGCCAGGGCAGCCCATGTCGTAGCCTAAACAATCTGACTGCATTCCTTGCCTTGAGAAATGAGGGTAACACATGGACAGACAGAAATGTATTTTATACTGATCAGATGTAATGAGCATTCTGATGGACTCATTATGTAGAGAGTCTAGAGGTAAAGCTAATTATGGTCTGAATCAGATTTAATAACAGCGATAATGCATTGATTCAGGATATAAACAGGGAGTCTTAGAAACACCAGGCCAGATTGTGTCCAGCAAGCCAGTAAGGCTAAACAATTAAATAAATAAAATAAAAAATTCTTGCTTTTGCTTTTCAGTTCCCATATGAGTCTGTACATCCACTCTGTATTCATGGTATATATTAGACTTCCTCCTGCAAAATCTAGCCAGTTTCCTTCTTAATGAGACTACAGTCAATACATGTACAGTACTGCCGCTGAGGAAAGCCCACTCACACCTACTAAAGATGCTGCGTTTTGCATGAATCACTCTTTTCCTTTGGCAGTGTGTGAGATTGTGTAATCGTATTCACATAATGGGCTTTCTGTAGGCTTTATCAACAAAGGTTTAGGCCTATCAGTCGTCCAGGTTGCAAAGGCATTTTGTTTGTTTGTTTTTTTAAAGACATATTCATTGTAATGTTAACCAACCTAATCTGGAATTACAAAATTCATTCAATGGAACTTCACAATTCATAGTGCAATTTAATCCAGAGCTAGAGATAATCTGCATGCAGCTTTATTTTATTGACAATGATACATACATAAATCATTGTCTCTATGCTCTATTGTTTTTAAAAAGACACTACTTTTATTCAGGAAGGATGCTTTAAACTGAATAAATATGATAGTAAAGACATTTTATAATGTTACAAAAGATTTCTATTTCAGATAAATGCTGTTCTTTTAAACCTCACACAAAAGAGTCCTGAAAAACAGTATCATGGCTTCGACAAAAATATTAAGAAGGACAACTGTTTCAAACTGATAATAAGAGCAGTAAATCAGCATATTGAAATGATTTCTGAAGGATCATGTGACACTGAAAACTGGAGTAATGATGCTGAAAAATCAGATTTGCCACCCTATACTGTATTTAAAATCCATTTATTTCGTACTAAGTATAGTTAAAATCTCTTAACATATTTACTGACAGATAACTCGAGACTTGCTGATATAAAAAAATATATAATTAAACTTTATTTGGTGTACTACTTGTGCACAATGCAAAATGTTTAATATTAGGTCTAAAATAAAAATATACTAAGTATATCTTTAATTGTACTTGATCTCTGAATAATTGCTCTTTAAATGCAAAATGTTTAAAGTGTACCTGAAGTGTACTTGCAATAGTTCCACTATAACAATTAAAAATATACTAAGTATATCTTTAATTGTACTTCAGCCCTACTTCAGCACAATTAAAGTGCATATTACAAAGTAAAAAATTTGTTGTTACAATTTAGCAGACTTTAAGTATACCAGTTTAGTATACTAAAAGTATAATTGCAGGGTATTTTATTAAGTAAATAAATATTAAAGTGTATTTATAGTATACTTATAAATAAATGCATTTCAAATACATTTAAGTATATTTATTTTCCACTATGGCAACTCAGAAATAAATTACATTTTAAAAAATAATCAAAAAGAAAACGATTCTTCTGAATTGTAAAAAATATTTCAGAATATTACATTTTAACTGTATACTTTTAATTCAATAAATACAGCCATGGTAACTATGAAAGATTTCTTTAAAAACATTACAAATATCTTACTAATGGTAGTGTATGTGTTAGTTGGGAATTATTTAGAAGCTGAGTCTCCCTCCCTTTGCTAACAGCTTTCACTCTTCTGGGAAAGTTTTGCAGTAGCCATTTTCTCTCATTCAACACAAGAGCATCACTAAGGACAGGTAATGATGATGATTCAGGGGGTCTGGCTTTTAGTCTGTGTTCCAATTCATCTCAAGTAGGAGTTGAGCTTGGTGCAGGTCAGTCAAGTTCTTCCACACTTGAATCAGTAAAACATTTCTTGATAGACATTTCTTTCTACACTGTGTCATTGTGATGTGTGATACTGGAACAGAGAATAGCTTCCCAAAACTATTGCAAGAAATAAGCACACAATACACTAGAATGTCATAGCATTAAGGTTTGTTTTTACTGGAATTAAGGGGCCAAGCAAAATCCTTTCATTAGAAAAGGGCCACAATGTCATGTCTCTATAAAACAAATGCTATGACATATTCACATGGCTGCCTAGATACTATTAACATTTCAAAGTGCACCATCTTGAGATGCCCGCACACTCCATTAATCCTGACAGGAATCAAGCTTTCGGACAAAGATAAATGAGTAGACCACTATAAACAAATTCAGAGACCGAAAGACGTGAAGACATTAGCTCCAAATCCTAATGAGCTGCCTTGCCGCCCACTGCCTGCATAGGAAGCTGCTTTTATGGCAGAATCCTAACTGAAATGGATACACACATTGCTGTCTTAGAATCTGGCTAAAAAAGAAGGCATCATTATTATGTCAAGAGCATGTCTATTTTCAAACACTTAAAGATATAGATTAGAAACAGAGCTATTGAGACTGAAAATGCATCTGCTTCTGCATTGGACATAAAGATAAAACAGCAGTACATATGGAGGATATGACCAGACCAGTGATGCAAAGATGTGGCCCAAGAAGCTAAGAGCCTGCCTAAAGCCCAGGGCAGGAGATGTGAATGTAGGGAATCTCTCCTAGAACGCTTCCTCCCTGAGGCCAACAACTCATACTGCTACATTAATATTTACAGTATGGACTATATACAGAGATATTCATTTGACACATTCATTACCTTTGAAAGCTCCAGGACCCATTTTTTTCTAACGTTACAAGTAAGCTAGTGTGTGTACATAACTGTTCAAAGGTTTGT
This sequence comes from Cyprinus carpio, assembly GCF_018340385.1. Taxonomy (NCBI): domain Eukaryota; kingdom Metazoa; phylum Chordata; class Actinopteri; order Cypriniformes; family Cyprinidae; genus Cyprinus; species Cyprinus carpio. Next base: position 16,058,606 of record NC_056609.1, on the reverse strand, counting down.
GGTTGATAAAATTTTTAAAATGTTTTGGAAAGTCTCACCAAGGATGCGTTTGATCAAAAATACAGTCCAAACAGTAATATGGTGAAATATTATTGCAATTTAAAATATCTGTTTTCTATTTTAATATGTTTCATGTAATTTATTGCTGAAGATTTTCAACAGCCATTACTCCAATCTTCAGGGTCACATGAGCCTTCAGACATCATTCTGGTATTATGCTGATTTGGTGCTCAAAATTAAATGAATGAATGAATGAATCTTACTATTTCTACTACTATTAAAAAGTTGTTCTGCTTATTTATTTATTTGTATAGATTGAACACATTCATTTGAAATCTCTGTGGTGAAATTAATGTGGATTTGCAAAATACATTATCAGAAAATAGCAGTTCTCTCGGTTTCTAGCCAATTCCAGCTATTAAACATCCAATTTTGTAAGGCAGATGTCCAATGTATATATTTAATCACATGCATAACTCTATAATCTCTTTTTTTTCCCCTACGCAATAAACATGAACAAATTTATGTATGCAGGAGAGCACTAGAGTTCAGTATTGGTTGGTGCACTCATCTCATCTTGGCTTCCAGCTCACCATCCCTCTCAAGGAATCCAACTGTATGAACTTACTGGAACAAGGAATTTCTTAATCTCCTCCAGGGCATGGCTCATGCGGGAATAGGCTTCTCCAGGTGGTGCGAAAACTTCAATTAAAACATGAAGATCGTTGCTCAAATGGGCATATTTCGCCTCTCCACTTTTCCTCAGCTCTTCCTCCTAGAGATGGAAAAATATCAAGTCAAGACTTCTGTGTGAAGAATTAATTATCATTAATGAATTAAATAAATAGTACTTTTTTCCACCACCCCCAATCCACATTATGCATATTTTGAACTGAGAGTGAACTGGAAAGGCATTAAAGGGATAGTTCACCCAAAAATAAATTCTATCATCATTTATTCACCCTCACGTGGGACATTTTTCAAATGATCTTTTTGACCCACATAGAAAGGAAAGTCATACAGGTGCGACATGAAGGTGACAGAATAAGAATTTTTAGGTGATCTGTCCATTTAAGAAAGAAGCTCTTTTTGATTTGATGATGTTCTTTGAATGTATTTTGACAAAATGTCACAAAATTACTTTTTTAGCTCACATTTAATAATAATTCTCATAACGGCATAGGAAAATTGTGAACAATGGTACCTATCAACACCCTTACTCTGTAACACAGATAATGGGTATGTAGATACTGCAAATCAATATGCTTAAATCTTCCCAAGGGCTTTTTGTCAGAAGTAAATTGACACTGTCACCTTTCTGATTTAATTCTGCCATCAGAAGAGCAGAAAAGGGTGATATTTCACAGAAGTATTCAGATCTTTAATTCTCTCTGATTGCTGAAGGTGTTCTGTGGCTCTTCAAAAAACTTAAAACTTCACAAAGATTGTAATTATGGTAGCCAACATTTCTGTCTAATGTTGATTTCCATTCGGCTATGGCTTCTTAAAGACAGGAGGGCTTTGATGTAGGGGCCATTCACAGACGTCTGATCGCTGATTCGGGCCCTTGTAGCCCCTTCAGCTTTAATAAACACTTACCGATGCCATCTCTCTATCAAGTCAAAGTGACCAAAGCACTTTTTCCATCATGCTTTGCATCGACGAAAGGTCAGGAGACACTTAAGCTTTCACAACATTTCTGAGAGGCGTAATCATATCCATATACAGGCGCTGACGAATTGTGAAGATGTGATAATTTTGCGAGCAGACACAAATATATGAGTGTAGGATGGACGCTGTGGGTGTTCTGGATTGACTTAAAAATGGACAGACAAAAGGGGAAGCAGGAGATGTTGAAAAGTCTGCTGCCTCATTTACAGTCCTCTGGAAAACCGTTCGTCAGATGACATTTGTTCTGTTTCAAGCCTGAAAGCTTTCACGTTCCTTTCATGTCAATCCATGAAGTAAATGTTCTGTTGTTTCAAAAGGTAGGTCTGTCTCCCAGGATGCATTTCAAAAGGCACTCAAGTAAGCATGTCTAAGCACAGCAGAATCCTCTTCAAATGTGACAAAATGAAGGGTTCCTCAAATTTATTCCCAGTAAAGTACAAATAGTGAATCTGACACTTATAAGCCTGACAGTTATCCAGCGCCCCTATAGAGTTAAAGAGCTCAGATTTGAAAAATTTGAACAAAAGCTTATAAAGCTAAATAAAATCTATTCCTGAAACTCATGGAAACTGCACTATGGGTCATAATAAACGCTGCATTTATATAAACATAAAATTAAGGATATGAGTTAAATATTTCTGCTATGTATCCCCAGATATAAATTGTTGTTTTGCTTTGTGGTGAATGTAATATCCTGAAATGTTTTTTTTTATTATTATTATTATTATTATTATTATTCAGTCCATTTGCTGGCCTTAGACACGAGGGTATCATTCTAAATCCAATATTCTTTGCTTTGCTGATCCTTTGATGTAGAGACTCATCAGTTTGATGTAGACAGCAACAAGTGTCGGCCCAGATCCGGCCCACATCTGGCCCACATGGATTTAACACGGGCCAGATATCGCCCGGATCTGGGCCAACACTATGTTGCTGTCTGGTCAGCAGGACTTTAAGATACTGCACAGACAAGTCTATAATGATGCACAGCAGACTCTTAATTTAACATGTACTGTATAACAAACCTGTACCAGCTCAAGGTGACTCTTTATAATGGAATATGTTTGCATTAATGATTGCCTTTGGGATTTAAAACAATCCAACAGGCTCTTGTTTGAGTTCTGCCATAAATTTAAATAGATTTCAGACCATGGTTCATCCGCATTGTTAAAACAGTGTGAAATTCTGGTGAACAGTGTGTTTGTAAAACTTAAAAAGGAACCTTCTGCTTGTAGAAACTCCCCACATGGCTATTATATATCAGACAATGCATATTCCTGTCTCATTTGGACCACTTTTAAGCATGTAATAATGTAAGACAATAAACAATAACAAGACATTGGTCTTGTTTGGTTCTGTGAAATGATTGCAACGAAGACAGATTTTAGTAAAAACAATATGCATAATATGTTTAAATTAAAGTCTGAGGGGGATTCATTAAGAAAGGATTATAGCCCTTAAAGCATCTTTTATTTGCATGTTATCTGCATTGCTTGAGCACACTATTCACTTAAGAAATTATGTAAATCAGGTAATGGTAAAATTGGGGCTGTGTGCATGACGTGATCTACACAGTGCTGTTTGCACAATGCTGATATATAAATGGAGGCAAGGCCACATACAGTATACACACTATACAAGGAGATGTGAAAATAAATCCAAGATACAACCAGATCAACCAGATCATGTTGCAACAAATTGTTCCGACATCAGCTTTTGTGTAAATAATTCATACTTCTCAGGTAACTGTAAATGCATTGCTGATTGCACAAACAATGTTTCTGTTGACTTTGTGGAAATCTTATGATAACAAAGTTTAATTTTCATCATGGTGTTGTTGAAAAAAGGATTGTTTCATGTTATTGGTTAAACAGCACTCAAGATTGTTGTAAATATGCACGCATCAACTGAATGCTATTAATATGCCAAGTCTCCATGCTTCACTTGTGCCTAACAACACCCCTTAACAGTGGTAAAATCGCTTTGGTAAAAACACAGCCTCCCTTTGCTTATTGCTTCATTCCATTTCATATTCTACATGAAAGAAAACTAATATTTGCTTGATATTAATGTTTTTCATTCAATGGAGTTACATTCAATAATATAACATTAAAATTAACATTTTATTGAGCTGGGGAAATCAGGATGGCTTATTATGAGATGACAGGAGCAGCAAACCGAGAAATATTACATTTGGAACAATTCTCTGGCTAGGTAATGACCAGTATGTCTCTTAGGGCAACTGTTTGGCTGAATCACAAAATACCATTTCTAAACATTACACTCACCACAACTCAATCCAAAGCACTTGTTTAAATCAGATCCACTGAGAAAGATCCATACTGCCAATAATCTAAACATCTCCTTTACAACCTAGAGATGTTGTTAATTCTACAAACACTGACAATTAAAAAAAACATAGGTCTGTGAGCCTGCTAGGCTTTACTTTCAGCCAAATAACTCAGTATGTGAGTCAGTGCTATGTATTTGTGATATATCGTTTGCAATATATATTTCTTTTTTCAAGAATTTAAACAACATAAGTAAATGCTAAAAACAGCAGTTCTTCCTTTATCTAGGAGAATATAGTGCAGGTAATGATCTTCAGTCTCAGCATCTTCTTAAACTTTGCTCTGTCAACCACTGCTGATGCTTGTTAGACTCAAAGAAATGAAAGGTTTACAGTATTTAAGGGATAAAGCACTCTGCTCTGGGACAAATGAAGTGTGCATAACATGTAAAAGCTTATGGAAGCCCATTTCCTCCACATTAAAAAAAAATCATGGTTTGGTAAATCATAAATATGATATAAAAATAAAAAATTATAAGTCATAATTTAAGGTAAAAAGTTGAAATTAAGACATACTAAATCATAATTAGTATAAAATGGAAAAAACATAAGATAAAAGTTATAATAATTAAAAAGTTGAAATTGGCATAAAAGATCATAATTGAAAAAAAAATGGTGTCATTTGATTTATTTTATTTTAAGTAGGCAATATACAAAAGAGGTTTTAAAGTTAAAATAATAAGATAAAAGGTCACAATTGTGAAATAAAAAGTCAACATTTTATGTCATAATTAAGACTTAATCTCATAATTATGACTTAGTATGTCATAATGACCTTTAACTTATATATTACTTTCTGACTTTATATGTCATATCAAAACACATTTTTTTATTTCGTGGCAGAAACAGACTTCCATACAATTATTATACTATTATACTTTCTCATTGACAAAAATCAATATATGGTTTAATACAGGTCTAATCAAATGCAGGTAGTTTGTTTCTGTCATGAGCAGTCAGTTTAGATATTAATATCCAAAAACATACTGGTACAGTTATGGTATACATAGTTACAGAAAAATCAATGTTAATCATAATAATAAGCATTTATGGAATATATTAAATTTATACAGTACACAGGAGGATAAAGAAAGAAGTTGCCAGTCATCCTACCTTGCCTTTATCCCTCATTGAACCCTTGCCGAGGATGGACATCTTTGCTCCCGTTTCCTCTTGTAATCTTTTCATGGAATTGCCCCTGGGCCCCAGCAGTTTCCCAACAAAATTAAACTGTAATAGAGGAGAGAAAAGGCAATACGGTTGGTCTCTCACACTGCCTGCTTCCTAGACAGCTGCCTCAGTTACCTCACAGTCAATAAAACAGATTCAAAAGTAAGTTGGTTTTTCTCATCATGCACAAAAACTACAGTGAGAGAATGAAAAATTATTTTTGGGTTCAAAATTAAATCTGTGGCAGTCGTCGATCATTTTTAGGTTCAAGTTTTTCAAAAGCGATCAAAAAAGACGTGAGAGTCTACACCTGTTTCTGCAGGGTACTGCAGCCGCTCATGTGTCTAATCGATGTTTGGGGTCAGTGGTTGGGCTCTGCTGCTTTCAGAGATATTATAACATGTACCAAATGCCAAAAGGGATCTTCAAAATGAAGCCCATGCTTGAATGAGGCATAATATAATGAGTTCATTTCCAATGGGGATTCAAGAAATACTACCCAGATGATGAGCTATCCAGCAACTGCCTTGGGGCAGCAACTAACATTTCAGTCACACAGCAGATCAGCGGTCACTGAGAACACTTGGCCTATTTTAATGAACGTTCAGGAAAGTACAACAACACAAATGTGTGTTGGTGCTGATGTCCATCGTCTGAAGTTCATCGTCTGTATATTCTGGTTCAAATAAAGTTCAAATCCCTCTCTGTCGAAATCTTTAGGCATGTTTACGAAGACTGCTTGTAAATGCATTCATTGTGGCACTCTCATGAATGCACGTCAAAAACTGACATGGAAGAGAAAGAAATTATTAAATAAAATTATTTTTGTTTTCTTTGCACAGAAAAAGTATTCTTGTAGCTTCATAAAATAAAGGTTGAACCACTGGTGTCACAATTTTAATGATGTCCTTACTACTTTTCTGGCCCTTAAACATGTCAGTTGCATTGCTGTCTATGCAGGATCAGAAAGCTCTCTAACTTCATCAAAAATATCTTAACTTGTGTTCTGAAGATGAACGAAGGTCATACAGGTTTGGAATGAAATGAGGGTGAGTAATAAATGACAGAACATTAATTTTTGGGTGCGCTATCCCTTTAAGATTAAGAGGCCCAAATAAATAAATAAATATTGGTTGTGTATAACTAGTCCACTACTGTGACAATTCAACTATAACACAAATAAAGCATTCTGTATGGAACACATTTGTAAAATCTGACTTTGCATAATATTAGCGATATGGCTGTTTACTACAGTATTTGTATATTTCCAGCCCAATGAGCCAGACATTACTCAGGGAAGTGAATTTGTCCTTCAAATGTTTGCAAAGGTTAGCTGATATGTGGCGGCCAGAATGAAACAGTTGGCAATAACACATGTTGACATACCCTGCCTAGCACATGGCTGGAAACTCCTCAACACATGCTCTACCCAGTCAGCCTGTAGATGCAGCTGTAGGGAACTCTAGCTGACGAAACGCAGAAGAATCGTCACCGAATTTGGCCAGAGTCACAAAGCAAATGCAAACAGTTTCAGGTGAAAGGGTGAGGTGTGGGTAGGGCAGTATATTTAGCAACACTGCAGCACTGCGCCAAAGCAGCATGACCAACTCTTTTGGAGCGGATGAGCTGGAGGTGTGCCGTTTGCATCCCCTCTGATGGGGTGTGTATGACAGGAATACTCTGCAGCTGGCTGGGTGCCTCGGAGCAGATGGTTGCCTCAGCTACAGTGTGAAGATGCTCACTGGGCGGCTGCAGTGGAGTGGCCTGTTTTCATTAAGCTAATGAATGTCTGGAGCCACTCTCCTGCTCCACGGTGGGCAATTTAGGCTTTATTAGGGGGCACAGTTCAGTGCTGGATGAGGTTTGAAGTGATGCAAGCTGTCCCTCGCAGTCCCCGGCAGAGGCAGGCCACAGAATGATGGGCATTATGCAGCACTGACAGGCTGAGGATGATAAACCTGACAACCGGAGGCATAAGTGTCAAACTGCATCGGCTTATTATGAGCAAATGGGACTTCTAAGAAAGAGTGCATAGTGTGCTGTTGTGATGGAGACTAGATCACTAACTCTCACTTCTGGAGCCTGGATCAGTGTGTACATCGGAAAACCGCCAAAATCCAGGAAAAGCATTCACTGTTGTGTTTATTGATAACTAAAAAAAGCTTGGATGGCTATTCAGTGTGCTGTCATGCAGAATCACTTATTATTGGAGCCCGCAGTGACTTCAGAGTGTGTGTGTGGCTGGCTGAACAAATGACTTTTCACACATGAGTCCCTTTGACAGGGACCTTCACCTGCGCTCGGCGCTCTCTCGTGTGCATTACATTGATTTCTCTGTCAAAATCTTTTCAGAAGTCATTCAAGCCACTCAGACCACTAAGCTCTTGATCAGTTTCATATTGGTACAATCACCAGACACATTTTACTATCATCACATACTGACAGTCATCCTATTGGAGACATTTTTGTTGATTTGTCCAATATGCTATAGCTAAACAATCTGGAGACAAAAAACATTTTTATCCATTGAGGGCTATGCAAACATAACCGTGTTTATTTATTTATTTATTTAGAATGTGAAGATGCTGCACAGCAAAACTGCATAAATTAAAACATGGATGAAAAATATCTTAGTACAATAGTAATATGATTCTGTCATAATTTCTTTAAGTTAAGCCAAAATTTTATTTTGGCAAATCTTTGACATTCAGTGTGTATTTTACTGTAGTTCTTTTCTCTAATGAAACTGTGTAAAGCTGGTGAAGTGACTCTCAGAGCAGCTCTGGAGATGAAGTTCATGTATTCATGTTCTTATATATTGAGACAGCAAGCAGTAAAAACACTGTGAGTACAGACTTGTCATGCACTGATTGGCTCTAATCACATTTAAGTGATTAATCGATATTGAATAAAAATCTTTAAAGCTTATCATCGGTATCAACATATCACTCACAGTGTTTTTAGTGTCTGCTGTCTCAATATATAAGAACATGAAGACATGAACTTCATCTCCAGAGCTGCTCTGAGAGTTTTCACCAGCTTTACACTGTTTCATTTGAGAAAAAACTGGGGGTGGATAAGGACAGATCCCCTCATTTGATTGTAAAGCGCTTTATGTGTACAGCAATCCACAATAAAGTGCTATATAAAATCCTTCATTCATTCATTCATAAATTATATTGCAATCTTGATACAATATTGTTTATCGCCCAGCCCTAATTACCATAGATATGAATGTAAATGCCAATGCATAACTATCTCCAGGTATCACAGACCTCCTTTTTTTGTCAGGAATTATATCTGTTAGATCAGGTTTCAACAATTTTGAGAATCTTTGCACTAAGACCAACTTTACTTGTTAATTCAAACTTCCTCAGAAAGAGTCTTAAGAATTTAAAATCTTTTTCTAATGCATTGTGTACTTAATTCTGAATTTAATTTTGTGGTGCATTAAAGGGGTCAGATGATGGGTTGTAAATTTTTCCTTTCACTGTGGAGTGTTACAAGATCTGTAAAGTTGCAAAGACTAAAGTCTCAAATCCAAAGAGTTATTCTTTATAAAAATTAAGACTTGTCCACGCCCTCCTAAAATGCCTCGTTTAAACACGCAACAACATCATAACACAGCCCAAATGTTCACGCAAAGAAAGAAGGCGTAACTTTTATTCTCGCTGTTGAACAACATGCCGCCATGTTGTGGAGATGCTGTGTGTTTCACTGTGAAAGTGAAACTACTTTGTTTGGCCTTCCAAAAGAGGACGATATCCGCTTCATCATGCCAAGAGCTGATCCATGCTGGTCACTGAGGAAATACATCAACTTCACGCTGTGGATCACCAGATCGGCTTTCACCGTGGTAGAAGTGGAGTCCAACCCGGGGTCGTCACATGTGGTCGCCACAAGCCGGCCTGCCACTACTTTGTTGAATCCGCCGGCTGTGCAGCTCTCAAGTCCTCTGGCCGTTCCTCACTCAAGCACGCAGTGATGCTGTATGGAGAACTGTTTCCGGAACCTGCAGACTAGCCTACAATGGGTCTGTGATCAAAGGCTGTTCTATAAAATGGAGCAATTCCAACTTTGCAAGGACAGTCTGGTGTTTCTGACTCACAGCCTGTAAGTACATTTTTTATATTTAAAGAATTTGCCACTGATGATTCAAACACGAGTTTTAAGTAGTGTAGAGTAGTGCTTGTTGTTTGTCGTTTCTCCAATCACAAATGCAGACATGGTTTTATGTCGCAACACAACGTGTTTGTAAAAACACAGTATAAGTCATTAATCAGTAATTAGTCCTCACTGGATGTGTAGTTTGTAATGGGTTTTATTGGTTTTGTCTGGCTGTGCTGGGAGACGCCATCACAGTATGGTAAGGGGAGTAACATTTCCATCACATGCTTGAGGTATTCAACCAATCACAATGCACTGGATAGCTGGCCAATCAGCGTACACCTCTCTTTTCAGAACGATGAGCTTTGTAAAAATCAACGAGTTTTAGAAATGCGGGGCATAGAGGAGCAACAATAATGTACAGTATGTGGAAAATAATGTGTTTTTTTAACCTTAAACCACATAAACACATTGCATTACACCAAATACACAACATAATGTTCTTTTTAGCATTGTCATATGACCAATTTAAGAGTGCTGTTCTAGAACACTTCTGTTGTTTTCAATGATAAAGTTTGTTTGTAGAGAAGTACCACTAGGTATCTTCCTTGAATCTGTGCATAAAGGGAAAGAGTAGTCACTGCCAAAGAATCTGTGTTTGAGGTGTCAAACTCCACAGCAAGTCTTGGCTGTGCAAAGAACTTTGTACATAAAGTGAAACTGTGTCAAGATGTTGCACATATTCAACAGAAACTGCGTCGATTATCATTTTCTGTTAGTGACACTGTGTCAATAGAACTGAACCGTTTGCTAGTAGCAGACGTTATTGAAAGAGTAGATTACCATATTTGACACACTGAGAAACTTTTTTCGCAGTTGAGAGGTGCAGTGCTGTTTTCCACAAATGATCTTGCAAATGCCTACCATGCAGCCATTTATGATGCAGTGCCCGGGGAGCAGTTGGGGGTTCGGTGCCTTGCTCAAGGGGACCTCAGTTGTGGTATTGAAGGTGGAGAGAGCGCTGTACATTCACTCCCCCCACCTACAATTCCTGCCAGACAAGACTCAAACTCACAACCCTTGGATTGCAAGTCCAACGCTCTAACCGTTAGGCCACGACTTCCCTCGACTTCATCAGGTCCCCTTTCATGAAGATAGCAGAGACCTTACTGCCTTTATAACACACGAGTGTCTGTTCCATTACAAAAAACGTCTGCTATGGATTAGCTTCAGCCCCGTCAGCATTCCAAAAATTTATGTCCACAATCCTCGAAGATGTTCCAGGTGTCCATTGTTAACTGGAGATGTCATCGTATTTGGTGACTCTATTGCTAGCCATGATGCTCACCAAAAAACAGTAATGCACAAACTTCAAGAAGCAGGGCTGTGTCTTAATGAGCAGAAATGTAAATTTCACCAGGAAAAACTCAAACTTCTGGGCCATTCCATCTCTAAAGAGGGACTGATGCCAGTTAACAGTCACATGGAGGCTATGTAATGTAATGCTCCACCTCCTTTGGACGCGTCTATGCTAAGATCGTTTTTAGGTCTTACGGCATGGTATGCAAAATTCATTCCAAACTTTGCACCCGTAGGCGAACCTATGAGAGATGTGCTTAGAGCAAACTCAGACTTCACATGGACTACCAAAGCTCATAAGAGTTTCCAGAAAGTCAAAGAACTGATTGCACAGAGCTCCGCACTGGCATTATTTGACCCTGCATTGCCTACAATTGTCACAACAGACACATCAGATTACGATATCTGTGGTGTCTGACCCAGCTCCATCCAGATAAATCAGAAAGGACAGTGGCTTTCGCTTCCAGAGCCCTTGCTTGTGTCTGGACCACTGAGCGTTGGAGAACGTATCTGTGGGGCATCAAATTCAAGTTGAGGTCGGACCATCAAGCATTGACTACCCTCTGAACTACTAAGGGTATGGGAAGGGCTGGATTGGAGAGTAACACGATGGTGTGCCAGATTGCTTTGCTTTAATTATGATATAGAATATAAGCGTGGCACTGACAACTAGGTCACAGACTGTTTGTCATGCTTGCCCCTGACAAATGAAACTTACCCTGATGTGTACTCTGAACCAGAAACTGTAGCTGCCGTGAGCACCCTGCTATCAGCTGTGCCACTGACCGAGTTTGCTGTTGAGTGCTCGTCCTGCCCTGAGCTCAACAAACTCCGCAAGTATGTTGAGAACAGTTAACCGACAACACCTAAGACTATGTCTGATGACATGATTCCTTACTTTCTGGTAAGAGATGAACTGTAGATTCATGACTGGAACACATTGGTTGATTGTACCACTCAGTTTACGTTCAAGGTTGGTCACTCTAGCTCACGAGTGCCATCAAGGAAGTGTGAGGACCAAGCAAAGGCTGAGAGCGCTATTTTGGTGGCCTAAGATGGATTTACAAGTACAGTCCACCACTGCAGCCTGTGTCACCTGCCAGCTACACGATAAGACAGCTAGAACCACACATGCACCACTGACACCGGTTCAGAATCCAGCTTGCCCTTGGCAGAAACTTGCCATGGATGTGGTGGGTCCTTTTGAGATAGGTCCTGCTAGCTGCACTATTACATTAATTGACTATTACTCAAAATGGCCAAGAAATGGCATTCAGATTGAACATGACAGCAGCAACTGTTTCGAGTTTTCTGACATCAGTCTTCAGCCAAAAAGGGAATCCACTGGAGATTGTTACTGACAATGGCCCTCAATTTCTCTCTTCGGAGTTTAAAGATTTCCTGCAAGAGAGAGAGAGATGTCAAACACATTCGCACCTCCATATACCATCCTGAAGGAAATGGAGCAGTTGGGAGTTGGAATAAGGCACTGAAAGATGCCATTCTGAATGCACAAAGAGAAAGAACTCCATGGACTTCCTCTGTGGTAGAATTCTTGCAAACGTACACAGCTACTCCTCACGCCACTACAGGAACATCTCCTTTTGAGCTTTTGTTCGGGAGAAAGATGAGGACAAAGTTGTCAATTCTCACGCCATGCAACATAACCCCTGCTACAAGGAAACTGAGAACAAAAGTAAAGAAGAAACAACTAAAAATGAAAGCGTACGTAGATACAAATCAGAAAGCAAAAATTCCAGAGCTAAGGAAGATTATCAGGAGAAGAGGAATGTAAAACCAAAAACCAATTAACCTACAATGCAGATTATCAGGAGAAGAGGAATGTAGAACTACGAACTCAGTGACGGACAGACATGGGACGTGTCTCATTTGGTACCACTGCATACAGATCTCAGGTCAGCGGAACAATCAAGTTAACAACAGAAAACGTTGATAGACCAGCAGAAGGACAGTGTGTCAGAAAGAAGCCAATGTGGCTGAAGTACTACAGGTATGTAACGTAAACCTTGATAGTAAGATTGAAACCAAGATATGTTTCAGGTTAAGTCAAACTGTTCAAATTTTTACATAAATGTTAATGTTGTACATGCTTGGTTAATAAGACATGGTTCAGTAAATAGGTAAAGTATAAAAGAGCAAAACCTAATCAAGCTTATAGCAAATTCCTGAACCTTGTACTAGGTCTTTTGTTGATGTTTTGTATTACTGTACAATTGCCACGGTAGTACATTATTACTGTTGAATACAAAAAAAAAAAACATTTGTTCAATGAAAACTTCTGTTGGTTAAGAAGTACCTCTAGGTAATTTTGTAAAGGGTTGTCAATACATGACACAATGTAGGAATGTTTATTTGAGAGTTTTTTGATAATGATGATTACCATATTTTGCAGAGTGTGTTCTTTTCTGATTTTTGCTGTTTAACACTGTCATTCTGATGTCCCATAAATATGATACTAAATTGCCACCAGTAGGTAGCAGCAAGTCTCCGTCTTAATATGGGGGATCCATTGACATCATTCATTCAAAACGGCTGATTAGAAACAAAGCTAGTGATTGTCTTCTTTATGAATGGGCCACTTTCATTGACTCAAATGATTTGTTCAAAAATTAAGATTCATTCAGTAACAAATGAATGAGCTCATTCATGAATTACTGTTTGAATGAGCACAGTGCTGGTCGGATATGCACTACAAATCTTACTCTGGAAAACTTTTTTAAAAATGATTTAGGTAATCTTGTGCCGAAACAGAGATAAACAGACAGCATTTTTGACTAATATTACCACATTTAATACTAGCATGTTGTTTGTTGAGCTGTTTGTTTAAAATCAATTAATAAATTGCGACCACGCCACCATAGGGGAAAGCAACACTCTTGATATGTGACATAAATATTAAAAATAAAATACATAAAAATAAAAAATAAAACCACATCACAAAACATCTTATATCCCAAATATCATAAATCAGCCTACATCCTAAACTGAAAAACCCCTTCATAACTGTACTGAAAAAACTGGTCATGATGTGGTGGTATTTTTTTTTTTTTTTTTTTTTTTGCAAAGTTACAAAATGTCAGCTCGCACAGAGATAAAAACAACAGTTAACTATATTAGTACACGATAAATACTATTGTTTGTTGACTGGTTGTAGTAAAATCATTTACTTTTTCGATCACGCTGACATTCTGGAAAGCAACACTCTTGTCACAGCTTAGACATTTTGACTATCTGCATAAATCTTAAAAATAAAGATCTTGACAGACATTTTGACCCCATATCTTGAATTAGCTGCCTATTGTAATCTGATATAGTTTCATCATTTACTGAAGACACTGTCATGATGTAGGGTTTTTATTTTTTAATTTTTTTTGCGTTTTGAATGTCCAGCTCGCTACTATTTAAACATTAACATATTAATTCACGATAAATATTTTGGCTACACCTTTGCCGCTCATTTTCTTTCCGCATGTCAGGGCTGTCCAGAAGCTCACAATGCTTTACACTGCAAGTCCTAATGTACAAAATGGATCTTTTGAGGTCATACCCTTTTTGTTGCCACGTCTGTCCTAGGGTTTTAATTTAGAAATGATCCTCGCGTTCATAAAATCCACATGCTACTATTAAAACTATCAAACTCAAAAGACAATATGGAAACTATTTAAATCACATGACCCTTGTGGCATTATTTAAACGAAAACCAGACTCCGGAGGCCGAATATCAACGTAAATAAATGAGTAATTTGTTCCGCTTTAAATTCAAAATAAAATATTGTAGCGAAGGCACTTTATTTAATTTTCAAAATGATGTTTTCTTTATTATTTTATATTATTGTTTAAGTCATCCTGCAGGCCGGATTGGACACCTCTGTGGGCCGTATGATCTACACATTAAGCTAAAGAGATATTTAGCACAAGACACATGCTAACTTGTGTTATTTACAGATTTGGGCTTCAGACTGTGCCAATTAAACCTGGAATTATAGACTCTGCAGAAATAGCTACAACAGCTACAGTCTGCATCTTATGCTGTATAAATGACTATGATGTCTAGGGCCAATAAACTTCTAAATATCCTCAAGGCTGTTTCAGCAAAAATGGCACAAAACTCCTCAAGCTTCACAACAGAATGTGCTGCCAGCCAAAGTTGGCAAAGGAAACACTTAACATAACCATTAGTGCAGTTAGGCTGTTTGCCTCTGTTTGAGTTGGAGGTTGAAACATAGCACCCTTGCCATAAGCTGTGAAACCAGATAAGATCCACAGATGGGGTTAGATGTCTACTGCCAGTGTAGCCAGCTGTGCTGCTAGCGAGGCCGAAGACTGGCTGATAGCAGGATTATTGCTGGGGACTAGGACTGGGAGAGATGTAATAATGGCCAGGAGAAATGGCTTGGCCGCAGTCAATGGACATGGGCATTAGCAGAGAATGGTTGAAACAGTGGCAGCGCACTATGGTGTTAAATAGAGGCGGGAGTCAAAGGGCCAGTGCTGGCTGTTAGTAGAGGCTAATGAGCTATGAGAAAGAGGGAGAGCTTTGATACTGGCCAGTATTCACCTTATATTATTAGCTTTAACATCAAAATAAGTCAGGATAATGACTAATAAAAAGTATATTTGAATATTTATAATAAATACACTAACTATACCGTTCAAATGTTTGGAGTTGTTACAATTTTGTGACACTTTAAAATAACTGTTTTCTATTTTATATATTTTAAAATGTGATTTATGTTGATAACATTTGTGCTGCTTAATATTTTTGTAGAAAATGTGATACATTTTTCAGGATTCTTTTATGAAAAAAAAACTGCATTAATTTGAAATATAACTTTTTTGTAAAATTGTAAAAGTCCTTACTGTTACATTTGATCAATTGAATGTGTCGTTGCTTAAAAAATATGAATGTTTTATATATGCCCGACTTACTTTACAATATTATAAATTATGAGCAATATAGAATGACTTTAAAGTAAAATTGTAATGTTAAAGCCTCGAAACCTTTATCATATCTCAACAGTGACATTAACAAACCTCTCTTAACATTTATAGATCTAATAATAATAATACTCAAATAATGATAAATATCACTTGTAAAAAGTATTAGCAATATAATAATTATATTATTATTGTTGTTGTTATACTAATATTTAAGCATATTTATTATGAAATGAAATGAGAAAATAAGATGCACATAAATAGAACGCATAACAAGCACGCATGATATCAGATTAAAAACGCATGTTCCAACATTCTGAACATTGTGTTCAGTGCAGCTCTAGAAAAGGTAACAGCCTGAGGAAAAGTTGATGATGGATCCCCTGCATTACAGAACCCATATTGAGCTCTGACACTCTGGGGCTGACAGCACAGATGCAGGGTAAACAAACAGCACATTAAGACCATCTCAGAGTCAGGAGGCTGACAGGTTAAAAGACTGCTACCCATACAGATGAGAGGCATCCACTCTCTTCCCCAGACTACATTTCCCATGTCACTTTGGTGTCTGCTCTTAAAACGAAATGCTGTCCTGGAAAGGTCAAAAAGCTGGAAAGGCACACATTTACAAGTTTTCCAAGTGCAAAAATATTTGTTTGCTAAAGATTATGGCAGCAGCATCACAAATGAATGCCTTTCTGCTGGCTGCTTAGTGAGTGTGTTATCCCATGGGGTGCTGGTCATTTGAAACATACTGGGATAAGCCTTATAAATCGATTAGGAAAGAAGCCATATTCCCATAGGCTCAGTGTTTCTTTCCATGACTTTCCGTCTCTCCAAATCTTGAACCAACAACTGTGCACCACAAGAAAACCTCATTATCTGAGCTCATGTTTGAAATTATATAAATAACCTTCCTCAAAACAAATAAAAGGCGCCTCAGCAGGCTTTTAATTCATTAAGAAGATACAACTTCCTCACTATTGTTGATTTTTTTTTTCTTCTACTGTCTACTGTTCGATTCTGAATCTTTTCAGCAGCTTATCTATGTTAAACACCTTTGACAAGGTTGGTCGGCCATTGGGACTAGGGAATTCTTTAACAAGACAACAATTGGATTATCTTTGTGTGCAGAGCTTGCCTACACCTCCATGTAAAGGTCATATAACTGGAGACAGATAAGCCACAATCTATGGGGACAACAACCACCGGTGTTACTATTCAACGGATTAGTTGTGTTTTCAGAACTATAAAGGCAAACCTTGTGGTAGATCAGTTTGCGTCTGTTCTTGTTGCTGGTTTTTAATGAAAGGTTTAGGTAAAGCTGGGTGTTTACTTTTGCAATAAAACAGCATTGTGAATTCTCAATGCTACACTACAATAGTTTTAAGAATATCTTCAAGATCTTTTGGCTAAACACGAGTTCAATTCTTGCTGTCAAATGCTTAAAAATATGTTCCCATGCTTTCATTTCTTGCATGCCTGACTTTCTTTACAACACTTTAAATAAGACGCAATTAAGCAATGACAATAATGTAAAATTATTATGTTAAAGCCTTGAAACCTTTTAAATCTTTTAACATTAAGTCATATCTAATATAGTATACACATAATAATAACAATATTAATAAAACAACAGTTATTTAATAATTATTATCATTATATATGCTAAATTAGATGTTTTTATCTCTATCAATATTAAGAGTTATGATAATAAATAATTATACATTCTTCATTATATGCTAAATATGCAGTGTATATACTAGATATACACAGTATATACATACAGTATGTGTGTATAAATATCAGTGTTTCCCATTCATTCCCTAGAATACCTATGTATTATATTTATACTTCTCATTATGACATGTTTATATGAATGTATTTCTGAAGGGAACTGACTGACTTCAGAAAAGTTTTGATGGCATTTTCCCGCATAACCTCCATATAATGCATTTTAAACCAAGGAAACGCTATATTACTGCTGTTCCATAAGGGCCACCTGCTGTCAGAGAGAGTGAATTTGTGTTCTCATTCAGCCTGTCTGTCGTTTTTGTTTCATTTTAGGATAATTTCACAAGATAACGTCAGATCATTCTGTTTTTGCCTCAAATGTTGAAATGATACAATCAAATTGAAATCAAAAACTGCTCATGCTACATGTGTGTAGGATCTTTTTTGTATCATGATTAAAATGCAGTGGTTGGCTGTAATTTTAAATGGCTTTTTAAAAAAATAAATATGTTTTGTTGTAGTAGTAGCAGCAATTGCCTATTGGATAGACAGATATCCTGTAGATACTATTTGCATTTCATCAAAAATATTTGCGTTGTTGTTCCATTCTGCCATGCTTACCACATTTCTACCTTCAAGGAATTATTTATATCCTGATTTGACATGGGTTTGAAATAGTGCAGCATAACAGTCAGAAAATGGGCTTTAATGGGCGATGCAGCTAGCGCCTCGATCCAGGTGCTGATGATGCAAGGTTTTTTGGCAGCACTAGCATGTGCTACTGGACATGTGTTTGTCAATTTGATGTTCAACCCAATGGAATCAGGTGAATGATAGCATATACTCCGCACCATTTTGATTCATCAGCATACACTGCACCAAAACAAGCTTAGCATCTACTACGCCTCTAATGAGTCTCTGCATAAACAGATGTACCCATAGGACATTTGCTAAGTCTTAATTAGAATCCTCTGACAAATCAGACACCAGGGTGGTCTGGCTACTTTGTAAACCTGTGCAAACACAATGAATTACACTACAGTGTAAAGCAAGACGTCCCAAATGTTTATGCACATGTCCCAGTTACCCCTTTTGCTGATCAAAATAACACCATCCCCTATGGGAAAAAACCGCAGACCATCATAAAACAAATTTGCAGCAATGCTCAGATGTGCAGAAACGCCCTTTGATAGATTGCCCAAATCCATCTCTTAAATCTAAATACAGTGGTTTCCATGGCGACCGTGTCTTTGACTTTACTAGATGGTGATGCAGGTACCCCATTCATCTCTTGGCCTCCTTTTTGGTCTATATGGGTGTGACGCTCTCTTGATTTCTATCAGTTCTCCCAGGTATCTGAGGTCTGTGTCAGCAGGGACTATATTTCATTCCAAACCACTGACTGAGCTTCTCTGCAAGTTATGGTAAATCATACACTTTATTTGCATACAGATAAAAGACACTGATGAAAAAAATGAAAACAGTGTGCAGTTTTGTGATGTCACAATGAAATACATACAGATCTGTGCATAGAACAGTTACAGAGGTAATACGAGCCAGGATAAAAAATATCTGGTGACTCAACATTTGGTGGACACCGTCCAAAACACATCAACTACTGTAAGCATATTTGCTGAGTTTTTCAATGCAGTAGCAGAAACTGGATTCCCAACAAGATTTAGGGGAGACCGGGAGCAATTTAACAAACTAAATGTTCTCAATGATGTGGGATGACACTTATTCAGAATATGCTCAGTAAAGTTCTCTTTCTAACTGAGAAAAAAGTGTTTTACATACACTGTAAAACTGAACAATGAAATGAGTTAATATCACTTAAACATTACAGAAAGGTCAATGTAGTTAATAGAAGAAGTTACATGAACTAAATAATTGTGTATATTAAGCTGAACTTAAACTAAATGAGTTGCAGCAAATTTCTAATTCCCAGAATGCTTTGTGTCAGGAACAGTAAAAGGAGAATAAATGTTCAAATTAAATGTTATTTTGTGTGTTTTTGCACAACATTATATATATGGGGTTCCCAAACTTTCGCATGCCACTGTGTTTTGGAATTTGAAGATCAAGGTAAATTGTACTTAATTTGTGTTCCGGGAAACATGCAAGTATCTTCTTTTGCTTCCGAAGGGCAGTACTAAATGGAAAAAACTGATATTTCAACAAAATAAGAAAAATTCGGACATCTTCATCCTGTTCAAAAGTTTTCACCCCCCGGCTCTAAATGCATCGTGTTTCCTTCTGGAGCATCAGTGAATGTTTGAAAACAGTCATAGATCATCTAGGTAACGACACACAGTATTAAGAACCAAGGGTTCCCAAACTTTTGAATGGGGCTATTTTAATAATTTCAGCTATTTTTTTGCCTTGTGGACTATATGTAAACATCTTTTATGTAAAACATCTTACTCAGGACAGTACTAAATAAAAAATAACATGCACTTACTATGATCTCTGTTATTTTGTTAAAATTATTCTCATTTTCACAGATTCTGCAAGCGGTTCCCAAACTTTCGCATACGACTGTACAACTATATATATATATTGTCTGGTATGTATATACTGTACACACACACACATGGTTTACAGGGACTCTCCATAAGCATAATGGTTTTTATACAAACTGTATTTTCTATTGCTCTAAACCAACCTTACATCTAAATCTACCCATTACAGAAAACTTTGTGCATTTTTAGATTTTCAGAAAAAAATAAAATAAAAAACACCATTTATTAGTGTCCTCATAAATCCCTTTCACATTGTAATACCTATGTCATTATATCAAACTGTGTCCTCCTCATAAACCACATAAACATGCACACACTCATATTAGTTTTATTTTTTTTTGTGGGGACATGTGGTCCTCATAATGTAGGGAATACCAGGTACACACAAACTTCTTGTATTACAATCAATTGCTTTATTAGCTAATTTTTAATTTTTCCATTAGAAGTCTGGTAATGGCACTGTAAGTTTTATTATTTTCTTATATTTAGCCAACATTTTGTATACTAGAAAAGACGTTAGTGGTCTGTGAATTATAAAGGAAAATGTTACAAATGTCCCTGGTTTACCATACTTAATATGGTATGTTTTGATCAGTAAGTGCAAAATCATGATAAATAAATAACCATGATAAAACCAAGTTGTATAAGTTGTTCTGATGCCTCTGATTTGTGCCATAAATTCATAAGTTCATAAAGAGGATTGTGAACACTAGTAGGCTGCAACTCAAAAACATAGAAAAGAAAAAGCACTCTTAAAAAAAAAAGAAAAATAAAAAATCCCCTTTTTATGTAACCTTGTCAATTCAGCACAGAGACGCCATTGAACTTAATATTCAATTAATAAAATTATTTAAAAACAATATCTGCTGTCAGTGCCACTGTACATGCATTTAATGTTTTATTTCATTTCAAATAAAGAAAATTCTCTCCAATAATTTGGAGAAAAAATAAACATACACATGCTGTCACAGTTGCCTTCTGTGGCAAAACGAAGAACACAGAGATGAGGATAAACTCAAAGTAAACAGTCTTTAATCTACAATCCAAAAGTGGTAACACAAGGCAGGCAGAGACACACAAGAACCACAACACTGATGTTAATACCATACAGGAAAACACAGGGCTTAAATAATCAAACAAATGAGATCATTAACAAACACAGGTGGATACTAATGAACTAATAATGAAACAATGAGGACAGGAACATGACCAAATATGGGCATAAGGAAACACATGAGGAGCAAAACACACACAAAACAAGGAACAGAATCTGACACATGTATTATAACACAGCAGAAATGTGCAATTAATTTCTTGTCAGGAAAAACAAAGATATTCTAAGAAAATGGGGTAACACATTAAAAGTCTCAGTCTGAAACAATGCAGACGAATAAAGATTCAGAACAAGGAATTCATGTCAAGGTCAATATATACATTACAACAAATAGTCAAAAGATACATAACAAACTGCCTTTCAAGGTCCACAAAGACCTATTCTTCATTATGCAAATACATAAACCAAAGTTAGCCTAATTTAATGAGAGGATCAAAGAAACCAAGACCGACTCCAGCTCAGTTATTCTGTGCTGCAGCCGAGATGCTCTTCCTTGGAGACAGTCTCATCAAGCATGATTAGACAAAACTCTGAGACAGTGCTGTCGTCACACGCGGATTAATTAAACGCACATAGATAAATCCTGAGGATTTGTAACAGAGAACATAACATAAAGTCTAGACTCTATAAGCTATTATCTGTTATGGTCCACAAGTTCATTGATCAACTGATGTTGAGGTATAGTGGTTTCTAAGCATTAAACTAACCTTTTTATTTATTTATTTTTTGGCTTGGCCTTTTCTATACGAGAGAAATGGCTTCTAAATGCAGCGAAACATTTAAGCTCTATATCAAGTGCCATGACAAGTAAAAGAATATACGTAGCATGGATACCTGTCAAATATTTTCTTAGCAGGACTTCTTTTCACTAATGCACTAACACTACTTTTGTCTAAATAAATTGGCAGATTACATTTAAAATATGCATTTTAATTTATTAATGATTTACTTTAAGTGAGTTAAATGACTGCAAAGGTAATCGAAAATTTGAATCATGAGAATTGAGTATGTAAAGTCAAATACAGACATTTCAGACATTTTTTTATTATCCTCTCTCACCCAGACTCTTCACCCCAAAACCTGCTTCAGTCTGCAGTTACAGAAAGAAAAGCCAGGATTCCCATAGCTCTTCATAAGGCTCTAAAAAGCATTCGTCTTGTATCAAATCAATAATAGCCTGAGCTGCTAAAATAACTTGCACACATTGACTCTGTTTTGTGCAGTCGTGTTTCGCAACAAAACTATTTCTTGCACGTGAAAAATATAACTCTTTACAAAAACACAGCTTTTTTATGCTTATATTTGGGGAAAAAATACACCCTCTTACCCTCGTACCAAAACCGATATGTAAATAAAATCTTGGAAAAATTACATAATCTACACTTAACATTAATCAATCTGACGACACTGGAAAGATATTTCTCACATTCCAGGATTATCACAAGAGATCTTTGCCATACAATTTCCATAACTACAAAGCAGCCAAGATCCTGAGGAAAGGGGGATTTGGGAAAACAAAAATCCATTGTTACAACTCGAACAAGACATGTAAAATCTAAACCTAAGGCGTGTTCTTTGTACTCTTTTTCGACAGCACAAATCTACTAAACCCATCAAACAGTCTGCACATTTTAGTACTCCAGGGATTCATTTCCTAAAGCAGAAACAGTAAAAAACGAGGGAGCATTTGAGAAGCACAGAAGCTTTATGGATCCGTCTGTGTGATGCTCTTGGGCTTTTTTCCACTCATTTTCAAAGCATCATTTTAAAGCAGCACAATGCTAAATAAAAGAGTGACGCGTGCGCCAAACGTGATAACGACAGAGTAGTCTGAAATAAATAACCACTTACCTGAAATAAAAAAACTCTGTTTTTAGCTTACATCACAACCTTCTTCTAAATAAATCACTGTTACTGACAAAAATGTGATGTGGGATATTGTTTAACATTATACTGATGAATAAAACCAGTCAGGTCTGGCTCTCTAAATACTGAATCTCTATAATCAAACTATCAGCAGGAATCAAACATAAGCACTCAGCGCCAAATACGCTACATGTCTAGTTTTTATGGCACATTTAAAGACTTCAGCTGTTATCTGTGAATAAAAGCGATCAACATAACAAATATAAGAGCTACAAAGTCAAAGCCCCACAGGAAGATCAATCAACCAACAGACAATAACATGATACAAAACTGACCATGTTGCTAAATGAAATGGTTTTATGTCTCTCTCTGTTGGTGCTCAGATGCTAAAATTTCCTAACAGATGTGTGTGAGGCCAGCTGGTAAAAAGAATAATAATTTCCTGATTACGAAATGAGGCAGAATAATGTTTGAACAGGTAGAAACAGATGTGGCGTGCCTGTTACTCTGAAAGAGCCAGGAGTCTTTTCAGCTGGGACAGAAATATAAGGTGTAAATAACAGCAGATCTGCAGTGCAGCACAAATCAGAGTCTGACACCATCTAGTTTGCTCTTGCCAGATACAGAACATATTAAGTCATTACCACGAGCACAGCAATCCCATAAAACTGATGGACTGCTTTTGATCCTCTCTGATCTCCACATGACTATAACATTGATTTGACCAGCACATCATCGCGCCTTTAGTATGTTGCATGAAGCACTGAGGTCTTACCTTAGGATACTGCTGCACCGGGATCAGCACGCGCTCCGACAGTTTGATGTTTTTGTTGCTGATGATATCCAAGTATTTCTTCACCTCGCCATCTTTTCTCAACTCGTCTCCTTCAAACTTTTCAATCTCTGAATGAAAGAAAAAAAATCGCTCGGGTCAAATAATGTCATGATTTCAAGCTCAAAATATGAGTAAAAACTCTTTTCAGCTTCCTGTGGCACGTTTATTAACAACAATTAAATAAATACTCTGTGTAGAATGTAACTTGTCGGCGTAAGCCTGCTAAGCCCTTATTCGCATGACAAACACAAATTGAAAAGCTGCTGCGCAAAACTGTAATATTTTGTGCTTGAGGAATTTTATGGTGCTTTTGAGAATTGAGCCGGAGACTTAGCAGCCACACAACATTAAAGAGGCTTGAAATGAAGCTGTCACCTGGGATCCTCCAGGGATCCCCTTCTGTCGCTGCTAAATTAATGCTCAGCAGAATTGAGAATTATGAACCTGTGCAAGTCGTGTAAAACACGGAGCGGGGAAAGAAGGGTAGGGAAGTCAGCAGGTGAAGGGAGACCATTATTTTTCACCTCGACTCTGGTGAGTCTCTCAGCTGCTTAGACCTGCAGAAAACCACATCGTCTCACTTTCACTTCTACACTGAATGTAGTGGGGAGGAGCAGCCTGGATTTCATCCCAATGTCTTTTCAAGTTTTAAGACCTGTAGACCCAAAGTGTGTTTGTTTTAATGATAGCTTAGTGTGGTGGTCTTTGTGAATACAACACAGCCTGTCTGCTGCAGTTATATGGCCCCTTATGTATTTAAAATGAAACTTTCTCTCTGTATAGTTCTTCTGTAATGATCACCTCTGTTTTTCTAAATAAACCACTTATTGTTTTTTATCAACGCTTTGCAATAAACAGCTAGAAAGCAATTATTTGCTGGTTATAATATAACCTGCTGGAATTAAGTGCAACAAAAGAGGATAAAAACACTGAAAAAAAAATAAAAAAAATAATGACAGTTATTTTCTCAGCTATTTTGAACCAGCTGGTCTCAAGTTGATTTTTAGAGGATATATGAAGTCAGTTCCCCTCAGGTGTCCTATCAGAGAAACCACAGATGTAGTTCAGCACATTTATGATAAACATGTCTCACCAATTTTTGAAAACCAGAAGGCAGACCTACTTGGTACCTTTAAAAAAAAACCTTTCCTTAATTTTGAACAGTATTATCGCTTTAAAACAGTAGTTCTTTACTAAAAACAATAGACAGAAAATATGATCTCAGTTTACATCTTGATTTTATGTATATTTTTAGCCTTTTAATTCTGATTAAGTTCTTGATTTAAATACTTCCGGTCCCCTTGGAAGCTTGCTGATGCCCCCTAGTGGGCCCCGACCCCCTAGGTGAAAACCACTGCTTTAAAACTTACAAACCTATTTTTGCTTGAAATACTTTATAACACTTACAGCCCTATGGTTGTGAGTTCAGACGCCGGCTGAGGCGATGCATGAACTGGAGAGTTTTAGAGGTCTTGCTTCATCGTGTGCCCTTCAGCATGAAACTTACTCTCAGGTGGCTGCAAGCGACTAATGGCAAAGCATCTGCAAAATGACAACAGCACGAAAAGGTGAAATTTCTATCAAAAAAAGTAAACAATGACATGGTCTATGTAAAAGTCACCTGATCGTGATGATCGATTTTTTAACCTTTTTTGTACTGGGGATGCTGTTCTTTCTGTCGCCTTACCCTTTCCTCTGTAAGGTATGAAAGAAATCAAACCAGGCTGAAAATGAAAGGAAGACCTAACAATAAGGCATACTAAGCCTAAATTAATATTTATTTTTGCATGAAACTGTAACATAGGAATTAGGAAAGTATAACCACTTTGTCCTCTTGCTTATGAACATATGTAAGTTCATTTGAAATATAAAAGTACTTCTGCAGACTCAGTAGCTGCAAATTCTCATTGTAATCCACTGGGAACAGACTTGTGCTCTGTGCATTTCTAATACTATTTTATTTGCACAGAAAAGATTTGATCAGACAAAATTCAAAGCTGCCATTATTACAACATACAAACTGCCTGTGAACAAAAACAAATTTAACATGAAAAAAAAAAAAATCAAGAGCGCTGTAAAACCTCTGTGTCTTCGGATTTCATTGATTTTGGATGCCCCTAAACGTAATGAAAGCCATCTCTTGAGTATGCCATGCATGCCTGACAACGCTAACTAATAAAAGTCTCTGGGTGCTATTTAGGAGCTGCTGATCTGATCTTATTGAATGAGTAAAAGACCAAAAAGTCCATAAATGGGCTTTTAGTTGATACATATAACAATTTCAAGGGTGAGTGACTCTGTGGAATGAGTATTGCCGCATAATGGGGAAGATCCAGGCTTAAATTCTGGCTTGGCTTCTTTTTCTGACATTTGTTGTTATGCCTTTGCATAAAACACTTCAGCCCAGCTTTTTTAAGGAGTGCCCTATATGGTTACCAATGCATAAACAATTGATTGGTCATCCAAAGGTAAAAATATACATATTCAAGCATTTAAATGTTTAGAATTTACGAAAAAAATCTCTAACTGATCTACCAAAAAGCATTCAAATCTGATTTTAAATTGATTTTTAAATTTCATCTTCTTGGCATTATAATAAGCAGAAAAATGTGCACATCACAGAATATCACATATTTTCATCTAAAGGCTCTGTGAAGTTTCTCTACGGTTGTAGTACACAAGACGTTTCTAGATTGAATTCTATGGTCCTTGTTCAGCATGAACCAATTGGGTACAATTTAAGGGATGCTGGATCTGTCAAAATAACAATGTTCACAATGACAAAAGAAAATCTGAAAAGACCTTTGGGCCTAATCTGAGGCTGATCAAGCAGGTGGATATGGCTTTTAATAATATAATTTGGAGTGTCACAGTATTGTTCCTTGATATACAATACATTTTACACCACTCGATCCACCGTTTCTAACAATCCATCAGAAAGACATAACCGTACAGAACTTTGAAGACTCACGGTCTCTCTGAAGATAGCATCCTGCTGGCTGGAAAATGAAACTTTTAGCTGAAAATGACATTCACATTGTAAAACACATCAATCTGACCTCTTGATCAGGACCTCACAGTAGGATAATACAGCTATGAAAAAGAAAGGTAAATCACTCTTTTGCTCTAGTAAAATACATTTTCAACCCAAAATCATATGAAGGTTATCTGTTACAGTTTTTTTTTTTTTGTCACCCTCACTTTGTAATCTGTAACATAATCAGTGCAAAGATTGGTTTGCACTCTCCTGATACACTCATACAAACATATAAGGTTACAAAGGTGTAGGTTTAAAGCTATTTAAATACAGATAAAGGTGATGACTCAGTCACAGGATATGGAGGAGGCAACTGGCACAAGTGAGAGATGAAAATTAGTTTGAGCTAATTGTGCGTTGTTCAAACCAGCCTTGTGTTTCTGCCTCAGCAATATTACGAACCATGGGTAATAATCACAGTACCCTTCCTATTCAGAAAAGTCAACTCTGCAGGAATAGTAGCTTTGTAATCCACCAGAACACAAATTAACAGAGAGCTGAGGCAACTGCCAAGGCCCTGTGTGATTGAACTTTCCCATTTCATAACATAAATCCAACTTCGAAGGATATGCTTGATCTATAATAAAACCCAATTTGGACAATTTCAATCCAAAGAACACAGACAAAGGATTTAATACAAACTTTTTTTGGCAGCACTTATGCTACGTCAGCTTGTGAATTGTTGCCCTGCGGTACCCAAGGGAAATTTTTTTCAATCTGCTTTACAACTTTTTTGTCTACTACTCATACTACTTCAGTGAGCAATGACCACCTTTATTAATTTTGATGAAGGTTTATATTCTGGTTAAATTTTTACTATAATTCTTGCTTAGATTTCCAGAAATCAGACGTTCTGTTTAATCTGGTTAAGAAATCAAGTTTGCATGGTACTTAAAGGGGTTATTCAATGCAGGAAAGATATGTATATTTAACAAAACTTGGCTGTCTATGTAGTAGAAAGGCATTTTTATATAATAGGTGCTATAATTGGTGCTATGTGACTGGAGACAATTGACAAAACGGGTTACGGTGTTCCCTTTTGCCAAAGTTTGCATCATCCAGCAGACTTCAGCTGACAAATAAACTGGGAGATCTGGGTGCAGGTAACATAAAGAGGACACATTGTTCATTTACATATAAATGGTCAAAATATGATCCAATTCTGATTAATATCAACATTCTTGTGCCTGTAAATGCAGTCAATGAGAAATTGATTGCAAAACACACCCACCCACACCCACCCACACACACACACACACACACACACACACACACACACACACACACACACACTATCCACTAAACACACACTATCCACTGACTTAACACATCATATGAGTGATATTACTATTTTTGAATGAAACAAATGCACTCCTGCTTATAATATTTTGAAATGTAAAATGTTATACTTCGATATGTTTGAATGTGTAACTTTATAACACCATGATTTTACAAAAGGCTTCATAATATTTGATTCAGATGAGTTTGAGAAACTCATTTCAGTTTCTGAATATTAATATATTTCCATCTTCTGCCTATCTCAACAAATATTACTCAAGTCATTACTATTAGAAACCTCTTCTCTTTTCATTTCCTTCCCCATCATACATCACCTTTCATTGTGCATCACCCTAATTTACATTACTTAATTAACCTTAGTGGCCCGGCGGGAATGTAGATATTATAGTTTATTCAGAGGTGATATCTGCACGTTGTGCATCTTAAGACAATGAACCATTAATACAGTAATCTTCTACACTAAAAATGTATGACCTTCAAAAAGATGCTTCACAGTCAAATACACTGACATTACCGCTGACATAAAGCATTCATTATGGATATGCTTCCATAATTCATATCCCTGCAACAAATGTGTTGTAATGGTTACACAACAATTCAGGGTGAATGAAAATGATTTTTCCTGGATATTTCTTAAGGGGGAGGAAAAGACACTCAACATTAATATTTAACCTCCACAGTAAAGAACATCTTGTCTTGCTTCCTAATTACAATGAAAGTGAGCCTGGCGTGTGCTGCATCACTCCTCCCTGAGCTTTTTATTAATTGGGAAAGAAGACTCTCAGGTCTAAAGTATACTTGGTTGACAGATGTCAGCACAGCTGGTTCTTGCACCTTTCAGAGGGTGCCATACCAAAATTAGAGTGACGCTAAACGAATCAGGACAGTAAATATATTACAAAGGGGTTTTTAAATGTAATTATCATTTAATTATGTTTTGCAAAAAAATATCAGAGATAGTAAACAGGCCTGTTTACACAAGAATTAAAAATTTTACCCAGCAGGTAGCAGATCTTTTTCCTTTGAAAAAAAAAAAAAGTCTTACGTATGATTTTACAACATTATAATTCAACAATGAATGGCTATATTTTTGTTAACTAATATTAAAATATATATATATATATATATATATTTTGAAAGAACTCCTTTATGCTCACCAAGGTATATATTTGATCAAAAATAACTTCCATTTTGATATATTTTAAAATTTATTTCTGTGATGGCAAAGCTGAATTTTCAGCACCCATTACTCCAGCCTAATATATTCATTTGGTGCTCAAGAAACATATTTCTATTATAAATGTTGAAAACAGTTATGTAACTGCTGTGCAATAGTTTTGAAAACCATGATTTTCAGGATTCATTGATGAAAAGAAAGTTAAAAAAGCAGCATTTATTCAAAATAGGATTTTTTCTAACATTATAAATTTCGTTACTGTCACTATCAAAAACAAAAATCCTCAAATTTGTTTATTATTAAACATACATGCGTGCACATATTACAGGCTGCCCACAACAGACTGTGCATTTGGACTGTATTCATTCAGCTATTGACAGCTCACTAACAGTAACACAGAGACAAAAATACAAAAATGCCTAAAATCATTCTGACATGCTTTTTAGCAAATCTCTTTTCTCCATTACATTTTAAATGGCTCCCCCGATCATAAGAAGATTCCTTAATTGAACTTTTGCCGGGGGGCTCGTATTATGCATGAATAAGGAACTGAGAGTGTGGCTGTCATGCATTAAAAGGACGATATGATTTCTGCTCCAGCTTTGCTCAGTCTCCTTTCACACGATGCTACAGATGAGCATAGAGAAGAGCAAAGGGACAGAGAGATAGCTAGCTTTTAGATCCCACACATTTGCTTCACCTGTCTGACGCATATTTCAAAATGAAATCACACACTTCATTTAGTATCCATTTTGTTCTATGGCCAAAATGCACATTAGCATCTGCCACGTGTATAATGTTGATGCAAATTATTCCAGGAGCACAAGGACAAGCCCGTTTGAATTTGCTGTCAGTCACCCCCCGTTCTCCCCGAAGAGTGGTATTACATCAAGTCACCAAACACACTTGCAAGGGAGTGCTACTCACTGCCTCTCACAGCAAGTGTATGGGCATCCCATTTTTAGAAGGTGTTGCTTCTAAAAATGCCATCCAGCCAGAGAAACAAAGACACTTGGGATTTCTTTGTTCCAGCTGGAGTTTCAGGAACAATCTATGCAGTGCAATTCTCTGTGTATCTCATAGCAAACACAAGTGTCATGTGCCAGTTATGCTGCTGAGGAAACTAAACAAGATGCATGGTGAGGATCAAAAATAAATATATCCTGGTGGAATATATAAATGCAAATTTAATTAGCTTTCTAGATAATAATGAAAAAAGAAATTAATCAAATGTTCAATCAAAATCAAAAAATTAAGGAAAATGACAGTCCTTTATTTCTTTCAACCAATAGTGAACCGCACAGGATTGTGGGATATTATCTACATCTGCACTGCTTCAAAAACCAACTTGGATAAAGGCACAGTTATGCGAATGCTAGATTCAGATGTTCCTTGATGCCTTCCTACCAAAATATACTGCCTACGAAGGCATCATTTTTCATTTTTCACAGCCATTAACTCAAGGAAGGCAACATGCTAAAGATTCATGAAGCCGGGGGCAAATATACAGTTGGCTGGTGGCTTGGAATCATTTGTTCCATCAGTAAGCCTACAGTATATATGGAAGGAAAAAACTAATAGTCACACTTCTAGTAGCGCACAGCTAAACAAGGTCTTCCTGTGGCCCCCAAAACATAAAAGAGACCTGGCACGTCCCATATTATTAGAACAGGGTATCAAGCCATCTATCAATTTCAGTTGTGGAAAAACATCAACATATTTATCAAAATATTAAGGTAGCTGGCATTAACCTATTAGCCTGCACATGATTACTCTGTGATAGAGAGCTGTGGCTTGATAAGTTTTCAAATGGGAAGCTGTAAGGAACAGCTGATCCTATCAACATACCCATTTTAAATAGTTCACACTCTACATACTAATGTCCAGAGGATTGCAGTAGCTGGTCTATCAGAGTCTGTGACTATGCAATCTGCAGGTCAAATTTAAACCGCAGGAGAACTAAATCAAGTTAAAAGGCTGCTTATGAAAATGGAGACATATCATTAAACATTCATTCCATCTTGAGACACGTTCTGTGGCCTAATGATTTCGTTTTGTCAGGACAAGGTTAGTGCTAGATCACACATTTGATCAACTGCATTCATTAGCACTAATTCAAGACATCTGGAAGCATATGACCTAGAATCTGAAAGATGTGTGTATTAAACCTTATAGAAAATCCTTATTAACTTGGACTGCAAACATTTTACACACACTGTGTAATTTAAAGCAATGGGTTATGAGTCTCTCAGTCAGAAGCAAAGAATGGTTTACAAACTGCTAGTTAGCAAGATCCCATTAGCCCCTGCTGGGAAATGTTGTAACTACACTACACAACTATCTGGTAATAAAAAGCATTTTTCTCAATTGACGGATACTGAAAGATGAAAGTGTATTCTCAGTAAATGAAACAATTTACTAAACACCAAATGTTTCATTTTATTATAGTAGTCCTACTAGAAGATACTTTTTTGAGGGCTCTGAAAAGCATGCAGTGTGCATCCTTGTTGAGCAAAAACCTCATTTCAAATCTAGTACTACTACTAGGTGTTGCGTCAGCCGAGCAACTGCCATTGAGATGAACGGTAATACTGACATAAAGCTTTCTCCAGATATTACATCCTTGGTTATAATAGTGAAGGGTGATTGATTACTGAAATATGACACTCATGCTATTCTATATACAGTAACTAAGGTTGTAGCAGTAGAATTTTCCCATCAGACACAGCAATCCTTGAGAGGTCATATACTACTGTTAATTAAACCACACATTAATCACTACAGTTAAGTGTGATATAATAGATGTACTGTAAAAGCAAAATCAAATATAATTAAAATTCTCTGATTAAAAAATGTTTTGTCTACAGCTT
The DNA here is from genome assembly GCF_018340385.1 of Cyprinus carpio. Taxonomy (NCBI): domain Eukaryota; kingdom Metazoa; phylum Chordata; class Actinopteri; order Cypriniformes; family Cyprinidae; genus Cyprinus; species Cyprinus carpio. The sequence continues at coordinate 16,026,536 of NC_056609.1, read as the reverse complement.
TTCTTTCAAGACACTGTTTACCCCAAACATCTGTCCAGAAATGAATGACCAGCTGTTTTAATCATATAAGAGCACTTTGATTTAAATGCTTTGTTTTCATCTCAGTTCATCAGGGATGAAACATTTCAGCAAAATCCTGCTTCATCTTTAACACCACCTTGTAATATCCATTCCTAAAATGTTGTTGCTAAGCAGATTTTTTTTCGTCCCTATGAGGCAAAGAAGGCTCATTTTAGAAAAATATACTCTAAAGTGGATGCAGTAGCAGTCTGTCCTTTTCTAAAGTAAGTGGTTTGCATCAAGTCACCTCTATAAAAGCAATTCAGCAATGTGCTTTACAAGATCAAAATGACAGACTGGAATGTGAAGCATCCTCTTTGTTCCCCCATGAGGAACAGCTCATTCCAGGTAGGTAGTTCTCTGAAGTGGACTGTCTCACCTGAAAATCAAAGCATCTGGACGGAGAAGATGAATAAACTTTAAACAGTGTCTTTCAGCCAAACTTCCCCTATCTTTTCTGAGACAAACCTGTCAACACATTTTGCTTATATCCAATACCGAAATGTAATATATGAAATATTGTCTTATATCAAGAAGACTGATATTGCCACATATGCTACCTATAAGGTGATGTTTAATTTTCACATATATGCATTCTCTGGGTAGATGAAGATATACGTTCATAACATATATAAAATCCCCAGTAGAATTTTTACATGCACATATGTTAATAATATTTTTTTATACATATGGCACTATATTTAGCAACTATATATGTGTGTCAACAATATATATTTTACTTATATATGGAACTTTATTTATTTATTTTATTGTGCAGATTCTTAAACAACAACATATACATAGCATATGTGAAAATACACAACCTGCTATTTTTTTAAACATCCAGAGCAATAGATGAAGAAAATTATGTACAGTATATGCAACTTTATTAAGTGTGATATATATATATATATATATATATATATATATGTATGTATGTATGTATGTATGTATGTATGTATGTTAATATGTTTTTGTAATTTTTTCAAAATGTCTGTTTTTTATATTTACTTTTATATTATATTATACTACTTTTATATTATTATTTATATAATGTCAACATCTATTGATGGGTTTTATTTTTACACATACATAAACATATTTGTATGGGCTAGATATACATGTTAATATAAGAATTTGTTCCAATTTCTAATAGGTTTCATATATGTTTTTACTTTTATATTACAATATATGTCATATCCTGTATGGAAACCTAATATATTTATTTATATTACATTTGTGTATAAGTTCAAATGTACTCTATGTCATGATATTTCATGAACATAAAAAAAAAAAAATGATGAACCGTACAAATGATCTCTTGGAAAACAGCCAAACATTGAGCAGATTATCAAAAAATCATCTAATTTTGTATGGCTCTGAGAAAAAAAATGAAAACAAAAGAAAAACAAGATAAATGATCCTCTGGCCATTGCTTTGCTGCACTAAAATGTCATGATAAGTATCACTTTTTTTCATATTCTAAAAAAAATCCTAAAATTAGTGATTCTAATAATTTGTGCAAGTTCTTTCACAGTGCACTGGAACTGTGCAGTTTCAGAGAGGTCTAGACATTAGAGTTACGCAGCAGGCACAGGCCATTAGCTGAAGTGCTTAGTCGTCAGTTGTTTCTAGGCCGCCTGGTGTTTAGGATAAGTTACGCTTGTATTGATCGCCGTTGTAATATTAATCACTTCCCTCTTAAAGGGAGTGACAAAATTTGTACCAAAATATCTAAGCTGTGGGAGACTCCTTGCCTGAACTCTCCTTAAACCCAGAAACTCTGAGAGTGAAAGCATTTGATTTAAATTCCCTTAATATCCCAAAATGTACAGCAAACTTAACAGTGTAGTTTTAAATCTTTAATAAGAATGCACATATCAAAGTGTTCCCTGAACATGGGCCAGAGTCATTTCCTATCCAGGTTTAAATCAGGTGTACTGTTCACTGGCCCTCGAGGTACATGCAGTACCAAGAGGCCTGACTATCATACGACATTCTGAAATAAATCAAATATGTGCTTGGGTAAATAAACACTGGCAGGGTACCAGTGGCTCAGCATGAAATTTAACGAACCACAAGGTTTGCTTTTTAAATTTTTGCCACTATTGATACATTCTTCATAGTGTCCTACCAAGGTGAGAGGTGATTAAGTTTAACATTTTTATTTCTTTCATTATTTATGAATAAATTACATACTTTATAATAATATAATTATATAACACTGAAATGTGAACATTAAATGCAAACTTTTTTACATGTCTTGGGGGAAGCACTAAAAATGAAGTCTTTCAAGACAGTAGGTGTCTACTTAGATTAAAAATGACCCACAGGAGAGTAAGTAGACTGCCACTAATTACCATTAATTCCAGTTCAATAAGCCTTTTTGTGCAGAGGCAAAATATTCAGCCTGAATAATGGTAATATAAGCTATATGCAGACTTTCATAACCATGGCCAATTTAGTTTATTTGAAAGATAGCATACAAATGACTTATTATCCCTTTTGTGGAGAGCTGTGTTACTTGATTTGGTTTCAAGATTATGACTAATTATTTTTGGCACATAAAGAGGTTTTTACTAGACACATTTGTTACCTACAGAAACCCCCTTTAACACTTTCTTCTTTGAAAAAGCACAGCCTGTTTTAAGACCCAATTCTTCAGAACCTGAATCATCAGCTCAGCCTTTCGGATTTCCCGTTCTTTCAGATGGAATTACTGGCCTGTTTACATAAAAACACTTTTAAAAAATTATATTTGCCATAAGCTTGCGGAACACTTTTTTTGGTTTGCTTGATTGCCTCTATCATATGAAAATGAATCTAACCTTCATGAATAAATACAACACATGAGATGACATGAGCTGTATGCAACCAGATGCAGGCATTCAGAACACGTCTATAAAACAAACTGAAGCAGCATTAATAGTGACTTATGTTTTAATGTAAGTTAATGTTGCACATTATTTAAAATTAAAAATATGTTTAATGTTTACAACTTCCTGATAACCAGGACCAGTTACAACTGTTGTCATTTAATTATATGCATGCTTATTCAACAGCACACACCCACTGTGCTCCCCTGCACTCGAGATAATCTGAGCCAGTGTGAGTACTTTGTAATAGCTGTAATTGCCTCTTAATTACTCTGCTTACTATCTGATGAGTTGTCAAGGACTGCTTTTATCTTATCCCAACTATAATAACTTCAGATCATATGCAATGCTACAATGTTAGGTTGTCCTTATGACCTAAAACAAATGAACACTGGGGTAGGCAATGAAATATTTAGGCTCTCTGTGCTGAACAATAAATCAATAGATATACCAGCATATAGGCTATAGCCGGTAAGTTATTGTTTTTCCATATCATATGGCAAAACGTGGTTTTAAGTGATAAAAATTTGATAAAAATTAGTCATAGCTAGCCAAATACGACAAAAATAAATAAATAAATAAATAAAAATTCGTAGACAAAAGTAGGTAACCATAACAACAGAAATCTGCTCGCCAGTTTCCCATTACGATCAGATTTGGGCTGTGCGTATAAGGCAAGTGCATGACTATATATGCTAGCTATATGATAAATTACCTATATCACAAAAACTAGTGTTTTGTTTAAATAGTAGCCTATTTTAGATAAGTGACGTCTAGCTGACTATGCAGTACTAAATGAGTTTGTGAGAAGAACATAGAAAGATTATGCAATGAAATTACTTTTATATTTAATGATTTTACATTTTATTTCTTTAGAAAAAGCCGAAGTTGCTTTGAAATAACTGACTGCCCTTTAAGTTATGGTATAATTATCATACTGGTAATTAAATGAAACAGAATGAGAGATAAACTTATAATTTGAATTTATTAGATCAAATGCATAAAGAATCATTATTATAAACAGGCTACATAGGTTTCAGTTTATGAATGCGTTTTCCGTATTGTCCGATCCAGTAGCCTAACTCGAAATTATTTCTGTGATTATAGTAAGCGACGTCGTTGAGGCACGCGAACTTTTCCGGAAGAACTGATGAACCTATTGTCGCTTATGCTGCTTCTAATTTCTTTTTTGAATTCCGTTCACTGATAACATATGTGTTGACTCTGAAAGCTCACTTGAGCGCTGTATGAAAACGAAGTTGTGCACAGTCCCAATAACTGGAAAAGATAACCTTACTACAGGAATTATTTATAAAGACCAAACCCGCCTGTGAACAATTCCCTCATTTTACTAAATGATCACCTGAAATAATAATAGCCTAAATGATAACACATGAAACGCGTGATTCATTCTTACATGATTAATGAATATTGTATTTGCGATAACGCCACAGACAATGTAGCCTACAGCAGCGACGCAACACCAAACAGATACGAGCCTAAAAATGATGGCAGAAGAAATCATAGTTTACCTTCAGCGAGAAGGCGCATCGCGTGGACGAACGACGGGTCCAAGCTCTCCTTCTCGGCAACGAGCTCTGGCAGGTACTTGTCCTGATCCATCACTGGATTCCTCTCCTGAACACCGCGAGTACAGGTGAGACGACCAAAGTGGTGAGTGATGGAATGGGTGTGTGGATGTTGCGTTTAAATAGACTGCGTAATATCTGGGAGGGATCGTGTGGTTTTCGCGCACAACGTGGAAGATATCAATGCAGTGTACCCATCTCCTCGAGTCTCTCATGTAAAACCTCCCACCTCAGACACCGAATCTGTTCTCTCACTCCGCCCATCTATATCTGGATTGGTCATCATGGCAGAGAGCCAACTGCATGCAAATATCAGATATTGTCTATAGGACTGAACAGGGGACATTCTGAGATCCCACTGCTGATCTATGACCCCTGTCCATGGTTCTGAACACCTAATCTTCAATGCAAATCTATGGTTTTGCTCTCTCTGACGAGTAACCTTGGATTTCCTTTGCGCATTTGTTTTGGAAAGACAGCAGACAACAAATGCATTGTTGTAACAGTATTATAAAGCACATATAACTGGACACTGAATCCAACATGAAATAATGGTATGAGTTATTCTTCATATGCTTTAAAGTAATAGTTAACCTGAATCGGAGAAGCTTCTGATTTTTTAAATCCCCCTCAGATCATCCAAGATGTAGATGAGACTGTTTCATTGGAACATATTTGGAGAAATTTAGCATTACATCACTTGCTCACCAGTGGATCCTTTGCATGCAGTGAATGAGTGCCCTCAGAATGAGAGTCCAAACAGCTTGATAAAAACATCACCATAACACTTCATCCAGTGAAAAAGTCCATCCCCTGTTGTCCTCTCACATCAAAATCCACCAACATCTTTGTTTGGAAATATTTTCAACTGTTTTTGCTTGTTCTGTACATATTTCTCTCCTAATTCAAACAAGATGATTTTTTTTCACTGGAGAAAGTAATATTATGGATAGAGGACTTTATAGCTGGAAACAAGTGAAAATATAGCAGTAAAATGATTTTGGTAATCGGAACAGTGCAATAACAGTTATTCAGGACAAACATAAGTTTTCCACTGCAGACAGCGGAGTTGGAAGGGAAATTTGGTAACGGCCATGAATACTAATCAGTGGATTTCCCATTTGCCTCAGTTTGCCAAGATGGATTAAGCTGTTGTGACAGACAGTCACAGATAGTGCAAACACACACACTAACACTTAGCCAAGCAGCTAAGCACATATGAGGGGGAAGGAAAGATAGCCACAGAGGAGAAGAGGAGAGAAGACAGAGAGAGAGCAAGAGAGATAGAGATAGAGAGAGAGGCAGTGAAAGGAGGAAGAGGGACAGGACCAGCTTGCCTAATTAATAACTGAATGGATTACAGTGCTGTTGGCAAACATCTGCACCCCAAGTGTCATATTTACTGTCTGCCTGTGAACTATGAACATAATTACAGAATACTGGTCCACACAGACAGAGTGTTGCATGGTAATGCTACAAATGAAAAACCATTTGGCACCAGTTATCAAAAAGTAAAACATCAAAAAGTCTCACGTGAATACTGTTTTATCCGGAATATTCCATAATATAAAAAGAGGGTTATGAAAACAAGAGCATACAAAAATAGAAAGCATGCTACTGCATTTGATAAAACCTTTTTATATACAGTATGCAAATAATTTATAAAGTGTAGTATGTCACAAAACAAGCCATGCAAGCTATATACAGTATATAAAGATGGTTTGCAAATAAATGTTTAATAGAATTTCATCAAAAAGAAAAAAAAAAGAAAACCTAGGAAGAAAGTCCACACTATTAAAATATTGATTCGCATATTTTATTTCTGACAAGAAATACTAACTTCAGTATATTTCTAACCATCGCTTTAATTTAAAATGACCAAAAAACTTGCAGGTGCTTTGGGTTCTTACTTTAGAACATCTTAATTTATTTCCTGAGTGACTTCTGATTCAGGTTTAGCTGAAAGTTCCATGTTGTATTTTAAGCTTTAACACTCTGGTCGGAATCAGTTTGGCAATAGGATAATCAAATGGATTTGGAGATTCTATATTGATTTCTGAGGGTGGTGAATGGGAAGGGATTAAGGAAAAAGAAATAAGGGTTTGTGGAGGATCAACACCTTCTATACATCACTCACCACTCAACATAATGAAATCCTTCTGAAAGGCAAAAGCTATCAGTCGCTATGATATACGGTTCTTTTGTCTCATCTCTACAAGATGAAAAACAGTGTTATTGCTTCATCAAAAGATTGCAATTTATCAAAAGTCTCTCACTTAGCCTAATTTGTGGCTTTTGTGTTCTCATATTTACAAAATATATGTAAATTTGATATACAAGTTTTTATTTTCATATTGGTGAGAGAAAAAATCAGTTGATGACTATTTATGGTGATATTATGGTATTTTTTCCACAGTTATCCAGCATCACACCATCAATCAGTTCCTTTACCATATTTGTATTCATACCAGCCACTTTAGAAATAAATAAATTGCCGCTATATTGAACTTCTGAGGGATCTGGTCAAGAACAAAACAATGAGAGCAGCCTCTGTAGTTACACTTAACAGCTTGGCATAATTTATTCCTTGCATCATGTATTAAACTAGTAAGAATGGCTTGCTGCAGCACTCTAGTGGCCAAAAGTAACACAACAGGATCAGTAGATCAGGCCAGTGCTTCTCAGTTGGTTTTGCTTCAGGTCCCAGGTTTTACATTAAATGAGCAGCAACTCACTACACGTACAGTATGTAAATTTCTCAAATCTGAATGGGAAACTGATAATTTTGGTTTTTAATTGTCACTTAAAATTCAATGGTTTTGTGCTGTGGGCAGCCAATAATTCAAAGCACAAAACAAATTCTGGCAAGCACAGAATTTGTTGTTTGTAATTTGTTTTTGTTTCCTGCTGTCACATTAACACTTAATTGGACAGTGTTTAATTAGAAAAGTGATGCATTTTACAAATATTAACTTTTTTTTTCTTGAACATAAAAATCATCTGTCATGAAAACTTTAGAGAAAGTCTTTAATATTCAAAATATATAACTTTCAAACATTTAATCTGTTTTTTTGGCACAAAAAAAAAAGAAAACTTCAGAAGATCCAGTCATTCATTCTGGATTGAAGGCACACCAAAGCACTGAAGGATAATTAGACTTTTTTTTAAAAAAAAAAAATGCAAGGAAAATACATGATGAATTGCAAGGCTGTAACAGCACCATGTGTTAGGAATAATCAATCTTTATTACATTGTCAAAATAATAAGTAGAGCTAAAGTACATTGACTTTACACCTCAGAGCAAGTTTCCTAACATCCATTAAAAACAAATAACGTTTAGTAGTATGCAAGATTTTCAAAGACCTGAGCTGCACTTTAATGAAGCACTTTTTTGGCGTGAATCAAAAACTTTAAGCGAATGTAATCAGCTCAGGGACAATAGCTTTGGTATTTTAGCAGAGTCTCCGATTGTGGAAATGCAATAGCCCACAGTGTGAATTATTAACCAGCACTATTGAGAGAAATCAGGAGAGGGGAGGAAATGGGGTAATGGGATATTAAGTTTTGCTCAGTTTGAGGACTAAGGGTTCACATGGCATCTCAGGCCCTTGTGTCGCATCAACCTCCTGCTTCTTCGCTTGAGATTTATGTATTTATTTATTTTTACAAGCTCTCTGTTTCACACAAAGCAATCCATTCTACCCTGACAGGTGGAGAGAGCTATTGAGATGATGCTATAAACAGCATAGGCTGGTACCGACTGTCTTAGTCTGTAGTACATTCTGCTGTACAACATTTGCCAATGAAAATCATAGACTGAGGTCAGGAGACGTTAAATAACCTTAATGGGAGATAAAGCAGTCAAACACATTCATAAACTGCTATTTTTATGTTAGATGTCATGGCAATCTAATGACAGAAGACCAATAAGCTAAATATATTATTTAGTAACAATTTAGTTACAAACTAGTTAAATACATTTTTGGTCATAATTTAGAATACTTTTCTTACATCATCTATGAATAATCGAAGAACACAGGAACAAATCGGCAACACAATATTACCATTCTAGTAACTACAAATAACTAATAATAACTGATAATAAATAATTAATAATGGACACCTTAACATTTTAACGTACTTATATAATCAAAAAGTAATATGATTTGGGTAAGCAAATAGTACTATTTACTAATTATGATTCATTTTAAATAAATGGATTTTTAAATGCAGTTTTTCTTTGGCCAGAAGCAATGGTTCAAAATCATAATTATAATAATAACGGGTTTATTACAAACACACAGCTTTTGTCTTCATATATGTTCATTGACATGCAGTCTGGAACTTGTGGATTATTGTGATGTTTTTTATCAGCTCTTTGGACTCGGCACCCATTCACTGCAGAGGAAGTGATGTACTGTTACATTTTTTCAAATCTGTTCTGATGAAGAAACAAACAACTACATTTTGGAAGGCCTGAGAAGGTAAGTATTTTCAGGTAATTTTCACTTTTGAGTGAACTGTTCTTTTAATTTAACACATTCAAGCACTGTTTATCTATCAATATCAATTCTATTTTTGCAAAACCTTGTTTTCAGGATTTTCAGGTCAGATTCTATGGCAGTCAGAGGCCCAGAGGCACCGGTCCCACTGGTTTGCATATAATTACAGTAGAATATATAAAGTAGGCCTATATTGAGCAGGAGAATGTGGCACACAGCTGTTCGTTACTGTTCATTAAAATATTATGATTCATAAAGGTCAGCATTAAGGCAAAATGTGTTAAGGCAATGTTAGGACAGCGTATCTAAATTAGGCTTATGATGGTGAAGGCCAGAGCAGATAATGGCTGCCACTGCCCCTGGCCATAAGAGTCCACGCAGCCAGCAGGGTTAAATAGTGAGTCTGCAGTACCCTGACAAGCCCAAACCCTTTGTCATCCACTATAATTTCCACTGTGAGCTTCCTTGTAAAAGAAAGTTTAATAAGAGCCTCTGGGCAAAAAAAAGTACATATAAAAGACCTTACATTACTAATTGAAATAGCTTTTTTGACCCACAGGGCAGCCTAATATCAGCAGTTATTACAGTTTGCCTATTCTACTAAGGGAGCTCTCCATGATCAATTAAGATTAACTCATTTTATTGCTCCTCGGGCTACTTGTAAACAGTGCTGGACGTGTCTTGTCTTTTGAGGACCACTACTGAGAAAAGGAAAAATAGTACTCAAGCAACTGAGGGTTTGCTGTGTATAAAACAATTTGTGTTTTCAAAGAGACCTAAGCATCTGTCATGGAAAATTTATTTGATCAAAAATACAGCAGAACAATTATACTGTGAAACATTGACATTTAATTAACCAATAACGTTTTTCTATTTTGATATATTTTAAAATGTAATTTATTCCTGTGATGGTAAAGCTTTCAGCACCATTATTCCAGTCTTCAGTTCCAAAAAAACATTAACAAATCATAAAACACTCATTCTCCGCTCAAGAAACATTATCAATGTTGAAAACAGTTGTGCTGCTTAACATTTTTGTGAAAATGTGAATTTGTGAATTCTGATGATTTTTTCAGAATTTCAGGATTCAAAAGAAGAACAGCATTTATTTAAAATAGTCACAGATGTATAATGTTACAAACTGAATAAGAATGGTAGTTTATAAGCTTTAAAATGTAAACTTAATGTAAATGTAAAAAGATGATCTAGTTTCATTAGTATATTTAGAAATGGAATGAAAAGCATTTAATAATAATAATTATAATAGATGTTGCAATAATAAGTTATGAAAAACTGATAAGCAAATGTGTTTAGTATAAATAACTGGTGAGATGAATACATAATAATAAAAAATAATAGTAATAACTTACAGTAGAAATCATTATATAAAGAATGAATTCCAGACAAACTACATTCGATCCACTATCTTCCACTTGAGGCTTGAGGTTTCAGCATCACACCAGTCATTAGTACAGTTTGTGACATACTGGGTGCTACACATGAAATACTGGCCAAGGAAAATGACGAATGAACTATATTGTAAAATCAAAGTGAAATTTACTGCACGAAGAGGTTGAAAAAAATGATGAATGGTCATAATCAATGCAGTGACATTACAAGAATCACAGCAGCTTAAACCAATGGAGTCAGTGTACCCCTTCAGTGGTACAGCCAACCATTTTTCTCATTCACTCGTGCTGGGGAATCTAATACATTTAATTGCCACAAATGCACAGCATACAGAATGTTAGCAAAAATATGTGGCATTGATTTTAAGAAACAAATGGTTCTAAGGTGCAAATTAATGTGTAAGTGGAGAGCAATGCATCACACAGTATATGCATCCCCATACATCATAGTGCAAGTCATTGGGAGTGTCTGGCATTAGTTTTGCAGTGTGGCAGGAAAGGAAATGAGCTTGCTAGCATTCTCAGGGACAAACAACAGCTAGTATTTCCCTACTCATTAGTCACAAACCACATCTAAATAAAGAATCCATAGCTTAAGTGTTTGATCTCCCAGTTGTCTTCTTAAATGCATGAGCGATGCTCAGATCAATATGTAAGGCCCACTAGGAGAAATATGATGCGTTAATTCATCATTAACCCAATGAGATTGGGTTAATACATGCCCTTTGGCTCTAAAACACATTTTCTTTCATTTTTTCATACACTAAAGAAATCTGTCAAGCTCACTCTGAAAGACGTGAATTGCTAGATGATTCACTTCCAGACGTGAAACATAAATCAGAATAATCTTTTAGTTTTCCTCATGCCACTGCTTGCAATGAACACATCTGTTTAACTCAGTCACCTACATTTGTTATCATACACACACAAACTTTGATTCTTGAACAACAGATCACTGAATCATGGTATATTTTGTATTGGCTGAAAGAATAATGGCATATTGAGTTATATTTAGTTAAATACTAAAAACAGTTCACTCTTTTCAATAAAATGACTAAGCATGAACCTGTACAGTAGATATTTTATCGAATCTAGATAATGCATAAAAGGTAAAATGTAGATGCTCTGAAGCAATCTGGACACTTAATGTCTACACATAGGCACAGATTAAGCTAGGCATGGTAGGATGATGTCCAACTACCTACATACATTGTGACATTAGTATATACCTTTCCAGTTAATGCGGGTGTGACGTATCCCGATCAATATCACACTGTGCTCATTCATTTAGGTAAGAGGAGAACTGGTCCCCTGACTGTGCCTGTTTCTTCCAATGCTTTATTTTGCCCTCTATTTCTGCCAGCGTCATCTTTGACTTGCTTAGTTGGAATCTAAAAGATGCTTAATATTCAGTAATATCATCAATTTGACGGCACTGACACTATTGGATGTGCACAAAACTTGAACTGAATTGAGCTAAATAATGACTCTATTGTATTCTGTAGAGCTGCTTTATAGCTGACATGAATTCATTTATAATTAATGAATTTTGCAACATTGACTCTGTTACTGAACTGAAATTAATCAACACTGAACTGACTCGAGCTGAATAATGACACTACTGTCTTCAGTAGAGCTGATTATCACTGAACCGAACTTGTTTCATAATGAATGAACTTTACACAGTTATAAAACTGAACTGAACCAACATTGAACTGACTGGAGCTGAATAATGACACTATTGTCTTGCTACAACTGATTAGCAGAATTTTGGATCAACCTCATTTTTAAAGTTTGCATAGTTGATTATGTTACTTTCCTGTTTGATTCTCTGAAGCTGATTTGAAACATATCTACTGTATAAAGCACACACACACACACACACACACACACACACACACACACACACACACACATATATATATATATATATATATATATATATATATATATATATATATATATATATATATATATGTAGACTTCACTTGAATATCACACCAAAATTGTATATACAGTATATACAGTAATAATGTTATTTTTCCCTCCCAGACTTCGTTCAACTCCACTGCGTTTTCTTAACATGAACAGTTTGAATATTACCAAGGTCCTGTAACTCATTGTTTTAATTACTGGTTATCTGGGGTTCCTGCCTACTTGCAAAATGTTAATAAATTTGAAATGTTCCTTCCAACTTTTCAAACTTCTGCCCTGCTTGAGTCTACAACAATGTGCAAAAGAAATGTGTGAATTAGCGATATATATTAAGTCAATAATTAACATCAGCCCTTCATTAAAAGTCTCAGACCAGACTTGGCTTTTGTCCATAATATTATGCAACACAACACAATAAAAGACAGGCAGATAACGTTCTAGGTTAAAAATCTGCTTGGTCCTCCTAAGAACAGATACTGCAAATGACTTACAACCAGTGAAGATTTTGCTTAATCCAGAAAACAGTGAGTACACATTTAATTTAATATTTAAGTGTTCGTAGAAATTAGATGGGAAAAAAAGAGACTGGCCATGCATATGAATTGAAACTGGCTAGTTCCGGTCTACTTTTATGTAACGGTTTACCGGTTTAACCCTTCGTTGTAAGTTTATATATATAGTAGGCTATAATATAACTAGTGCGTTTAGCTATAGGGCTATTGCCCTACAAAGGCGAACCCCAGCAACTGCGTAACGTTATACAGTTAAACTGGAAAAGTGAATCTGGATCGGTTAATTATTTTTCACAAAGTTGAGGAAAACCTCGACTGTCACAGGAAAGATCATAGTGTGAGAGACCGGTTTTATCCACCCAGCGCTTTGCCTTTACGAGACATTGTACGGTAAGCACGTGCCTTTTCTAGACCATTGACATACGCTGACAGTCCAGTTTCCATATGACTGGAGCACAGTTACAAATGTCCTTAACGTTTACCAAAGTCCACAAGTTTTCTCAATGCCATATTCTTATTTTCTTTTTCATTTGCCACTCTCATTTCTGTTTCGTTTTACAGCTCGTCCAGCTCATTTTAATAGAACTAAAATATTCCGCTGCATATGCTTTTTCAACTGGCAAATATCTATATAGCGTTATGCCAGGCAAATGTTTAAGTACAAAAAGTAAAACTTACTGGTCGGGCTCGAGTCAAGATATGGTCATTGGCGCACATAAACTTGTGTACGTGTAGGCCTATTTACCATGACGAGAACATCTTGTAAGTGACTTACCAGCATTTTCCGTTAAAATGGCAAAGAACATTGTAAAATATTGTAATTTCTAGCGGGTTTCTAGTTTTCTGAACATAGGCTAAGCAGTAGCCTATTAGAAAGCATAACTTTAAAAGATCAAAAAGAATTCGGGAGAATCAATGAATTTTGAATAATTTGCCACAATGTTAAGTAATCATGTAATCATTAAAAAATATATAATTATAATTGTGAAGTGAAAATTGAATTTCCTTCAAACTGTAGAAGTAGCTAAAGCATTCAGAATATTTATTCTATATTCTATATATTCTTTTTAATTACATTTAATGTTGTGACAGCTTTATTGTAGAAACTATAAAGACAACAGCATATTGGTCAAGACCCTGGTCATGATATATTCTTGTAGTAGTTTTTATTTAGTCATGACATGTTTCTGGTTTGCAAAACATATGAAAGATGTTTCAGGTAAACCAAATGGAATTGCTCCTTTCATCTCTCAAGCCCTCACTTTAATAGAGCTTGAGTAAACATGACAGGAGCCTGAAAACCTGCTTCCTGTAAACAAACCCAGACACCCTTCTCATTGAGATGAGCTGTGAAAGTTGCATTTACCCACTCTGTCAGTGTTCATCTGAATAAATTACACAGCTCAGTACAGTCCAAGGGCAATATATTAAAATGTGCTAGCTCTCAGTAATATATCCTCCCTCCTGACAGCACATGCACATTTGTTTCCTCAGGGCTAGAGGAAGACCGAGGATGAAGACTGTGATTGTGGTGCATGGTGGCGCGTGGGCCATCCCGGACATGTTAGCCGAAGCATCCATGGCTGGAGTCAAGAATGCAGCATGGGCAGGCGATGCTGTTCTTAAGAATGGTGGGAGTGCTATTGACGCTGTAGAAAAAGCTGTGAGGTCTTTGGAAGATGACCCAAGTTTTGATGCAGGTATAAAACATACAGTATATACTAATATTATTTATATTTAATATTTTTATATAAGTTTTGGCTCTTTGACCCTGACTTTTTCTATTAAAGATTTAAAGCAGAGGAAGTGCAGATTCAGTAGTTCATCTAGGCTCTGAGTGGGACAGTATTTCATCTCACACCCATGGCACTTTGTTAATGACCATCTTGAGAGTAAGGTGAGAGATTCTCAAATAATTATCAGATTACAAGGAGGAAAGCGGGGTAAAACAAGACACTTCATTAACACACCCGGCCTGTCGGTGCCAATCTCATCTGTGATGGCTAAATGCCACCATAAGTGAAATGGCTAATCCTCTTCATATCAGAGCTGCACATTCAGTGCCTCATCAGGATCATTTTATACACTGGGGTAGCCAGAAGCACAGACTGATCAATAGATGACTAATGCAATCCTGTTTGGAATTTTAAGAGGTAGACATCAGAGTGGATAACAGTCTGGAGTATGTCAGGGTGTCATGACAGAGATAAGAATGAGATATCTGTGTGAGAATGAGATAATGTTGTATTACTTCAGAACCTATATGTCTGTCTGTCCGTCCATCTGTCCTTCTATATACACTGAATAAAATTATGCTTTCGAACAACTTTAAAAAATACTCTAATTTGTTACAGCCAAATTAGTTTTGTTTTAATGAGTTTTTCTAAAATTATATTTAGGGATTGGTTCAACCCTAACATTGAAGGTCTGTCTGTCTATCACTTTTTACGGGAAGTGTCATATGAAATGTGACATCTTTGTACACGTGGACTTTCAGAATTGGAATCTTTCTTGGGTAGGTCATGGTGCAGTGCTGAATATTGATGGAGAGGTGGAGCTGGACAGTATCATCATGGATGGGGAAACACTTGCCACTGGAGCTGTGGCATCTGTGAGAAACATCGCTAACCCTGTTAGTCTTGCTCGTGCTGTAATGGAAAAGGTATACTTTTCTTCTCAAATAGCTTCAGAATAATTTTTTGGGGGAATAGAGCTCTCTCCGGTGAACATGTACCCCATTTAATTCAAGCCATTTCTTTCTAAGCAAATATATTACTGAAGGGGATTTTTTTAATATAGGGGTTGTGATACAGAAATTTAATTTCCAACACCATTTCTGTATATTTTAGATATGACACTGCAATACATAAATCCAAATTCAACATCTTTTCTTCAATCATAAAGGCTTATTTCATTTCACTTTCCCATAAAGACTTGTGTGACTCAATTTCTCATTGTAAGAGTCACAAGGTTGCTATAAAAATATGTCCAGTATAGATTTTTATCTAAAACTGACATTCACACTGGATAAGGAAATGAGGAGACCTAGTTCTTGATATCTGTGCTCATCAAGGAGGTCTATGTGGATCACTTTGAAGATTTATTGTAAAACACAGAACTGGGTGGATATACCCATTTTTTAAAATTCTTATAATAGATTAAATTACCAAAAAAGCCGTGGAATTGACTTCAAAGGTGAAATTATATGACACCTTAGATTCAGGATTTTTCCTTGCCTGCAAAGGTTTAGCTTGTCTTTTTTCCAGCTGCTTTGTAATGAGAGGCTCAAAGGGAAATAAATACTGGCTGATTTTCAGATTGATTTTAATCAGTGCTCTTTGTAATGACATAGGCTGCGTTTACACTTGGCATTAACATGCAATCATCATGCAAGCAGATCAGATCATCAGTCAATCGGTACACAGCGCGTTTACACTTGGCAACATCAGCTGACTTCTCTGTCTGAAAAACCAATCAGATCTGTAAAGTTGACCTGAAGTGGTGATAATTCTTCATTTCAATTTCTACCTTAATTTTTTGGTTTTCTTTTGAAAACTATTTTCAGTCGCGGGACATTTCACAAATCAAAATAAATGTACGAGTCTCACTAGCGCTCTGCGAATGTAGACACGATGGCTGGGTTGCGTTTGCAATTACACTGAGATCCGATCACAATGCGTTTCGACTACCTCTGTAACAGAATACGCTGATCGGATAACATTCCGATTAGAAGCACATTTACACTTGTCTTTTCAGTGTGTATGTGGACAACATCCGGATACAGGTCACAATCACATGTTAGATCCAAGTGTAAACGCAGACTAAGTTAGTTATCACAACAAAACCTGCATTTAAACAATATATTAAAGGCTTTTCAGCAAAATAAAAAAAAAGTAAAATAATGAAACAGAAATTTGTGAATCTGCAACACAGTTGCATCAGTTCATCATGGCAAGATCGAAAGAGTCATTCAGTCTTAAGCCGCCTTTCCACTCCACACGACATTCGGACACGATTGTCGCATTTCTCCCTCTAGTGGCAATTGCGCAGAACTTTCAAACTGGTCGTGCAGCAACGTTACCTCGGCATATTCACCATGGTAAAATGAATAATTTTAATGAATATAATTAATGTATGAATGCATGGTAACAAATCAGATGACCCCCCACCCCCCACCCCACCCCAAAATAAAAAAGTAAGTTTTATGGGGCTAATCAACGTAAATAATGATTTTAAAAATTATAAAATACATTTTTCTGCCATAATTATTCTAAAGCACCATTTCACAGAAATAGTGTTTAAAGAATAATGTTAAAGTGAACAAAATATTGGTAATTTTGACCCCGCGCCGATAGTTTTGATTAGAATACATCACATCTGGTCGGGCGTCGTATACAGTCTAGCAGCAGAAGTTCAAATATTTGAACGTATCCAAAGCTCAAATCGGATCCGAAATTTCCGCATACGCATATAATCGGAACTCCACGCAGCTCCCGCACTACTTTCCATTGGAAATTAATGTCTTCCAGTCTGTCACTTGTCGTTCGTCGGAGACAGTGGAAAGGCGGTTTACAATATCACATAACAACAAAAACATAAAATCAAATCATGCACATTTGATCCTGACCACATCAACAGGCATATTTTAACAGCCAACAGCCTACATAAAAGAGATCTCTTCAAGATACCTTTATCTGCTATTTTAAGGGAAGTTCAAGATACCTTTTTTCACATTTAGTTGTATTAAGGCCCACTGACACCAAGACCGATAACTATAAAGATAACTATATAATGATTACTAGCATTCACAACATCAGCCTATAACATTGTTCATAAACAACTATATTTATGTAATCTGCTGCTTTAAATGCTCAACCTCTTTAAATCGGGTGGATTCTGATTGGCTGTCAATGTTTTTATCTTTCTTTAGCTGGAAACAAATTATTCAGAAAGTGTCTCCAACAATGTTGTTCTTCACATTATCATTATAACTGTGGTTTGGACTTCCTTATTCTCACAGAATAATGACTTAAAATTTGATAGTTAAAGTTAATGTTATAGTATATCATTCTGGGTGTGACTAGGCCTTTAGCAACACAACTTTTCTACAACAATGCCTGTATACAGTAACCTCTGTGATATCTGTCTGGAGGTAGAATTATTTTCTGTATATTACACCATTAACTAACAGCATCAGGCTTAAAAAATAACCACATACAGAAAAAGAATTATTAATATTTACATAGCCTTGGTCATAATCTCTCAGCTGCTGTTATATGCAGTAGAAGATAAAAAATATGTCAAAGACATTAACATTTTCCCTTTCACCGATGTTCACCTTGCAAGGTGTTGGACATGAAGGAAACAAAACCCAAAGAATACAAGATAATTGATTATTTGCAGCACCTGTCTTGAGTGCCCCAAAAGACCTTGGCCTTACAGTGGATTGGCAGATCTCTTTAATAGCCAGTATTAAAAATTCATCAAGTCTTGATCAATGCTGCGATCAAGCTTCACTGACCTCATGCTCTTGCTTTGTGATCTAAAATGCGCAGTATTTGACAAAGAAATATGACATTAATAACCACGTTAATATTTAAAAATTTCCTAAAACAGAGTTATGGTTTAATCCACTGAGATATTGTACAGAAAGTCACACAGATAAATAAAATTGTAGACAGCAGAGTATTGTCTCAATAAATAATAGCAGTTTCACATGGAGATGTGGACAGTAAATATGAAAATAAAGTGAAAGGATATACATAAGATGTGGTGAAGTTGTTTTATGCTATAAACCGTCTTTTTTTTGGAGTGTTTATGTGGAAGATATAACATGTCCAAGGGAATCAGAATGTAACAGATAGACTACTACTGATTTAATCAGAACAAAGAACTAACCATGTAAGACATTTAACAATTTAAGGCTGTAAACCTGTCAAACAAGGCCTAAGGGCCCATGTCAATTTGTATCATCTGCATAAAGGCACTGCAGTACATTTGCTATAAAGATGTTTTGCAGACCAACCCTAAGGGTAATTCGGCCTTGGGTTCCCTCTGGAATATCAAATGGATTTTTACAGTGTAGTCAACTGAATTTTTCATTTATGAGTAAGGTCTGTGGTTGACATTACATGACAAGATTTCCAGGTTCTGTTCAGGAACAAAAATGACACACAGTCATACTTAAAACATGAAATTTTAAAGGGAAACCATAGCTTGAAACATGTAATCTGCTTGCCAAGTCGTGACATATCAAATACTTTTTCCGGGTTCAAGCTGTCTACTCTGTTTCAAGTAAGAATACTGTCTCAACAGCTGTTTATGAGAACAAACTTTTAGAAACTCATGATGTACACTACAGGCATCCAAGACACCAATATTTTAACAACTGATAAATAATAAATCACTGTCTGTTTGACTGAGTTTTCAACATGAAGGTTAAGATCATGATTTTTCTGTAGTGGTAGAGCACACCATTAGTATATACTAGCACTGTTTGTTGTTTGCTTTTGCGATCTGAAGGAGCGTTTGGTCCCAAAAACGGTGACACATGAAATCAGACTGGATTGAATAAATATTTAGACTACTAATCATCTCTTTAAACCCTTTTTTTGTGTTTTTTTTTACTCAGACAGATCATGTCATGTTGACAGATAGAGGAGCGAGTATGTTTGCGGAGCGCATTGGTATTCCAATAGCTGATGATTTGGTGACTGAGCTGGAACGAAAAGACTGGGAACAAAGCAGTAGCTTTCCAGTCGGAGTCGAAAAATTCTTCAACACACAATGGTGGGTAATTTTGTCAATTTTGTGCTTTGAGATGTTTTTAATAGTTCCTGTTCTCTTGACATATTTCATTTCAGACACTGATTTTGACGACTGTACAGTTGAAGTAAATTGTCAACAGCATCTTTGGAAAGATATGTTTTTTGTGTTCTTGCAGGGAAAGTATTTGGTGTTGCTTGAATAATTTCTCTTTCAACTATCATGAAAAAAAGAAAAGGATGAAAATCTAGAGTTTTAAAAGTGGCTCTTCTTGGCATTGAGGCAATGGGCTGAGAATGGCAGCATATTGACGTGCTGGCCTGCACAGAACTGTCATTCCCTGAGGCCTTAGGCAGTGCAGTTAGAGCTGTGTGGGCTCCAGCAAAGAGTGTTGAGTAGTAGTGGAGTCAGGGCCATGGCGGGGTGTAACCTCAGCCCCTGAGGGAGTCTGTAAAAATAGTGCTGTGGAGGTGCTAAGTGTCAGTTGGCTGAGCTACTGCCTTTCATCCTGCCCCACTGTGGCTTCATTATTGATAGCCTCCCTCTGCTCGCCCTGTACTGCCATCACTGGGCTTTTTAACACACAGGTCCTAGAACTCAATTACCCTCCACCTTTATTTAGGTGATTACATGGCCTACCTCTGCCCTTCTGGTCTGACCACGCTTTTATAATACAACAGTCACCGATGTGCCAGAACTTCCTATTCATAGAATATTGATCAAAACAGATTTAAGTATTGGATAAATCTCATTCATTTAATAAATATGGATACCACTATTCAGGGTCAAAATACATTTCGAAAAAATATGTATGAAAAAAAATAGAATAGAGAGCAATGGTAGAGTTCAAAAATGAAATTCCATTCACTTTTTCCATTTCAATGAAAACTTGCCTATCCTAGACCTAATGTGTGCTACAAGGTTGTTAATCAATTATATATATCAAGCACAGCATTAGTTCTGGCAGGTCACGTCAGTCAAGCTCGTATCAGCTGACTCTTAACTAATCCATGACTACCTACTAATCCATGGTTACCCTTCTCCATCCCCAGCTCCTCCTTTCTTCCACAGTCAAGACTTAACATTCAATATTCCTAGTTGATATTCCTATCCTAGATTATGTTCTTACATTAAATTGTCATTAAGAACATTAATGATATTGGGGGTTATTGCTGCTCTCCCTGCTCTTATCAATGCTAGGCTGGGAGGTTTTGCCCAGAACAGAACCATACTGCCAGTCCACACTGTGTTAATTGTCAGTCATATTTGACAATGGTAGTCCTGACAGAAATGCTTTTATTGATGTTTTATTGTCCAACGATGGGATTCCTGGTAAAAACTGCATTACCCATGATTCTGCAAAGAAATGTACACCAATAAGATAATTGAAACAAGCAAAATGCCCTAAAGAATTCTTTAATGCCTGCCCACTTCCATAAAGCACTGAGAATGACATAATACAGTCAGACTCCCTACACTTTTAAATACTTATATATTTATATGTATAAGCATGTTTTGCAATAAATATAAAACTTGCTTCTATATACACTATCCACATGTTTAAATCAAGAGTTATCTTTATCTATCTTTTTTTTGTCATTTGCAATGCTTCATGGGATTGTAGTTCTTTTCTTCATCAAAGCTAAGTATGCAGTCTTGTACCTTTCACATCAGAATTCATAATGTTTTGATTCACCTCATAGCAGGTTCATTGTTTCTAACTCTTTAACAAAAATCCCATAGGAAAAATGAATAGGCCTGAAAAACAAATAAGCCTACAAATGGCTTACTTGCTGCCGTCTATGAATATTAAGATGGAATAGGAAAACTATTTTTAATATTTAAACACTGGCACTAATACAGTAAATGGAAGCCCCTTTCTATCTCAGAATTGTTAAAAAATTAACTAACTTTATATATTCCATTCTATGTTTGTAAATTTGTTTGTCAAATTTCACAATGTGATTTTATTTTTTTCAATATGACTTCTTGGATATTTGAACTGTGTTTTTATAACTCACAATATGACTTTTCATATCACATTGTGACTATATCTAAAACAGCATGACAGTGTGTGACTTTTTTCGCATTTTATACTTTATCTCCCAATTACCATTTTTATTTTTACTTTCAGGTAGAAACAAGCTTCCATATACATCTGCTTTAAAGGGGTCATATGATTAAAATTTTTCCTTTCTCTTTGGAGTGTTACAAGCTCTTGGTGCATAAAGAAGATCTGTAAAATTGCAAAGACTAAAGTCTGAAATCCAAAGAGATATTCTTTATAAAAGTTAAGAGTCAACCACTCCTACCTGAAACGGCTCGTTCTAACATGCCCCCACATGTCTACGTCACAATGTGGGAAGATTTGCATAACGCCTCCCAAATATTCACGCAAAGAAAGAAGGCGTAACTTTTATTCTCGCTGTTGCTGTCGGGCGCCATGTTGTGGAGACGCTGTGTGTTTCATTGAGAAAAGCGAAGCTACTTTGTTTGGCCTTCCAAAAGAGGACACAACTAGAAATCAGTGGTTAAGTTGTATTTACAACACTTTTCCGGAACAGTTCAACCCAAATAATTAGATGTGTGCAGCGCATTTTTTTGCGGAGGACAAGGACTGTTTCCTGGAAGAGTAGTCTACAATGCCGGTGTCTGTTTCTATAAAGTGGGGCACTTCCAACTTTGCAAGGACAGTTTGGCGCTTCTGACACACAGTCTGTAAGTAGGTTTTCATATGTAAAGGATTTGCCACTGATGATTCAAAAGCGAGTTTTGAGCAGTGTGGAGTAGCACTTGTTGTTTGTCGTTTCTCCGATCACAAATGCAGACATGGTTTAATGTTTACGCGGCGCGATACACAATGCAATGTGTAAAAAGACAGTATACAGTAAGTCATTATAATAACAGTAATTATGTCCCCACTGGATGCAACTAATGCCTCATTTGTAAAGAGTTTTATTAGTTTTGTCTCATTACGCCGGGACACACGGCATCACAGTGTTGAGGGGCGTAACATTTCCGTCACACGCTTGAGGCATTCAGCCAAACACAACAAACTGGATAGCTGGCCAATCAGAGCACACCTTGCTTTTCAGAATGATGAGCTTTGTAAAAATCTACGCGTTTCAGAAGGTGGGGCATAGAGGAGAAACAATAATGTACAGTATGTGGAAAATAATTTGTTTTTTGAACCTTAAACCGCATAAACATTGCATTACACCAAATACACAACATAACATAATACGCAACATCATATGACCCCTTTAAATGCATACTGCCATTTAGTTTTTGCGATTATTGTAGTATGTAGAAAATACATTTACAACAAAAAGTTAAGACAACCACCTGTTCTTCTTAATGAGAAATCTAAACTTCTATTCCAATATCTGCACACTTCATTAGGCTGTTTATGGATGTGTGAAGATTTACTGCAAAACTCTTTGATCACTTTGAAGTGTGAAATACAGTCCACCGTCAAGCTGCTTTTAAAAGCTGTTTTCACCTAAACCGATGAGCAAGATCCAGGCATCGCCGGTGATTTAAAAGAGCAATCAAGCGCCTGCCAAATATGATTGATGCCTCAAATCTGGAACCTGACAACTGATTCTTCGCCAGCTGCTTCAGACAAATATTCTCCACGAGGACCATGTTTGCTCTCCCATTTCTGAGAGAATGACATGGAGGCTGTTTTCTTTAATTTCACCTTGAACCATTGTCCTCCGTATCGCTTCAGACTCATAACACACGCTTGTTTTCCACAGCACTGCTGCCTTAATCAGAGTTTCATGGGATATGAAGCCTGTGAAATACTAGGGTCTCTGTTGATCCCACATTCTGCTCTCTATTCTATTTCCTTTCAAGTGAACTGGCAGGGAAGACTGATGTGCGCATCATAAGAATTGTGATTTGTTTTTTTGAAGAACAGTCCATACTTTTTCATGTGTGTCTACAGAAATATCACAACTGATACAACACCTTCCCTGCAATCTCTCTGAGTGTACTCTGCCAGACTAGCGGCTGTGATTCAGAGTGGCGAAGGGCACTTATTCTCGCTCTCTTCCTTTGTTGACAGGCAGATGATGATGAGTCAATTTCGGGTGTGCTGGCACTCTTAAAAGCATCTGTGAGGTTGTCATTAGCACCATCCCCTTCAAACATCACCAGAACAGTGCAACATGCTTTTTTTTTGGACTGAGAGTCACATAGGAAACAAAAATAATTGCACAGAGGCTATATTTGGAAGGGAGTTTGAGGCTTTAATCCAGTAGATTAAGAGTGCAGCGTATTAAGTTGAATTCCGGGACAAAAGTCTGTCTGATGAAGAGGAACTTAGCTAGAGGCACATCTCTGAGTGTGATGAATAATAATGCTGTCTCTTCAAAGCACCTTTTGAAAATACCATGTCTAAGACCAAAAAATTACAGATCTGAGGGAAAAAAAAGCTCAGCGCTAATCTTTATTATTCAAGGTTATAGATTTTTTTTTTTCATAATTACAGGGGCCATGATACGGTCGGAGCAGTGGCTCTGGACTCTTTGGGTAATGTGGCGTGTGCTACATCCACTGGAGGAATCAGAAACAAAATGGTGGGAAGAGTCGGAGATTCTCCTATTATAGGTGAGTCGGATCAGAGATAGAGGACAGAGATAATCTCTGTGTCACACCAACATTAATTTTGAAGCAGTGCCTCGGTTGAATGAGCCATTTCAGTTTGAAGGTGTCAGCTCTGATCAATACTCAATTGTCAGAGTGTTTTCTCCCGAGGTAACACACATTAACGTCCCACTCTGTCTGTGCTGCTGTCTTTTCCTGTGTGATAAGGATCTGGTGGATATGCAGACAATAGAAGTGGCGCGGTCTCCTGTACTGGTCACGGAGAGTCTATACTCAAAGTCATCTTAGCCAGATTAATCCTCTTTCATATGGAGCAAGGTATGAGACTTTTACACTAATCCTGATGAGTGTGTTAGTGTGCATGCACACTTGTTTACATTTAAGGGGAACAAAGTGTCCATATTTGCTTAATTCATTTTTGTTTTTTTAATGGATTTATTTATTCCATTTTTTTGAAAGGCACCTTTAAAAACTACCTTTCAAGAGTTTGGAAGATTTTTTTTTAAATGAAATAAATCATTTCTTACAGGAAGGATGCATTACATTGAATAAAAGTGATGGTAAAGACATATTGTTGAAAAAAAACTGTTTATTAATAAATGAATCATGTCATGGTTTCCAGAAAAAGGAAAGTAGCACAACTGTTTTTAACATTTATAATAATCAGAAATGTTTCTTGAGCAGCAGATTAGCATATTAAAATGATTTCTAAAGGATCATGTGACACTGAAGAATGGAGTAATGACTGCTGAAAATTCAGTTTTGCCACCACATAAATGACATTTTAAAATATATTAGAATAGAAAATAGTTATTTTAAATCGTAATAATATTTCACAATATTTTTTACGTTCCTGTTAATTAAATAATTGCAGCCTTGGTGAACAAAAGTCTAAAATAATTTTAAAAAGTAATATCAAATGTATTTGTTAATTTAGTGAGATGATGCATAAAATGACTGTTTTTTATAGATTTTTAGATTAACATTTATTTTAAAGTATAAGAGAACATGTATATTTTAGGTCCTTATTATCACTATTTCACTATTTAATCATATTTTAATTGGTCCTGAAGTGTGCCAAATGAATTTACAGTATAAATATATCCAAATCAAGACAGAGGTCATAAAAGCTGCATGCATTATACTTATATAAAAATTATAAAAATTTAAATTAAAACAGGTGTAGGTGGAGTGTAGCATTTCATGCTGATGCCAATTATAATACTTTTATTTTTCAAAGTCCAGTCAGGTTAATCAATATGACAGAATTACAAATTACATAGACAATTATTCAATGTATAGCTAAATAAGATTTAATTTTCAGTATTTTCTTGTATATTTTGAATGAAAAATTCTCATCACCCATTTGTTTTTTCCCCTGCTATGTCTTCCCCTTTGTTTGTGTTTTTACTCTTATGCAATTTGTGTTCATATTGTTTTAGCTTGCAAGGTCTCGATCATCTCTACCCCTTTACCCTCACCCACATGTTGCTATTATTATCAGATTTTGTATAACCAAGCAGAATGAATGTCAAACTGCACAAAAATCGGATGCTGCTGTTGCCAGTCATTTTAATTGGTGTGTGTGAGAGACAAGAAGGATTGGATGTGCTGCCACAGTAGACAGATGATAATGAGGTGTGTTTTTGTCTGAGGAAAGAGTGTGAAGGGTCAGCAGGCTATTGTTTGCTTTGGTATTCTGTGGTAGTGATGCTGCAAGCACAACCATTCTGTTTTTATATACCAGTTCATTATTTTATCAATTATTGGGCTTGCCATTAGGGTCTCAACTATTTTTTTAACATTTGTGTATTGTTGATAAGTGTGATCAATTCATTTGGGTTTTTAGAAAAATTTTATTAACACTGCAAGTTATTGGTACCATTACTTATAATAATAATAAATATGATTAGCATAAAAGCTGTAATAGTTAGCTAGAGGCCCACGTGTCCCCAAAAAAGCAAGAAAATGATTTTACTGCTCTGAAGAACAAGAAACAGGACAAAAAGAGATGGATGAAAGAGAATTAAAAATAGACATTACAATTAAACACAGTATGTCCAATTAGAAAATAGCAAACTCACAATGCAAATGTAATTAATAATAAAAATTTTAATGCTATTAAAAATTGGAAAAATGTTATATTGTTGCAGTGTTTGTCTTGTTGTTTTCTATGTTGGGCAACTAAGACTGCAATACTAAGACTGATGGAATGAGAAAACCATGAGAGCAACATATATTGTTCACTGTGTGACCTGGAAAGGGTCACTGAGGACACATACACTGTCAGTGCAGTATTTCATCATACGGCACACAGAGATCAAATGCTCTTGTTTTTTTTATGTTGTGCTGGAAAATACTAGAAAAATACAAGCACAATAGAAAATGTTGTGAAGTTGAATGAACCTATGTACACTGCTTTTTAAAAGTTTGGGGTTGGTTGTTTGTTTTTATGTTTTTGATGCTCACCAATCAGAAATACATTAAAACAGTGATGTTGTGATATATTATTACAAATTAAAATAGGCCTACCTGTTTTCTATGTTAAAATTATTTAAAAGATTTTTGAATTTTTAGCATCTTTACTCCAGTCTTCGGTGTCACATGATCCTTCAGAAATCATTCTAATATGCGGATTCGCTGCTCCAGAAAAATTTCTTATTACCATTGTTGTGTTGTTTAATATTTTAAATTGGTAACATTTGTGATGACTAGAAAGTTGAGAAGAACAACATTTATTTGAACTAAAACAATTCTGTCACTTTTGAGTAATTTAATGCATCCTTGCTAAATAAACATTATAAGGGGTGACAGTGTGTTGCTACAGTATGTTAACAGGTGTTTACAGCCTTATTTAACCTTAAAGAATTTAGAATCCCTATCATTTTATTTATTCAGTTCACATGTGCAACACTGACCGGAAATGCTTCTGAGGAAGCACAGTAAAAATACATGGCAGCCAGATAAACTTACTGCTAACTTTGCTGACAGTATCACATACTTGAGTGGTTCCTTTGTGAAATGCAGGGAAATCAGCCACAGCCGCCGCTGAAGCCTCACTTCAGTACATGGGAGAGAGAGTGAAGGGTTGCGGAGGAGCTATTGTTGTGTCCTCCACCGGGGACTGGGCTGCCAGCTTCACCACACCACGCATGGCTTGGGCCTCCATTAAAGAGGACGTCCTGCACTGTGGGTTAAATCCCAAAGAAGATTTCACTGAGAGGCTGAAATGATAACATTATACTTTAATTGTATTTTCATTCATTATTATGAATTTCTTAAAACTTTCATCTACTGTAGTTAATATATTTTGCTAGATTCTATCAGTTTCCTATGTGATTAATTGTATCCTTTATACAAATCTAAAAGTTACTGTGCTTCAATAGTAATAAGCTGTTTCTCATATAAAGAAAACAAATACTCCTCTCTGCCGGTTCTGACAAGTTTAACCAACAGTTAATGAATGATGATTAATTGAAGGTGAAAACATTGTACATTTTAGTAACTTTAGTAGCTAGATTACTGTACATACAATATATAATAACATTTATGCAGGTTGTCCCTACTGTTTCCTCAGTGAACAAACAATAGAAAACCCAATATGGTGTTAAGTGACTAAATGAAGAATTCTCAAAGAGTTCTGATAAGCTTAATGAATAAATTAATGAATAATGATAAGAGTTATCATTATAGGTAATGGCATCATTGTATGAAATGTATGTATGTATGTATGTATGTAATGCACAAATGACATCTGACTACGTCATAAACTGTATTCGGTAAGATAGGAAGACAGATGGAAAATATAACAGAAATATACTGTATAATGGCAAATCAGCATTTTAAATTAACCAAATACTGTACATTTGTATTCACTACATTTGTGGAATTCAACATTATTAAAGATGAAACTTACCACTTCATGTCTTTAGTCGCTTCATTTCAGGTTTTTATGTGAAGGCTATTTGGTGGATCTGAAGGATAAAATTATTATGTTTCTTTAAAAAAAAAAAAAAAAAAAAAAAAAGATCACAGTGTTCCTGCTGATTTGTGAAAAATATCCTTGATTGTTTGCTTCTTTTAGTTTGTGAATAGAGCAGTGACCATATTATAAAATGGAAATGAGGGAACACAGTTAAAATATTCCAGCCGTGGGAATTGATGAATGAGTAATTTTGTCCTGAAAGTTTAATTCTTTATTAGGAAAAGAAAAGTTTTCGCAACTGCTCCTAGTTAGTGTCTCCTTAGTTGCCCTCCTCTCATTTATTTATTTCATTTCTTTTCAAATTAAGGACAGGCTGTGTACTGTATATATGAAGACAAATATGCTATACGGAGTACAAGTTCACATACTTTTAACAATTAAAAATTGTCAAAAGCTTCTAAAAATTGTGTGCCCTTATACTACTATTGTATATCTTATGCATTATGAAACAGTAAAACCCATTGTAGTTGAAACCATGCAGCAGGGCAAAGACGTGCAGGAATCTGAGAGTTTTCTACCTCTCCAAAAAGACAAAAAATTCTCTTTTTATTGCAGAGGAAGCTGATTATTCCATAGTGATTCCTGAACCCCTGTTGAGCGCAGCACCTCTACAGCAATTTACATTTTGACATGTTTGATCAATCACTCAAACTACAAAAGAAATATAAATAATTAATTAAGTAAAGATTATTAGCCTGGACGCATTCAATGTATTTGATCAGTGCAGTGCTGTTAGATCAAAGCATGAAGAGCCACATTACAACGTCTACCCAGCACCATGAAACAAAAGTGTGCTTCCTCAACTGAAAAACAAACATTATGCGAAGAGCAACCCCTCTGAGATTTAAAAGAACAATTCTGACTTCAGCAGAGCTGCAGTAGGTCAGTATTTGGGATTCCTTGTTAAAACTTAAGTCAACATTTTGCTGAGCTGCTGAGATGTTCCAAGCTGCTCTGTGAACTTGAGACTTGATTAAGCTTTATGTAAAAAATACGATACTATATTTATTATGTATTATTTTTTATTAAAATGCATAAGTCAGTTTCTACATAACATTTATACTGGTTTTCTCCTACTGTTTAGGTGAACAAATCTAAGCACAATTGGTGTTAAATGACTAGATTAAACAAACAGAATTTACCACCTGTGGTTGGGGAAAATTAGATGCTAACGTTAGTGCCTCCTCACAAAATAATCATCCTACTAATTATTTTCCCCCCCCTCGTTACAATTTACCTTTTCAAGTGTACAGTGCGTTAATTGCAAACATCTGGGATTGACAGCATCACACTTACCTTGTGTTTATGCTTTACTGGGATCGTGTCGCAGCCTATTTTGTTGATGTATTCTCTTTTGAAAGTGTTATTTCTGTTAGATTCTAATTTGTGTTTCATTACAAAGTTTTCACTTCAGGACTGAGGCAGTCAGACGAGTCCGTTTTTTAAACCCAGAACGAGGATGGTTCTTTGTCTGTGCCGCCCCTTAGTGGTAGTGCGTGGTATTGCAATGTATGTATTAAATTAGGTGGAGTGTGGAGCAAGGTAATTTGTTGGCTTTGCGTTTTTATACAGTGGGTTCAAAATTCCACATAAACATCTGGGATCCAAAACCACCAACAACCATTTGTTTTTGTTTTTTTTGGGAAAAAATTCACATACATTACAAAAAAAGTTGTGATATTCACTCTGTTAAAGCAAATGCATTTACGTTTTTTTTCCCAACCTTCTTGCATTCTTATGGTACACTGACTTACAATACACCAAATGCTTTTTTTCACGCACCTCATAGATGTCTGTTTTGGGAGTGTAAGTGACCCACGTGCATCCCTTACGAAAAAGAAGTTTATACAAGTGTGCTATTAGTATACTTCTTTTAAATTAAAATAGGAAAGTATGCTTTTAGTTTACTTTTTATGTACTTCTCAGAAATGGGCTTTATGTATTCCTAAGAAATATACTTAAAATTACATTTTAGTATAGGCTACTTGACTTATACAAAGAGTCTAAATATATTTGAGCTATACTTGTGCTCCTAGAATCCGTGTTTTCATTGTTATATGGTATTTCCAAAAAAAAACACAAGTGAAGAAGAAAAAGAAAAAACAGATACTAACACTTGTAATCTAACACGATCATCTGACATGAAACAGCATCAAGACTGAAACGTTATGGAATAAAATGTGTTTTTTATTAAACTTACCCACATTAAAGTGTTTAAAAAAACAATGCATGAAACTAGAATAAAATGTTTTTGTTTACAAGCAGATACCCTGTTCTTTCTTTGGATGTTTTGTATGTTCAGATATTCATATAACAAAATATATACAAATTAAAACCTAAATAGGGACATAGTAGTATACTTAAAGTATGAGGTAAAGTTCACTTAAAGAAAACTTATGAGTATACTTGCAGTATAAAACTAGTAAACTAGTAGTTTCCTGAGACTATACTTTAAAAAGTATTTAATTAGTAAACTATCAGTATACCTGTAAGTTCACTTTTAGTATAATTGCAGTACAAACTACAAACATAGAGGTAAACTAGTTGTGTACTCAAAGTTTGCTACTGTTATACTTAAAGTATACTTAAAAGTATACTTTTATATACTAGAAAGTGCGCTAATTTAGTCCCAAGAAGTATTGAAACAGTACACTTACAAGTATACTACTAGAACACTGATACTTGTAAACTTGCTACGTAAAGCATATTTAAAAAATATACTTGAACTTTACTTGAGTATACTTAATAAAATTTACTTGAAGTATACTACTTTTTGGTAAGGGATGTGTAATAGTCACTGTAATTTTGACAGAGAATTCCACTCACTTAACTGTTGTTGGGAGCTCTAAAGTCACAAAAATATTCATAAAAAAATATTAGATTTTCTTAATTCCATTATTATTATTTTTTTACTTGGGAGAAGATATGGGGTTTAAACTGATATTTTTCACTATCACTTAATCACACTGAGTATATAGCATTTGCACAATCCGTGCACATCACGACAACAAACATAGTCAGTCAAAAGCTGTAATATTGTTTATTAAATATTGCATAATGAGGCAATCACAGCAGTAAATAGTGTTTTAAATTCATTGTAATTAACAGCACTGCAAATAAACAAAAACAAACAAAAAAAATGCAAAATTCGCCTCTGCATACAGACCACAAAGTAATAATTATACATGAAACATCTCAGGTGTCATCTCACACTCTTGAATAACTCATGTGATTGCGGTAACGAACTCAGTAATTGTCTCCTGTGACACACTAAAACGTACTTAAAAAGTAACGTGCTTACCTCAAGGCAAATAAAATAAAATAAAATAAAACGAGGCACAGTTCAATGAAGCCATGAGACAGAAAGGCATTTCAATCCCAACACAGTGTCAGAATCACTCGTTCAGTCATATGAGACAGCCTGTGTTACGCAAATCTCTGTGCTTTCCTAATATTCTTCATTTAATATAAACTGTAATATTCATAGAGGTTGCTGTAACTCCGATCACTTTCATTCATTTTACTTTACATATTTACAACTCTGACAGAATAGGAAAACTGAATTTCAACTGTGTTCACATCCAAGTTAAAAGTTTCTCAGAGCATTACATTCAGATATGCTACGCTAACTTATAACGATTCAAAAGGCCAAAACATCATATTTAATAGAGATCACATATATGTATTTGAATTCCTTGTTGATCTTTTATGTGATTACTTCTTGACAAAGGTTTTAGCAACAACCACTGGTTTAAAAAAATGAAAAATATAACATCTAGATACTTTAAATGACTCATTTCTGTCCAAATGATCTTTTCCTAATTTTCGTTTTGAATTGGATGGAAGGCTGGTAAGCATAAGAGTCTCAGACGACCCTCATGCTCTCTAGCAGCACGTTCTCTGGCATTATATGGAATGGACCTTATAAAACTAAAGGGGAGATTCAAAAAGACACAATTTCATCTGAAGAAGAAATCCAAATCTTCAAATTTGCAATTCTACTTCTTAAAAGGAAGCAAATGCAAATCTACAACCTGGAGTAGATGTGAACTACATTCAGTTAAGGAAGACCACAAGCTAATCAATGGAGACTGCCTAACTAAATGCACACAACGGTCCACATGTAGCATCCTCTACTGTGAATGGCACTTTGAAAATGAGGTACAGCAATCTTATATGGATCATCGTTTCCCAACATGCAGCCATATTACCGGACTCATAACACTATGTAAATGTCACTGTCAAATGGTACCTGGGTTAAGATGTTATCAAGGCTTGTTATCAGAGGTAAATACTGTGCCTCAGACTCCTAACACACTCTTCAGAACAACCAATTCAAAAATGGATGACTGAAAAAGCAAAATATGCACTAATAAATAGCATCTTTTGAGGCAAAGCATCTGTTTAGTGGGGTTTAGTTGTAGCCCTTCACCTCACTATATTACATAACACTTAAAGCTTGATTGTTTTTTGTTACCAATTAAAAAGCTTGTTAGATCTGGAGTTTCTAGAGTCAGTCACTCCATCGTAATCCTATGAACAAAAATGTGGTAACATTTTACAATAAGGTTTTATTTGTTAACATAACAGTTGCTCATAGTTAGTTCATGTTAATGGAATACAATAAATAATAATAATTTGTCACATTTATAAAGCGCTTTTCTCTACACTCAGAGCACCAAGTTACTCTTTTCGAGGGACATCCTAGGATTTTTACACCCACATGAATTCAGGACCTCGGTTTAATGTCTCGTCCAATTAACAAATGTTAACAAATCAGTCCTTACTGTAAAGTGTTACCATAATTTTGTATGTCAGTATAATCTGAGAGTTTACATCAACACTGATTTACATCATTTTGATGTCTACAAATAGCTTTGCTTGGATTCACAAATACTAATGTTGTTGTCTCATCCTTTGAGCCCTCATCGGAATAGAAATTTACATCATACTCTTTATGAAAGTATGATAAAAAAAGCTCCATAAATATGCATTTTTTTTACACAATGGGAGTGTAAATTGTAATTTAAACACTTTTCAAATGGCTAATCCTAACTTCTGATACTTTCACAGCTTCTCTGACCTGTAACCCTTAATACGGACACTTTCAGGTTCCTTTAATACACTGTCATCTCTAACAGTCACACTCAAACTTTTATAGCAAAAATAAATAGTAGAATTTCATGTTTTTCAGTGATGTCAGGTATGTGATGAAGTTGTACAATTCGCAGCTGTAAACTTAAACACCTTCTCCAAGTCTGATATACTTCATATTAATGGCTTTTAGCGGAGTCTGTACATTTTCAAAAAACAAAAACAATGTATTCTTCTAAATCCTTCAACAAATGCTGCCACTGTTGCACAGTTGAACTGCATGTTCTTCGCTGACATGCCGCACACCTTACTGATCACATACCTGGACATTCATCTGGGAAAGACCAAATTTTGGAGGGGAGAAATAGTCTTCATTTGACGTCAACAGGTTGAGTGTCCCAAATGGATCAGGCTGCTTAAGCATAGTGTTAGAATCTCTTCATACAACCCATTATTTCTTCAAAAGTATCATGTCACAAGTTAACAGCTTTCACATAATTTCCTGGGAAAGTGCCGAACTGTTTTGTCCTCTTGGATGTACCTGCACACAGAACCCAATGCATACAGTACATAAGAGTCTGGGCACAAATAAACAGAAAACATACAACTCAACAGAACTCTATAATCCTGGTTTAAAAATAGATTTAATAGCACTGTAGTTTCATTCATTCATTCATTTATATATATATATTATATATATATATATATATATATATATATATATATATGGATTTAGTATGGGAAAGATGACTTAATGCAGAATTAATACACTGATTAATGACACATACCCACAAACCAGCCATCATCACATTTCTCCATGACACTGACCAGGTCTCCTTCCTGCAGCTCCAGCTCATCATCATTCTGAGGCATGTAATTGTACAATGCCTGAAATCTACAGCAGAACACAACACATCATTACACATGGAAAGGGATGGGGCAGGAAACTACTGCACAAATCACACTATTGACCAAACGTAAAGCCTTGTTTAGTCTTTCAGTTTAGTTGAAATAGAAATAAAGCTTTATTTAAAAACTTTAATTTAAAAAAAACACTGCGCACAGTTTTGTCTGTCTGACACAGAGCACCATGGTAAGTTCACTGTGCCTGCAGTCGGACAGCTCATAAAATGCAGACATTCCACAGTTACATAAAATACAATTATGTGTATTACATGAATGCTTAAAATATATCTACCTAAAACAAGGCTAAATAAATTTGTCATGTCACTAGCGTTTTTGTTCAGTGTATTTATAACGTTACAAAAAACTTATTTGAAAAAGGCTGTTCTTTTGAACTTTCAACATCAACTAAATTTATCATGGTTTTCACAAAAATAATAAGCAGCACAACTGTTTTCAACACTGATAAAATAAATTGTTTTAGCACGTCTTTTAAATGATTTTACTGACTCCAGACCTTTGAATGGTAGTGTATAATTTAAATAACTTAATTTCTTAAATTTAACAGCTTTGTTGTTTATAAAAAAAAATCGGGCTTCATTTTTATTGCAAACTGTTGTAATACCTCAATTGCTACTTAAACTTTTTTTTCACTTCCCAATCTAAAAAGTTTGCTTTAAATGGGAGCTTGAAGAAAAAAAATACATTTCATTCTCAAAAAGTATGACTTGAAGAATATATTTTAAATTCAAAACTCGCGTAAATAAGGTTTTAACAGTGCTCTTGTGAATTCCTGAGGGATGTCCTACATTTTTAATAGTGATCGACCGATGTATCTGTTTACCGATATTTTTCCCGATATTTAAGCATTTTTCCATAATCGGGTATCGGTTTTGTAATATCGGATTCGCCGATTTACGGCGCCATCTTGTGGCCGTTTTGAGATTTCCGCCATTGCAGCCCGGGCGTCTGAGGAGATGAGTCAACAACTCAGTGCACAGGTGAAGTATATGTTCTACTTGGTTTGCTTTAATTAATCAACTTTATTTAACATAACAGACATGCACAAATGAGATCTGAGACATAAATTCCTGATATAGTTAATTTATGCAGCTTGTTTCTAAACAATTGAGACGAACTCATTGAGTCACGTAGTGTAATTCGTCATGTCCTGCCCCAATAAAGACGTAACTTTACATGAATTAAATAAAACAGACATGAATGAGGGCATGTTGAAAATAAAAGCGCTGAATTTAATTCTCTATCTGTTGTATTTGCTCACCATTAGTCTAGAAGAAAAAGTTCGTTCATATTGCTTAGCAACTGACGGATGATCAGGAGGCTTAAGCACAGCCACTGAATGAAACTTTTGACAAGATTATCTTGTTTAAACACCCTAGATTATATTATCATTTACTACATAACAATTATTTCGCTAATACACATATAAATATAGCCTGCCGCTTTGTGGAAATTAATTATTTATTATCTCCATGCGCGATCGCGGTTGATTAAGTTATAGTCAAACAGCACTTTGTCAGTTGGCATTTCATGATTTAACGTTAGATTAAATTTAGATCATAAAATGCCAACTGACAAGTGCTGTTTAACTTTATATAGTCTCGGAAAAAAAGTTCGTTCATATCGCTCAGGGTTGATGATCAAGAAGCCTCAAGGACGGCCACTGCATGAAATTTTTGACAAGATTATCTCGTTTAAACACCCTAAATTATAGAATCATTTGATTTACTACATAACCATTATTTAGTTAATACAAATATAAATAAATGCAGCTCTGTGGAAATTATTTATAATCTCCACACGCGATCGCGGTTGAGTAGCCCAATTTATAGTTTTGTGTAAATGCATAGATAAGTTACAGAAATCATTCAAAAATCAATTCATAAAAAACACAAACAAAAAACAATAATTAATAACACAATTAGGAAAATGCAATGATGTATGCTGTTTTGTTTGTTACTTTCCTGACAATGTTATATATTCCAGCTAATATTATTCAGTGAATTAAATTAAAATTACCCAGTGAATTATTCCTCACTCTTAAACCTTATTCCTCACTCCTTTGCCCCCACCGTCTTCGGTGCCCAGTGAACGAGTCTTCAGTGAAGTGGGAGCCATTTATGAAAACAAACGAAGCAGGCTTACAGGGCAGAATGCTGAAAGACTCTGTTTTCTACACTACAACCTAGTTCTGCTTAACTGGGAGTATTAAGTTACACTACTAAATAGCTATGCACTTCTAAATAGCCCCCGCCCCCACCAATATGTTATAATCATTTTTGTGCTTTATTTTTTTACCTCAAAGCTTTTATTTTAAAACAAAGACACTTAGCAACAGTGCACTTTAATTTTTTGGACTCAGACCCCTCTTGTTATAAATAAAATGGTTTGTTCAGCTCATTTGTGTTGTAATAATTGTCAAAAACAGAAGTATAACAGTAAATAAATATCGGTTCTGCATATCGGTTATCGGGTACATAAACATGCAAATAATCGGTATCGGTATCGGTTATAAAAAATCAATATCGGTCGATCACTAATTTTTAAAGTGCAGGCCAGTGAAAACTACAGGTGCATGGACACAGAAACACACTGAGGTAGATCATACTTACATCCCACAGCTCATGCGTCCAGGCTCAGGACTGCTGCTCTGGGACAGGGGTTGCTGGGAAATGATGAGAGAGTGTTTACTGGGAGGAGGCAGGAGTCGGTGGGCGGAGTCTATAGGGCGTGACAAAGTGCTGCAGTACCTCACTGAGGTCTCTGCAATATTCATGATCTCATTACACACTGCCTCCTATTGGTGGAAGGGGGTCGGCCCAAGAGGTGGCCACAAACCAGGAAGTGGGATCAGTCATTCAGATGAAAAATTGAGTTTGAGGAAGGGGCGGTGTGGTTAGAGAAGACAGTAATAGGGAAGAAAGAAGGGAATGTCCATTAAAACCAGGAAAGCCGGAAAGGATGGTAGTGTCCAGAGGATAAGCATGGAAGAGTAAGACAAACAGAATGAGTGCAAGTGGAAGGAGCGGAACATACGCCACAATCATATAGGACAGGCTTACTTGCAGGGTACAGAGATTTGTCATGCATTACATGGGTGAGTTTAAGGGTTAGATATCACATAAAATTAAACACTGAGATGAGCCTTGTGATTGACTGATGTGTATCATAAGGACCCATCAATACAGTATATGAAATAGCTCATATTCATCATTCATATTGAATCAACACAGATGACATCAAGAAATAAGTATGTGCATTTAAGAGTAATTATGACTTCATGAAAGTTAATTTACCGTGAATGAATTGGCATTCATGTTGTTGTCTTGAATGTCAAACAGCATGACAGGACTTCTTGAAGATCGCCCGTAATACTCTACATCATTTCTGAATGGCTGTAAAAAAAAAAAGAAAAAAGAAAAGAAAAGGAAAAAAAGAACATGAATCAAATGATCTGCCTTTTTTTAAAACATATACCATATACATCTGCGCACAACAATTCATGAGGTTTGAAGCAGACACAAACAGCAGTATGGTTGCCACTTGATCAGTCCATTATTATTTGCAGAGGACTGCAGTACAACCTTACAGTAGATCAAACAGATAAAGGACTGGAAAACAACTGTGAGTTAGTAGCAGTCACCACATTTCTTTAAAACTTCAGTCAAACATTAAAACAGTGTGACATCATGCAGGGATGCTCCCTCTAGTGGAAATAGTCCTTAGGATAGCTTACATTTCTAGTGTATGTAGCTCAGTAGTCAGTAAGACTTTTATTGTTTTTTTTTATATAAATCTATAATGCTCACAAAGTCCGCATTTTAATTTAAA
Source organism: Cyprinus carpio (assembly GCF_018340385.1). Lineage (NCBI taxonomy): Eukaryota > Metazoa > Chordata > Actinopteri > Cypriniformes > Cyprinidae > Cyprinus > Cyprinus carpio. The sequence continues at coordinate 15,988,440 of NC_056609.1, read as the reverse complement.
TTTTCACTTTAAAACAACTATTTCTGTTTCCATATCTTTTAAAATGTAATTTATTCCTGTGAGGGCAAAGCAACATTTATTTAAAATAGAACTCTTTTGTAACAGTGTAAAATTTTGTCAATTTAAATCAAATTAATGCCTCCTTGCTCAATAAAAATATGAATTTCTTTTAAAAAACATACTGACCACAAACTGTATAGCACTTTTTATAACCTAATACATATTTGTCATTTGAATGCAGATACAAAATACAAGAGTTCTTCAAACAATTACACAGAATTAATCTACATAACCTAAATTAACTACTGTTAATATAAATCAGGGCTGCTGATCAATTTTTTTTCTGATTAATTGCATTATATGCTTAATCAGATCAATCACAATTATTCACATATATCAACATTTGCTAAAAAAACAGCCTCAAAATAAATATTAATCAGACAAATTCAGAAAGTGCCTTCAGAAATCAAAATATTATTTGTTATCAAAGAATTTAACCCTTTCACTCGCCTGACAATCCTTTTTCCAATCTAAATCTTCAATCTGCCATTAGATTTAAGGGTCCTTGTTTCATTTCAATGTGCACAATCTATAGATTTGTATCAGACATGCATGATTTCATAATAGGAAACATAAACAAAAAATATCAACATCCAAGCTTCGTGCTAATCATGTTAGAGGTACATGCAGCAGTTCCTTTTCATCTGTGTTTCTCTCAATAGCCTCAAATGTGTGACTGAAACTCACTAGCACAACCAGAAGGGTCAGATATTATTTCCTAATTTCAGCATGTTAGATCTACAACTCATGCCGATGTAAACAGTGACCTTCCTTGAGCTTAGGCACCACATGATGGGCACCTTTAACAAACACACCACACCATGCAGAAGATACCTCTGCCGGACTATTGTTCCTGCTGTAAGGAGCCTTGCGGAGGCTGCCAGCCCTGTCTATTTCAGCCCCATACCCTTCCTGAAACTCCTGATCCAGCCTGTTGCCCCGAGTAAGCCAACTCTCAAGCCCAGCACCCCCACAGGGACTCAGGCTGCGGGACAGGCGGGGAGAGGGTGGAGAAAGGAGGAAGTCCTCGCCTTGAGGTGGAGTGAAGGTGAGGAACGGGGTGGCTGAGCAGGGGCGGGGCGGATAGGGCGGGGGTAAAGGAGATGTGGAGGGAGAAGCCACTGGGGAGACGCAGTAGGGGCTGCCGCTGATGGGAGGCACAGGACTGGCTGACATGGAAGGGGAAAGATATTCGCCCAAGCGGTATGAAGCGCTTGGCAGAGGGGGGAGGGGTGGGGTGGGTGCGGCGGGTGGGCTGCTGCTGACTCCGCCCACAGTGAGCGAAATCCACTCGTTGGAGACTGCGTGGACTTCCGGGGAGATTGAGCGGCGGGGAGACCGCGGCAGAGGGAGAGGGGAGGTCGTGAGCCGATTACAAATGGGCTTTTTGGAGGGCAAGGCCAGGTGTCAGAAGAAATAAATGGAAACAATAAAGAGGAAGGAAGAAATGGAGAGGTGAAACAGTGAAAACCACCATACGAGATAATGAATAAACAAAAACAACTGGGAAAATGAAAACAGTGAGTTGAAAGAAAATGATCCAAGGGCCACGACTATTGTCAGGTGTTTACCTGTGGAGAGGCATTAGTGCTCCGGTGAGGTGACTGGCTGATAGGGGGATCAGGGAAGTCCACTCCATTTTTCACTCGGGGTCTCTTGTGCACCTCTATGTAGGTGACGGGGAAGATGCCCTGCCGGTTAGTGCCAGAAATTTTGCCTTCATACCAGTTCTCATCTACTCTGCGAATCAGTGTAATACGCTCCCCCTACAGGCAGACAAAAGATTTTGAATGAGTTCCTGCAGACATGACACAAATTGCAAAACACACACATTAAATAAATCAAAACTTAATTGTATAGATATTTTGTAAATTTCCTACTGTAAATATATCAAAACTTAATTTTTGATTAGTAATATGCATTGCTAAGATGTCATTTGGACAACTTTAAAGGCGATTTTGTCAATATTTAGATTTTTTTTTTTTTGCACCCTCAGATACCAGATTTTCAAGCCAAGCCATTTCAAAGCCAAATATTGTCCTATCATAACAAACCATACATCAATGAAAAGCTTTTTTATTCAGCTTTCAGATTATGTATATATCTCAATTTTGAAAAATTGACCCTTATGACTGATTTTGTGGTTGACAGTCACATATGTCATTCAAAAGTTTGGAGTTAGTAAAAATGTTATACTTTTATTCTGCAAGGATGCTTTAAATTGATAAAAATTGACAGTAACAACATTTATGATTTTAGAAATTTATATTTAAAATAATTGCTGTTCTTTTAACTTTCTAGTCTTTAAGTTTTTTGAAAATAATCAAAATAAATAATCACTGTTTCCTCACAAAAATATTAAGCAGCACAACTGTTGACAACATTGATAATAATAAAAAATATTTTGTGAGCACTTCTTTCAAAAACATTTAAAATTCTTACTGACCCCAAACATCAGAATGGTAGTTTATGTGTATATAAACCATCATCAGTTACACACACACACATTTGGAATGGTGTAAGTGCAGTGTTCTTTGGAATTTCAGTAGAACGGAGTCATTTTCTGACTAATTTGCCTGTAATAAAGTCTGCAAGGTAAAGTCTGCTTAGATATGCGTATGTCCAGATATGACTCAACATTCATATATAATCATCTTCTATTCATCTGGCTGGTGATAAATCTGTCCTGAATGTTTGGCTTAATTTGCAGTGTAAAAAACTATTAACTACTAACTGTTTTTTGAAAAAACTAAAAATGATCTTCATTTATTTTTATTTTTCCTCTTCCATAACATGTTTCTGAAAGCTTTCTGCTTAGCTTGTTTCATCCCACTTTAAGTGTGTTTGGCTTCACATTCAGCTCAGTAAATAATAAATAAAAAATAGAATTCATGACACTGAAAGATTATTCAATAGGTAGTTTTCTAAACGAAGCATACATATACAGTATATAATAATCTCTCTAGTTCTTGTTGCTCGCATATCAGTAGTTGTACACTACGTGTGGTTAAGGTTGTCGACTCCAAGACTAAAGCATATGCTTTATTAAATTGCTGAAAAAATACCTTTCTGAAAGACATTTCAACAGCAGTGTCACCAGTGAAATTGAACCGAGCAATAGCCTCTCCATATTCCAACACCTGGACCGGAGCACTCTTTTTGGGCTGAGCCTTTTCTGTAGGGGGCAAGATTGGAGAAACAGCATAACAGACAAGAAGTTATTGCACACTCTGAAACTCTATGAATAAAAAATATAATACTAAAGGATAAAGGAGATGTACCTCAACGTAGCTACGTGGAAAAATCCCAACTCTCCCATGATGCTCTCCCTCAAACCAGTTCTGATCAACCTGCCGGTAGATGTATACAATGTCTCCCTTTTGAAATGGTAGTTCCCTGATAAAGGGGAAGTAAAATGTGGTTAGATTTGTGATATCGTATTCTAAACTTGACATGCTGTTATTAACAAACACTTATTATGATCTTGTTAACATCTTTAAGTTAAGTTCAGATCTGAATTGTGAGACACTTACTTTAAACTTTCTGCTCTGAAGTCAAATTGAGCCAGAGCAGGAGTCCTCTGCAAACAACAACACACCATTAGCATTATATAAAACAACACCACACACAACACAAAAACTCTCTCTCACACAAAGAAAGAAAGCAACAATCAAACATTATCCTTTTTAAAGCATAATACAGAAGATATGTCACCTCTATGGTTTTTCTCTTCTCTTTCTCATTAATAACCAGCAGGTCGCCGAAGCGGTCATTAGTAATGAACTGTTGATGAGTCACTACCAGCCCAGCATGTCTCCGAGCAGCTGTATCTGCCTCTTCCTGCTCTCGCTTTAAACGTCTCTGCTCTTCCAGAATTTTCTTTGCAAAGAAACAGGCATTTAATTCATAAAGAGAGGGGTTTATGCCTATTATAGATTTACCACATTGTATAGCAGCAAAATAAGTCTCCATAAAACATGCTTTAAAATCTACATGTCCATCATTATCAATATATATATATATACAGTAGTATCTATTCCTAAACTACTTAAAACACTGAATGTAAAATTAACTAAATTTATATAAAAGAGAAAAAATTATTATTTATTTTTTTAATATTTTCCAGGTAAAAATGTCACTCTTAACACATCCTTAAAACAAGATACATTTATAAAATTGTGATTTCTTTTATTGTTTTATGATCAAACCTCAATAATTTTGTCATTGGGGCAGGCAATTCTACTTAATTTCAAGATATATTCTTTGAAAACAAGTCATATTATCAATGTTCTTTCACAAACAAAATTATCTTGTTTTATGGATGTTTACATGTTGTTCATGGGAAAAAACAAAAATATTGATAAAGAAAATGATTTGTTTGTGGTGGGAAGATAATGTCAAAACAAATGGCACCTCTTTATCTCCGTAGCGTTTCCGGACTGCTTCGTCTGAGTTTTCTCCATGATCTCCTTGGTTTAATGGATGTGAGGAATCGGATTCTGTTTGAAGAAACACAGGATTCACTTTCTGTTGCCATGATAAGCAAAATTACACAAAGAAAAACACACAAATCACAACACTTCATATTTCTGAATGCCCATTTATACAGAGTTTTAAAAGACTCAATGGGGATGATATAGACATTCTGGAGAGAACACAAATACAACAAACGAAGTCTTTTCATTTCAAAATCTAAATTACATGAACATACAATGGCTTACACATCTTGCAGTTTAAAATTGCAACAGTTTATTAATCTACATTTTTTGAGATTTGCAGGATAAGCATAAGCCATGGTCTGTCAAAATAAAAGGATGCATGCATCAGAAAAAAAGTATGGTACAACACAACATTCAGACAATGTTTTAAAAAAAAATGTCCAGTGTAATATGTATAATGCAGTTTTGAAAATCAAAACTTATGACACAAACATGTAATTATAAACAAGTAAAAAATAAACTGGTCCAGACCCTTAAACAGAGTGAAAACAGACTCATGCTAGGGTTACACTATTTTGTGGAATTACTTTTTTATTTCAGATCAAATCTATGAAGCTGTAATCTACAAGGATTTAAAATTTCTATGCGTAAGAAACACTGTTAAATGCCTTAAATGTTTAATGTACATACTGCATCTGTTCAGGAATAACATGGGAGGCCTGTGTATTTTCTCAAGCTGATAAGAAGCTAAATGACAAGTGGGTGAATCCGCGCCAAAATTCCCCTCAGTTTTCAACTCTTATCATTATTCTATGGAAGGATGAAAACAGAATTTCTGGTATGCAGTAATACATGATAATGGATCATAGTAAGGCACATAATAAGTATTCTGTAACTTCTAAAAATGATGGGGATATAGAGACCGATGCAGATTCTATCCTTGTAAGTAAAAATTTGGTAACACTTTACAATAAGTTTCCGTTAGTTAACATTAATTAATGTATTAACTAACATGAACAAACAATGAACAATACAATAATAGTTCGTTAATTCACAGCGCATTAACTAATGTTTTAATTTGACATTAACATTTTAATAATGCATTAGTAAATGTTGAAATTAACATTACTGAAGATTAATAAATACTGTAGAAGTACTGTTCATTCTTAGTTTATGTTAACTAAAGTAGTTAACTAATGTTAACTAATGAACCTTATTGTAGTGTTATAATCTGATTATATGTTAAAGTTTTATATTACACTACTGTTTATGATTCGACTATATAATTCTCAATGTTTCATGGGATGCATAGATCATTCCCTCACATAACAACTTAAGTACAGTCTTGTTATTTTGTCTGAATTTTAAATACATTTTTGCTTAAAATAAAAACAAATAGCTTAAACTTTATTGAAGAATGTTTTGAAATACCTTTGGAAAAACAATTCTGGAAACAGGGCAACTGAAAGAACGAGTCAATCACTGTTGCGCTCTCTAGGGTTGTACTTTCGGAGACTACACTATGATAGGCTCTTTTTTAAGTCTGGTCTTGGTTTGTTGCTTATTCTTGATATGGTTAAACAGGTAACGAAAAAAGTGTGAGAATAAAAAAAAGTGATATGACACTTTTACACTACACAACAGAAATGGATAATATGCCAATCTGGTAACAAACCACACAAAGTCGGCACACGGCAGAAATGGAAAAAGTAAAGTCACTCGGTGATAGCAGACAGGAGAAAGAAAGGCTGGAGGAGATGAGTGATCACAGACATTGTCATGCCCGAACATGAGTGTGGACAATCTGACACTCATGACACTCTCAATATAGCCACCTTCAGAGTGATCTTTACTGGCTTCTGAGCCCTCCACATCCATGAAGTCATCCGAGTTGCACCCTTCACAGGGAGAGCTGTCTCCATTACTGAGCCTCTCCAGCACCTCCAAAGAGGACAGGCGCTGGGGAATCAAAGGCTTCAGTTTGGCCGAGATGACATCTCCGGCCAAGGGCTTCATGGCAGAGAGAGCGCAAGTCTTTTTGGCTTGTTGACTGTGTAAGGACCTCCGTAAGGAGAAAGGCGCTGGTCCCATCAGAAGCAAGTTCCTGGGGGGACTGCACTTCTTCTCCTGCTGGGTGTTGGCCTGTTGGCGCTCATGCCTGAGGATTGTGGTGAAACGTGTGTAGGAAGCCGGGCAGGTGCCTTTACACTTGCTTTGTTTGGTGTGGAAGGGGAAGTGATTGTGGTGATGGTGACCTGTGGGTTCTGAGGCACCCCCGGATGGCGTCTCTTTGGCAGGATCATGAATGCAACTGTTTTTCTCTTCTGATTTGCCCTCATTTAGATCCAAATGGAAGTCAGTTCTTGAGGAGTTTGGGCACTCGTCCGATACAGAAGCTTCCTCTTTGGGGGTCTGGGCCTCTGTATTCATGGCTGGACAGTCCTCAGGCCCTGGCAGGACTAAAGTCTCAGCTGACAGAGCAGACTGGAGAAAGCAGGCTGGCGCAGGGCTGTGGGGCGGACTTGGGTTACTAGGGAGTATGGGCATCGAGGCAGAACGAGTGGGCGCAGAGTTTGAACGCTGAATGATACTCTCAAACTCCAGCACTCGAAACATGACAGCATCCCGGGGTATGATCTCAGTCCTCTCCAGGGTAATGTCGTCCCCCGGCTTCTCAAAAAAGGAAGCCAGGCAACGGACACTACCGTGGGGGCTGGAGCCCAGGGAGCTCGGCCTCTGAATGTTGTGCATGTTCCGATAGAGGGTGGAGAACTCGGCTGTGCTCCTCACAGATCCCACAATAGGTCCATTTTTATGCAGGTACCTGCTCTCAGGTGAACCGTTGCACTTGCAAGCTGAATTTAACCTGTGATTGGCATCTGTCGTATCTCCACTGCGTGAGCCACAAGCCTCGTGATGCAGATCCTCGCAACTGTGCGCTTTAGGCCGCTGCTGTGTCGGCTCGGTTCGTCTTTCCAGGCTCTCATCGGTAGAGGGCGATAGCTTGGGTTTAAACTTGGAGGGAAGGATTTGAGGGATGCAGGCTTTGGCAGCAGACAAGGACTTTTTAGTCTTATATTGAGAAGCTAGTGCATTAGTGGCAAGAACTGAGTGAGTATTTACAGAAGAGCAGGGTGAAATCATACAGCCATTCCCACCTTTATAATCCACTGGCAGGCATGCAGGGTAACAGAACAAACAGCGAATTAGATTACACTCATAACAAGCAAAGACACAATAGTTCCACACAACTGGCAAATAATGAAAGAAATGTCACATCAATTTCTAAATAAATATTCAAAACAAAGAATATTTTGTCAGTACAACTTATCAAGAGCATTCAAATAGGTTCTACTCTGAATTTAATTATGTAAAGCCTGAGGGTAATACATTGTTTTTTTGTTTTGTTTTTTCTCCCCCAAACCAGAAAAAGATTTCAACAGTCATGTCAATCACATGGCTGACTACCTACACAACACTGAAACAAATACTAACCACTAACTCTAACCTATACCCTAACCTAGGACATCCTAAAAGTGATACTGTCACAATTAGATAATGGGATCCATCCGTGATTTTTTCTAAACTCTAAAGTCTGAACTTTTCTTTACAGGTGACTGCATGATGGAGTTGACCAATGAAATCGGCAGTTGGGCATGGTTTGCGCTTAACAGTTTTGGCAAAAAATCACGGCAGTACGTATCATACTTACAGTATAAAACGTGTCAATGACAATTTACTATGGATACTAAATATTCCATTAAAAGGCTAGTTTCATCATTTAACAGCTAATGTATACTGTATATATACTGTGTGTATAAATGAAAAAAGAAGCATATTTTGCATAATATATATATATATATATATATATATATATATATATATATATATATATATATATATATATATATATATATATATATATATATATATAGTAATCTAAAAATATAAAAATATACAAGATTTAAAAATAACAAACAATTAAAACCAAACTGCTAAGACGACGAGAGGCTGAAATATCAAAGCAAAATAACTTAAACATTTCTTACACTAAAACAAACAGCATGTAAAAGTAGGTTTTATTCAGACTATTTTATAGTGCTGATTCATATTCAGATTTGTTTTTTAACAAACATAAATCTTGGGGATTGTTAAAGGCATTAATAAATCGTATAACAACAATAGACTTCTTGTAAACTGCAAGACAAAACCAAAATATTCAATGAGAAAGGCTTAAGTGTATCAGAGTTTAAATTACATAATTAAGTGCTAGTATAGTAAAAATAAAGAAAAGTAATTATTTCTGTTAACTTGCAATTGCCAAATTCTGCCAATTAGAACACCTCCTGCAGCATGCATGTGACTCCCTTGGAAATACATGCATTTGACTGGCTCAATAACTCTTTTATGTTTAAAAACTGTTTTAGAGACATATACACAAAGATAGGTTGTCTAAAATTTATTTAGCATTTACTCCACTTCAGTCCAACCAAATGCATCATTCGTTTCCTCTTGTCAAGGTTTGTTCAAATGTGCCAATATGATTTCTCCTTTGACCTCTCACAGGCTCCCCAAACCGCACCAAGACAGGCACTTACTCCCAATGTGGTCTTAAACTCATGTAAGCACTACTTGAGTGCTCCACAAGTCTTGGGATTTCTCACCAAAGAAACCTCAAGTGTGCTGTGAAGTTACCAACTGCTCTCCACAGGAATTACAGCCAGAATGTTAACAGATATTTACAGTACATTGACAAAAATACAGCAGGAATTGATAGTAGGGGAAAAAAGGGAAACGTTGCAAGCCAGATTCAAACACCACAGCTCAATGTGTACTGTAATTAATTTTTCTCTTGATTTCTTTATACTCAATTACGAATTAAAAAACATATCTTTATGAAGTGTCACACATGACTCAACGACAAGATACATGACTGCATTGTATGTACTGTATTCAAAACATCTTGTCTTGGAATTTCAAAGTAGACAGAAACAAGAGTTAATAAAAGATCTTCACCCATTGATCAACAAAGCTCCTGTCTAAACATGTGGGTCATGTTAACTATTAATGGATACAGTCATCATCCTCAACCCTTTTCGACTCGAGCGGCCCATCCTCCGGGTCAAATGTGCTAGCATTCCATTCATGACCTCACTCTGACAGCTGACCCCTCATACCTGACCACCCCTGAACATGCTGCATGTTTATCTCGTCTGCAGGGTGAGTGTCTACCATCAAATCCACCTTTTAATCTCTACGTCTATCCCCTTTCCTCCATGTCCACACCATGGTCAGCTTCTAAAGCAGTTGGACACCCAACTGAGCCAAACATCATGAGCTCATTCTGTCTAACAGACCGGTGTGGAGAGAATGACTAAAGGTCAAACTGGACATCTGTTATGTTTCAACTGTGAAAAATGGCCAGCTTTAACAAAACACAAAAAAGACAAATGAGCTGTGTTATTTGTGTGGTATTGTGAAGGAAGGAAGGAATGTGGAAAATGCTGATGAAAAGGGGCTCAACGGGTAACGAATGGATCGGCTTTACAATAGCGCAGTGTGATTTTGATTATAAATCCTTAAATTAAAATCATTTAAAACCTGAATAACATTTGAAACTCAATAAACATAAGTAAAACAGCCTGGAAGCCTACCTTTAGAAGAAGTGCTGGGGTGGCGCTTGTTAAGCGCTCTCAGGCCCTGCAGTGGGATGTCGCCGCCCTCCAGGACACTCTTGTAAATGTGCCGATCACATTCCGGAGCTGCCTGCCCACTGGCAGACAAGCTGTCCTTCTCCACTTCACCGTTGCCTGCTTTACAGGCTGAGCTGGGCACAAATAGAGATAAGAGGCTGTGACTCACATAAATCATCATCTTCATGTGACATGTCCAAACAGAACAGAATGCTAGTAACACGTTTACTCTATATGAAAAGAAAATGTTTATTATTAAAAGCAGATATAGAAAACAGAAATAGAAAAAATAGAAATGTGAAAGAAAAACTATAGAAATACTATACTACAGAAAGAGTATCATAAAATAAAAAAAATAAAAAAAAGTATTTTGCCATGGATTATATTTGAACACTGCAGTGAAGATTTATTTTAGAACAATTTCTAAAACTGCTCAAAAAAAAAGTAATATAAAATAGTATATGTTTTATGAATGGTTTATGTGTGGATTAATTTGATAAATAGTCACATTATATTACAAATAAAAAAAATGAATTCATGATTGAACATTTTTTTTAACTAAAACTAAAAAAATTAAACATTATTATTAGTATATGCTTCAAATGAACAGATATTCACATTATTTTACAAAAAAATAATAATAAATAGAATGAATTCCTGACTGAAAAATATATGAATATTAATTTTACTTGTAATGTAGGCCAAACAATTAAAAATATTCTGAGATGTTTTTGGCCAGCTTGTGTTTGCTCTTTGATATAGATGAGACAGCACCAGCTGCTCTGGCCCTTATCACAACATTCCTCAGAGGCCTGTGTGGTATCCTTTAAAAAAACATGCTTGAAGCTTTCCATATGTAGAAGTTAGTCATATAAACCTAGAGTATGTGCTTATAGGAAACCGTACAGAAGTTTTTAGGGATGCACAACTTTAATAAGTTGTCCTGTGTCTGGTGTTCCCATATAATGAGCTGCAGTCAGGCTGAATAATTTTTACATGTTGGTTTAAGGAAAACTAAAGTATATCATGTTTACTTATCGAATATGTCACTATTCTGCATGCAATAAAGTCATAAAACGGCCTGTCTAGAGTTCAGTAAGGCCTTGTTATGTTTCACCAGACTATTCTCTGCTGAAAAATAAAAATGTATGACAGTCATAGTTGGTTTAAATTGGTCTACTTAGTTTCACAGTCGGATCAGCTTACAAGTGTTCAAAACCCTAAACCAGACCAGCCTGACAGTCTAAAAAAGACCTTAAATTGTTTTTTCAGCAGGGTTAACACAACAGACTCACATGGGCTACATGCTAAGTGATTTGGGAGGGAATCTTAACCATGACAAGGATTTTAAATGCACAGACAATGGTCCTACACATCGGCAGCTCTGCTTCAAGAGAATCATATTAACAGTTACTACTCAACATGCCAATGAAATCCTAAGGGCCCTAGCATACTTTCCTACCTTTTCATAGTTGGAAACAATAAAATACCCTTTATTCAACAAAAATGATGTGTGCGAACAAGACTCTGTTCTTGTGACTCCAGCTTTATAAATTATTCCATCATACTGTACACATAATAAAGTCTCCATGAATGACATCACTCCAGGGATGTATCGGATGCTTTCTGCTAGAGAAGTGCGAGATGAACACACGTCATTCCAGACGCCACTAGCTCCAAACTCAGGAACCTGAGCAGCTGCCTGACAACTGCTGGAGCGGAGATGGTCTTACCATATTTTTCTGACCATGAGTAAAGTATTTTCATGCTGATCGGCTTCTTTTCAAGGATCTGTTAGTCATAAAACACAACTATGTTTCTCTCAGGGTTACACTTACACAGGGTAACATCTCTCACACATTCCTCAAGTCATGAGAGCATATTTTCGGTTTAGTGTTTTGGCTGAACACTAGTTGGCATCCTGGTTTATAACTGAACCATGAGGCTTTTGATAAAACAATAAACTCCACATCCAAACATCAAAAAAATCCACACACCAAAGAGAAGACTGTTTGTCTAAAACCATGTGCCAGAGATTCTTAAGTGAAATGTAAGTACCACAAAAGATTCATTCATCTGTATGTTTTACCGTTACCCGTTTGGCGAAGGAAGCCTAGGAAAATGTTAAACTGTTTTAATGAATATGTTTACTGTTTAAATCCCCAGTTTTTTTTTTTTTAAAAAATAATTCTAAAAAAAAAATACAACACAACAAATAAATTATATTTTGTTTTTGGTTGGGCATGCTTTAGATAGTACTTCAGATGTTTTTCCCACAAAAATTCACATTAAGAATAAAATGTTCTACCCAGAGCACATAAAAATATTTGGAGAACTCAGTAACTTCAAGCTTCAAACTCATTTAAAAAAGAAAGAAAAAGAATAAGGAAATAAGAAATAAATAAGCTAAATAAATAAAGGTAAAATAATCTCTTCTTCTGTTTACACTATTTTTTATATCCCTTCCTGTTGTAATTTTTTTGTAAACAATGCTTTGTATAACAGTGTATGCTAAATTAATAAATGTAAATGAATAAATTTTTTCTTTGTAAATTAAGTTATTTTACAATTATATAATTATTAAAATTAATGGTTAAAGTTATTAAAACAATTTTAAAAACCTGTTCAAATGTAAAATAAAAAAGCATCATTTAAAGACATAATATTAATATTAATAAAGACACAATATTGCTGTTGTGAAGGCGTGATTTGGGGGATTTCTCTTAACAGAATGGGTCGAGGTGCAAGGTCCCTTATCTTTCTTAAAAAGATATCCAGGCTTTATCAGACACTAGTTTCAGCACGAAACAAATCATCACACTATCCAATGCCTCTCCTCCAACGAGCCCCCTCCACGAACGCACGCACACATGCACGCAAAAATACATCACACGAACACATACAGACTGTATTGCAAATGGTCGTTCAGGAAACAGAAGAAAGGAAACGAGGGAAATCTCCAGAGCCCCGTGACAGCTCTGCCTGAGAATAGATGGCTAGAGAGCAAGACAGACACACAAACACACCCACATACAACAAGGGCGTCAGAAAATGGTGGAGAGGAAACATTTGTGAGGGAAAAAAGGAACATGGACTTACTATTGCTGTAGGTCGGAAGATGTTTCCAAAGGGCTGAAAGAGGGGGCACTCTGCAACAAACCAAACAAAGAAGTCATTGATAGCTCCAAAGGCTTGACTCTCTGGCAGCTGGAAAGGGAGAAGGCGCATTAGTCAGTCAGGCTTGTGAACGTCTGCCGCGTCCAAAGCTCTGAAACTCTTAGGTCCTCCGGACGAAGCCGAGCGTGGAGAAGTAAGCAAGTATTATGGCCTGCATGCAAGTTAGGGGGGAAAACAAGTGACTGGGAGCAAGGGGTGGGATTAGCAGGGGCTGTGAGGGGCGCCCATTTTGGGAGGGGGCTGTCAGTGCTTCCACCAATCAGCTGCTGTCTCTCACCGAGGCTCTCTTTTGTCTTCTATTGAGTCACTCTCATTACTGGCCGGCCAGACAGGGAGACAATTAACCAGCTGGTGCGGGAAGCAGGCCAAATTACATGGGCAGACACACACACAAATAGATTTACACACATACATTAAGAATATCACGAGTGTTGGATCGAACATGCTGTACAAAAATCACAGGCCGATATTAATAGTACACCAAAGGAAGTTCACATAACGGGCATCCAGTGCTGGGTAGCAACTGATTACATGTAAACTAATTACGTAATCAGATTCCAAACATTAAGTACTTGTAATTAGATTATATTAAATTTTAAAGTGCTTATAATCAGATTACAGGTACTTTTGTATTAAATTATTAAATATTCATATATTATTTTAAACTGAAATATCCCCTGCAAGATTTCATTTTGAAATATAATTTAACATCAGTTCTCAGTTCTCCGATGTCAGTTAATGGTCACACTGACATGCAGCTAAACAAATGAAATGTTTCTATTTTTAGTGTTCAGGTAAACTAGTATTTATTTTTCTTTGATAAATTCATGAAACCCCTCCAGTTATTTTACAAACCCCAGTTCGAAAAACTAATTATCCAATGCATATCTATGTGATCAACAAGTTAGGTCAAAAGTAATCTAAAAGTAATTAAAAGTAGTCTGATTATATTACCTAAAATGTGCAATGTAATGGATTACATTACTTACTACAATTTCCATCATGTAATTTGTAATCAGTAACAGACAACAATTTATAAGTAATCTACCCAGCACTGTGTGCGTCAAGCCAATAAGGAGAGTGGCTGTTATTGCCGGGCAGCAACTCCCGATGGCAGATCAGAGAGAGCCATTCGCTGGGACGGCCTGAAACCCCCCTTGCATTTTGAATGGTTTGCAGGCATCTAATTTTAGGCCGCTGTTTCTGTTGCTTTTCCCCAAGTGTATGTCACAGATGGTAAAAATAGCATGATAGCACACCTCTGAAGAAAAAAGCACAAGTGGTGTTTGCAAATACGATTGCACAATCCCAGCCTGCCGCTGTCCCTTTAGAGGCATGCCACATGCGTGCCAGTACCCCACGACCCCCTCTTGTGACCGACAGAAGAAAAGTTCAACTCCTGACCGCAACATGTTTATCCCATTGGTTGCTGGGGTAAAGAGGATCACGAATAACCTTCGCGAATGAATACAGCCTTTGTGAGAGAATATCGCTCTATTTATACAGCATCATGTTCTAGAAGTTTTGTTTCCTGAGGAACACCCAGTGACATAACAAGCCGCTACTACGTGTACAAAGCGTCCCTTTTTTTCCCCATTTTTCTTCTCTCTAAAAAAACAGCTGGCACAGCATCCCAAGAGGCTTTCGCACGAGACTTGGCACAGATGCAAAGAATAAGCAAACAGGAAGCATGCATGAAAGCCTTATCTGAAGTGGCACGCATCTTAATCTAAATACTTGTGACAGCCAGTACAATACCTTAGTGTGATGCAGCTGTTGAGATGAGATGATAAGAAAGTGAAATTACGTAATTAAGTATAATATAAACAATGTTACTGGTATTATGTACAGAAAGCCCTGTATACTGTATCTGACAGCACGTTTTTAAAATAGTATGGTATAAAATACCATGTAAACAGACTAAAAAGATGATTCTGTTTATCCTTAACTGTAAGGAGGAATAAAGGAAACAAGACTCACAAACAACCACAGCAGTAAAGTCAGAACTGTTATAAGTGAGATTTTAACTGAGTACTTGACATTCTTGACATGACCCACGGAGACGGTGGGTGAAAGTGACGTGCACAGTATGTCACTGAGGATATTGTTTCAAAGCCTTACGTTATTTAAAATGCCAACTGAAATAGCATTTCTCATATTAGGTATTTAACTTTAAAGGAAATGACATCTCAGGAAGTAATAATGCTGATGTAGCATTCCTTGAGAATTTCCCATCGTCTTATCTGGTAAGTCCAGTTGTCACATTGGGGTATAATGGGTCTAATGTCAGTATGTAGGCCTTAATGTACAATGAATCTATCCTTAAAAGGCATAGTTCAACCAAAAATGAAAATTCTGTCATCATTTTAAAAAAAAATTCATGGGGGATGGTATGGTCAATTCCTTTATCTAATTCCTTTATCTGTCTAATTAAACAATATATACTGCTAATTAAACAATATTTTGCTGAATGTGTTTTTGTGCTGGCACCTTGGCTGGTTTAGGACTGTCATGGATAAATGACCCGTGGGTGGCAGCAAATCTTTGATTTAATAAATGATTTATTGAATCATTCAAATCAAACGATCCGTTCAAAACGACTGATTCAATTAGAAAAGTGAATGGACCGTTGAATCACTGGCAAAAACAGATTCATTCAAGGAATGAAACACCGCATTGCTCTACACTGTTGTATTAAATTATTAGCATATTTATGTGCTGATATTCAGAAAACTACATTCCTTGTGCAATGAATATAAAAGCATAAAAAGTCATACATAAGTATTTTTTCTTTCATTGCTTGAATTATTCTAACTGCATTCTAATGGGCTTCATCGCACAGTGAATGCTTCTGGACTCTCAAGATGTGTTTGTTTTTGTTTGTTCCAAAGTCAGTGACATACTTTTCAGCTCTCCTATCGTCTCTCAGTCCCTCACAGTTACACATACAGCACAATGACATTATGTCAGAGGAATGTCTTTAAATTTTAATCAAGGAAAAATCATACCTTCTGTTGTCTTCTTTTTAAAGGGGTCATATGATGCTGCTAAAAAGAGCTTTATTTTGTGTATTTGGTGTAATGCAATGTGTTTATGCAGTTTAAGGTTCAAAAAAGCATTATTTTCCATATAATGTACATTATTGTTTCTCCTCTATGCCCTGCCTTTCTGAAACATGTCAATTTTTACACAGCTCATCGTTCTGAAAAAGCGAGGTGTGCCCTGATTGGCCAGCTATCCAGTGCGTTGTGATTGGCCGAATGCCTCAAGCATTTGACGGAAATGTTACGCCCCTTAACATACTATGGCGTCTCCCAGGCCAGCAGCATGAGACTCAGTCCAGCTGCTCTGCTCGTGCACATCCCAGCATCAGTTCTCTTTTAGCAGTTCAGTCAATGTTTTAGGAGTAACTGAATAACTCTGGATATTTGTTTAGTGTCAGGGACGTTTATAATTAGTGCGTACTGAAGACGCAAACCATTTCAAACGATTCAGTTCGATTTGGTGAAATGATTCGACCGGTTCACTAAGAAGAGCCGGTTAAATAGAAAGATTCGTTCGCGATCCGGACATAATTGGCAAATTATTTAAATATAAAAAACATACTTACAGGCTTTGAGTCAGAAGCGCCAGACTGTCCTTGCAAAGTTTGAACTGCCCCACTTTATAGAAATAGCCGTTTTGCCACAGATGCATTGCAGGCTACTGGCTCAGGAAAGAGTCCTCATTCTCCATAAAATGCAGAGCACACATCTGAATATTTGGGTTGGACTGTTCTGGAACAGTGTTGAAATACAACTTAACCACTGATTTCTAGTCGTGTCCCCAAACAGAAACCCAAACAAAGTAGTTTCACAATGAAACACACAGCGACTCCACAACATGGCAGCGGTGGCAACAGAGAGAATAAAAGTTATGCCTTCTTTCTTTACGTGAACATTTGGGCGGCGTTATTCAAATCTTCCCACACAGTGATGTAGAGATGTGGGGGCATATTAAAACAAGCTGTTTTAGGGGGGTGTGGTTGACTCTTAACTTTTATAAAGAACATCTCTTTGGATTTGAGACTTTAGTCTTTGCAACTTTACAGATCTTCTGTAGAGAAAGGAAAAATTTAAATCGCATCATATGACCCCTTTAAAGAACTTCAAAAGTTGTGCTTGAACCATTTTGCACAAAAAATGACGAAAACTTGCTTCCGCTTGTGCTCAGCTTGTTACAGAAACAAGTTCTGATTGGCCAGTCGCCGTTATTTAGTTCGTGAATTATCATAAGTAAAGAATTTTAACATTTAATTTGCACGATAGATTTTACATAATGATGGTTAGGGGGGGATGGTGGTTTCACAGTGGGGATGCTTTCTGTCATTTCTTTCCACCAGAGGGCCATCCCCCCGCATCCTCCCTCAATTCAAGCCCTGGTTCCAAACCTATGTGACTTTGTTTTAACTGCAGAACCTAAAAGATGATATTTAGAAAAATGTTGGGGGTGGGGTGCAATAAAAATAAAATAAAATAAGATAAAATAAAATAATTGTATTAAAATAAATAAAATAAAAACAAGTCATACTGGTTGGAAAAACATAAGGGATAAAAAATTAATAAATTTTTATATATGCCACAATCCCACAAAATACAACAAGATAAAATCATATAAAACCACAAAAAACTTCAATAACTTTTCTTTTTATTTTCTTTTTATTTCCTTTCTTTTTTTTTTTTTTTTTTGTTTGTTTGGGGGGGGTATATAACTATTTTTAAATTAAACCATATATTTCTAGCTTATGTGCCTTATAGTTCTGGCTGCTATTTCAAAAAAGGCCATAATAAAGATCAAGAGATGTTTACCACAGTATTTCCTAGGATGTAAATTCCTTTCCCCTGATTGTTAAGGCTAGTCAGTGGAACAGTGTGTTAATAATGTTTGTTCATTTTCATGTGCTAGTTTCCAAACAGGTGCAGGAGATGACTCAAGAAAATTTACAACTTTTCTGATATATAAATAGCATACAATGTGAGTGAGGTACTGTGCAACTTAACCACATGAACAAATGGGGCTTATGTGTCCATTTATGAAAGTATAACTTTACATACAACCTTTTTCTTGCATTCCCTTCTACAAAAGAATGTTGTTGTCTCTAATTGAACATGTAATGGTTATGAACTTTTGGTGCAGTACTACTGTATATGTCATTCCATATGCTGGTAATCACAGGATCTGTAGGAGACGGGCTGACTGTGCTCGTCACTGTCATAGAGTTTGGCGTGTCAGTCACTGAGGAAGCCAGGTCACATGCAGTCTCCAATAACCTTAGACCCACTTAAAGACAGACACACACGCAGCTTCATACATAAAGTTGCCCCCAGTTAGGAGTCAACAAGCTCAACAAGTCTATTGCTGGGACTTTCTGTGACCTCAGCTTTAGGACCCGCTTTAAGCTGGTAAGACGGATACTATTGTTAATAATTCTAATACTAACAAAATATCTCAACAAATTTCATGAGAGTGCTTACAGAGCTTTAGAAATTTGCTTAATTTTATTTTTACAGCTGAATTTTTATGGGAATCCTACTAAGCCAATGAAAATTTCACACTGGCTTGTGAAACTAAGACTATTTCAGTATTTCAGCATTGCATCATGATCACAGTGAGAACGGGCTGCATCAACAGACTCTGAGTAACTCACTCTCAAGGGAAGTGACTCCTCACTTTCGTCTCTAAACAAGGAAATCTGGAGAGAGACAGGAACCTTCTCTAAACTAGTGCCATGACGCTGATGGTCAGATTTATGAGTCTATCCATCAGGAATGCAGCCTGTGACTCAAGGGTTTAGTTTCACTGTCAGAAGAACCGATTCTAAAGACATGACATAAATGGCATTCAAATAGGATGCATGCATGGACAGTAATATTGTGGAACATTATTACAGTTTAAAATAGCTGTTTTCTATTTTAATATTCAAAAATTAATCATAATCAAAACATCCTAAAACAAATCTCAAACTCCATCAGCAATAATTACTTCAAAGACACATGATCCTTTTATTTTTATATAATTAATTTTGGTGTTAATTTATTTAATTGCTTTTTTCAGTATAGAAAGTTCAAAAGAAATGCATTTTTTTACACTCTACAAGTCTTTACTGTCACTTTTGATAAATTTAATGTGTCCATGCTGAATAAAATCTTTAATTTAGCTTAAAAAACATTGAAAAACAGTTTTGACTAATGACTAATATTTTAGTTATACAGTATCTCCAACCCTACTAGCAATCATAGTGAGTTTCTAAAAAAAAAGGTGAACAACCCAATCACCTTGGAGTGTATCATGGTACGTGTCTCCAAGCAAATAAGTGTGAACAAATGTCCTATTTACTCCCAGGTGTTGAGTTGATGACAACGCTGCCCAGGATCTGTGCCACTGACAGCATAGCGACACTCTTCCTATCCTTTACTGGAGCCGGGGACAGCACGCCAGTGCTACTTTACAGTGCTTTACTTACTAACTGCGTCAAGGTCAGACAAAAAGTTTACACTGTAAAAATATAATCACCATGAACGGAGAGATTCCGGCAGGATTTTATGTACTTTCGCATTAGTAAAGGTGGATGGAGCGAATCTGACAACCAATAAGTGGAGGCCAACTTTTCAGTCAATGCTGCCAGGCAACGCTGCTGAAAACAGGCAACAGGGTTAAGCACAGGGGAAACAGTTTGGCGAATGTTGAGTCTGTCGCTTTTACCAAACTAGTTGTAACATCACAGCTTGCTGTCTGTTTCCAGTCTGGGCACGCCATAAAACTGAAAACCTACTCAAAGCCATCTGTGCCAACACCAAAATTACTGCCAGTTAAATAGCAGGATCTCATAAAATGCACAGGTCGCAGTAGTTTTTGTCAAATGAACCCCAACTTCAAATCAGATTCCAGTTTAATGTTTTATCACAGTGCAAAAGATAACATACGGAGATTCAATTACAGTCTGTAAAGACAAATATGAGATGAAAAAAGATGGTGAAAAAAGGTGCAGGATTTAGAATATGATGAAGAAGCATGCTGGGAAACTGAGAGGTGGTGTTTGCCATGTTTGACTGAACCGTTAACCGTTTCTATCTCTGATGCAGCCTGTGAAGCACATTCAGAGGAACTCTTCCAATACTACTTTTGTGTTGTTTTTGTACCGCTATCCTTTCAGGTACAATGGGCTGGATAAGGAACATATAGATGAATGGTCAGTGCAGACAGGAAGTGACGTAAGATGGGTTCTAATAGGCTACATTCACAATGCAGGCAAATGTGGCACAAATCCGATTTTTGACTCTGATCTGTTTTTCTCATGACAGTGTGAACAGCACAAACAACATGGAATCTGATCTTTTTAATTCCGATTTGTGCCACTTCCTTATATGTTACTAACAGGTCAGATGTTTTGCAATGCAACCGCAGTCTGAACAGTCATATCAGAATTTGACTTTTACATCACTTTAGATCAACATTCGTCACGATTCTGTTCTCATGGAAGTCGAAATAATCACGACAGTTGATAAAGGTAGAAAGTGAAAGTACAGCGATGTGTCAGAACTTGTAAGTATTACAGTGACAACTCTATATACAAGCAAATCTCACTCATATCATAAAAGTTTATTTTAAAACTGCTCTCTTCTGTCACATCCTTGTCTTTTCATATTGCCTCTGCATAATTTAGCTGGCTTCTGTCCTCCGTGTTTACTTCTGTATCTGCACAAGTGAAGTGAATCCCATGGAATTGGGCTACTGTTGCTGAGGGCTGTTTTTCAACTACTGTATGTTTTGGACTAATTTTGAGAAGCAATTGGGTGGATTTTCTTTTGAAAACCTAGCAACCGTGATTGTATTGTTCTTTTGCACATACGGTTCAGTTCAGGACCATGATCTGTTCACACTGGAAATCATCTATTGGCCACATTTACAACAAAAATGTGAACAGATATACAAAGAATCAGATCTGAGCAAAAATCAGAATTGAGCACTATGGCTCGCAGTGTGAATGTAGCCATAGACAGACAAAAATATTTAGGGTCCTGTATGAAAAAAAGGGATGACATGCAGTTTTATTTTTAAAAAATTGGGTCACTTTAATACTGCCAACTTACCGCTTTGCCAAACTCCATCTCAGAAAAGAACCTATACCAAGGCTCATTCTCTACATCTACATCTTCTGGACTTATGTCCTGAGTCTACAGAAATATGGCAACAAGGAAAGGAGGACAAAGAGAGAGAGAGAGAAAGAAAGAGAGAGAGGAAGATTCAGAATACAAAGACAATGAGACTGAATGATGGTTACATGAACTATCTCTTAATGGCATGATCTCAGACAGTAAGAAAGGTTCCAGGCTGAGAGAGTGGAGGAAACATGAATAGCATTTGTTTCCAGCTTGATGACTTATTGCAAGAACATCTGGTTGATCTCAGCAGTCAAAGGAACAAGAAATAGGAAATAAAGATCTCATAAAGGCAAAGTCCTGATGGTGGAAAGGGATCCATTAGAGCTAGGGAGAAATCTTTAACACTGTATAACAAGTGAATAAGGAGAATAGACACATATTCATGTACTCAAAATGCATAATTTTAGACTTCTGCTATCAATATTTTTTTCATTGGTGTTTGTAAAAAATATTTGCTATACTTAACAAATATAATGCAATAATGATGCTAGATTTAACAGTACACTATCATTCAAAAGTTTGGGGTCAGTAAGTATTTTTATTATTATTCAGCAAATACACATTCAATTGATCAAAAGTGACAGTAAAGACATTTATGATGTTACACAAGATTTCCTTTTGAAGGAATAAGGATCATGTGACTGCAGACCGAAGTAATGTCATTGCAGGAATAAATTATATCTAAAAATATCTTGAAATTATATTAATATTTTAGATATTTACTGTTTTTACTATATGATCAAATGAATAAGCATAAGAACCTTCTTTAAAAATACTTTATAAAAAATTACCAACCCCAAACTTTTGAATGGCAGTGTACATATCACTTAAAAACAATAAAAATATTTCACAACACTGAATTTTCCCTATAAAGAAGGATTATTTCTGCAGAGCTAAATCAGATGAATAGTCACAGGCAGCACATTATCTTCTGCCCTAGATAGGACCTGACCTAGAGCCATTTTAATTACTTTGCCTAACAAAGAGAAAAAAATTAAAGACCTAATGCAGCTCGCACTTTCTCTGCTTCAGTTGTTTCACTGACGAGGATCCAACAAAGCTTTGCTTTACTTCTACAATAAACCTATTACAGAGGTATGTCATCAGAAAGACCTTATGTAATAGCAGCAGCACCCAGAATGAGTCACGCTTACAAGATTGAATCACTGAATGTCATAGTAATAAACCTTCTATGAAAAAAAAAAACAGACTGCAGACACATACAGTACATGCCCCTGCAGGAGCCTCTATTCTTAACTGGGTCTGGACACTACAAGTGTCACTTATTGATGAGCTTTTTATAGCTGAGTAAAGGGTCCTCCTACTTCCTATATTCTAACATTACTGTGTGCATCAACACACAATATATATATATGCTACTTATCACAACATTGAAAAAGGGTCGCCAGGACAAATCACCTACTGAGGTCAATTAATAAGACTACCAAGAGACACATAGCTGTGAGTGTGCTGTCCTTGTGAGTGAAACAGGCAGAAACCAGCTTTTGCAGCGTCAAACAGCATGCACAGGTCTGCACCACCAACACCAGCAATCAAACATGCATGTATAAAGAGCATCATACCGGTCTCTCCAGCTTCAGCACTGAAGACTTTCCTGGCTCGTACTCAAATATGCTCTTGGGCTCAGCGCGGTACTTCCTGGTGTCTACTTTCTTGTCAGGGGGCTCCCACTCATTCCTGCAGGGATGGATGGGGGGAGAGACGAAGTGATACAGCGAGGGAGGTGGAGAGTCGCCATGGCAACCAACAAGGGCAAGTTTTAGCTGCACGTTTCCATACATGCGGCGTATGTTTTAAAAACACAGCATTCATTCCTTATGTAAAAGCACTTTAATCATCTAACCAATCTACACCAACATGTGTGCAGCTACAAATTTCAGTTTTCTCCAAATTATATTATCATTACAATCATTCAGGTGAAATGTAAATATATATATAAAAAAATCCATAATATAAAAATGATACTATATTTAACTGCCATTCAAAAGATTGGAATCCGTAAGATTTTTTTAAAGAAACTTTTATTTTAATACTTTTATTTTAATCAATTTAATGCATTAACATCTTTTGTAATATTACCTCTACTAGAATATTACAACACATTTATATTTAAAATAAATGCTGTTCTTTCTGACATTCATATTCATCTTGAAAAAAGTATATATATATTTTTTTTTTTGATTTAAGTAAAAATCCTAGTTTAAATAATTTACAAACTTCAGAATTTCTTTATTTATGCAAATCTTGATGATCCATGTTACCCACAAATAGTGCAGAATCTTAAAAATCTTTTATTCATTTAATTTCAATTAAATGCTTTTGTTTAAAAATTTTCAAAATGCTAGAACCTTGTTTATCCCCAATTTTAATTTATATATATATATATATATATATATATGTGTGTGTGTGTGTGTGTGTGTGTGTGTGTGTTTATATATAAAACCTAAAATAAACTACAAAGATACAAGGTAAAGATACATTATGGTAATGACTTTTCTGCTAGTGAACACAGATTACTGAAATAAACGGGTATCTATTATGAATTTTAACAGCAAACAGCAACATCTCGTAAGCCGACACATGCTTGTTAAGGCAGCATGACAAATGATGAAATACAATGCTTCCAATACTGAGGTTTTGTGAAGAAATGTCATCATCTCTATCTTGAGCAACACTAGCATGGTGCAAGAACTCACACTCTAATATGAACATTTTAAGACATCAGTCAATGAATGTGCTAGAATCTGCTTCATTAATCATATTTGTTTCATATCACGGCTCACCTCTGAGGTTTTAGGGAAGATGTGCGTGTTGGTACAGGCAGCTGTCCCCTGGAGCTCCCCATGTCTACAGCACTCTTGGAGCGAGGGACTGCCCGCACTGAAACACAGCTTTCCTTTAAATAAGAATTCATAGTGTACTTTATATTTTCTATCAAAGGATTAAAACGAAAACACTTACCATCCTCACCACCATATGACGGCCTGTCATCTGAAATAGTCAGAAAATACTTATTAGGTACAAATAAAAGTTAATACAGCTGACATATTTTGAGAACTTGCAAGGTTTTTATTTCAGATTTCAAATGTATTCCTAAGGTAGTTTGTAATCTGTTTTCTTATTGTGCTGTACTTAGTGTAGCCTGTACTCTAAAGCAGCATCTCCGGGAGGTATTCTAAATATCTAATACATACTAGGTGAAAATTACAGGGATTAGTGTGACATACATAGCAGTCCATTATCAACTAAACAGCAGCTCCAAGACAAGGCCACTTTATTTCCTCAGACCAGTAGATGGCACTATAACCACAGCAGTGTGTTTTCCTCATGCTGGAATATTCCATTAGCTGGTTAGTTACAATACAAATAACACATTTTCACCACAAACTACTGCGAGGAGGCATTCAAATGATGATTATTTAACAAATACTTGAGACCAGCATTGGAATGGCATTGCTAACTGTGCATTTTAAAGAATCCAATGGATACACAAAGCACATTAGGTGTGTTGTGACTGCTTTAATAATTCAGCAGAATGGTTCTCTAAAAGCATAGCCACGAAACACATCACAGAGGTATGAAACCTCTTAAAATGGAGGCAATCAATCTATGAGTTTTAAATACAAGGTGATGTGGTTTTCCCGGTGTGTTGAAAATAGCTCTATTACCACAGCTCACCTTGAGTGCTATGATGCCTCTTTAGGACAATCAATTTCTTGACACTGTGTACATATAAATTAGAATATATTGCACATCGGATTTGTGAAAGAATGGACACAGGATGGAGCCAACAATGTGGAACATTAACACCTTATTTTATATACTGTGGCTATTCTCAGCCAAGTTTGGGAAAGAAATGCTAATTGAATATAATACTTAATACTTTTATTCAGAAAGGATGCACTAAATTGATCAAAATTGACACTGAAGACATTTATAAAGTTACAAAAAAAAATTCAATTGTTTAACAGAAATCACAGAAATAAATTACATTTCAAAATATATTCAAATAGAAACCAGTTAATGTAATAATATTTCACAATATTAGCATTTGTACTGTGTTTTTTGATCATATAAATGCAGCCTTTCAAAAACATTTACAAAATCTTACAGACTCCAAACTTTTGAACAGCATTGTATATTCTATTTTGATTTTCATTAACTGTATATAAAATTACCCAACACATACACAGAGATAAATGTGATGCTAAATGACATACAGAAAAGAGTGACATGAAGAAATGTTAATAAATATCAGATTATAACTATTACTAAGGTACCTCTGGTTTTCAGTGGCCTGTCATTGCTCTCTGGAAATATGTAGGTGGGACGATATGGATTTTCTTCGACAGGCTCTGAGTAAGGTGAGTGAAATACATAACACATGCGGACAAAGATGACTACACACAAATACATGACTGAAACATGACATTCAGATTTGGACACAGAAAAAGATGAAATAAAAGTGTTGATTGTATGTGATTCCCAAGGAGCATCTTTACCAGGGACTTTGTGAATCTGCTTGAACATGTTTCTGTACCAGTCCTTTGACAGCTCTGTGTTCTAGAAAACAAAATGGTACAGATGGTGTTTTATTTATATATGATTTTTGATATAGTTATGTAGTCAAAGTCTGCACAGGTATATCTTGAGAACTAGAAGTGGCCGTTTCTTACCCGTACTGGGACTCTGGGTGCTGGGATAGCTGAATGTTCAGACAGTCTCATTCTCTTTCCTTCCATGTCTGCTGGAGACTCAGAGGAAGATTTATTCTGGCTGACAGCAGGGCTCCGATTAGGGCCACTGCCCTGCTCCGCCACAGCTCTGAAGCACAAAGCATCCAGAACACAAGATAAAATACACACTGGTCTGGTTCTTTCAGCTGACACTTATCTACTGTAGGACAAAATCTTTAAAAGCATCACTGAATGATTTAATATATTTGTATTTGACAGATGTACATTGTAATTTAATCCTGTTAGAATCAAACAAGCTTCTCCTCATTAATTTTAACAGTTGTTGAATACTGTAACTAAAAACTAAAAGTTACATTTTTTACATTTTATACAAAATGTTTAATCTCCACTCCCATAACCATACAACAGACACTAGCACCTTAATAATAATTGCAGTGATACCATTCATTCACGCAGACATCTTATGTTAATTTTACCTAAAACATAACTTTGAGTTAAGGGACAGAACATTCTCGTTTCTCTTTCTACATCGTGAAAGCATTTAGCTTTTTTAATGCACATGATACTTTTACTTTTGATCCATCCTGAAGTATTGAGAGGTTGGTATTTACCTCTGCTGTGCTGCAGCAAGACGATTGTTGGGTTGATGCTGCTGGTGGGGGGGTATGAAGATGACACTTTGGCTGATAAGGTAATAGCACTTGGCTGATCAAGGCTGGACGTTACACTTACAGGTGAGTCCACCTGAGGAGAACACACAAAAACAGACACTCTAATGGTTGTGAAATACAGACAAGTTTGAATTTCCCAGAATTCCTTATAGGGGAAATTTGCATGAAATTTGCTTCACTACACTTCTCTCTCAAGCAAACAATTGTTGCAAAGATTCCTCTGCAATGCTGATAAAGACAATGACAAATAGCATAGAATAGCACTTAAAGTATTTGGTTACTTCTAATTTTTTAAGATTTATATAATGCTTAGCCAGTTTTATTTTTATTATATTATAGTAGGCTACTCATTTATATAGTTTACACAAAATTACTGAAATTAAAATATTTTCATTTTAAAGAGATCAGTTCACCAATCAGTTGGTGGTAGCCATTGACTCCCATAGCATGGAAAAAATACTATGCAAGTCAATGGCTACCAGCAACTGTTTGGTTACAGCATTCTTCAAAATAATTTATTCTATGTTCAACAGAAGAAAGAAATTCATACAGTTTTGGAACAACACAAGGGTGCATAAATGATGAAATTTTCAGTTTTGGGTGAACTATCCCTTTCATTTTAATTTCAGTTTTAGCCATTTTGTTATGTGCTTTTGTCAGTGTTCTACTCCACTTTCATTTATTTTTACATTTTTGTAATTTTAATACTTCAGCTTATTCAACTTTTTCAGTGTAATGTAACATTTTTATGCTATTTCAGTTTTTTTTTCTAATAACTAAATAACTAATTTCTAATTATTTTAACAGTAATAGTTTTAGGTAACAATAACAACACTTGCTTAACAAATCACTAGTTAAAAGTTAGTTAATAGTCAGAAATTACATTCATTTTTCTATTACCTTCTCCACTAATTGCCTAGAGTACCTTTAGGGATTTATAATTGATCACCTTGGATCTATACCATTATAGATGATAATGCAAATAAAATAAAAAAAGAAATGTTATCTTGCTTGTAAAATATCGACAACATTCATTCACTGCCCTCATTTAAATGATTTTAAGATTGAAAAATTCCTCAGTGTCTCCAGAGATCTTAGGATCGAGCTGTTTAATTAGCACTGATATCAATCTCTAAATGGCATTTTTGCAAGAAAGCAAAGCACTGCTAAAAAGGAACGGAGTTCAGACATGATGACTCACCTTTGTTGGTGTCTCACTGACTTGAGTTGAATTTAAATCAGCTCTGGTGTTGTTTACACTTCTCTCAGCCAGACTTGTTTCTGTGGCATCTCCATTGACTGCACCAAGCCATCCACCTGTAACAAATCCAAACAGATTCTCAAAGGATCAGCCAATCTCCAAGGCACTTTTAAAACCTAAAAAGGCATAAACGTGAAATAAAGCTGCCTCCACTTGGTTTGTTTCCAGAACTAACCACAATTTGTTTAATTAATTCCTTAATCCTCCATTAAACGAATCACCAGCCAGAATCTGTCAGAACTGAACCCCACAGAAAGACTGAGCACCCACTGAAATGCTAATTTATGACTGGAAAAAAACGATTCTCTGAACTTTGTCAGAAGAACAAGGGGACCATTGAACCCACTGTAAGAAGTGTTTGTTCCAATGGCCTTTTTATTCAGGCACAACAACAATTAAGGCATCTCTCCCAAGTGCTGGCAGTTAGCCAGGATAGTCCCAACATGGAGATGTTGAAAACGTCCACGCTGAAGGTTTCTATTTCCACAGCTCAACGTGGGTGTGAACAAAAGACGTCTTTGATTATCCCCTGCAAATATGAACATTCACTGAAAGTTATTTGAGCAATGAAGTTGAATGTCAGACAATGCTGTATATGTTCCACAAAAAAATGCAAATTTGTCTCTATAATTTACTGTGCAATTTAGCAACTAACCACACCATGCCCATTGACTGTCAAAATAACATAACATAAACCTTTTCATTAATAGGAAATTAATGAAAACTCAAGAAAGCACCATTCCTGTAAACAGAGATCTTTCCAGTTAATGGGGGTACGGAAAGAAATAAAAGCACTTTTTAGTGCACATTATCTGCAGCTACAATCATATCCTAAGTAACATTATGACAGCACACAACAATTAGTCTGGCACTGTCCTGCTTTGTGCAATATATTCAAAGCACTCTCCTATTGACAAATCCTGCATTTCCAACTCACTTTTGGCAGCGTTCTTGGATAGCTCTTGGCTTGTGCCGTCCTCATCATCGATGTGCACTAGTGTAGCCCTCAAAGTAACAGCACCCTTGCCCTTGCAAACACGGGTAGGGTCCAGCTCTGCAAAAACATAAGCAAAGAAACTGATTTTTTGATCACTAAATAAAGTTTCATATTACTCATTTGTTACCCTGCACCACAAAACTATAGTCATAAGTAGCAACGGTATATTTGTAGCAATAGCCAATAATATACATGGGTCAAAATTATCAGTTTTTATTTTATGCCAAAAATCATTAGGATATTAAGTAAAGATAATGTTCCATGAAGATATTTTGTAATTTTCCTATCTTAAATATATCAAAACCAACACAAGTAACATGCATTTCTAAGAACTTCAAAAGCGATTTTCCTAATATTTTGATATTTTTTTTCTTTTTTTCTTGACTAGCTGTATTTCAGCCAGATATTGTCCTATCCTAACAAACCAAACATAAATGGAAAACATATTTATCCAGCTTTCAGATGTATCTCATTTTCAAAAACTTGACACTTATGACTGGTTTTGTGGTCCAGGGTCACATTTGATATTATGTTGGTCCTCCAAATCCTACAAACGCTGCTCTTACCAGTAGGCATGAGATCCGGGGAGCTCTTCATGGTCCTCAAAGGAGTTACTCGCACAGCAGATACAGTGCGCCGACAGGGTAGACGTGCTGCAAAACACATAACCATAAGTAAGATGTGGAGAACAGCAAAAGAAACTAAAGAGAGCTATTATAATTGCATTTATCACTTTTCAACCTCCTCTGTGACATTTTGGGTCATGACCCACCCATTGAGAAGCACTGCATTAGTTTTACTAGAGTTATTTGTTTGACTTTATTGAGAACAACAGCTCTAATAATGCTCATATAGAGACCCCAGGCTTTTTAAGTTCTAGGAAGATTGTAATCACAGTGTTCTCTGAAGGCTGGCACAAATATCAAGAAAAGATGGATGAACGGAAGGAAATAGGGGGCCTGGCAGTGAGAATACTGATTCAACAATGACTCAAGCCAGGGAGAAAGACAGAGAGAGTCTGTTTGTGATTGCTTACTCATGAGCCTCCTGCATCAAGACATTAGACAGCTATTATTCATTCCTTGTTACTGCCTTTTATGTAATAGTGTTTTAAAACAGGCTTAAACAATATCATATAGTGTCATATAGATTTAAAACTTGCATGCAGAGAAAACAGGTGTTTAAATTGCCTTTTGCTGTTTTAATATTATTTATGTAGTTTTCTTTATCTGTGTTGCAGTTGTTTCATACATGCCCATATAACTGTAAATAAAGGCCAGCCAGGCCTGCATAATGTCAAGAAACTGGATGGAGATACTGAAAGTGTGGCACACTTACCAGGGGCTGCATCAAATTTCCCTGTGCCCTCTGCTGGAGAGCCCTGCAAATGAAAATGAGCGAAAGGAGAGATGAAGGAAGATGCTGAGAAAGGGAACAATGTTGCTCAGCATGTCATTAGGAAAAGGAACAAAGAATATTAAGTGGCTGCCGAACAAGATTCCAGCAAGTCAACAACAACACATCCATGGTATGTCCCTTATCATGTTTACAACTGCAAAAAAGCTAGTGCAAAAAATGGAAGTGGGTGATATGACCAACATCTTATTTCACAATTTGAAAAATGTTATCAAGATATATATTGTCCTTCGGCACAGCCCTAGCAAAAAAGTATGACAATTAAACAGTGATCACAAAAAAAAAAAAAAAATACTGCCCTGCTAGCTTGACTTGCTTTGTATATTTAGGCCTGATATCAATGGCTCTGAATATAAATATTTAAAAACAACCTGATTGGCTGGAATGTGAAATTTAGACTGGCATAACGTTTCAAACAATCCTACTAATATGGTAAGTGTGAGGGTGCTGATGCATGAGGAGACTGACTAACTGATGTGTCACACCTATGGCTGCGGTTCACACTGAAACGAGATACAAAGTGACCCGTTACAGAGCATTGGCTGAGTAAGAAAATATGGGTCAGTGAAAATGTATATGTTTCAGTAGCTGCCAATGGATATCCCTCTAGCACAGATGTTTCTGCCCTGCAACAAATGAATAAGCCACTTTGGATGAAAGTGTCTGCCAAAACAGATAATGATTAGTATTTTAGATACTTATTACTATTTGCCAAATGAAAGCTTTCTTTATACCTACAAAATATTACAGAAGTCCTGGATAATAGCATTTCTAATGCATCCATCTGTCTCTCTGCGAGGTCTCATCGACTGATTATAGCCTACAGTTGCTGTCTATAGGAAATCAGAACCAGTTAATTAGCCAAATAATTAAACTTAGATCATTTAATAGAGCCTATATCTTAATGAAATTATATGGTAGGCCTATATAAAAATATAGCCTAGATAGAAGTCTCTCTCAGATATTTACAGAAAAGTCTGTTAGCACTGGATTTACCCATTTGAAAATGGATATCATCCTAAATTTGGAGTTGTTGAATAGTTGCGTAACAGCAATTTTGTAATTCAACAATACACGAACATGCTGTTTATTTTAAATGTTTATACAGCATACTGAATTGGATAAGTGGGAATCATTTTCCATTGTAAATTTAATAACACGTCCAACGAAAACAGCTGCATGCATCAATCCATCAGTCAGGAGTCACACGGTTTGAGGATCCTTAATACTCCGAATTGCTCCACATGCTGCCTTTGTAGAAGATATGCTAAAAATCCTGATTTAACTTAAGTTTTGAGGCGTTTTACTAAATCCAAAGCCATAACAGTTAATAATTATATATGAAACTGATTTATTTCTACATATTAATGTAGTTAATATCATACCGACACGGCTTACCTGTAAGGACCTTCACCTTCAGAGAACTTCAGCTGAGCTTAACTTGGTTTAAAGACCTAACAAACACCCAAACACTGAGGGTGCCCTTTTAAATGTCCTTTGTTGGGGCCTATCATACAAATCCAGACTATCATGTTCTATTCTCTTCAAAGAACTGAACCTTAACAATGCTTTGCCTCTTTCAACTACCAAGATGGACCTGTCAGCACCTGCCACCTGGGAATGTAGCACCTACTTAGCATGTGATGAACGAATTACAGCATCCTGCTTTCCATCCACCTCTCCATCCCTGTCTGGCATGCCAAGCACCTCATGAGGCTATGAACTATATTAAGATAACTGTAAGATAATAGACCAAATATGTTATAAATCTGGACGTTTGTCATACTAATGTGATAAAGTATGGACTATTGACTGTTTGACTTGAGGGGTATCAGAACAGGGCATGGGCCAAGTTGGACTAGACACAACTTTCTCACAGTAAACAGTGACCTGGGTGGTCATATCAAGGTCAAAGCCATGAACACTGACAGTTCAGGCCACTCTAGTGTATTAAAAACACTTATGATGATTACAGTCTCCATCCAGTTTGCTAAAAATAAAATAGATCCAGTATAGTCATTCAGATAGATTTAAAAGGCATGCTAGAAATATCCTAGGAAATTAATCTTTAAAAAGTGTCCTAACCAAGAATGACACAACAAAACAATAAATAATAAAACAATAACAATAAAAACTACAATCTTATTATTTTTCCAAGCCAGCCATGACCACAACAAATGGCCTCTCTTTAGTCCAATATCATGCTCCCCATAACTGTACATTATATTGGATATCTTTAATTTAAAAATTACATTTTTTTGTAATGTCATGCAACAGCTTTGTGTTTAAACAGACAAATCATGTGAACACACAAATAGCTGGAAACTTCTTGTATTGTGCCTGGTAACTGCTGCACTCAGTCCAGCTGGCCTTCTCGGGGCAAAGCTGTAAAACAGAGCAACTGTGGAAAGGCTCATGTCAGACATGGGTCCAAGTCTTAGTTTCAGAACCAAAACACTGGCTCAGATCTCACTCAAGGCCAAGCTGTAACTCTCAGGTCCACAGCTTTGGCTCATGTAGCTATCGGTGAGAAAGAGGGAGTCCAGCAGGGGCACTTAGTAGATCAATAAGTCTCTTACATTTCTGAACACTTTAGCTCACTGGAAGTCCAATACAAAACATTAATGTTTTATTTATAAAGACAAACTTTTTTTTACAAAAATGAAAGTTATGTATATTAGCGTTTACATTTTATGTTCCATCTTATCATCTGGCAACCACAGATGAAATAATGATAAAATAAAATACCTCATCCTGCTAACACGCATTTATGAGCTTTTCTCCCAAATTGTAATTATCACGTAGCATTACTCTCTCTAGCTCTACTCACTCCAATTTTCAGCCAAAGTCTGTTTTTAATTCAGAATATTATTTATAACACACTGTAAAGTGACTATTTGAAGTTTGTTTTGCTTGTTTTAGGTTGATGTTAAATTATATATATATATATATATATATATATATATATATATATATATATATATATACAGTATATATATATATATACTGTATATATGCATACACACACATTATTTAACATTGCTTTCTAACATAAAAAATGTAAATGTACATTTTTGACTGATAAAAACAACTAATTCAGACATTACTACATAAAGTACATGTTTGGGTTATTTCTTTCAGTGTAGACAATTTCTGAAAAAATAAAAGGGTCCCTTTGGTGAGCATTCTTTGCTAAATTCCCTCCCTTCTACCCGTTTATTTCTGTGAGCAATACATCGGTCTTGTGAACTTCTAAAATGTCTCACATATCAATAATGCTGCTGAAAGCCTTTTAAGAACTTGGAAAAACCCTGTGAAATTCAGCCAGATATTCCAGATTTTGATGGCAGAACTATTGGCTAAATAAAAGACTTTTCAAATAAAATCTGTGGGAACTCTCCAACCATTACAATATCCAGAAATGTAATAAGTCACAGCATTAAATTCTAAAGCACAGCTGAAGGTCATCATGTACATCCCGCACTGTTTTCCATTTCCATTTCCATTATGCCAGTCCTCTTAAAATAATAAAGGGGGTGACACAAGAAAAAGCACCGTGATATTCCACCCAAGAATCTCTGGGGATTGCCTCATTTTATTTCCATGATAGCTTTTATAGAGTCCAGCTTTAATACACAAAGGAGATCTACAAGGGGCCTGCTGTAGCCGGAGCGAGGGGGCCGGAGGGGAGGGGGGCTCTTACATAACACAGTTTGACTTCTGCTTCGTCAACAAATGGCAGAGGGGGACAGAGAGAGAGTAAAGCTCACCAGAATCACAGCAAACAGCTCCAAACATGGCTCGAGAGTAGCGCTGTAGAAGAACAACCGTGGGTGTTTAATTGAGAATAGCCCATCAGTACCATAAACATCTTCAGCAGACACACTGGACGGAGGCCTAGACTGTCACACTCTCAACACATTTAAAAAACGGCATCATAAAAGGAAATGTATTCAGCTGTGGTATTTGCCTCAGCCACCATTCATCTACATGTTTTTTTTTCCGAGCATGACATTACTTTTAGAGAAACCTTGCAGCTGTATTACGGAAGAATATGAAAGGTGATGAACAACTGAAAAGGGAGCTAATTCCAACAAAACAACAACTACAGGTGTAGATAATATTAATGCTGATGATTAATGCTAATAGTGAGATTTGTGAGCTTATTTTGTTTTACTTACTATTTTGAACTCCTATGGGCTTTCAGGAACACAAATACTGCATATCAAAGCAGATTTTCTATTACAAAAATACTCAGATGTTTGAAGCTGACCCACCAAGCATAGTTGTTGAGTTCAATTAATGCATTTCAAATAATTTTTGAAATAATAATTAATTTAAAAAATATAGTTTTGCAGTTTACTCCTATTTGTCCTTTTCCCAGCATACACTGGGATATGAATAATTACAGTATAGTTTCCTTGTTTACCTGTTTGCCAGTTTTATTTACATTTATTCTGGTCCTATTATTAGTAACTTGCTATTTCTTAATATAGTTAATTTCTATATTAACACGATTAGTTAGTTGTATATAATATTGTACACTTGTATATATATATTTAATTTAAAATATTACATATGCCCAAGATTAAAGATAAACTAAAAATAATTGTAAAGTTCCCCTTATTTACACTGTTTTAAATCATTTAATTTTATGCATTTCTTTTCTTTAAATTAATTTAGATGTCATGGAGAGTAAAGTGCTTGTTGTCCTAAACTATTGACCACATCACATGGAAACCATCACACACACACCCACACACACACACTCCACCACAAAATGAAAATCTTGTCATTATTCACTTACCCCTGTGTCGTTCCAAACCCGTAAAAGCTTTGTTCGTCTTTGGAACACAATTTAAGATATTTTGGATGAAAACGGAGGCTTGAGACTGTCCCATAGACTGCCAAATAAATAACAGTGTCAAGGTATGCTTTTCATACTTTCCTGGACCTTGACACTTACGGGGTAAGTGAATAATGACAAAATTGTAATTTTGTGGTGGAGTAACGCTTTAAGTGTGTGTGTAATGAGTAAATTGGTTTTATTTTTTAATTATTATTATTATTATTTTGTGTGTGTGTGTGTGTGTGTGTGTGTGTGTGTGTGTGTGTGTGTGTGTGTGTGTGTGTGTGTGTGTGATGGTTTCCATGTGATGTGGTCAATAGCTTAGGACAACAAGCACTTTACTCTCCATGACATCTAAATTAAGTTAAAGAAAAGAAATGCATAAAATTAAATTATTTAAAACAGTGTAAATAAGGGGAACTTTACAATAATTTTTAGTTTATCTTTAATCTTGGGCATATGTACTATTTCAAATTAAATATATATACAAGTGTACAATATTATATACAAGTTATATTAAGTGATATACACTGTTTAAAAGTTTGGGGTCAGTAATATATATATATATATATATATATATATATATTTAAGAAATTAAGAATTTTATTCAGCAAGGACATACTACAATTAATCAAAAGTAACAGTAAATACTTTTACATTGTTACAAAAAATTTCTGCTGTTCTTTTGACATTTCTAATCATCAAAGGATCTCAAAAAAATAAGCAGCACAACAGTTAATAATGAGACATTTTAAATTGTAATATCTCACAATATTACTGTTACTATAGTTTTTATCAAATAAATGCAGCTTTGGTCCACATAAAATACTTTACAAACATTAAAAGTTTACCAACCTCAAACTTTTGAATGGTAAGTTTTATATTCTTAGAACTGTGAATGAAATTGGATTGTGTCCTGGGATCTAGACCATTTAATTTAATATCAGGACAATTCGTTTAAATTATCATATTTTACATAATTCTATTAAAAAAAATATTAAACTCATTTAAAACTCATTATAAAAAAATCATGCAAACTGTAGCCTTCGTTCAGGTATATTTCACCCAAAAATTACAATTCTTTCATCATTTACCCATCCTCAGTTTCAAAACCTGTATGAATTTCTTTCTTCTGCTGAACACACGCACACACACACAAAAGACATTTTGAAGAATGTTGATAACCAAACAGTTTCTGGTCCCCATTGACTTAGTATTTTATTTTATTTTTTTCATATTATGGAAGTCAATAAGGACCAGCAACTGTTTGGTTAACCACATTCTGCCAAATGAAATTATATTCAAATTATTTTATGTTCAACAGAAGAAAGACACTCATACAGTTTTGGAACAACTGAAGGGTGAGTAAATGATGACAATTAATTTTTTTGGTAAACTATACCTTTAAGACTAATAACATAATATATAAAGTAATAATTTACTACACATTCTATGACTATAACATCACAATAACCTATAACAATGCTATATATGTAAGAGTAATAATAAAGCAGCGTGATGCTACAATACTAATAGTTTCCATTTCCTTGACTGTTTCAAACTGTTCCTTAGCAAAGACTACCAATGACTAAATTTAACAACTATTAAATATTCCGCTCACAATCACCTGGCTTTATTACTAAATAAACATTTCCATACCACTAGCGAACACTTATACTGTAGCACACTGGCTAGTGGCTACTGAGAGCTATCTTCACCAGAAACAGTCAGCATTCATGGCATCTGATACAGAGTGAAATTTAAAATAACAACTGATATCACATCATGGAATACAGAAGCCCATTATGTCTGGATGATGTTCTAGTGCACAGCTGTGCTTAGATGAGTCAAAGTCTCCGGGTCTGGCCCTCGCAGGCCTCGGCATTTGCTGACCAGGACAACAGGCAGTCACAGAGGGAGGGGTGCGCGGCACGCGGTGCATGCACAGCATCAACTGCAGCCCAAGCCAGAAAAAAAGCCTTTGTGTGCAGCATGGATGTTCTAGAAGGACAGATGGGGCAATGATAATGAGTTTCACACTTGGGATACAAAGCAGTGCGTAACTGGGCGGCTTTTGAAATCGAATGACTGACAAAGCTCATAAGGCACACAGGGATTTATTTTGTAGGTAATAAAAATAAAAATTGACCAGACTGAGCCTGATCTGGGATACTAAATTTTGGCACCTCAGTGAACAGCCCAGGATGTGACACATAAGTGTTGATGACATATAAGAGCAAAAAATGTTCAATAAGTTGATGAAAATGCAACTGTTCAATGTTAACTCATGTTAGCTCAGGCCCATTAAATAATATTAACAGATAAAACTTTTGATTTTAATAATGTACTAGTAAATGTTGAAATTAACATTTACTTTAGAAGCATTTTTCATTGTACTAATGTAGTTCACTAATACTAACAAAGGGAACCTCATTGTAAAATGTTACCATAAGAATTTAAGGTTTTCTTTTGAACAATTTCATTATTTTAATGAGACTTTTTATACATTTGTGTCACCTTGACATTTGTGATTTTATACACCAAAATTTTTTTTTAATATATTTTAATTCAGAATTTAAAAACACAATAATCATAGAATTTGTGAAGTTATTGTATAGTAATAATGTATATATTGTTTTGGAATTAATTAATTAATTGATAGCACAAAAAAGCCACACCACTGGCCTTAAATGTATACATACTAACCATAACTATTATTAGTTATTACTATTATTAACATGTAGGCTTTTAGTTGCTCTGTTATGCCCAAAGTGTATAACAGTGTACAATGCAAAAACAAACTAAGAAAAGTCTGTCCCAAATATGTCCCAAAGTACTGTGTTAATATGATTTTTCATAGGTGTTTTAACTTTATTTTGAATCACATTGTGTTGTGTTTTATGGTTGAAGGGAATATCCATAAACTTAATGAAAAATGTATTGGTCATTTTCTTGCAATAAATCTATTTAGCGCTGGAAATCTCACCAGCCAGCAATTCATCAATATTATTCTAACCAACAGAGATTGTAGGCATCCCACTTGCGATGCAGACAGAGACAACTGTTTCAGACCTCTCAGTTATGTGACTGGTGCCTGATAATTTTGTCAGGGGATGTAGACTATTCAACCACACCTAAAAACGGCTCTGTGATAATCCAGACATTTCAAGTGCTTCCCTAATGATGGAGGACCCCAAATCTCAGTGTTGAGCAACACCACCAGGCACAGCCTTTATAAAGCAAGCCAAGCCATACACATTCACACACACACTTGGACTTCACACTCTCTTGAAAGATGAATAGTTCACAGCGATCTGTAAAACACAATATTAACACAATATCTGAAGATCCATCATGCTGAGTGTCCCAGCTATGTGTTACATGGCAAATAAATGAAATGCATAACGTTTAAGCCCTGACATATCATTGTCACGTTCTGTCTAAATATGATCTGCACTCAAACTATGAACTCTCATCGGGCAAACATCTTCTCAACACTGACCTCAAGCCAGCTGGTCCACAATCTGTCAAAGCAGCAAGAGGTGAAAAGAAAAATCTGTCGGCACAACACAATCTGAAAGCAGAGACGCTCTGTTCAACTTCTTGTTTGCATTAGCGTGTTGCTTTGTGCACACAGACCTTGAAATTTGTAGCGCTAACAAAGCAAACACTTCAAGTGCCACTCAAAGCCACGCTGCAGTCAATTGGGTGGAAGGAAAGTATGGGGGTTGGATGAAGGTTGCTAAGCAACATGGTGTAATATTGAAATGGTTTGGATGGGAGTGGATGTGGTGTATGATCTGTCAAGGGCGCCTCAATCATTGTCTGAGGCTGCAGATAACCAAAAACATGCAGACATTCAGCATGATAATGAGTGTGATATTGCTTTTAAACAACAGTTAAATATTAAGTTAAGATTTATTTACAGACATTTTTGACACAATAATGCCAGATAAAGTTGTGTAACCGTCTGTGTTTGGCAACACACTAGTGGTGTTTCATTCTTCAGTGTTTTTACGAGTTAATGATTCAATTCCTGAATAAATCAGAATCTTCAAACGAAACCACTGACTGAATAAAGCAACTTGTCATAACCTGGACCTGGCCATATGGACTTTACCAAACTAATATTTACTGGCAAACAAAGAAATGTAACTATTTTTCAATTTCTTGTTAATTTTAAAAAGAATAGACTTGAACTGTTCTTTTTGAGATACATTTGGCAAAACATTGTTTCATTTATTTTGGCACTGCACTCATGAAAGGAAACTTGGAAAGATTTTAATAAATTCATAAAAATATTTACCTAACTTTTTCTCTTTGTTTGGAAAATATTTTATTTGGTTTTACTAATGTCCCCTCAAATTAAATAAATATATGTATTTCTATAATTATTAGAATATCCCCCAGGCTGTGTGTTTTCTTTTATTTATATTATTGTAGTTTTGAATGTACTTTAATGATGTTTCTTTTCTGTTGCACTTTAAACTTCAATTTACAAAAAGAAATAGGCCTATTTTAAAAACTTATTTTGGTATAAATGTAAGTCAGCTTTACTCATGTAAGTAAACTTTGGAAAGATTTGACTAAATTTATGTTTCCATTTTTTTTTTTTTTTTATCCAACAAAGTACAACAGAAAAACAAGGTTATTCAAAACTACAGTAATATAAATACAAGAAAATAAACTTAAAACTGCTGTAGGATTGACTGTAAACGCCGCTCAGCCAATCAAATTTGAGGGCTGGAAGAATCGTTATATAATGCAGAATGGATGCTTTGTTTTTAAGCAAATAAATAAATAGCTTAATTCATTAGTGGACACTGGACATGAATAATGTTGTGACGTATTTGTAATGGCAAATGGCTACCGGTTGTAAAATACCACAGCAATATTCTACACTGATTTGCTGGAGATTTTCAGAATCATTAAAAGTCACCTGTGTAACTGATAAAGACAGCATAACACATGATCATAATTAGGCCAAAGTACAAATAACCTCTTGTTAAAAAACAGAGGATACTATTAATATGGTAATCCCCTCAATCCTATGAATGTGAGTGACTCAGGAGCTCCACACTCCACCATGAATGAGAAGCCTGCGATTTTAATCTCACTCAGAGCACTTCCTCTGTCTTCATTCCATCTGTTGGCATACGCCTGCCCTCGCTCTCTTACCAATTCCTGCCTGTTTTTATCCAATTTGAGTGATATGCAAAACAAAGAACGTGCCTAAGGGCTTAATTTTTGGTTAACAAGTGTTTCAATAGCAGTGAAATGAGAAGTGGCAGCAAATGGCACTAGGAGAAATGGATAATAGCATGTTATTAGCAGTCAAATCATGTCTTGGCATAATTGCAGTGCTACAAAAAAATTTTTTTACTAAATTGACAAACCTATGTAAAAACTTATATGGCTTTATCAGTGCTTACAGAGCTGTAAAAATACTTCAAAATCCTGAAGTCTCATGGCCTATACTATAGATCTATATGTAACAACCTGATGATCCTATAAGATCAGCAATATCAAATGAATGAGTTTGTCATTCACGAGACAACTCATTTAAACAGCGTTTCACCACCAATCTTTTGGGCACCTGTTCACCACACTAGACAGTAACATGATTCTACACAAAGCTTATAAAACATTAAGCAGGCAACACAAATTATTCATTATCTTTGTAAGGAGACGGCTTCCAAAGACGCTGGCAGGAACTTCTCACAAATGTTGCAGTCTCTCACCTACTTAAGATTTTAATGTTATTCACTTCCTCTTGGTGAAATACTATATATCTCCTGTGCCAGAGGACGATGATAACATCATGTATGTCTGGCACAGGTGTTGAGCTGAAACATCTGTAAACAAAGATACAAATTTTTCACAGGGTGTGAGTTTTACGGTGCAAACTATTCTTCCTTTTTTGCCAGTGTACAATCCTCTTGTCAGTGCACTTCAACTGCATTACAACTACATTATGCTATTAAGGAACAGAACAGAACTGCTTACAATTATAAAAATTTTGCCCTGTGTTAACAACTGTAGAAAACCATGTTATTTTAAAGCAGGAAAAGTATGTTATTAAGCTTAAAAGTTATGTTAATAAGTTTATACATCTGGTTTTCATTTCCGATAAAGTAATTTAACCAGGTTAACTAATTTTTAAAGAAGAAAAACAAATTAGGAATACTGCTTTGTCTTCAATTTAAATGATTAGAATTTATTTTTAAATAATTCTTCCAGGGGGTTAGAATTTTGGTTAATGTATTGCACGTGTGGTGGACAGTTTATTATTAGAAGTAAAATACATCAGCAAAAGTGGGACAGACAAACAACACAATTAAAACTAATGTTGAATAAAGAAGAGAAGTCAGCCTCATTCTATGTTTATTTACTGTTATTTTTCATATGCAAACTGGAAGCTTGTTAACAACAATATATATTTCTGAAAAACTGCTTGGTTTCTAGCTTGATTGTGCTGGTCATGTATGGTCGAGATGATAGATGAACTACCAGCCTGTGAGACTGAGGTTGCTCTGGCAGACCATGATAAAACTAGCTGGTAGACCACTGGAGTCGGTAGACTATACAAGTTCCAAAACCATCTTAAGTTAAAAAGTTAAAGCAGTACCTAACTGTGTCTACAGAATTTAGAAATTGAATATAATATTATTTTAGATATTTAGACCTAAGTAGGTTAGAGCATCAAAAAAGAGTGAAAAGCTTTTATCTGTGCACCATCACAAATCTACCAGAAACCGTCCCACTGCACAGTTCATCTACTATACATCTGCCGCATACACCGCACTGCTGTACAACTACAGGCAGGTCACTAAGATTTGTTTAAATTGTCCCGTTTAATTTTTTCAACCCATCAACAATAAGTCTCGTTTCACTGTCCTGCTCCCTCCGCGTATTGCGTGAATGCTATTCTATTCCTTATTTGGATGTCAAGTGCAGCCGAAGTCAGATCTCTCTTCACGCGGAATACAATGATCTCTATCCCATCTCCTTCATCTGACACATCGTGCTTTCAATAAGCACTGCGATTCATAGTTTCACCCTTTGACATCCGTCAACAGAGCCATAAAATGAGCACTATATAATAATAATACCACTAATGCTGAGTAACTGCTGCCGCACTTCTGTTCTGCACTGAACATTTGTCTGCAATGGATGGCTGCTGCGGTTTATTATAATAAACCCTGGGCCAAATAATAGAGCCCCAGACGAAGCAAACACGCAAACTTTCTGTTTTAGTTTAATGTGAAATATCACTGAGGTATCACTCAAACACTAGGAATATGACAAGCAGGCGTTGCGTAACACCCACCTTTCTGAGGAAGCAGTCCAGGTTTCCGTATTGATAACGCCGCTGCACGCTGAAGAGACGGTGACCGCACGCCGCTCGCCCGTGCATGCAGCCTCTCACGCTCTCATCACAATATCACTGAGTGGGAGGAGAGGGGCGTTCCGCAGAGGCACAAACGTTTAATCAAACTTTCATTTTAATAAAGGTGCATCTTCAGTGCATATTTAAATGATCAACAATGATAATAACAGAAAATACATTTAAATGACACATATTACATTCGGTTAATAACTTACTAATAGATATAAAAATAAAACAATAAAAATCATGCTAGTTTACATGTTGGCAATATTCATTTTTAGCGTTTTTGGGTAATAATCAAGTTATTTTAATTTTCATAAGTTTAAAATATTTAAGTCATCTTGTGCACTCCTTGGAAGTTTGCTGAGGCCCTCTAGTGGTCCCAGGACCCCTAGTTGAGAATCACTAGTCAACAGATGAGCTAAAAAAAAAAGAAAGTAAATATAGATTTTTTTTTTCAAAGTAAAAATCAAAAAGACAAATTTAAATTATTTTAATTTATTCTTAAGATTAAAAAAAAAAAGTCAATGCAGTACCTAACTGTGTCTACAGAATTAGAAGTTGAATATAATATTATTTTAGATATTTAGATGTAGGTGGGTTAGTGCATCAAAAAAGCTCAGGCTGAGAATTAAAATCTTTTATCTGTGCACCATCACAAATCTACCAAAAAACGTCCCACTGCACAGTTCATCTACTATACATCTGCCGCATACACCGCATTGCTGTACAACTACAGGCAGTTCATTAAAATTTGTTTAAATTGTCCCGTTTAATTTTTCCAAGCCATCAACAATACGATGGACTGAACTTGTTTAGTCTCGTTTCACTGTCCTGCTCCCTCTTACTAATAGATATAAAAATACAACAATAAAAATGATGCTAGTGTACATGTTGGCAATATTCATTTTTAGCGTTTTTGAGGCCCTCTGGTGGTCCCAGGACCCCTAGTTGAGAATCACTAGTCTACAGATGAGCTAAAAAATAAAATAAAATAAAAAAAATTTCACAGTAAAAATTAAAAAGACAAAATAAAATTATTTTAATCATAATGGTATTTATTTGTACTGAATTATAATGGCACATATAAAAACATCTGAGAAAGTAATTTTTAACATTCACATGAAATTTATTAAGCAAGTAGCAAACATATAGCTACTGGATTGAGTATTAAATAATTTTGTGAATGGAATTTTGAGCATATTGTCGAAGCCAAAAGATAAAATATGTTTCAAGTACATCGGGTAGGCTAAATACTCATTATTTTTAGGTAAATATATGCATTTGTCAAACACCTCCACCATACTATATATACTGAGGGCCTCTATAGAGGCCAGCATTTACACACAAACAAAGCCTTGCAAACCTTAGAAAGTATTTAAAAAGGATGACAATATGGAAGAAAAACTA
Source organism: Cyprinus carpio (assembly GCF_018340385.1). Lineage (NCBI taxonomy): Eukaryota > Metazoa > Chordata > Actinopteri > Cypriniformes > Cyprinidae > Cyprinus > Cyprinus carpio. The sequence continues at coordinate 15,944,158 of NC_056609.1, read as the reverse complement.
CATCCATTTTATCATGACCTTAATCAGTTTTATTTTCACGATCTAACAAAAATGTACACACCCACAAACAAAAACTACACACACACACACAAACCACACATCTGCCATTTTCACACTGTGCATTCACACTTTTTATGCTGTTAAATACTTTCTTTCTCTGCTTCTATTTGGGTGATATATCATAGCCAATAAAAAGTGAATACATCAATAAATACTTGAAATGCATAAAACTATTCATCTTTAAATCTCATCATCTCATGACCAATCCCAGCCAACACAATCTATATTTCAAATAGAAAAAAGTTTGGATTACAACAAATGTAGGCAAAGTCTTGAGTTTGCTGTCTGCTACTGATGGGACTCAGAGAGCACAAACCAAATGGCTATATTGCAAACAAGTGACTATATGAAAAAAAAAACCTCCAACATATTGCATATCTTCAGCTGAAGATTTATCATTTAATACCTATAAACTAAGGTGATTGTTTGCATTGCAAGTTGAGTCTAGATCAAAACCCTTGAGGAACACTGGACACTGAAACCACAGGCAGTATGTGAAAAATAAGATAGCTTCTGAAACTGATGTTTGCATAATATCCTCTGTGATACGTAGATGGCAGTTGGTAAATATAAATGGCAAACCAGTTTCCTTAAGAGGGACCTTCATACAAAACCTCTGTAAGGTCATTGACTGACAGGGCAACAAAGCAGCTGTCTTCAGTTTTGGACACAATCAGTAGCTTTTGTTCCACCTTGAAGAGACTACAGATCTCAGAGGCTCAACAAGAAAAGTGCAGAGTCAAAACAGAATGAAAGCCAGCCATGTTGAAGCATGCCTTCACCATGTGCGTCTCGGTATAGGTGGAGGCAGCATGGGCCTTTGCGCAGTCGTCTGATGAACAGGACGTGATGGAGTTGATACATATCGCTCGTTTAGTATCTCTGGATTCCTAAGAGACAACAGGTTAAATTTAAAATGAGTAATATACAAACTGAGCTCCAGACAAACCAGGGAAATAGGTTACAACTGTTAAACTTATGTAGCCTAATAAATAAATATCAATATATGTAGAGGGTTTTTTAAACCCCAAATATTAAACAGTGAATTCTACTGTTCAAACGTTTGGGGTCTGTAAGATTTTTTTAATGTTTATGAAAAATAATCCTCACCAAGGCTGTATTTATTTGATTAGACATACAGTAAACATTTATATTGAATATTATTACATTTAAAATGGTGGCAAAGCTGAATTTTCAGCAGACACATCATGCTTCAGAAATAGTTTCTTAATATTATCATTTTGAAAACTACTCAGTGATACATTTCTTTCAGGAATGAATAGAAAGTTCAAAAGAACACAATTTAATTTGATTATTTTCTTTTATTTTTCTATATATTACTTATTTCTTTTTTAATAAATACAGTAGTTTATGTTAGTTGTATGTTTATCATGTTTCATGTTGTATGTTTTATTTCAACCTCAGGCATTCTGTTTTGTTTTTTTACAAAGAAATTTAAAATTAAAAATCTCCCTTCAACTAACATTTGCATACTGAATTGTGATCGGTCTTGTCTTCTCTAATTTCTCTAAATTTATCATAGCTTCCATAAGCTAGGCAAGATTTAGCAGTGGATATGTGGCACCCACATCAGACTGCGGATGTTCATCACCCCCATCTTTCTGACACCAATCCTCTGATGTCTGTGTTTGTGTATATTAGCTGGTGAAGATGTAGCACATTCTAAACCCACACTCCATCTTCATGAGATTTTAAGGTTGATGCTTCTACCCATGATCAAGTGACTGATGGAAAGTTAAGCTTCACAAACTCCGGCGTTGTGGTTTATAGAGTTCAGCGATTAATGCTGTGGTTTGTCACATGGGGCGGTGCAGAGTTTCATAAACGAAGCACCTTCGCTTCACCTACAAACTTTTATCCAGTCATCTGGTACATTCTCACAGTGAAACCTCTATGTACATGTTCACTCCATACAACTTCTAATCTAAAGACTTGCTGTATAAAATAATTCTCAGTTAAATTTATTTTTACTTACAGTTTGAAATATACTTCAGAATAAAGCTTGTCTTTTCTGATTCCAACACAGTTGGTTTTACCTGGTACTGTGTAAGCTGTTTTAAACACGTACCTCTCTATTACCCGTGGTGGGACCCTGGGTGGAGGGAGTACTGGTGGAATATCCACTACAGGCCGGAGAGGCCGCGGAGGAAGTGGAATATCCGGAGGCTCTTAAACCATTAAAGAAAAGACATATGATATGATGAATTTATAATACAACAACCTAAGCTTAAATACTTTGTGCCTGTATAGTTCAGTATAACAATAATCTATTATTGTGTAATGTATTATAGTTTAAATGTTTGCAGTCACTAAAGCTGCATTTATTTTATTAATATTATAAAAAAATATTATTACAATAAAAAAAAAAAAAAAACAGTTTCCTGTTTGAATATATTTTAAAATATAATGGATTTCTGTGACGGCAAAGCTGAATTTTCAGCATCATTATTCCAGTCTTTTGTAATACTGAAAACAGTTTTTGTGATAAAAACTGACCTCACATTCTCCTTCCACCCCACTGCTGTTGCTGACGGTGCTCTGAATGCTCAATCTGTGACTGCTACTGCCTGCACGGGTCAAACCTTTACAATTAATTTGTAGAAACACGTCGTACTTGTAAACATGGTTCTGTTCACAAGTATTATCAGATGTTATTGTATGAGATTAAAGAAGTTATTTATTACATACTAGAAGTGCTGGAGGTGCTTCCTGTCTGCCAGCTTCCTCTCTGCAGCGGTCTACTAACTGGAGGGGGTTGGGCAATCGACCGAGGTGCAGGTTCGTACACTGAGCAATTCACGTTCATTTGAGAACCCCACTGACTGTTTGTTTGCATGGGTGCTGTAATCATAAGCTCTAATGGAAAAACAGAAAAAATTTTACATTTTAATACCATGCCATGTTAACCACTTAGGAGTATATTGTATAATGAAATGTGTCCTTCATTTCCTTACCATTTTTCCCTTTGCCTCTACAGCGTCGAGTGATGCTGTCTCTTAATCTTTGTAAATTTTCCTTAAAGAAAATGGAGAGTGTTACAGAAACATCAGAGACACTCATTACATTTGTTAAACCTATGAAGGGTTAACAACGTATTTGATACGCAAGGCTTCTTAATTATCCACATGATCAAAAAACCTCTTGTACACAATCTACCACATGCATTCCGATTAATAGTTCAAACTTTTTTTAGAAAGTAAAATTAAATATAATTTTACAAACATCATGAGTCATTTTGCTGTGAAATCTAAATGTAAGAATAACTTTATATTGTTAGTAATATTCCAAGATGAACACCTGCTGGACTGGAGCAACTCAGGTGTATTTAATTATCCATACAGAAAAATAATGTTAAAATGTAATTAAAAAATCTGATACGTTAGGTTTTTGAGGAACATTTATTTGTATCTTCCAGTTATCATTGTATTGTTGCATTATATGTTTTGCCTCACACAATATTTTGCCTATGACTTTGATCAGAAAACTAAGCATTTAAATATAATCTTAACAAGACATATTATTGGGAAATATAGAGTGACAACTGATATTTATATTAGTAGTTGACCGATATATCGGCCGATATTTGGCATTTTTCAAATATCGGCAGATACGTTTTTCTGCTTGGCCAATGTGTTCGAGGCGGGACTTTTATTTTGACGGCATTTAGAACAACAGCATCTGAGCACACAGTGCTCACATTCTCCCCCTTGTTTACTGTCCTTGTTAACAGTTCTGTCTAAATATGGATAGAAGTCCATAGAAGAATAGAAGGAATTAATGTATACAGAAAGTATTATAAACATAAATTAAAAAATAATAATACTATCACTAACACAAACACAAACAATAAAATACTAACAAAACTGAAATCATCATTAACCAAATACGCATTTATATTTTTTAAACAAATCGGTCGACCACTAATTTATATGCATTTCATGTATGTAGTTCACTGTACTGTTATAAAGATCTCATTGATTTACATTACAAGCTATCAGAATTTAATCTAACGTTTTGGACCTATAAATAACATCTACATCAAAGTGCATATTTTCACTCAGTTGCACCTCTAAAAAAAACTCAAACTTCCCTCCTTGATTATGAGCTCTCACTATATCAAACTATATGAGCCATAAAAGCCTGTACAAATATGATACTCAAAAAAAAAAAAAAAAATATGCACAAATTTGACCTGGAGTTACTTACCTGCTGAAAGCGGAGAGAGCGCCATCTTTTATCTTGATCAAACTGCCAAGCCTTGAACTCCTGCACTGCCTCTTCCACAGTCAGCTCACCCACCTTCACCCTCTCCTGCAGAGAGATGAGCTGCCTCTGTCCCGGGGTCTTCATACCTGCAAAGGGGTCATGGTGACTGCTCATGTCTCTGTCTCTCACCAGCCGTACGGGAGCTGCAAGCATGGAAAATTAGATTTACTTTCAATTGAATAATCCATATTTTGTTCATATAAATATATGGTTCTGCAATTAGGCACAGGAAACTTTTATACCTAAAGAGGAATCCCTTTCTGGCCGTTGACTGAGTGAGTATACAGATTCCTTGAGACAAAAAACTGTAAAACAGGTCAAATTGAACTGAAATTACTATAAGGGGACTGTTTTCAGAGACAAACTTTTCTCTCAAAAATGAAAATTCTGTAATAATTTACTCACCCTCATGTCATTCTAAAACTTCATGAGTTTCTTTCTTCCATGAAACACAAAATAAGATATTTTGAAGAATGTTGAGAACCATGTTGATTCTTCAAAATATCTTCTTTTGCATTCCGCAGAAAAAATTAAGTTTGATGATATAAGAGATAGTAAATGATGCAACAGTTTCTGATTTTAGAAGCTAAAATTAGAGCCTTTATGTTTGCACTGTGGTTTAGCTGTGTTTGCATAATGAACTTTTGGTTTGCACCTTTGGAAATGTAGGTTGTGTTCTCTTCAGGCTCTGGCAGGTTGGCGGGTCGTGGAATCGGTGCTGGTGGGCGGTTGATTATTTCAGGGGTGGATTGTGGCTCCACTGTGTCATAAATTTGATCAGGACAGCACGGATTATACAGGTCTTCTTCTTCTACGTCCCCATAGATTTCTGCATTAAGGTCATGGTAATCTTCATCATCCATTTCAGGTAATCCACCATTAGTTGAAGCATGTTCAAAGGACTGTAAACTCTTGTCAGGTTGTGCTAAAGGAAAACAATTCACGTTATTCAACAACTGCACAATATATAATAGCCAAGAATGGTTTATACCCATTTGTACACCAGTTTACATCTTTATAAATGCCAGATATTAGCAAGTTGCTCTGGTTTCGCACTACGCAAACAAGCTACATCCTGTGGCAGAGAGGTTCAAACATACATACAGTGGTGTGAAAAATTGTTGGCCCCCTTCCTGATTTCTTATTTTTTTTGCATGTTTGACACACTTTAATGTTTCAGATCATCAAAAAAAATTTTAATATTAATAAAATATAACAAAAAAGTGAAAACAACATGCCGTTTTTAAATGAAAGTTTTTTTTAATTAAGGGATAAACAAAATCCAAAACTACATGGCCCTGTGTGAAAAAGTGTTTGCCCCCTAAATCTAATAACTGGTTGGGCAACTCTTAGCAGCAGCAACAACTGCAATCAAGCATTTGTGATAACTTGCAATGAGTCTGTTACAGCGCTGTGGAGGAATTTTGGTCCACTCATCTATGCAAAATTGTTGTAATTCAGCCACATTGGAGGGTTTTCGAGCATGAACCGCCTTTTTCAAGTCATGCCACAGCATCTCAATAGGATTCAGGTCAGATCTTTGACTAGGCCACTTCAAAGTCTTCCTTTTGTTTTTCTTCAGCCATTCAGAGGTGGACTTGCTGGTGGGTTTTGGATCACGGTCCTGCTGCAGAACCCAAGTTCGCTTCAGCTTGAGGTCACGAACAGATGGCCGGACATTCTCCTTCAGGATTTTTTGGTAAACAGCAGAATTCATGGTTCCAGTTATCACAGCAAGTCTTCCAGGTCCTGAAGCAGCAAAACAGCCCCAGACCATCACACTACCACCTCCATATTTTACTGCTGGTATGATGTTCTTTTTCTGAAATGCGGTGTTACTTTTACGCCAGACGTAATGGGACACACACCTTCCAAAAAGTTCAACTTTTGTCTCTTCAGTCCACAGAGTATTATCCCAAAAGTCTTGGGGATCATCAAGATGTTTCCTGGCAAAACTGAGACGAGCCTTTATGTTCTTTTTGCACAGCAGTGGTTTTCGTCTTGGAACTCTGCCATGCAGACCAGTCTCTTTTTTTATGGTGGAGTCATGAACACTGACCTTAACTGAGGCAAGTGAGGCCTGGAGTTCTTTGGATGTTGTTGTGGGGTCTTTTGGGACCTCTTGGATGAGTTGTCGTTGTACTCTTGGGGTAATTTTGGTCAGCCGGCCACTCCTAGGAAGTCTCTCCACTGTTCCATGTTTTTGCCATTTGTGAATAATGGCTCTCACTGTGGTTCGCTCGAGTCCCAAAGCTTTAGAAATGGCTTTATAACCTTTTCTAGACTGACAGATCTCAATTACTTTCTTTCTCATTTGTTTCTGAATTTCTTTGGATCTCGGCATGATTTCTAGCTTTTGAGGATCTTTTGGTGTACTTCACTTTGTCAGACGGGTCCTATTTAAAAGATTTCTTGATTGCGAACAGGTGTGGCAGTAATCAGGCCTGGGTGTGGATAGAGAAACTGAACTCAGGTGTGATAAACCACAGTTTTAACAGGGGGGCAAACACTCCTTTACACAGGGCCATGTAGTTTTGGATTTTGTTTTCCCTTAATAATAAAAACCTTCATTTAAAAACTTCATGTTGTGTTTACTTGTGTTATCTTTGACTAATATTTAGATTTGTTTGATGATCTGAAACATTTAAGTGGGACAAACACGCAAAAAAATAAGAAATCAGGAAGGGGGCAAACACTTTTTCACACCACTGTATATAAATATATATAAGCAGAATATACCAGGTTGGCTTAATAATTGGACTATTTCCTGGTATGTTACGTTACAAACATGAAAATAATATTGTAAGCCTTTGCAAAAATGTTGTACACCAGGTGAAACTTCTAAGTAATATGTTTTCAGGCTTTTTGATAAGTAACAAGTTTTCACAGATGTATATATGAATAAAAAAGACAAGATGGATAGTGTTATCACATGGGAAAAAGAGGCAGAAGTCACATAGTTACACAAAGAACTGTTGTGTCATGATCAACATTTCTTATTGATGTACCTTCAAAAAACTTTCTCAGCATTGTCTCCGAGTTACAGTCCTCCAGAGCACTTTCCAGATCATCATCTGTAGAAACATGAATTTTGTGCAAACAGTTTGCATTACATACCTTAAAGAACTGACATTAGGCCTATGAAACATGTCTTTTAATGCTTACGTTTTATCATCATATATAATCATAAGTTAGCAGTAGTAACAAAATATGCCTTGAAAAACTAATAAAAGAAATGCTTTAATTTATGCAACAATGACTACAGTTCTTGTGGAAGAGAATATATCCTCGAGTTTCAAAAGAAAATGCCATGCACAAACCCATGTCAGGATTTAGTTTCATCATAGACTCGTAAATGTCCTCGTTATCGAAATTTGTGATGAAATTTTGGGAAGCCGTCAACATGTCCTCATAGATATCCTCATTGCCAGAGGTGTCCTGAGATTCCTCTATATGGGTCTTCACTAAATCTACTGTCTCCTGTTTTGTTTTATGAAAAAAGAAAGCTTGCATTTATTATCAGCATCATCACTGCTATAATACTTATATGAAGTCTAATAGAAATACTGCTGTGTAAATGTGTGCTAATTATTAACAGAGCTATATAACATAATGAAACTGCACATAGCACTTTTACAATGCTGTGTTATTTAGTTTTACATGCATTAATATGTTTATGTGTTCCCACAGCATTTCAGGAATTAGTTGACTTTGTTTACTACAATTTGTTGTCTGTTTCAGAAGTACATTTACGCAGTTAACTCACAACATATTCGTCCATAAACTGTCTTAAATCGGAGAAGCCACTCTTCTCGGCCAGTTTGTTAGGGTAATCACCATCTTTGTTCATCACACTGTAGGCCTGCATGGCCCCAGGGCACCGCATTAACAAAGATGTTAACTTTTTAAAGCCATACTTGGCTGAGAAGTGAAGCAGTGTTGGAAGTTCCACATTACGGTGATCTGAAAACAAAGAGACTGCTTTTCATTATTGTTCAATAGAGTTTCCTGTCTTTGAAAAAAAAAGTAACCATCCACACCAGTTCCTTAACTTGGTGTGATGTTATCTACCACCATAAAAGATATTCATCATAAGTGAGATTTCTATAAACTATAACACAAGCAAGCCATTATGAATTAAATCACTTACCCGCTGGTGTGTTATCTGCAATTTGACTAATTCCAAATACTTGTAATGCATTTAGAGGCATCCGTTCTTCCAGACAGTCTGCAAGCAAATTATCCAACGACTCGGGCACCTTTGATGTGATATCAAATGCCTGAAAATTGAATATTATAAAACAATAATTAAAAAGGCTCAATGTTAGTCTTTAAATTAAAGGTAATTTTCTGTAAAAAGGGGGCAAATATTATGGTCTGCATGGTAACATTTAACGAATGTTTATTTCTGCTCCTGTTGCCTCACAATTTTTTTAAATGTCTAAAATTGACTTGTTACTGACTAAACAACAAATTACATAAAGCATCATGCATTACTGATTTCAGGGCTGTGTGTTGCTATTCAGGCATTTGTATGAGATCAGAATGAGATTTTTGACATAAAATGACTTGATGACTTTAAACAAATGTTAAATTGTTTAATTTATTAATTTATTAATTTTATTATAATATTACAAATTATTTAACACATTTTTCACAACACCATAATGTTTCACCACTATATAATTGGTGAGTATATACGAAACATTTCTGTGAAGGTACTTTGAAATTATTAACATTTTGAAAAGTGCTATGCAAATAAGCTTGGCATGTCTTAACTCCATTATTCACACATTCATTAACTAGTCATTTCAGTTTATGTGATTCAGTTTTTCTGTTTCATCATTACCTGACACATGAACTGCACTGGATCCACTGCTTTCTTTAGATAACTGCAAATTTCCTCCATTTCTGTGTAATATGTTACAGTTGTTGAACAGACCACAGATTCATTTTGATAAAGAGTCAATGAGACTTTCCCAGCTGGCATATCTAAGAGAAAAATATATTTTTAAGAAAACAACCCTGACAAATCCAAACACAAATTTGAAAAATCCAAAGCTTCTCTTATGATAAGTGAGCACATTAACAGGAAACAATATGTAAATTCAATAGAAAGTGAAAAGGCATAGAGGAACTGATATGAAAAGTTCCTCTTTCTGTGTTTTTGTCTTACCAGGTGACTGTACAGTAACAATGTACTCATTTACAGGAGTCCCAGGCATCCGCAGAGGTGTCGAGTATTGAGAGTGAAACTCCACCTCCAGTCTGCCCTCATCCACAATTTTCTTTACCATGATTATATAAATATTCACATGATTCTTTATGGGAACAAACAAATGGTAAAAAAAAAAGTCACGGGACAGCGTCAAATACAGCAAATGACATAGAGTAACACAAGACGATGTTAATGATGTTAATTCCACAAATGTCAGCAAATGCCTTTGAATGAAATGCTGAAGCTATAGTTTGCTGCAGTGTAAAATTCTTTGATTTCACAAAATTCAAAAGTAACAACAGTTTACAATTTAGAGGATAAAGAGTTTTAAAAATAGGAACAACACTTATGCTATTTAAGCCATATATACACTAAAATATCGAAATCTCAACTTGTATGAGTGTATACTGCATTAAATGTCTCTTCGTCCAATAAATTAAATTAGGCATAATTGGATTTATTATATTCACAAATCAAATCGATTGAAAACTACTCGGCAAAGTATTTTAGTGATTAGTTAATCACCCTACAGACAGGAACAAAAGTAGTCTATGAAGACGACAACTTCATTCAGCTGTGATATTGTTTTACTCAGTTTATCACCCATCGCTGCTACATCATCCTTCTTTCAACATATCACCAAATTAAGAATGTTATCTAAATTAAGACTGTTAGACAAGTGCCCTGCACTGACTTCCTGTCTAATTTTAAAAAGCACAAAGAAGTGTGATCTCAAACTATGTGAGCTTCATGCTGACATTAACAATTAGGCCTATATATATATTTAGAAAAGCTTTTTTTAATTAGGCTCTGCACGCACTGCGCTTACCCCACAGAGTATTCTCTCTGGTTGGACGGTGAGATAAGTTTGGTCATCTTGTGGCTCCGTGGCATTTGAAGAAGTTTGCTCAGTATGACAAACATCATTCCCATCCAACTGAATCTGTTCCGTCTCATCGGGTAAAGTCTCAGGAATCTCTGATAATGTGAACTCATTCATTTGTTCTTCTAGTTCAATTTCATATGGATTCTGGCAATGATTTTCATTAACAGATCCTAGAACGAAAATGATATATCAAACATTATTTCAAGCTGACCTCTATATGATTAATAAGATTAATTATGATCCGCCAAGAAAAAATATTTATGCAAAAAAATTAAATTAAATTAAATTAAATCACAGAGCTCAGACATATACAGACCTAATCATTTCAGGCCAACTGAAGTACTAGGATTAATTAAGTATTATTTACTCAAATTAATTATGATACAACATGCATAACTATTTAAGGTACATAAAATATATATAAAAAAATAGAAATTAAAAATAAATAAGAATAATTAAAAAAATACAAATATACATCTTATCCAACACATAGTCTTAGAATTATATTCATATACATTCTTTTGCAGTGTTTGTCAGTCTGCAGGGGAGTCATGTTAATGTTTTACATCTTTTTAGGCCATCTTTGAAATATTTTTATTGTTGTTGTTATTAAAGGTGAACAATAGTGCAAGTAATTAATATGTTCTTATGCTGAATGCACATACCATTTAAAGAATACATACCATGATTAACACACTCAAGGACGGTAGACACATATACTGATGGTTCTTCTTCTGAATTGAGCTTTCTCCAATACTCCCAGTATTCAAAATAGTCCGCTGACACTTGCCCTTCTGATACGCCACACAAAAAGGCAACAATTTTGAATGGAGGCTGAAGAAGATCCCGGAAAGTGTCCTGCACCTCTGGGTCTTGCTGCATGTCCAGCAACGCAGCAGACAGCAAAAGCATGATGCATTTGCTGGAGCCAAACAGCTCATGGTTTTTCATCCACATCTCTTCGTTCACATCATACAGAATGACGGAGCCCTCTGGAAAGTTAGATGATGCCGCCAAGATTTGCTGTAGATACTCTGCCCATTCCCTGGCTTCACTGGTATAAACAATTAACACCTCACACATTGTGGAGTATCCAGGTTGTTCTGCAACACAAATGGATGATAAATGGAACAGCAGAATTAAAAATAATTCTTGGTTCATCAACTACCAAAATTAAAAGTAGCACTGTAAAAAGAATTACACTGTAAAGAAATTTCCTCAAAACGCGAACAATTCACAAATATTAAACACGTTAAATTATATGTGAAAATTAAAGTAGAAAGACTTTATAATTTCTTATAAAACACACTCCAATAAACTTTGTTCAAAAAATTATTTTTAACGTTTACGTTAACGTTACGAAAACTCAAATACATTGTTTTTTCTGCAAAAAATTTACTGTTGCATTTAAATCTAACCAAAGTACACCCTAAAGAGCTTGTTTATTTGCCGATTAATGAATTAGTGAAGATCTGAATGCCAGCCATGTTGCTGGGGCTACATGAGCTTGACATGTTTTGTCATAAGATGATTGAGCAATAAGTTGGTTTTGTGAACCAAAAATACATCAACAGTAATTAGTCATCTTTTGTCTCCTAAACTCTGACCTAGTGTCTATGTACAAATTAAATTAGCAAACACATGATATGAATAAAGAATATAGTAATGGAATTTTATGAATCAGGCTTGCTAACTATGAAACATCTTCTATGACCCACATCAACAGTACAGTGGTGATCAAATACGGTTAAAGATACATTTCAGTGCAAAGCATGTTTAGTATGTCACTCAAATGATTTACAACAAATTTCACATTTTATGCTATCTACACATTTGTGTGACTGTCCTGTTTGTGATGTAACTACTACAGTACATCAGCTGTACCCCTCTGAACACAATCGACTGTATTGAGTTCCACACACTTCAAGTAGATATAAACAGAAACTCATTCTCTGAAAGGAGATGCAATTAAGCAACTTTATATCACACGCAGAGTTATCTTTTACTATTGTTTCCCGCAAAGTCAATGAATGCTAAAGCAAAAATACAGGAAGATTTTTTTGCAACTTCCTTTTCGCGTTCAGCAAAATTATTATTTTGCATCATGTCATCTCTATCATTTTCAACAACAAAAATTTATAAATTTTTATGTCCGTAAACTATTTAAATTCTAAAATAAATTCAAAACTACAATTCTTAACCAAAGACCAAACCAAGAAGATTTTGTTTGTTCAAGCATAACATTTTAACAGCAATAAATAAGATCTTTATTTAAAAATCACTCACCTTGTTTCTTGTGATAAGACTCCCAGCGTATAATAAACAATGTCTTGCTTCAGGTGGTGTATAGTGGCTGCAACTTCCCACAGTGGCTTTCTGTTTGCCTCCGTTCTCTGCCTATAGCTTCTGATGAAAATACACCACGTATATGACTGTGGTATAAGACCGATTTGCCTTCAGCTCATGACTTACATCTACTAAAAGAAACAGTCTATTTCCTGATGGTGGGTGGTAGCGTCACTTCCTAAAATACACTGCAACTGCTTAAACTCACACAGAGAGAGCTGCTGTAGGCTGCTGTGACCCTGTAAAACAGACAGAAAATTCCCCAGACAAGTTAAAAACAGAAGTTAAGTAAAACTTTAATTTAACTTATATGTAAAACAGCCAGCACACTCAGACCATTCACAAACTTTGTGTACAGCATAAGAACTAATAGTTTACCACTTGATTCGTTCTCATGATTCATAACAGTGTTTCATGTAAAAGAAATATTGTAAAAATGTTAGAGTCAAAACAGTTAAATACTGTTAAATATAGCTGACATTCCCATATTTCTGTGTGACATCTCACATTTGAATGTTTTTCGTAAAATAGTTCTGTTTCTTAGACGTTTCTTATCAGTTATGTACATCTTATGTTGTTTAATTATTGTTTAGTGCATTATTTCATGTGTGTTACCTTTATGGTGTTTTTCATTTGTGAGTGTAACACCTTGCACCTTCTATATATATTAGGATTTACCTCAACTACTTGTGATGAACTTTAATTATGTGGCTTTCTCTTTACCACCAGTGTTATTGTGGTGTTTATCAGCATATGTTAAATATAGAAAACAGATTTTCATAATTAGGTACATTAACATTATTTCAGTTAATAAAATATACAATAAATGTAATTACAATCTAAAACTTAAAATATTGCTAAAATTCTGGAAACCACAGCAGCCTTTTTTTAAAACTGTAAATACCAGCTTTTTTTAAACAGTGCAGTTAAAGTAGTTAATTATTTTTCTACAGCAGATGATTCTGAGCCCTAAAAATGAACACTGTTTGCTAGCTGGTAATAGCAGCGGGACTATTTTTCTTTTCTAACTGGCCTTTATTTAACTCTGTATGGCCAAATACAGAAACAATGCAAAACCATTAAAGTTCCTATTTAAAAGTTTGCTATTAATGGCATTTATCTACCCACTATTAACTAAAAGGAGGAACTAAAACATTGCAGCCTTTGCAGAGTTTCAGGTACATCTGAGTCAGGTTAAAGCAAAATGTTGAAGTGAAACATACATTAATTGTGAAAATAAAGTGGAGATAAATTAGGACACACTGTATCTACACTTTAAATATGCAAGGCAATATAGGTAACATTTCTATAATGATTTCTATGACTACAAACAACATTTCTATGAGTTTAGGTAAATGACCAGAACCTTGCAAATGTTACTCACCCTATGAGGTGTTATTTTCTGCTCTGTAGTACCCTAAAGAGAACAATCATGAACTTCTTCTTTAGTCCGTGATGTAAAACAAGAATCTTACTGTGGGTGTAAGAAAAAAAGTGTCACTTTGTAGAGACCACATGGGAAGGATGTTCTTAAATGGACAGTGGACATTTGAATTAACATATATAAACATCAACAAGTCGAGAGACTTAACTGTTCGATTTATAACGTTGGGAAATATAAATGTCATTTTCACTTTATACTAATAAACACCAACAAGGTACTAACACAGCATTAATCCAACAAAACCCAACTGCATTTTGGTGTTTGTTGGCTAACAAGCCATATGTCCAAAAAGTGTCAACCACATTGTCAACCACGCAGAATTGCTGACATTTTACTATTTTTTCATTCATTTTTCTTGGCGCCAAGTTGCAAGATACTATGTAGGCTAATCTTTATCTGTAATCTAACCTTTTCGGTTACTAAAACATCTTTTGAAAACACTGTTTAAATGTTTACATGAAAAACTTAAAAAGGTGTACCACCCACCCATCGTTTTGACAGGGGAGGTACCGGCCTTGAGAAAGAGGGTCATATCCCATCATTCAAGCCATAATTTACCTGCCAACTGATGAGACAGTAAGATAAACCACCTACACACCAGTATGGACAGACTAATAGACCAAAAAACTTAGGCAAGACACATACAGACAGACAAAACATTGTTTTTCATGTTCAAATTTCACATTTTGGGCTATTTTGCTTCCAAAATCTCTTTCAGACCAGAAAGAAAATGTTTATTTTATTTTACTTTTGTATCTATTTGTTACTGTAAAGTTCAAGGCCTCATGAAATCAGAAATCTTCACTTCAGTAGCATTTACATACAACTTTGCAGTTTGGTTCCTTTCTATATTCTTAAGGTTTTAACAGAGGGGTTTATTATATTATTTAACATTTTAATTTCTATTCTGGAAATAAGAGTTGTCTTTTACAATAGAGACTGCGAGTTTATTTTAAAGCGTAAAAGTATTGAAAAATCAAAATGCATAAATAAAGCTCTGTAAAAAAAATGTTATTTGCATTTTAAAAACACTAGCCTATGTTGTGACTTATCACTCGCGATCTTCACGCGCAGCTGAAAATGTGGGTCAAATACAGGAAATACGTCATGTAAGTAGACCAGTGGTCAAGTTCAAAGACCACAAATGTTGGTTTTGGGACAGGCCCAATGTAAAAAAAAAAAATATATATTTACCTGTCATATCCGCCAAAACGTGCAAGCAGCCAGCTTGTGTCTGTGAAATACACTGCTTGACATTTAGATGGCGCCAGAATATTGGACAGTGATAAAGGCAATGCCATAAGCAGCCATATCAGAAGCTAATGATAAAAATATGAAAGCTAGCAACATAACACCCGAATAATTGTGATATTAAATTAATATTTATTTTTAATAAAATATTTATTATAAATATGTACATTTATTCGTTTAGTAAAAGTAGTCAAAGACACCAATAACCTTCGCGTCGTGGCCTGACCTCTGCTGGTGAACACTTGTCATACCTCAAAGAAACATGGCTGCGCACCAGAGCTCAGAGTGGAGGACCGTGTGCGAGAAATTTCGCCTGGCCCAGGACCTCTCCGAAGTAGAGTCCAGAAAAGACCCTGAGAACAACCCTTTCCGGTCGAAATACAAAGCTAGAGATCTGTTGAAGGAAATCCATTGTTCACTGAAAAAGATCCAGATCGAGGAGGAGGGCGAGGCTGACAGTGAATCCAGGCAGATGGTGGATGAAGGAGCGGGGAATGAATGCGAGAAGTCGTGTTCTGGAGACTCTCCCGCCGGTCTGGGAGCGGCCAGGCTCGCGGTGCTGCAGTACTGTCTCGGCGTGAATCACATAGAGACCGAGGAGCTGTCCGCTGGAGAGCAGCATCTGATGAACTGCCTGAAACTCATCGACAAGTGCACAACAACACGGGAGAACGTCTCGCTATTCATACAGGCCCGGGTACATATACACTGCTTACACTAGCCCTTGCTCCTAAAAGCCACGTGTAGTTTAATAAATGTAAAGTGTTGTTTGGTGGTTGACTACTGCGCTTTGGTGTGTGATGACGGTAACAGTTACATAGTGTGTGTGTTATTTTTTATTTTTATTTTTTACAGAATCAGCTCGGCATTTTGTGGGCGGGAAGAGATGAGATCGAAAAAGCACAAGGATTTCTGGAAATCGCCGAATCTATGTATTTGCTCTACATGAGAGAGGTGTGTGTCTGTCTCAAAACCTCGTGAACTCTTCCTAAACAACTGCATTTTGGACATCATATTATGAGTTCTGTATGACGTCGCTGTGACGTCTCCGCAGTAGCCTGACTGCTTGCCAAAAACAAGAGCAGTTTCCCAAATGACGCACTGTACAGTATGCACTTATACTACGTACTCTACCGTCCAGTTTAGGAATTAGATTTTTGTGCGTTAAGTGTGCAACATCTTTTAAGTTTTTATTAATATATATATATATATATATATATATATATATATATATATATATATATATATATATATAGCTTTTATTAGGTTTTTTTTTTTACCTTGACAGTAATTTCTAAATCAATCTGATGGTACGCTGATATTTAATAAGGCGAATGGGACAGCTTTCATAAGCCGTTTCTTACTGGTGCAGGCGACAGGCCCTTTGACAGCTAGACACCAGCGATGTACAGTTCACACAGAATTTCATGCTCTTAAAGGGATAGTTCACCCAAAAATGAAAATTCTGTCATTAATTACTCACCCTCATGTCGTTTCAAACATGTAAGACCTTCGTTCATCTTCATAACACAAATGAAGATATTTTTGGTGGAATCTGAGAGCTCTCTGACCCTGCATAGACAGCAATGCAACTGAAATGTTCCCAGACCCAGAAACGTAGTAAGGACATCGGTAAAATGACATCAACTTCAGTTTTGCAAAGCTGCGTGAATACTTTTTGTGCACAAAGAAAACAAAAATAACAATTTATTCAAAGGGGTTATCGGATGCCATGCACTTTTACGAGCTGTTTGAGCTGAAATGTGTGTTGGCAGTGTGTGTACACAACCACCCTATAATGATAAAGATCCACCCAGGGTTTTTTGTTGTTGTTTTTTGTTTTTAATCTCGGTAAATCATTTCCCCTTTCTCAAATCGAGCCGATCTCAGATGCATCTGTGTGAAGTCCAAGGGGCAACCTCCTGGAAACACAGAAGAGACTAAAACTGCAATTCATCGACTGGCCGCTAGAGGCTGGCTCCAGAAGTGAGTCAGTCCCATAGACTCCCCATGTTAAAATGGGCAACTTTACAGCAGAAAAAAACATGTTTACAGCCTGGTACAAAAAGTGGTTTTGATCTATATAGCTAATTTTGCCCTTCATGACCACTGCGATGGGGGTGAAATTTTTTATTACTCATCCATTTCAATTATATTAAGCCTTAAAGTTTCACATAATTGAGGGCATGGCCACTTGAGTGACACGTGGATTGCCGCTGCGGTCACCACCATCGAGCTAGGTGGGTGTGGTTTCAGCAACCAGCACCTGCCTCCTTGCCCATTTTCGATTATCTGGGAATGATGTGCTGCCAAGATGGCTATGGCCGGCTCCGCCCACTTTGAGCTTCAAAAACGCTCTTCAGTTCAGACATCTACGGGTTACATCACAGACACTATGGGGAACTCATGGCCTAGTGGTTAGAGAGTTTGACTCCTAAGCCTATGGTTATTGCTCACTATACCAGCAATACCACGACTGAGGTGCCCTTGAGCAAGGCACCGAACCCCCAACTGCTCCCTGGGTGCCGCAGCATAAATGGATGCCCACTGCTCCGGGTGTGTGTTCACTGCTGTATGTGTGCACTATGGATGGGTTAAATGCAGAGCACAAATTCACAGTATGGGTCACCATACTTGGCTGTATGTCACATCACTGTATGTCACGTCACTATGTCCCTGTTTTTATACAGACTATGGTGATGCCACACAGACAGGCCCTTCCCATGATTGTTTGATTGACAAAAATGTCTCCATAGTGATTGAGGTGTTTTGTTGTTGGATCTAATAATGAACGTAGCAGTTATCATTTACTCCCAACCAGTGGATTACATTTGTTTTTGAAGGGAATGCGCCCCCAATCTACCTTAATGCATTTATGTTCACACAAATCATTTGTGGTCCAGCTTCATCTTCAGAAGTAGTGAGTGTAAGGTTTTTTTTTAATTAATCTTTGCAAATTGCTTTTCATAATGATGTGCTAATTAGCAAGTTTCAAGATGAATGCAGCTAAAGTTTACCATCTCTCAGAGAGCGGCTCGGAAGAGAGGGACGAGGTGAGCTGAGCTCATTTGTATTTAAAGCGGAATGCAACAAAACAGCGTGCTGTAGACAGAGCTGTTTTTGACGGTAAAAACTGTGTTGTTTTACACTACCATTGAGAAATTTTAACCAAAAAACATTAAAAACCCATCATTAAAAACACAAAGAATCATCAACTTGTGGAAAATGGGCATCCGATGACCCCTTTTCAACAATTCTTCTCCCCGAGTTAAAGGTGCAATAGGTTATTTTCTTCAGAAACATTTTTTGTTATGACGGTTGAAAATCTCTTCACATAACAATTCAGCGCGTTCACGTACACTATGCAGACAGAGTGAGAATGGCAGACAAACATCAACAACCTGATCTTCCTTCCTGGTATTGTAGTACCTTTACTAACTGTACTATAAAGTTTTCTCACTGGTGAATGACACATGATGTATTGTAGTAATATTGTCTATGGTCATCTGATCTGTTTGCGTTCAGGAGGCGTAGCTTTGAACGGCGATTGCAGAGAGGGTTCAGATGATCGCTTTCAGTGCTATCAGGCTAAAGTTAGCATTTTCCAAGATCTCCTGCTGCACCTTTAACGTCTTCAGCCATTTTGGAGAGTACTACTTCGCATGCATGCGCACATTTTCCCCAGAACGTTCGCTAATCAACGGAATTAGCATTGTTTATGTTCATGAGAAACCGCGTACTTGTTGAACGTAAACAATGCTGATGCTGAGTCAGTGACTTTGCAGGCAGCGTTTTTGCACGAAGGCACCTCCTGAAACTGATTTCGGACAGGCTTCTGAGGCAGCATAATGGTTTAATGATCTACAACAAAATAGAACGAGTTTTGATGATAACTAAAATATTTAACTATTATAATACTGATTTCTCACTAGAAATAACAAGTGCAAAAAGTTAGTTTGAAATATACATTTACACACAAACTGACCACCAAACGCAGATTTCAGATGCCATCTTTATTTTTTTATCCCAACCTTCACAGAATGGAATGCACAGGATTGTGGGATATCAAAGGCAGCATAGAATACATCTATGTTGCCTTCAAAATTCCATCAGAAGAAGGTACCTCAGGAGCAGAATTTGTATTCGGACGTTCCTTGATGCCTTCATGCCTTAAAATGCTGCCTCCAAAGGCAACATTTTAGAGCTTTCGGATGCAGCTTATGTTATTTTTGTTTTCTTTGCGTCACTGTTGAGCCACTGATGTCACATGGGCTGTTTTACCGATGTCCTTACTACGTTTCTGGGTCTGGGAACATTTCAGTTGCATTGCTGTCTATGCAGGGTCAGAGAGCTGTCAGAGTTCATTCAAAAAAAAACTTAGTTTGTGTTCCGAAGATGAACGAAGGTCTTACAGGTTTGGAACGACATAAGGGTGAGTAATTAATGACATAATTTTCAGTTTTGGGTGAATTAACCCTTTAACTGTAGGGGCTCTAGAAAGTCACAAAAATACATAAAACAACATACAGTTGCACATACATGATGATGATGATGTTTTGGTCTGACATTTGTTTCCTTTATGCATGTCAGGATGGTCAACCACCACTGGATCTTCAAGACTTTTTCGTGCTAGAGGGAGAAGAATTATCCCAACAAGAGAAGACAAGAAGGTAATATCCATCCCTATGATCCTCTATATAAAACATTATTGTGCTTCTACGAATGTTTTAACCCCACTTTTTCCCCTTATGTGTCAGCAGGTTTGAAATGGCATATACGCACACACTGTATTATCTGGCTCAAGTGTACAAGAATCTGGAGCAGTATGAGAGAGCTGGACAGTACTGTCACAGTACACTACAGAGACAGCTGGAGTACAAGCAGTTTGTGCCGCTCGAGTGGGCCATTAATGCAGCCACACTGTCACAGTACTACATCACCAAGGTATGACGTGTATAGAGTGTGTGTCCCACAGCGTCTTTTCTTTTTTGTAAATAGCGGTTGGCAAACTTACTGGGAGGTGCATACTGCCGCCTACTACCGATACGATCAGTAAAAAAAAAAAAATTTTAATCGGCTCGATCGCAATCCTTGAGATTGGCTCGGGACATCCATAATCATAACCTCCATGATTCTGTAGTCCAGGTCATAGTAATTAACTTTGTCTCTGTTGTCATTGTATCACAGACACGGTACATGGAGGCCCGTCACTGTTTGGCTGCGGCTAGTGTAATTGCTACTCTTGCAGGAGAAATCCCCTCAGAAGCAGCTGCCAAAGAAAGTGGGTTTCTGTGTGGTGTTCATTCTTGTATGTTGCTGGATATTGTGTATTTCCTTTCACTTCCATTGCTTTACTGAATGCCATGTAGTGGTTGCTAAATGAAAACAAAACTCCCTAATTTTAGGCCGTTCACAAGTGGCCTTAGTTTCACTGAAACTTTCACTGTAATGATACTGTATTTTATTATAATAGTACTGAAACAATGGCATCTGAAACAATCTGTCTGTTATTGTAAAACTCATGCTTGTGGGTTGTTTTGCATTTCATCAGATCCTGAGGTTGTACAAACCAACAAACTGTGGCTTGTACAACTTTGGCCAATAATACAGAACCTCTAACGTATAGAGATGTCGAAACTGTAAATTAGTTTTGTGCAGCAGAGACTCCATGAAATACAAAAAGGTTATACCTACTAAACATCTTTGAAAGATCTACAAAAGTGTTAAAATGCTGCATTTGAAGCATAAGACTACTGGTATTTACAAATGCAGAGTCAACGCATTATATAAACTATATAAACTTTTTTAACCTTAAACCGCATAAACACATTGCACTGCCCCAAATACACAAAATAATGTTCTTTTTAGCAACGTCATATGACCCCTTTAAAAATCCTAATGTCCCCAAAGAAAGTATTTTCCTGCTTTCCTTTTGTCTTATGGCACATTTATTAAAATTAATACGTGTGGGTTTACAATGATATGATAGATAACAATAAATTATGAATGTTCTCAAAGGTGATGCTGAATGTGAAAAACGTGAAGAGCTCCTGCAGAAGCGATCCGAAATTGCCAGATGCTGGATTAAATATTGCCTTAATCTGATGCAAGATGCTAAAAAACTTCTTGAGGTAGCCATGCTTCTTTCTTTTACATTTTGAGAGCTTTGACTTATTACTTTGACTTGTCTAAGCATTTTTCATTGCTCCATAGGATAATATCGGAGAACTAGACTTAGATCGGCAGGAAGAGCTGAAGAGGGCACGTCGGAATGTAGAGGAAGAAAAAGAGAAGGGAAGAAAAAGCGCCATTCTTTTTGGTTCAAGTGATACCTTTGACTCCATTTGCAGCCTGGAAGAGAAAGTAAGCAGCATGCTTCCACTAGACTTTGAAGAAGCCCGCAGCATCTTTCTGGTGGGTCAAAGCTACGTAGCCCAGGCCAAAGAGTATTTCGCAATGGATGGTCACGTGACGGATCACATTGAGATCTTGCAGGATCATAGCGCTCTCTTCAAGGTCCTGGCCTTCTTTGAACAGGATCTGGAACGCCGCTGCAAGATGCACAAACGTCGTGTCGACATGCTGGAGCCAGTCTGCAAGGATTTGAATGCTCAATATTATTTGCTAATCTGCCGACAGCTGCAGTTTGAACTTGCAGAAACCTATTATGAGATGATGGACCTGAAGTTGGCTGTAGCTGACAAACAGGATCAGCCAGATGTGCACACCATAAAGAAGTTTAACAACTTGTGTTCCTCCTCTATGAAGTATTATCAGATGTTCCTCGACTCCATCCGCTCACCAGAGGGCAAGTTTCCTGAAAAGCTCGAGGATGACCTGCTAAGGCCGGCGCTGGTGGCCAAATTCCGTGTTGCCAGATTACAGTCCAAGCTTATTTCCAGTAACCTGGCCACCCAACTGGAGAATCTCACCCACTCGCTGGAGTCATACAACTTTGTAGTACAATACTGTGAGGAGAACCCAGAAGCCAAGAATGCTGTTGAAACCGAGCTAGAGTTGAGCAGTGAGATGGTCTCCCTGCTTCCTCTCAAGATAAACAGAATTAGATCCAAAATTGCCTCCTGCAACTAACAGGCTGTTGAAAACAGTATATTTTGGCCCTTACATAAATATAAACACACACTACTGCTTGTTCCTTGCCAGACCTTGATATATCAAATGAGCTTTCCTAGGACCACAGTGTAAGAAACTCCTTCAACCGTAGAACCATCTATCACAAACTCTTGTTTACCGATGTAACTGCATGATTTACAGTCACTAATTTATTTTCAGTGAGCAATGTACAATTGTATTTAATGCAGTAAAATGTTTTTCAAATTTTATGACTGGTATGTTTAGTAGGCCCAAGATTTAACATATAGCTGTACTAATATTAAAGCATTTTATTCCAATAAACATAAAAAAGCATAAATGCCATTCTTCGTTTTGTCTTACTCAGTCAAAACAAAATATTAAAGGAATACCTCACCCAAAAATCTAAATTTGCTGAAAATGTACTCCCCCTCAGCCCATCCGAGATGTAGATGAGTTTGTTTCTTCATCCAAACAGATTTGGATAAATTTAGCATTTCAGTCATTTCATCTGCAGTAAACCGGTACCATCCAAACAGCTGATAAAAACATCACAATAATCCACAAGTAATCTTACTCTAGTTCATAAATTAACATTTTGTGCAGTGAAAAGCTGTGTTTATAAGAAACAAATTCATCATTAAGGTGTTTTAGCTTTAAGTCCATCTGCAGTTGTCCTCTTACATCAAAATCGACTGTGCTTAATCTGTGCATATTTCTCTCCTGATTCAGAAAAGACTACTTTTTAAATGGACAAAGCAATATTATGGATAGAGGACTCATAGCTTAGCCGGAAGTAACAGTCTGAAGTAAAAACGTCCTGATGTTAACTGATGGACTGGAGTTGTGTGGATTGCTTGTGGGTTATTGTGATATTTTTATCAGATGTTTGGACTCTCATTCTGACAACTCACTGCAGAGGAAGTTAACTCACTGCTTAATTTCTCCAAATCTGTTCTGATGAAAAACAAACTAAGGGTAAATTTTCAGCACATTTTAATTTTTTGGAAAAGTATTCCTTTAATTGTAAATTTCGATTTCAAACACACACACACACACACACACACACACACAAATGTGCAGCCGTTATACTGGTAGATTATCCAGCTGAGTGCAAAGAGGAAAGTACCAGAGAGTACAGTGCCTGTCATGTTAATTTTATTTAACTGAGTTAATGTAGCATCAAGAACATTTAAGCAGCAAGCTTGATATACATCTTGATGTACATTCTTTCTTCGCAAAGGATGTGGTTCATATTGTACAAGATGGATCACAGATTAGAACAGCATTCATAATATGAGTTGATTTCACAGAGTGAACTGTGCAACTAACGGCTGTTTTCAACAGACAGTTGAACTATACGTAATGAACAGTTGACCCGCAAAGTATACACCAAACTTGTTGCATTTCCTTCTCTAAATATTTCAGTAATACAATTCTGGAGCTTCTCTTTATTGTTATGCTATAGGCCTATCCGTTGTACATTCATGTGATAAACAACTAATACCAAAATATATATCAGGACCATAGTTTACTAAGTATGGTTGTATGCCACATTTTACTCAAACATAAAATTTGATATCAACTGGAGTCTGGAATAAGAGTCTTGCTGCAGTTTAATTTTTTTAAATTATACTCTCAGGTTCATAAATTATAATCCAGTAAGACTCAAGGGTTTTGTAATAATCGTTTCCGTTTCAGTGTGATCAGTTTTAGGTTAGAGTAAAATCAGGAAACCTCTCGTGTGCTTACTACAGACACAAAGAGAGAAATACACAGAATGCTGTCATAGCTTTATCAGAGTAACTGTAAAGAAGAGAAAATGCAGAGAGTGCAGGTTTTTTCCCAGAGGAAATAGCATTACGTGTTTAAGTCAAGTCTCTGTAAAGACCAAATATGACTAGCTCAGAGGAAGCTCTACCAAACCGAAAATAACACACTCCTGTTCTTAAGATACAACATCTGACCACTATACTTGAAATATGAGTAAATGTCCTGTGTCTGTGTTTGAAACAATCATCTTCACCCTGAGAGACAAACAAACTTCAGACGCCGAACCTCGCCAAGAGTTAAGATATACAGTAGTTTGACAAACACCAAACTCAGTGTACATTCCATCTCAGTGCCATTTAAAACATGAAGATTGTTTAGAAACATTTTGAGACATCTTCTTCATGTACAACTGTGTCTTTGAGTTTTAGGACTCCTTTTTTTTTTTATCTGAATCAGTTGTCAGGTCATTTCCATATGCCTACATTAAATTTAATGCTGTATATGAAACCCAAAATTGTGTTCTTAAAGTAATCATACTTAAAAATTGTCCAGAAAAGTGATTAGTCTGGTTGTTACAGTATGGCCAAATTAGTAATGTTAACAGGAACATAACTAACTCCTCAGCAGAAAGCACTTGTAATACTTAGAATAATCAACCAGACAGAATCTCCCACACTTTCCTTTTGCTTATGCATGTAATGGAAAACTCCTCTCTGTCTTGCCATTCTACGTGCCAATAAAGGGAGAAACCTTGTCATTTCCTGTGTGCACAAAACCACTTCCTGCAAGTTATGACAGCTTTGTATCAACTGTGTTGACACTTTTTCTTATAGCCTACTGTGCACAACACTGCTCCACTATATTTTACTGTTTTACATTTAAAAAAAAATATTCAAATGTTCATGTTTATAGCAACATACTAAATATTCATCTCACTTCGAAAGACAAACATGATTTTTGTTATGTATATAGCATTTCTTGGCAGTCATTCATCAACGTGGATAGTAATACACATTACAAGTAATACACATTGAGTAGTAAACATTCATTTAAAAACATACCTCTACATGCAGTCACTTTTTGTGTTTGTTACAAATGCCATTGTTGTGTGTTATTTGTACCGTAGAATTTCACATTCACATAATTTCATATAATCTAGTGGGAGTGACATCAACCCATTCCCACAGAAGAGTTATGTCTTTGTTCTGGAAATATCCTGATACTGTTAATTTATGGGTGATTCTGCAGTATCTGTATCATTAATCATAGGCTGAGTGTTAATATTGCTCAACATCTTAGACAAGTTACAACAACAAAATGTAAAAATACTATGGTGCTAGTATCAAAAGATAGTGATATGATATGGGCCAATGGCTTTCAGGATGATACAGCAGAATGTTTGCAGCATTTGTTGCTCAAGTCTGCACCTGACACAATGATTTATAATGGAGTACAGATTTTAAAAATTCACTGAATTTCACTCTTTAAATAATTCACCAATAAACATGGACCTCATAAATGATGAACTGACATCACTTCTATTATAGCTAAAACTTTAAATTGTCTAGTACGTAGAACACTAGCCTTTCTTGTCACTCACTTTAGCAAAGGTCTAGCGTTTAATTGGTATATTTTTGTTTAGTTTTAATCTGACTTGTTTTGCCCTTCATGTTGTGTATTTTTAAAACGACGGTTGGATTCGGTTTGTGTATTAGAAGGCTAATACTCGGTGTTTTTAGGATTTAGTGTTGAGAAACCGTGCCAAACCGAGCTGCTGTAGGCTGCTCTCAGGAAACAATGACGCACATGGGGGCAGGGTCTCTCACATAGTACTGAACTGGGAAAAGTTCTTGACTGACGCTCATCTGAAGACATTTTCTCTCTAATCTTCTGCTTGACAGGGACAGTAGAATGAGATTTTTCCACAGAATAATTTTGGCACTGGCAATAATATGCCTTTTTGGGGACAGAGGACTGGGTAAGTTTATTATTTTCGCATTTTAAGATCAGATTTTAAACATAGATGCTAAATTTAATTTTTTTTTTTTTTTTACGGAAAGTGTATCTAACTGCGTGTTTTCAGATCAAAATAAATTATTATACAGTATATTTTAATAAAACAAAATACAATTAAGTAGCCTGATTTTCAACACCGGTAGTTGACTGTCAAATCATCCATAATTATTCTGAAAAAAAATAAAAAAAAAATAATAATCAATACATCCAGCTCTGTCACGTAGCCTACACAATAAAGCTTGTCATTTTACATGACGTTATTTTTGCGCTTTTAATTTGTCGATTTAAAAAAAGGGAGAAAAAAGACTTGTCTAAATAGGCAAATTTACTTAAATTAATTCACTATATCAATAGTGCCATTAATTAGTAGCTAAATTATGTTTTTTTTTTTATTATTATTATTATAAATAGCCTAGTATAATCATAATGAATTTTGTTCTTCGATTCCGGTTCCTTAACGGTTCTATCGACTAATATTTTAATAGCCTCCTTTTAAGGAGGAAATATATGTATTAATTGTATCGTATTGCAAATAAGCCTGTTGCCGATTGAAACATTTTATTTCAACAGAAAAAAATAGACCTATTGGTCGAGATATGTGGTCTTGATTCACTACAAAGAACCGGGTCTTTAGAATTATTCGTTCGGATTTCGGACTACCCTGCAACGTGAAGCACGGGTTTGATTCACTAAAAAGAACCGACTCTTTAGAGTCGTTAGTTTGGGAATCAGACTGCACTGATCACTTCGCGCAGTAACTTCAGTAGCGGTGTTGTGGCGCCGCTGGATAGTAGCGCAGGAAATGGTTTTAAATGTCATGAAATGAAAATATGTCTCATACCACGATATACGTCCTCGAAATTCATATAATACACAATAAATACACACACACACACACACAAACAATAAATAAATAACACATAAGATACAGGCCTAGCTATCCTACATAAAAAAAAAAAAAAAAAATAAAAAAAACAATGAAACACATGAGATCTGTTTAATAAATACACCTTGTGCTTTCAATAACAACAACAACAACAACAAAAAATCCCATAAAAAAAACCAGCCTATTTAAGTAATCTGTCCAGTTCATTTTTAAAAAATAATTTCCGAGGAGTTTGAGGATGGTGGTAATGTCTGACAAGCCTCTCATCTGTCATTCTGTATTATCCCTGAACACAGGAGTCCCATTCAAAGGCAGGTATATGCGGGTGAAATGCAAGCCGGATGATAAGTACGCAAACTGTGTCAAAGAAATGGGCCCCTTGGTGCCACTATCAGGGCAAAGCTCTCGACTTCCGCCTTCTGCTGCAAAACACATGTAAGTTGCCTGTTTATTCATATCCATTTTTATTGAGAATTAGTACTGTATTATGGTATGTTGTGTTCATTTTAAAACCAGAATCTGTTCAGTTATTTCTTTGACGTGTGAATTTATATCAAGTCAGAACTAACAGGATACATGCATATCACTAAAAATGAATAGTATAATTAGATTAGATTTAGATTCAGATTTAATAACACAACAAAAATCATATCACCACTATCCCTGCTGTCATACCTGGATATGGATATTAGTAAAAAAAATTATATATATATAAAATATGTAAAACAACAAATCATCATGATTAAGGATGGGACCACAGGAGAATTTACAGTTTAATCATCCATCGATATTGTGGTAATAATTTCAATATCTGCAAGAGGAAGCTGGAATTTTTACATAACCGTATAGGGATTTTAAAGAAACCCATCACATTTACATTTACATTTAGTCATGTTGCAGATGCTTTTCTCCAAAGCGACTTACAATTGGGGAATACATAAAGCAATTCTTCTTAAAGAATCAAACAGACACAGGAAGTGCTCGTAATACCAAGTTTTAGGCATTGTTCAAGTAAGTACAAGTTAGAAAGGGAAGAAATAAATAAAGAGAAAGACAAAGTTTTTTATGTTGTTTTTTTAACATCGAAAAAGATAAGTTTTCACCATCAGAGATGCTATCAGTGTTAAAGTAACAACCAGCAAGTAAACAAAGTCTGTAAAACAGAAAGTGTTGTGAGACTCTTTTTTTCTATCTACAGGAAGAACTGACTGCTTCCTTATTAAGTATCATATAGAAAATGGAGGGTAGAAAAGAATCTTTTTTAACAACATATGCTAAAGTTGTTGAACGTCAGGGGCATTTCCCAAGTCACTTTAATGTTGTGACATTGATTGTGAAGCCTTAGCTACCACATGATTCAAATCTCTGTTATCGTTTCCCGGCAATGCAGATTATTTCTGCTCAAAGTCGTTTATACTATGTCTTTTCTTGGCAATATAAATGCCCGTAAGGCTTTAGAGATGTTTTCTGCAAGGTTTTATAATGTCAAATATACAATTTTAATGCTCATTTTTACAGCTACAATTGTTGTGTATTATATAACTAGAGAAGGCACTAGATATAGCACTAAAATATTTTATAATTTCTGCCAATCAAACAATATGTGGTCTTATTGATATCAATGTGACATCAATGTTTTTTTTAATTACTTCAAATTTATGTTCAGATTGTGCCTTTTTCTACTCAGCATTTCTCATGCTGAATCACTTCCTTCCACACATTGGTCACATTGACATCATAGCTGTATCTCCTCAAAATGTTCATGATCTTTATAGCCGGAAAACATAATATCTCACAGATTAATGAGATACAGTGGGGAAAATATTTATTTGATTCCCTGCTGATTTAGTAAGTTTGCCCACTTACAAAAAAATTAAGGGTCTGTAATTTTTATGGTAGGTTTATTTTAACAGATAGAGACAGAATAACAACCAAAAAATCCAGAAAAAACACATAAAGGTTAGAAATGATTTGCATTTCTGTGGGTGAAATAAATATTTGATCCCCAAGCAAAACATGACTTAGTACTTGGTGCAGAAACCCTTGTTGGCAAGCACAGAGGTAAGATGTTTTTTGTAGTTGGTCAGCAGGTCTGCACACATCTGAGGAGGGATTTTGATCCACTCCTCTTTACAGATCCTCTCTAAATCCTTAAGGTTTCTTGGCTGTCAACGTTCCAGCTCCCTCCACAGATTTTCTATAGGATTGAGGTCTGGAGTCTGTCTCGGCCACTCCGTGACCTTAATGTGCTGCTTCTTGAGCCACTCCTTTGTTGCCTTGGCGGTATGTTTCGGGTCACTGTCATGCTGGAAGACCCATCCATGAATCATCTTCAGTGTTCTGGCTGAGGGAAGGAGGTTCTCGTCCAAGATTTTACAGTACATGGCCCGTCCATTTGGCCCTCAACGCAGTGAAGTCGTCCTGTACCCTTAGCAGAAAAACAGCCCCAAAGCATAATGTTTCCACCTCTGTGCTTGACTGTAGGGATGGTGTTCTTGGGATCATAGTCAGCATTTCTCTCTCTCCAAACACGGCGAGTCAAGTTAATGCCAAAAAGCTCAATTTTGGTCTCATCTGACCACAGAACTACCTCCCAAGCCTTCTCCGAATCATTTTGGTGTTCTTTGTCAAAGTTTAAATGGGCCTGTGCATGTGCCTTCTTGAGCAGGGGGACCTTGCGAGTGCTGCAGGATTTCAGTTCATTGCGGTGTAGTGTGTTACCAATGTTTTGCTTGGTGACTCTGGTCCCAACTGCCTTAAGATCATTAACAAGCTCCTCCCCTGTAGTTCTGGGCTGATACCTCACCTTTCTCATGATCATCCTTACCCCATGAGGCTAGATCTTGCACGGAGCTCCAGACCGAGGCTGATTGATGGTTATTTTGTATTTCTTCCATTTCTGAATAATCGCACCAACAGTTGTCTCCTTCTCACCAATCTTCTTGCTGATGGTCTTGTAGTCCATTCAGGTCTTGTGCAGATCTACAATCTTGTCTCTGACATCCTTTGACATCTCTTTGGTCTTGCCTATGGTGGTGGGATAGGTTATAATGGAAGATACAGATTGTGTGGACAAGTGTCTTAAACATCTAACGAGCTGACATTAGGAGTAACTTCTTAAAGTGACAGGACTAATCTGTGATGTACATGGGCACATAACCAATCCGTGGGACCCAGAATTCTTGCTGTTTGGTAGGGGATCAAATATATATTTCACTCACTGAAGTGCAGATCAATCTCTAACCTTTATATAATGTGTTTTTTTCTGGATTTTTTGTCTCTATCCGTTAAAATAAACCTACCATAAAAGTTACAGACCCTTCATTTCTTTGTAAGTGGGCAAACTTACAAAATCAGCAGGAGGTCAAATAAATATTTTCCGCACTGTAACTAGAATGCTGAAAACAGTATAGAATATTTCTGAATAAATTAAGCGGAGAGTTCTCCCAAAAATGAAGACTGTGTCATCATTTCCTCAAGCTCATGTTGTTCGATAACTGCATGATTTTTTTAATTGTATTGATTGATTGATTTTGAACACAAAAGAAGATACTTTGAAGAATGTTGGCAACCAGTTTCTGGTTGGTAAACAGTTGGTAACAACAATGTTGGTAAACAGTTTCTGGCCCTCAGTGACTTCCATAGTATATTTTTTCCAGACTGTGGAAGTCAAAGGTTACCAGCAACTGTTTGGTTTCTTCAAAATATCTTCTATTGTTCAACAGATGAAAGAAAGTCATACAGGTTGGGAACGACTTGAGGGTGAATAAATGACAGAAATATCTTTTTTATATGTGTGAACTGTCCCTTTAATGCTCCTGTTACATTATTGTGCTTGTCACAAGGAATATGCGTTTATTTATTTAGATATTCCATTTTGTTTTTTTAAGTCTAGAGTAGTGAGGCAAGTGAGATGGTTAAGAAATGGGCTCCTTATGTTCTCAACAAAAATACAGGAAGGGCTGAGAGGATGTTGGAGTGCTCCTGAACGACTTTGTGCTTTTGTTTCCAACAGATTCCCAGTTAGCACAGAGGAAGCCACTCCTGAGATGGAGGAGCAGTCAGGAGAGGGTTCAGGTAACTCAGACCCCTTCGCTCCTTTTATCAGTATGCATCAGAAGTTGACAAGAAAAATAAGAAGTCCAGAGCAAGAAGTCAACAAGAATGAAGAAGAGGGGTCCACTGAGTTCAGTGGAGACATTGATTACTCTGAATATATTACACCTCAGAAAGTAGATTGGCTTTCTAAAGAGGATTTGAAAGAGGAAAACATTATTGCATAAAGGGCTACATTATATCTCATGGGCTTTTTTTTTCTTTTCCTTTTCTTTTTCTTTTTTTGTACAATGTGAACCACACGGGATGCTGCTTTTTTGGTCACAGATATAATTGATATATTCTTAAACAGTGACATGCTCTGCAAAAGTTTATTGTATTCCAGTTTGCATTGTAAGGATCTACTTTTTCTTTGCTCTTCAACTTTGAAACTTTTATATTATTATTATTTTATTTACTCTTTATGTCCACAGTGTGACCTATGATCTGTATTAAAACAATAATTTAAATCCATTTGGAATGGAAATATTACTAAATTCAGCAGGGGCAACTTAAATAAAGTGTTTGGATAGCAAGACGTACATTTTGTAAAAATATTTTTTGCCATATTGTATTTGTAATATATTCTGAACTTTCAAAAATAAAGAAACAACTTTTGAACTATAAAGCATTTGTCTCTTATTGTAAGCACTTTACACCAGAAAAAGGAGGAATGAACTGTATTGAAGAAATGTTCTAAATATGAGATGAGGTCAGCCACTCAGGCTTCCTGTTTTACCAGAAGTGTATTATCACACTTTGGCTGACTCTATCTTGTGTGTTTCCGGACTCGCATCTCATGACCCGTTTCTCAGCGTCTAGAGTAAAGACATAAAGTTTAGAATCAATCTGTATGTAGAGCAACATTATACAATTGTTTTCAAAAGGTGCAAATGTGCAAATTCAAAAGAATGCCATGTGGTTAGATGACACACTGCTTTCAGAAACCATTTACACCCAGTTTCTGTTACACCTACAAAGTTACACCAACACAGTAAAATATTTTCCTCGCTTTAGATTCAACACTTGTAACTTTGCAGGAGCAAAAGGAGATTTTCATCTCGATTCAAAGCTGGACTTTCATGGGGCCATTTCACATAGGTAGCAAACGGCAGATGTGTAGTTATCAGAAGTGACAGCCACTCTCTCAAGAGCCAAACAGATCAGTATCTGCAGTTTCTTCTATTCCAGCCAAAGAGATCTGCAGCTCCATTAGTGTTGTGTGGCTGGCCTTTTGTTCAACTCTGACCATCACTTCATTTGAATAGCTGGCCTGATATCAGAAGAAGTTTGTGTTGTGCAGCGTTTCATCTGTTGTGTAACAAGTGATTTCACAACTACAAGGGAAGTTCAAGGAAAGTTTTTTTTGTTGCTAATATAATTCTGAAGAAGCTTGGAGAAGTGTTACATTTATTTTTAGCAATTTTTTATTTGTATACAAAAGAAAGAAAATCGTGCTTTTAAATATTACTTTGCAACATGACAACATGTAGGTTTCTAAGAGCAGGTTTAAAGGTTTTTTTGTGACCAATAGTGAGGCACGTTGTCACAATACATCGGGTAAATTTACCACAACGCAACATGCCACTCAACAGTCTACTAAAGGCTTTTCAGTAAAATGTAAAAAGTAAAAAATTATAAAGAACATAAAACAATTAATGAAATTTCATTGAAATGAAATGGAATTTAATTAAGGCACAAATACAAATTGTGGCATACAAAATTGTCATAAAACTGTTCTGACCATCAGAAATTGTAATTAATAAATTTAATAATTCAGTTATTTAAAAAATCAAACCAGACACAAATAGAGTACAAAATAATGCATGAAAGGAATTATTTTTTATTTTATTTTTATTTTTTTTTATTTTTTTTGTCACCAACCTGTTACCAACATTTGGGGCATGGAAAAAGACAAATTCTAGTATTTTTATATTATAACATGAATATATGCAAACTAAATAAGAATTATGTGAACCATAATAATAATTGTTTAAGTCACACAAAAAGCTTATACAATGTTACAAAAAAAAAAAAAAAAAAAAAAACTTTTATTTTGAAGTTCAGTGTTAGGATTGATGTTTCAGTGCTCACTCGCTGTGTTCCCGTCGGTCCCAGTCCGTCCAGCTCAGAGGAACAGGGATCCAGCGGAAGCTGTACTCAGGAGAACTGTGTTCAAGCTAAAGCTACACAGCTGAAATGGTGAGCGTTAATTCAGACTCAATTAATGGTTATTTTTTTGCATTTACTACACCGCCTGCCTTATTCCCTCTGGAGTAAAAGCCCACGGTCCTGGCAAACATGTTTGCAGTGTATCCAATCTGAAGTAGGCCATGGAAGTCGTGAAGGATTGGGTGGGGAGGCTGCTCATTATCAGTCATAAACACTGATAAAACACAGTAAACGGACTCTAGTGGCCTTACAAATGAGCTCTAATGGAGCATTTGTACATTCTGAGCTTGTTTTAAAAACTTACATCCACGCAAGTCCTCCAGGTCTTTTAAAAACAGCTGTAAAGTTGAAGGTTGAATACAAACTAGATGTCGAGTTCATGTTGTTTTGCACTAAAATGAAGCTATTTGTAAGTTAACCGTTTTGCACAGACTGGTAAATGTTTCTACAGCGCTTCCTCTCTCCGTATGCATATCGAGCAATGCAATGCACATGATACTTAAAGGGTTAGGTCACCCAAAAATGAAAGTTAGCCTGTGTTTTACTCACCCTCGAGGCATCCTAGGTGAATATGACTTTCTTCTTTGAGGCGAATTCAGTCGAAGTTACATTAAAAACTGTCCTGGCTATTCCAAGCTCTATCATTGCAGTCAGCGGGTGTTGTAGTTAAACAGTCCACAAGATGTCAAATAAAGTGCGTGTATTCATAATAAAACGTGCCTCACATGGTTCTGGGGGCTGAATAAAGGCCTCCTTTAGCAAATCCTTTAGTGTTTTTGTCTCAAAGTATGTGAAATGAAGTTGACATGAAATTAAAATTCACCTTGTCTGTTTTCTAAATGCATGTTATAGATCTTTTTGCTAATTATTCATACATATGAGGGGATGTTGTGGCCTAGTATTTAGAGAGTTTGACTCCTAACCCTAAGGTTGTGGGTTCGAGTCTTGGGTCAGCAATACCACGACTGAGGTGCCCTTGAGCAAGGCACCGAACCCCCAACTGCTGCCTGGGCGCCGCAACATGAATGGCTGCCCACTGCTCTGGGTGTGTGTTCACGGTGTGGGTGTGTGTGTGTTTACTGCTGTGTGTGTGCACTTTGGATGGGTTAAATGCAGAGCACGAATTCTGAGTATGGGTCACCATACTTGGCTGTATGTCACGTCACTCACTTTTATGTTGTCCGCCTCTTTAAATGCTTGAGCTCTTTAAGGTCGGGTGGATTCTGATTGGCTGTCAATGTTTTTTATTATTCATCAGGTGGAAAAAGAATAGTTCTGAAATATGTTTTTACTGTCACAACTCGATCTTCTGGGAAAATGATATCAGACTTATCCAATCAGTTAGTTTGATTTGACAATATGGAGGAAAAATTTGTCACTACCTCCATTTTTATCACAACTTCAATCATATAAAAGAAATACATAGAATAGAATGTAAAAGTAGCCTAAATTTAGCCATCACTCGCCAGGGACTAAAGACATAAATATTAAATGATTTGTTTAATCATTTAAACATGGTGAACAAGGTGAATTAAAAAAAACCGAATTACATTGTCTTTCTTTCAGAGTTTCCTTGGAGGTCTGTTTGGTCCAGTGTGTGAAATCGATGTCATTCTGAACGATGCTGAAAGCAGAAAAACAGCCGAGCTGAAGACTGAAGATGGGAAATTGGAGAAGCATTATTTGTTTTATGATGGAGAATCAGTTTCAGGAAAGGTGAGCAAGTAGACATCTCCTGTGTGAGTCATTTCCTAAAGTCTTTTCATTTCAAAGACAACTGACACGCATGGTGTTATGTCACCCCAAGGTAAATATCAATGTGAAACAAACAGGCAAAAGGCTTGAACATCAGGGAATTCGCATTGAGTTTGTAGGACAGATCGGTGAGTTAACTCAACACATTCACTTATTCTCTTTTCTCAAGGCATTCATGCAGTAAACCAGCTTCAGTATCACTGTTCTACTGTGCTGAGAGCTTAGGATAGAGAGCATGTGGTTGTCACATGGAAAGGGAGCTAGACTACTTTACACATTTCTGTGAGGGAGGCATCTGTTATGGTGCCCCAGTTGAATTCATTATTAAGGTCTTTTATTTCCCACACTGGGAAAATGATTTTTTTTTTAAAGTTGTAAATAAAACAAAGGTTATTGGAAATTTTACAAGAAAATTCCATTTCTGTTTTTCTACAAAATGTTACATTTAATTCAATGTGTTACTTGCAATTACTGGAAACTGAAATTTTTAGGTATCATTAGTGATTCTGATTGTCTCAGCAATCTCAAGATTGCTGCATGCAATGTATTATTTTCTTCTGTCTAGCCACTGCATAAGTGTGTGTGTTTGTGTGTTTCCCTTCATGCAGAGCTCTTCAGTGATAAAAGCAACACTCATGAGTTTGTAAACCTTGTTAAGGAGCTTGCTCTACCCGGAGAGCTGACACAGAACCGCAGCTATGACTTTGAGTTCATGCAGGTGGAAAAGCCATATGAGTCTTATTTTGGAGCGAATGTGCGATTGAGGTTAGTGAAGACTTTAATTTTTTTTTTATTATTAATATTATTATTATCCTGGCTTATCATTAATGAGAAAAATGACAGAATTTGTCTTTTGACTGCTGCTTTAACACACAGTTAGCTTTTCAAATTTGTCTTGGCTTACACTGTTTATCTTTTTTGATAAGTCAGACAAGGATATGTGTTTTTCATGTCTCTGCAGGTATTTCCTTAAAGTTACAGTTGTGAGGAGGCTGTCTGATTTGGTGAAGGAGTATGACCTCATTGTGCATCAGCTGGCCACCTACCCTGACGTCAACAACCCTATCAAAATGGAAGTGGGCATTGAAGACTGCCTACATATAGAGTTTGAATACAATAAGTCCAAGTAAGTGCACTTAGAACTTGACTGTTGATTTAATCCTAGTTACATGAAGTGAGCTGCTGAGTAATTCTGAGTATGTATGGATTGATTGGTTTGAACGTAGTAGTCTAATTGATTTTGAGCTAAGAGAGGTCTTCTTGCCTATCAGGTATCACCTCAAAGATGTAATTGTGGGTAAAATCTACTTCTTACTTGTACGGATTAAAATCCAACACATGGAGCTTCAGTTGATCAAGAAAGAAATGACGGGAATTGGTATGATCTCCTTTTGTGTTAAGTTTTATACACGTATATGTGCATATGATTGAAGAATGACTTTTAAAGGTTATTATTAAAGAACATGTATTGTAGTCAAGTTTCTTTTGCTTTTTATTTATTTTAAACAAATTTCTTCATATACACTACTGTTCAAAAATTTGGGTTTGGTAAAATGTTTTGAATTATTTTAAACATTTTTGCTCACCAAGGCTGCATTAAATACAGTAAAACAATGTTATAAAAGCAGTGAAGTATTACATTTTATATATATATATATATATATATATATATATATATATATATATATATATATATATATATATATATATATATATATATATATATATATATATATATATATATATATATAAAATTCTGTTAATACATTTTAAAATGTAATTTATTCCTGTGAATCTTCAGTGGCCAGTGTCACATGATTCATCAGAAATCATTCTAAAATCATGCTGATTTAGTGTTTAATAAATGTTAAAATGTTAATGTTAATAACAGTTGTGCTGCTTAATATTTTTGTGGAAACAAGGGTGCATTTTTTTCAGAATTCTTTGATGAATAGAAAGCTCAAAACAATTTTTTAAAATATAAATCTTTAATAACATAATAAAAAATGTAATATTACAATTTAATTTTAAAAAATGAATAAAAAAAATTTGCCCCCAAACTTTTGAACAATAGTATGTTTGTAATTCATTGGAATAGCCATTTTATATAACTTTTTTCACCTTGTATCCTCAAGCACTTAATTAGTTTCTCATTTGGTGCTGAATAATGTGAGATTTATGAAGTGCATCATGTGACATGCCTATCTAGGGCCGAGCACAACTACTGAGACCGAGACTGTGGCCAAATATGAGATTATGGATGGAGCACCAGTGAAAGGTGAGCAGCTGCTCCAGTCCATTTTCTGTATCTTTTTGTAATGATATAAATGTAGATGAGTCTTTTAAAAAGGTTACTACTACATAAGGCACAGAGTACTAATGCACATAAATAATGGGCCTCATTCATTAATCACGAACAGAACAAATTTCTGTGTAAACCATTCATTAATCATCACATTCAGTTCAGTGCAGAGTTACTGAAGTAGAATAAAATAAATTGCAAGTTTACTGACTTTGTCTCCCTATTGGGCTAAACATGTATTTCTAGGTGAATCCATTCCTATTCGTCTTTTCCTGGCTGGTTATGACCTTACAGCCACAATGAGAGATGTAAACAAGAAATTCTCTGTGAGGTACTTTTTGAACTTGGTGCTTGTGGATGAAGAAGATAGGAGATACTTCAAACAGCAGGTACAGTAGTAATCAGATTTACAGTATAAAATTAATTTTGATCTATAAGAATGATATAAAAATTGTACACTTTCAGTGTCTGTTGTTGGTCCAGCAAGGTGAATAGAATGATTCGTATTTTTTGTAGGAAATAGTTTTGTGGAGGAAGGCACCCGAGAAACTGCGGAAACGGAACTTCCATCAGCGCTACGAGTCACCTGAGCCTCGGCCGAGTCTCTCTGCTGAGCAGCCGGAAATGTGAGCAGGGTCTGGAGAGCAACCAGCCAGGGACACACGTACCTCTCAGTGACCAGTCGCAGGAGAGGAGAACATCTTCAACCGAACATACATGCAGATCGCTGTTCACATGGTCACCCCTCACAGCGTATGGTGATAAACTGTGCCTGATTTGGCTCTGTCCTCCCTGCCATCTACAGCAAGCAATCTGTTAATATACAAGGACACTTTTTAGAAAGCACTGGATACAATAATGTAAGTAATATAGCACATCTTCAAGGTTGCACGCCTCCCAAGATGAAGAAATGTTTTTAAAAGTGCACTCACTGGTATCCTCTCTGTTCCACATCATAGAGTGGAAACACATAGACCTAAACACATTTTAAAGAGCTTCCTCATGCATGCTAGCTGGTGAATCTGAGTTCATAGTAACAGTTAATATAGGCAATGGGGTCAGATTAAAAAAAGGTCAAGAAATGTAATTGCACCTAGCCACACTGTATTTGCAATCCACTTAAACGTTGTAAAACACTTCTGTTTAACTTATTTAGCCATCTTCTCTTTTTTGTTTTTGTTTGTTCTTTAAGTACTCATGTTAAATGAATTCTGTCTTTAAAAAAGTATTTGTCTATATATAAAATATTTAAAGAGGTTTTGGACTAGAAGCTTTATAAA
The DNA here is from genome assembly GCF_018340385.1 of Cyprinus carpio. Lineage (NCBI taxonomy): Eukaryota > Metazoa > Chordata > Actinopteri > Cypriniformes > Cyprinidae > Cyprinus > Cyprinus carpio. The sequence goes on along the minus strand of NC_056609.1, from coordinate 15,905,295 downwards.
ACTAGGGCAGTTTGTGTAATTATATTGGGCACATGTATTCTACTTGTCAGCCCAGTTCTGATTAACACACTGGCTTAGTAGTAAAAGAGGGCCACTTAGTTTTGTGATCCTAATTAGTTTTGTAAAATTCTGAGATGATTTGTTGCTATTGATTGCTAAATATCATCTCTGCTGCAATTACATTTCATACTGTCTAAATTGTTAGACACCACAGAGAAATGCTGGAATTTTGTTGCATCCTTTGCATGTCATCCTTCATAATGTTTCCAATCAAAAAGGGTTGTTAAAAATTTTTCATCGTTGCAAATGTGCTCTTGCATATTTTAAGTGGTTTGTGGATTAAATGTTTATTTGGACCTTTTCATTTTGAAACTGTTTTTGATTTCACTCTAAAACAAATGTATTCTCTTTTTTTTTTTTTTTTACTCACACTACATTACTCATGGAAATGTCAGTGTACAAAGCCATTGAGTGCCCCGATGGAAAAGACATAAAGAGTGTTTGGAGAACTGATTGAGTAGTCAGTAGCTACAGTCATTTGTACATTTTGAAAAACTTTACATATCCAGCCATAGTTTTGTTTATCTGCTGATGTCAAATAAAAATGCAAGTTTATACTTACAGCTATACTTTTTTTTTTTTTTTTTTTTTTATTAAAAATATCAATGTGATTATTGAGAGGTGCTAAATATCCATCTTTCAAACACCTATCGTGGTGATTTATACATGAGCTGTTGGGACAGATTTTGAGGGATATGCTGTACATGCATCATTGGCATGTGCGTGTCACGTCGTGTTCATAGCAAAGTGATGGTGAATATATTTTTAGAGAGTATATTTTTCCAGTTACAGTCGGCTCTTAAACATTTCATCTAGATAATGGTATTGGATCTAATCTTTCAAGCATTAGTGATATTTAATTTGTGAGTAAATTACTCCATTCTTTTTAATTAAGTCATCAAACCAGTTCACACAGGGGTCTGCATCCAAATGTTTTTTTTTTTTTTAATGCATCAGAAGTGACTATGAAGGTCATGTAAATTTAGCCTATTGATCGAAGTGAGTTGGAAACCTGTCTGTCCCCGAAATAAAATCTTAAAGGATAACAAGTGCCCAGTTTTTGCTTTACTGTTGTCATTTATTTGCGGTTTGTTTTTACATGAGTGAGCTTTAAAAAAATAACATCATTCAAATGTATGCGCTGAAATCAACAATCCAGGGCCCGTATTCACAAAACATTTTATCTAACCTCTAAGAGTTCTGCTACATAGCAGTTAAAGTTTTTAGTAATAAAACGCTTTGTGAAACACTCTTAAAGCAAAAATTTATGAGTCCTTAATTTAGGACTGATACGTCCATTATTTTTAAGAAGAAAATTGGTGAGTTATGAGCTGCTTTTTAGCCTTAAGATGTTTTGTGAATACAGGCCCTGATTTATAAAACCATGCATACGCCAGAACCTACGCAAAAATCCCTTTATAAATCCCAGTCAGGGAAAGATTGTGCCTGCGTGCATCTCCACCCTGTGTCCTCTCTGAAATAACCATATATGGAGCTTACAATGCCTCGTTCTCTTTAAAACAATCTCTCGGTATGGGAAACGCCCCAGGCATAATAGACTATGGAAGCACCAATTACACCACGTATGTCCGAAGGACGGACCAATCACAGCTAATGACAAGGAGCCCACCCCCTCTTCCTATATATATGACTGTGATCCCTGAAAACAGCATTCTTGTTCTCTTCCCCATGAAGACTTTCCTTCAGCACCTGTTCTGTGCTGCTTCAGTTCACAAACGAACCGTCAAGGTAGATGTTGCCAAACGCACTGCAGTTAAAATCTGTTGTGGATTCTCTGCTCGTTATTGAGTTTTTACTAGCTAACGCATTAAGGCGAGCTAAGATTATTCTACTCACCATTTCGGGTCCAAGATCGCAGCGGAGAAAGGGAAGGATGTCCCTTCGCGCTCGTGTCCGGCACCTTGAGGATTTATGATCTCGGGCAGGGATTCGCATCCGATGTGTATCGCGTGCATGGGTGTTAAGCACGCTCAGGCCGCGCACTGTTGTGTAATGCCAGCCAGGATCTTGGAAAGAAGGCTTCAGGTGGCTGCATCTTCTAAAGACGATCTGGTTCTATCTTCTGTCCCTCATTCGACAAAGGGGGTCCAACCCTCTCCCCACACGGGATCTTTCTTTATGGGGGGATATTATGGATTTAGAGTCTCCTAGGTTTATGCCGCTTTTCGATCAGCAGCTGATTGCGGAAGGCGATGAGGTGGAAGGAGACGAGGAGGAGGATGAGGAGATGTTAGCTCGCCTCCTCCGAGATGATCCGGATGATGAGGAGGATGACGCTATCCTGTCTGCAGCACAAGTGTCCAGGCCTGTTAGTGTGCAAAGCTGTTGACGGTGATAGATTGTGACCTTGTGGAAGTTTGTAAGCATGCGGCAGCTAAGCTTGGCATCACTTGGCCCGTAACTCCTAGGGATCTGGGAGTTAAACGTGACAGGATTCCTTCTTGAAACAACTGCTTCCCGCTTTGCCAGCGTGTGTAGCAGAGATGAAGCGATCGTGGGACAAACCCTTTTCTCATCATGTGCCCATCAAGGGATACTTGTCGGTCGATGCGAGTGAAATGGAAGGGCTTGGGCTCTCTAACCCTCCCAAAGTTGAGCAGTCAATGCCTCACCACCTGTTTCCAAACAAGCAAACCACTCTCTCATCTGCTAGTCCCTCCCTCCCTGGGAAAATGGAACGCTACTGCTTCCATTTACCAAAAAATTTATAAATCCTCAGCATTGGCAGTGCGGGCACTTAACGTCAATTCGTTGTTGACAGCCTATCAAGCCGAATTGTTGGAGGAGCTGGGCACTCAGCTGGATGCCGGCAATCCAAACCCGGTGGTCTGGGAAGAGATCTGCAACATAACGGATCTCAATCTGCGCACCTCACGTGGCACGGTGCAAAGCTGCGCCGTACCATGGCTCTTGCCATTGCGGGCGAGAGGTCACTGTGGCTAAATCTATTGAGTGCCCAGCCCTTGTGGCGATGTGACAGAGGTGCGACCTCCAGAAGAAGGAAGGTGAGGCATTTGACATCTATCTGCCACATAAAAGATCACCGTGTGCTCCTGTTCTGTTCCTCCGATGCAGAACAGGAGGTTTTTGAATGAGTCCAGGACTGCAAAACCCCAGAGCACGGAGCAGGTGCCTTGCCCCCCCACTGCTTCAAACATTAAACCATCAGTTCAGCTGAACCCTCTGGCTCTTTATCAGGAGGCTTGGAGAGAGTGTTCTGCACATCTGTGGGTCCTTGCGACTGTAACCAAGGGTTACAGGCTTCAGTTCGCTGTAAAAGCCCTCTTTTGAACCGGGTCATAGCATCTGTAGCAAATGGGGATTCAGCTCGGATGTTAGAAGCAGAAATACCCTCCCTCTTAGAGAAAAGCGCTATAAGACAAGTACCAGTGGAGGAAAATCTGAAAGGTTATTATTTTCTAATTATCTTCCTGTTAGTTTTAAATCCAAAGAAAGGCATTGGGTTGGCGCCCAATAATGGACCTGCGTGCTCTAAAGCACTTGAGGAAGTACAAATTCAAGATGCTCAAAGCTGCAGCTCTCACGCACACAATCCGTTGGGACGATTGGTTCACAGTGGGCAATCTCAAGGATGCTTACCTTTCATATAAGCATCTATCCTGCGCACAGGAAATATCTCAGGTTTTCCTTCCAGAGCGAAGTGTACGAATTTGTTACTCCATTTGGGCTCAGCCTCACTCCTCACATGTTCAGCAAGTGCATAGAGACAGCATTATCATCGCTGAGACTCAAGGGGCTCAGATTATCTGATTATTTGGATGATTATCTGATATACGCTCACTCGTGGGAGGGCGTGGTACGGGACACAGAGATGCTCATGTCTCATCTAACGAGTCTGGGGTTCAGAATCAACTATGCCAAAAGCCTGAAAATGAGAGACTTCCAGCGATGGTAGCAGCGAGACATCTGTGTCCTTGTCAGCTTTTTCAGGGCAGATTGGTAAACGGTCGCTGGATGCCCCAGCTTCGCAAACTTCACAGAAATATGTTGGAGTTGATGGCAGTCTTTCTGGCCCAGAAACAGTTTCTCACTTTCTTGGAAGGGTTTTCATGTTCTGGTCAGGACAGACAACACAAGGGTGATGTCATATATCAATCGCCAAGGGGGAACGCGTTTGGTACAATTGCACAATCTAGCACACAAACCGATTGTCTGGAGCGTGGTGCACTTCAGCTTGCTGTGCACAGTGCACGTAACAGGAGTCCTGAATGTAGGAGCTGATCTCCTGTCAAGGGGCAACTCGTTATACGGAGAATGGGTGCTCCACCCGCAGGTGGTGGATCAGATTTGGGGGATGTAGATCTCTTCACCTCGCAGGCAATGGGGGGGGGGGGGGTAGAGTATTTCAGATCTTTCACCCACACCCAAACGAGTCGATCTTTGGGTCTGGTCCGTGAAGGGTTAAATTTATACGCACTTGGCCTTCTGCAGGAGGCTATAAACACTATCCAGAGCGCTAGAGCTCCATCAACACGCTCACTGTATGGCCTTGAATGGTGTGTGTTTGAGGACTGGTGTACTTGTAAAGGAGTTATTCCATTTCAGTGCATGATGGGTGATGTACTTTGCTGTTTACAAAGCGTAAAGTTTACAAAGCTTTTGAGGAAGTCATGGCCTAGTGGTTAGAGAGTTTGACTCCTAACCCTAAGGTTGTGGGTTCGAGTCTGGGTCTGAGTTTGGGTCACCATACTTGGCTGTATGTCATGTCACTTAATGAACAATGGGAGACCGTTTTCTACTATTAAAGTTTACCTGGCTGCTATTTTGGCGTGTCATGTAGGCTTCGAGGAAGTCTCAGTTTGACGGCACCCTCTTATATGCCGTTTTATGAAGGGGTGAAGCGTTTGAGACCAGTACCTAAGCATCTGGTCCCGTCATGGAACTTGTCCATGGTTCTGAATGCTGGTCCCCATTTGAACCTCTGGAGAGTGTTGATATTAAGCTTCTGTCTCTAAGAACAGTCTTATTACTTGCTTAAGTCTCAGCTAAGGGAGTGTGTGAGTTACATGCTTTGTTGGTTCATCGGGCATATCTGGATTTTAGTCCGGATGACAGCAAGCAAAATTTGGTGGTTCTGTATGTTGTTTCAGGGTTGGCATCATCTGAGGTCCTCCGAGGGGCTGGCATCATCTCTTCTCAGGTGTTCTGGATCCAGACTGAAGCTTGTGTAAATCCTAGTTACCACAGGATATCAATCTAACTAACAAACTAACAAATCTAACAAATGAATTGTTTACAAGAAGTATACATATAAGAAGCTGACAATTAGCTGAACGTATACTTGTTTAATTGACACTTAGCCTGCATTTTAAAATCTTTATTTGAATGTGGCAACATTTTTATTTTTAAACCTTTATGGCAACATAGCTCTACAATATTTCTATGAATAAATAAATCTGACAGAGACCCCTCCCCTATCAGCCAATCACTGTGTGCATAGTCAATAAGCACGCTGACATCATCCACAGCAACGAGGTCAACCCCGCCCTTTCTCTTAGCTTAGACTTCTCTCTATTCCTTAGTAAAAGTTTGTCTCAGCAGCTTTGTGAATAGGTTTTAAGAAAAAAACTTTTACCTCTGTTTAGGAGAACTCTTAGTGGTACAATAAAATGTTTTGTGAATACCGGCCCAGTTCCCTAAATCTTTCTAATCTCGACATTAACACTTGACTCAATAGTGAAATAAAAAACAGGCATTACTTCGGGCACCACAACATCTCGGGTCCTTCTGCACGTTGTCACTGAGAGGAGCTTGACCTCCTTGTCATCATAGGTGCTGGTAGTGTTGCTGTTACTAAACAGTTTATTAACATGAAGTTTATAATATAAATTGTGCGACCGCGACTGTTCATTTTTATTTTTCTGTTCGATCAGTTGCACTCGATTAACGCAAGCTAAACATGTCTGTGCATCGCTGTGTTTACTTATTGTCGCGCTCTCACATCCGATACCGGGTATGTGCTCGCACAGCTGCTGTAGCAAACAACACTACACTGCGTCCAACAAGAAGGACATCTGAAAATGTATCAAGTAGACATTCATCTTCATACAGTTCATCGAGACCCCCGGACACATCACTGTTTGTACCGCTCACTGTCAAAAGCGACGAAGTCTCGAACGGGTCAGTCGGCGAGGAGTTGACGCAACCGCTGGACAGAAGTAAATACAGTGTTTATTAGTGTTATGTTATTATTAGTATATAATCGATTTATAGATGATTCACTTTAAGTTCTGAACATTCATATTTGCACCTGAGTGTATCTTTAATATACCTCATTCAACATATTTATATGAAACCACACTATGGATTTGACCATACAGATGAAATAAGAATACTCGATTCAGATAACTGTTATCAGAAATACATCTGATCGTTGATTATTTATCCGTATTAACAGGTGAACTTCTGAAGGTGCTGAATAGATTCTACAAAAGAAAAGAGATGCAAAAACTGGCTGCTGACCAAGGGCTTGATGGTAAGAATCATGGAGCTATTATTACTACATGATCTTACACAATTAACATTGTATTTGCCAGCTACACCCATCACATTATGTGATTATAACAACACGCCTAACTAAAAACTGCACATAGATTAGAAGTGTCAGGAATACTACTGGATTTTGTTTGTTACAATGCATTTTTGTGATTGTTGTATATTTGTTCTTCAACAGCTCGTCTCTTTCATCAAGCGTTTGTCAGTTTTAGGAAATATGTGCTGGAAATGAACTCACTCAATGCTGACTTGTATATTATTCTTAGTGACATCTGTTGTGGAGCTGGTGAGTATTTACATCAGATATAATAAATGGTCAATATCCATTAGAAAACCTCAAATCTATAATTTTCCTTTCCTCATTCCAGGTCACATAGATGACATTTTCCCATACTTTATGAGACACGCCAAACAGATTTTTCCTATGTTGGACTGTATGGATGATTTACGCAAGATCAGTGACCTACGAGTCCCAGCAAACTGGTACTAAGAGTTTCATCCACAGATTTGACAGATTTCTCATCTGCACTTTCTAAAGTTTTCTTGCACAATACTGCAAATTAGTCATTACACTTACCAATACCATCTTCTGAACATGATAAATGTGTGTTACAGGTATCCAGAGGCCAGGGCTATTCAAAGAAAGATTGTTTTTCATGCAGGACCCACCAACAGTGGTAAGACCTATCATGCCATCCAGAGATTCCTAGCAGCCAAGTCAGGAGTTTACTGTGGACCGCTAAAACTGCTGGCCCATGAAATCTATGAGAAGAGTAATGACGCAGTGAGTTTCATTCCTCAGATTAGGTTATTTTGGTTTTTAATGTAATTATATATTAGTTGTGAATGTTAAAGCCGCTATGTATGGTTTCCTATTAGGGAGTGCCATGTGATCTGGTCACAGGAGAAGAGAGAATATTTGTTGATCAAGAAGGAAGAACATCTGGCCACATTGCCTCTACCATCGAGATGTGCAGTGTCACAACTCCATGTGAGTATTCAGAACATGATCGTTTGAACCAGTATGTGATGCCTGAGTTTATTTTGAGTGCTGATAGTAATCTTAAGCAATGTAATGAAAATGCACAGTAAAAAAGAATAAAAGATATATAGTAGATAAGTAAATATTAAAAAATGATTTTTCTTTTACTTGACTGTTCTTTAATTGTATATTGACTGCAAAGCTACCTTTTGAGCTTATTGAAGTATGCTACATAACTAAAACACATTATTAATGTTTGAATATTTTGTTTAGATGAAGTGGCTGTCATTGATGAGATTCAAATGATCAAAGATCCTGCCAGAGGATGGGCTTGGACGAGAGCTCTTCTTGGTGGGTTGGCTTTGGGAAGTCACCAGAAACAGTATTCATTGACACATACAGTAGGGTTCAAATATTTGGGAGAAGATTAATCATTTTGGGATTTTTATTTAATTATTTCTTGATTTTTTTTTTTTTTCAACAAGAAAAAAACAACAACAAAAAAAAAAAAAAAACAAGATTTAGGAACTAAAAAAATATAAAAGAAAGAAAAATATATAATTTTCTAGGTCACTAATCAAATAAGCAAATTTGTGTAATTGACTAAGCTAAAGTTTAGGGCCTTTCGCCTAAATTTTTATATCAATAATATAATTTAATAAAAGCATTTTTTTTTAAACCAGCATAGAATGCAACTTAGAAGCATTTTCATTAGTGGTCTCAGATATTTTTTGACCCACCTGTAGATTATTAAACACTTATTTTCTTGTTTGGACTGTGCCCACTCATATTAAACATAAGTTTCTAGTTATTAATAACATTTAGATTCCTTTCTAAATACTACTTTATTAAACTCAAGAGATTATTCTATATTCTGACCTACGTGGACAAATTTAGTTTCATATTATAAATATGTTGAATGAGGTATGTTAAAGATGCAAATATGAATTTCCTCTTTCTGAATAGGTTTGTGTGCTGAGGAGATCCATGTGTGTGGAGAAGCTGCAGCAGTTGACTTTGTCACTGAACTCATGTACACCACTGGTGAAGAGGTGGAGGTGAGTCTCATTAATATTTATTTTTTTAATTATGTTGATGCTTACTATATGTTAATTTGTTTTGATTATCAAATATTTTGGTTTTTGCCTAATGATGTGAGATACTGAGGCTATTAGTGTGCTTTGACATAAATGCTTTTTTTATCTTTGGTACATAATTATAAGAGGCTGACCCCTTTTTCAGTCTCGAACCATGCAGTGGAATCGTTAGATAACCTGAAGCCTGGCGACTGTATCGTGTGCTTCAGCAAAAATGACATCTACTCAATCAGCCGACAGATAGAAGTCCGTGGCCTGGAGTGTGCCGTCATTTATGGCAGCCTGCCCCCTGGTAAGAGTCCTTGAGTCAGTTTGACTCATAAGAGAAATCATCCACATGGTATATTTATGATCTGGTTCTAGTTCTAGTTACTGTATTGATATCACATTGCTGCCATTTCATTACATCAAAATAATTTGGTTTTAAATTTTATCTTAAAAAAAAAAAAAATAACCGTTTGACTGGTCAACAGGCACCAAGTTGGCTCAAGCAAAAAAGTTTAATGATCCAGATGACCCTTGCAAAATCCTTGTTGCCACAGATGCAATTGGAATGGGGTTGAACCTGTAAGTAACTTGTCAAAATCACACAACCAATAACCTTGTTCTACATTTTGACACTTAAAGCCTTTACAAGTTGTCATTTTATTTTTTACTCCCCTCCCCCGCCTCCCCAAGATTCACACATAATTTTAGTAAACATTTTCTATTTTAGTTTTTCATTACGATATCCCACCTTGTTTTTGACCCTTAGAATTAAATCAGTGGTTTTTAAATTTATTGATCCAAAGGCACCCCATACTGGAGGAGATATAGTATTTTATACTGTTAATATAACAAAAGTAAAAAAAAAAAAAGAAACTTAATAGATTAAATAAGCCACAGTTCATTTTGTGATTCCAGAAATTTCAAGGTTTTCAATAAGAATTTTGAGAGAAAATACAAACAAAATATGATTTCAGTTTATATATTGTTTTGATTGTTTTTTTAGCATTTTAATTTAGATTTTAATGTTATAACAGACAAGTGACTGTAAAGAGTTATTTTAATTCCTTCTAATTTTAAATACTGTTAAGTTGCCCCCCTTAGGTCCCCGTGTGTCCCCCAGCCCCCTGTTCGAGAAACAATGAACTTAATCTATACTTTTGACTGCTTTGCCTATAAGAAAATATTTTCAATTTCTTTTGCATTACATTTAGCCTTTTGTGTCACTGCACTAATAACAGCATATTTTGCACAGCAGTGTTTGATTTATTTAGGATATTCAAGAATACACTGGTTCTTTGCTTCCTTTAGGAGTATTAGGAGAATCATCTTTAACTCTCTGGTAAAACCCAGTGTGAATGAGAAGGGGGAAAGGGAGCTGGACACTATTTCCACCTCACAGGCGCTGCAGATCGCTGGCCGAGCAGGACGCTTCAGGTCTGTGTTTAAAGAGGGTGAGGTCACTACTATGCAAAGGGACGACTTGCCTGTTTTAAAGGAGATCTTGGGAAAGCCTGTTGACCCTATTGAGGTAGGAATAATTTTATATATTACAAAAGTAGATATGTTGTTTGGAAAAAGGTTTTATTATTTGTGGATTTCTCATCCATTCCTGATCTCAGACAGCAGGATTACACCCCACAGCAGAGCAGATAGAGATGTTTGCCTACCATCTTCCCCAAGCGACTCTCTCAAACCTCGTTGTAGGTCTAAATATTCAACATTATCCCAGAATTATTTCACTGACTAGTAATCATCTTTATTTGAAATGCTCCCTGTCCTTTCTATTCCTCTGCACAGGATATATTTGTGAGTCTTGCACAAGTGGATGGACTTTACTTTGTCTGCAACATTGATGACTTTAAATTCTTGGCAGATATGATTCAGCATATCCCTCTGAATCTGCGTTCCCGCTACGTGTTCTGCACGGCTCCTATTAACAAGAAACAGGCCTTCGTTTGCACATCCTTTCTCAAGGTGAGCATTATAATCTGAGCGAACAACTTGTGAGCTCAAAACCTGAATAATTCACAGCAAATACCGATTACATTGGATTACAGGATTAATTGACAGTTTTGTCATTTGATTTGGTTTAGTTAAGAAATGACTTATAATGCAGTGGAAATACCATGTGTGAAAATTGTGCAGATGTCATCACTTCAGGATTTCCAGAAAACTTTTCAGGCCCAGAAACAACATGGAAAAGAATACAGTTAGATTATGATTTTCATAAAATTATTTTAAAATATCCTTGCCTGGAAATCAAAAACAACTGGACAATTCATGAATATTCATTGGACAGTTGGTGCAAGAACCCTGTTTTTCACAGTAGAAACGGCAAATTTTAAGTGTCTTTAATATATAATTTTCTTGTGTATAAAAATGAAGATGATTTAATAAGATGGTAACACTTATCAATAAGGTTCTATATGTTAATATAAGTTAAAGCAGTATTATGAAATAACAATGAACAATATTTGTATACATTAAGTATAAATTTGTGTTAAATAATGTAATTAAAATTAACAATAGTGTATATAGTATAGTAACAATAATTATGACAATCATAGTAATATATTAGCAGTGTTATTTTAGGATTATTTGTATACTATATTTAGCCATTTATTTTTTAATTAGTTTTTATTTTTATATTTTCAGTTTCATTTTAATTTTAGTTTGTTGTGCTAATTTTTTTGTGCATTTTTTGTAACTCTTGTTTAGTTTTTTAGTTTGTTTATATATTATTAATATAATATTTTTTATTTCAGTAATTTTAGCACTTTATTTCAGTTACTGTAAATTAGTTTTAATAGTTTTAGCTGACAATGGTAACAATGTATAGTAGTAATTGTATAATAGTATATTTATAAATTAAAGGTGATTTAGTTAATTAATGCTGTAGAAATCTGTCCTCTGTAGTTTGCCAGACAGTTCAGCAGAGATGAGCCTCTGACATTCAACTGGGTGTGTCGACATGTGAATTGGCCCCTGGCCCCTCCAAAAAACATCAAGGACCTTGTTCATCTGGAGGCTGTCCATGATGTGCTAGATCTTTACCTTTGGCTCAGGTGTATTTTTCTTACCCTAAAATTGAACCCAAACCATCTGTAACCATTTATTTACATTGTAGCATTAAAATTTAAATAATTAACAAAGAAACCCATTTCCCATGATTAACCTCCTGGACTGCTTCCCTCTCGCAGCTATCGCTTCATGGACATGTTCCCGGATGCTAATCTTGTCCGTGATATTCAAAAGGAACTGGACGGAATCATCCAGGTTGGCGTGCGTAACATCACACGGCTGATCCGTGCCACTGAGGATCAATCCGCCTCTCCAGAAACCGCTACCTCTCTAAGACTTCCTGTTTTAGACACGCCGTCACTGAGGAGGGGACGAGGGTCAAAGAATCAAAAAAAAGAGCCCAGGGCGACGGACTCTTCACTGAGCTCAAGGTTGGTGCGGGATGGACTACTGACAAAAGAACTGTTACAGCAGCTTCAGAGAGAATGGGTCCGAGAGCAGAGCCAAAATGGAGACGACTCCAATTCAGCAAAAAAAGGGAAAAGAAAAAAAAATGAACACTAACCTTTGTAACATGGACTTGCATACTTTTAAAGGATCAATAGAACAATATGTCTATACTGCTGATGTTTTGAACTTGTCTCTCCATTTTTGGAGCACTATAAAACATCAGTTTTCATAGAAAATTAAAACCGAGTGTCAGAAAGAGCCCTGTAACACCCCCTTTTAGATGTGACAATAAAATTATATTGATATTTTTAATGGTTGTCCATTGCTTAACCATAGAAAAATGCAGTTTCTTCCACAAGATAATAACCGGAATAAAAAAAAACCTGAAAAAGAGATCATTTCAGACACCCTCAGGTCCCCATGGCCAAAAAAACTGCAAGGCTGCAGCACATGATCTACAGTCCACTGAACCTGTCGTTGAAAACCAATAATTTGTATTTCCCCTTTTCTGTTTATAGCATGGTTATGCATTCTGATGTTATTTTAGGAAATCTACTCAACCAATGAAATACTACAGCTGATATGTGGATTTATTTCGTCAGTGTTCACCTTTCTGCAACAGGCTTGTAGAGCTGAGGGTAGTGTACAGCTCGGTTTAAAAAAATCAATGCAAATAAGAACTTGTCATATGTTACAGGATAAAATGAATGGTACTGTCTACTAGAGCTGCATGATTAATCGATAAAAGATTGCAATCTCAATTCAAACACCCACACGATCTTGTTTCTAAATGACAAAGATTTGTCTGTGTCTGTTAAACCTTTAACAGTCATATCAGAACATTCAAATCTGTGTCGGTGCTGCTGCTGAGTTATCATGTTTAGGTATGAACCAGCTCCACAAACAGTATTTTCAAGCACACGGTATCATTTGTGTTTTATAATCATTAATATTATCACAGAAGTACTGGGATAAAAGTTTAGAGTTTGAATATAAACTATCAAAATAGAGCTAATCATATTTACTTTCACTTTAAACTGGCACTTTAAATAACATTTGTTGTTTACAATGTTGATTACATTGTTTCACCAATAGGTGTTGACAAGTAACTTAAAAAAAATATCTGACATTAAATAATCCATTCAAGAGATTCATTCAAGAATGCTGATCCATTCAGTAATGGAACAAGTGATGTATTTATGAGTGAGTCACTGGAATCATTCATTCAAACATTTTTTTTTTTTTTTTTTTTTTTTTTATAATTCATTCAAATTAAGTAAACATTTTGTAATAGAATGAAGCATTTAATATGTTGTCACAGCCTCTAGTAAATTACATGTTATTTTGCTTTTCAGAATTGTGGGAGAATCATGGTCTCTATTTGAAACAAAAATCGTGATTCTCAGTTTATCCAGAATCATGCAGCACTACTGTCTACTAATATGGTAATTTTTTTGCAGGTTGTGATTTTATTTTTATATTATTATTATTATTGTTGTTGTTGTTATTTAAATTAATGGAACACCTGTTTTTGAACCCTATTTGTAAAAAAATACCTGGACAGTTTTATATGCAAATTGATTATTTTATACCATTGAAAATATCAACTAAAGTGGAAATGCTAATAGCATGTACAGTAGGGTAATTTTTTCAGGGAATGATCCCCCCCTGCTGGCTGGACTAAAACTAGCTCTACATTTTCACAAATGGTCTCCCCGGCAGTGTACTGGCCAGGCTCTGGCCTGCTTAGCTTTAGTGAGGAACCAGACTCTGCCTTCTGCATGCTACAGCTGCATTTGTAGTCTGCGCCTTAATGAAGCTGCTCTAGTAGAGGGGTAGCACATCCTGAAAACCGGCCATCAGGATGTGCTACCAGCCTAGAGGTGGGGAACTAATGACAACAGAATGTCAGGAGGCCAGTTTAATGCCTCACGTTCCTTTTTACAGGTGCGGGTCTTAGAAAGGTTGCTTCTTTTTACATTCTGAAGACTTTTGCACCAATACAAGTCAGGGAACGAGCCCCCCTGCTGGCCAAACTAAAACTAGCTCCAGCAGCAAGTTAGTTGTTCACAACGGCCTACCAGCCATCAGAATGTGCAACCAGCTTCAAAAAGAAAACAGTCAAATTCGTAATTGAGGTGGGGAATTCATGACGACAGAATGTCTGGAGGTCAGTTTAATGCCTCATCTGAAGGATGCTCCTTTTCACAATCCAAACTCTGCCTCATTACACTAGGACTTTTGCTCCCATTCAAGCCAGGGAGAGATCCCCCCTGCAGGCTGGACTAAAACTAGCTGCAACAGCAAGCTACATTTTCACAAATGTAATAGTCACCCTAAAAGAGAGTAAAATTACATATTTACATAACAATCAAACAATTACAATACATTTAGTAAAAAGTACTTTTAAGCTATGATGTACAACAGAAACACCACAGACAAACATCAGACAAATACGTGAACACATACACAAAAACCAACAGCGAGAGCAGGTCTAGTAAGCTAATGTTGACAGCTCTGATAATCAATGAGCCATTTCTTTAACTGGATCTTAAATGTACTATATTTGTTTAGATTTGAGGTTCCACTCAGTAGCAGCTCGAACAGAAATAGCGGTTTGGCCAAATACACTTTTCCTAAAGGGAATAATACAATCTCCCCTCGCTGCACCTCTGGTTCTATTATGATCAGCTGTTCGGATATTGACAAACTGATGGAGAGGGGAGGATGATAAACCATGAATAATTTTATAAACAAGACATAGATTTGAAAATTGTACCATGTTTTCCCAGTTGAGTAATCTGTTTTTGTAATCTAGGACAATAATGAGACGCTGGGAATTTTTTACAGTTCGTTTGTAAAGTGATTGCAGAAGAGATTAACACTAGCTTACCAAATAGGTGTAAGTTATATGTGAAAAGATCATAGAGTGCGTATACATTTTTGCTGCCTGTGTAGACATTTGATGGCGAATGTGTCTAAAGTTACTGAGGTTGAATTTAATTCAATTACAGACCCTTTTTACATGTGATTTAAATGACAACTTTGAATCAATTAAAACCCCCAAATATATGCATTCTAACACAATCTCTGAGGTCAAATTTATATTTAGGTGGGGAATTAATGACAACAGAATGTCAGGAGGCCAGTTTAATGCCTCATGTGAACGATGCTCCTTTTTACAGGTGCCGGTCTAACGCTTTATCATAAGGTTGCTTCTTTTTACATTCTGAAGTCCGTTTCGATATACAACCAGACTCTGCCAACTGCATGCCACAGCTGCATTCATAGCCTGCGTTTTAATAAAGCTGCTCTAATAGAGTGGTGACAAGCTCAGGATGCACTAACAGCTTAGATCAACCTGCTCTTTGTTTGCTAAAGGCCCCGGTTAATCTTTGCCTGTTACTATGGTAATCGCATTAGCAGAACGCCTGAGCAACATCTTATTTCTTGAATTTCCTTGTTTTTAGCCCATAAAACTCTTTGTGAACTTGTTGCTGTAACTTCAGTTCCATTTAATACCTTACAGTTACAAACCCAGAGTAGCAAAGTCTGATAACGTCTGGGCAGAATACCCTCTCACTGATCTTGTCCTGGTGAATGTAGAAAAGGCTGTTTTGTATTTAGCATGTTTCTCTCACTAAGGATGTTTACATACCGAACATGAACTGGACAGAAAGGACTCTTTTTGATCTATTGTTTCACTCATAATAGTTTTAAGGTTCTCCTGCTGTCTGGAGTGATTCAAAACACATTGCTAGGTGAGGCTGGAGAGCAGAGGGGCCGGACGAGGCTTAGCCATTAATTATTTAGCCGTGAAAGGGGAGGGAAAAGCAAGTGCTGAACTCTCGTATAGGGAAATACAAGCTCATAGGAAAACTTTCTCTCAGTCATACTAGAAACACTCCTGAGGACAGACTTAGGGACACATTTAAACCTGATGATTCATTTTGTCTTTCAATAAGTAAGTCACCTGCATTGTGAAGTCAAGATGTTTGCGGTCCATTTACTGTCCTTCTACTTTTCAAAGCTTCAGGAGGATCAGATCAAGAAGGTAATTGTTCATAAAATCTCTTCACTTATTAAAATGTGTTTTTAGACATGGTGTCTATCAGAAGTTGCTACAAAATGATGCCCTGTATGCACTGCTAAAGTATTTTGTTTTTTATACACTTCTTGTTTTGGTGTCTGTGATGTTCTTTGCCGTTTTGTGATTTTCTGCGCTGACAGTCAGAGTTTAACTCTAAGGATGTAGCCTTGTGTTCAAGATGAATGTGATTTCACTGCGGCCTGTGGAATCATTAACTCTCCTCACACATGCTTTCCGTGGACAGATAACTGACTGCATGAGGAGAGAGAGAGGACCTTGACCTATTCATCTGCATTTATTGAACTGATTTTCATTTCCATAAAAGTTCACACCTTTTGTGAGCCAAAATTTAAACAATGACTATTTTGTTGTAGTTTTATTTTTCTTTTCTTTTTTTACTATTTAATCTCTTCCTTTCAGTAGTACTATGTAGTTATCTGTTGTACTTTACAAGTTAAAGACACACCTACTCACTCTTTATTATTACTGTTTTCCACATTTTATAATAACAGTAAAGTCATTGAAGCGCTGCAGTAACACAAAAGGAAGGAAGGGAATTATATAGAGAGCAAAAGTACATCCAGGGATAATTTTTAAACAGTATTGAAGGCATTCCTATGAATGCTGGATACTTGTTCCACTGCTTTTCCTTGATATGTTCATGCATGTCGAATAAATATATAAATAAACAGGTTTTTTGTTGTTGTTGTTTTTTAAAGAGCTCTATAGACAGCTTAAATTTGACTGCAAAACTAATCTCAAGTGTTCAAGTGTAAGCCTTTGGATCAAATGTATGTCCACGTGTTCACGGATAGTCGAGACTGTCATTTTACAACAGTATCATTTTTATCGCCAGAAACACACCTACATTATCTTTCAATATGTTATATCATTGCATGTCACAGATAGTATTACTTTTTGCTTGGTCATTTTCACATTGTCATTTCTTCAACATTTTGAAAAACATTTTAATATTGTTATTTCTCAATATTTTGTCTGTTAATCATTTGTTTTACACTGTTATTCAGTCACTTATTCCACAGCATTTCATTTTATTCAATGTTAGGAATAAGAAAGTGTGAAGGAAACAAAGCCAGGCATCAGAAGAGAAGACAAAACTTGCAGTGTTTAAAATAATTATGTTTCTGAACAGGTAGACCGATATCTGTACGCAATGCGTCTGTCAGATGATCAGCTCGTGGATATATCAGCTCGGTTTCGACGGGAGATGGAGAAAGGACTGTCAAATGAGAGCAATGCAACAGCTGCAGTGAAGATGCTGCCGACCCACGTTTATTCCACACCTGATGGCTCAGGTACACTGACATACACATGAACTGTTTTCACATACACCAGAAAAGGCAGAACCACTGCAATTGAGAAATAATTAAAATCTGTTAATGTAGCTTTACATATTTTCCCTTTCATATATTTCTCCTGCAGAGAAGGGTGAGTTTCTGGCACTGGATCTGGGGGGTTCAAAATTTAAGGTGCTACAGGTGAAGGTTTCAGAAGATGGGAAGGGCAAAGTCCAAATGGATAGTGAAACCTTTCCCATCCCTGAAGAGATCCTTAATGGGAGAGGAACTGAGGTGATCATCGCTTCACAAATATGAGTTGTAACTATAAGGAATCCATTGCAGATTACAAGCTGTTTCCAGTGGATTATGATTATGACATTAATAAGAATAGCCTGAAGAGACTTTGGAATTAGTTCTCATAATTATACCAGTGCAAATATAGCAATTACGTATTTACTCATGCATTGCTCTTGTGCAATAAACAATGAAAGCTGACTTTGATCCTGAATAAATGTCAGAATATTCTAACTGAAAATGTATTTCTCTTGCAGCTTTTTGAGCATGTGGCAGAATCTTTGAAGTCTTTTCTACAACAACACCACATTAATCACACAAGAAAACCTCTCGGCTTCACCTTCTCTTTCCCATGTGCGCAGTCCAAAATAGATGAGGTACAGTTGAACTCCAACAGGTTTCTATAAAATTTCATGTCAATTCAGCCTGTTTTAATTCAATCAATGTGCTCAAGTCATTAAGATGTTGATTAAAGGTGATCTTTTTATCAGTACACCAGTGAATTCATATCAGCTGATCTCCTCACTGACACATTTTGTTTGTGTCGACACAGGGTGTCTTGCTGTCATGGTCAAAGAATTTCAAGGCTAGAGGTGTTCAAGGGAATAATGTGGTGCAGTTATTACGGAAAGCCATTCAAAGAGTTGGGGTATGAATACCATTTTGAATCAAATGTGAAAACTTCTCTAGGTAGAAGTCATAACTAGAGCCAGCTGGAATTGGTGATTCATATTCATGTTTTTCAATTGAGGTTTTCTGTTGTGTGTGTGAAGGATGTTGACGTGGATGTCCTGGCTATGGTCAATGACACAGTGGGGGCCATGATGACCTGCGGATATGATGACCAGAACTGTGAGGTGGGGGTTATTATAGGTAAGACCTCACTGGACACTTTTCTCACAATTTAAAAAGAAATATAATGTACTGCTTCAAATAGCAGAAGACCTTTAAAACTTTTCTTCACATGGAAAGAAAAGGAAAAATAAATGTTTAATTTTCACC
Source organism: Cyprinus carpio (assembly GCF_018340385.1). NCBI lineage: Eukaryota > Metazoa > Chordata > Actinopteri > Cypriniformes > Cyprinidae > Cyprinus > Cyprinus carpio. The sequence goes on along the minus strand of NC_056609.1, from coordinate 15,886,473 downwards.
TTGCATATCTTCAGGAACCGGCACTAATGCTTGCTACATGGAGGAAATGCGACACATTGATCTGGTGGAAGGAGATGAAGGCAGGATGTGTATTAATACTGAATGGGGAGCATTTGGAGATGATGGTGTGCTTGATGATTTCATCACAAGCTTTGACAGTGAAATTGATGCTGCCTCAATTAATCCAGGAAAACAGCTGTAAGTGCTTATTAATGGGCAAGTCTTCAGACTGCTTTAAAACAGAGGTGCCCAAACCAGGGCCTGTGGGCCAAAGTCGGCTCATAACGACCTCTGATTTGGCCTGTCATGCCATATTACAAAAGCAGGAAAAAAGGTGCAATTGAAACATTGAAACTGCCATTAGCGCTTTTTACATTCAGAGACATTCAAAACTGGAATATTGCATAGAACATTTGCAAATAAAGCACTGTTTCCATCCAATGAGTCAAAGAGAACAAAATCATCACTTTCTGATAAACTGGCACTAAATATCACTAAGAAAAGTAGTTGAAACCACCGAATATAATAATTTTCATATATGATAAATTACTTGCGCCTCAGAGCGAGCAGATGAAACACAATAAATGTTGTCACTGCTATTTGGGAACGCAGTCGTGTAAGACAATTATACAGAAATACTTTGATGACAGACTTTGCTCAGGCATTTCAGAATGACCATAACAGTTTTTTATGTGCATTTTTAGAATTTTACGTTTTTTGGCGCCATCACATTTTTTATGTGCATTTTTAGAATTTATCACATTTTTATGTGATATTCCAAAATGCGCATAAAAATAAGTGGATGGAAACATAGCTATTAAAACTAAAAATTTAAATTAATCTTTTTTTGGATGTAATGCAGTTTTTACTTTAGTCCAAAGTTTTAAATAATTTAATAATTTTAATCAAAAAAGTGTTATTTTAGAACCTTTATAGTAAAAAGATTTGGGCACCTCTGATTTCAGATTATACCTAAAATTTGCACATTTAATCCCATTTTTTTTTACCAAGTTTTATAGTCTATGTATTGCCTTTGTAACTTTAATTGTGTCATTCACAGTTTTGAAAAGATGGTGAGTGGGATGTACATGGGAGAACTTGTGAGACTCATTTTGCTGAAGATGGCCAAAAAGGGTCTACTCTTTCATGGCCAAGTATCTGATGCTCTTCGAACCAAAGGAACTTTCCAGACCAAACATATCTGCTCGATTGAACAGTAAGATTACATACAAATATAAACTATATAAATGGGTTTATGGCTTAAATGGGTTAAAATATGCAATATTTTTTGTGTGTGTCCATGGGGAATCCTATGCCTAACCTATTGTGACTGATTTAAAGTTCTAAATCTTCAAGTTTTAGGAATTATTTGAGAATTTTCCCTTCTGAGTAGATTAGATTACATCAGCATCAATTTCCATCCTGGCTCAGTCTAGTTTGTGGTTAGTGCTGGTCTAGATTGGGTTTAACTGGGGATGTTTCCAGGTATAAAGACGGTTTGAAGAACACCAAAGAGATCCTTGAAGACCTGGGTCTAAGTCCCAGTGAAGATGACTGCATTGCTGTCCAGCATGTTTGTACCATCGTCTCCTTCAGGTCAGCTAATCTGGTTGCTGCCACTTTGGCTGCCATTCTGACACAAATCCGAGAAAACAAGAAGCTCAAAACCCTTCGGACCACAGTAGGAGTGGATGGGACGGTCTACAGAACACATCCACAGTATGTCAGCTCGCCTTCAAAAAATGTAAAACCCAAGGAGGTTTAGTATTAAATCAGACTGAAGTTGTTTTAAAACCCACAACTTGTATCTGAAATTCAAAGGTATCCCAAGAGGCTCCACAAGGTGGTCCGTCATCTGGTGCCAGACTGTCATGTTCGTTTTGTGCTGTCTGAAAGTGGGAGTGCAAAAGGTGCTGCCATGGTGACTGCAGTAGCTCAGCGGCTAGCGTCCCAAAGAAAGGAGATTGATGATACTCTCGCGACCTTCACCTTGAGCACCACACAGCTTCAGGAAGTGAAGGCGAAGATGCGCGTGGAGTTGGAACGAGGCTTGAAGAAAGACACCCATCCCACTGCTTCAGTCAAAATGCTTCCTACATATGTTTACAGGACTCCAGATGGGACAGGTAAACTACCTACTTATAGCAATCATGTTGAAAACAGTAAATTTTTTGTGACACTTTTGTGAGTTATCATTTATTTTTAGCATATAATATAATATAATAAGTACTGTCAAAATTAGTACGTTAACACAGGTGATTAATTGTTCCAGTTTTACGGCATTAAAAATATTTAACACAGTTAATGCAGGGAAGGAGCTAGGGTTGGCCACCCCACTCAACTGCTGCTTCTGTCTTTTTTTTCTTGACAAGAATTGCATTTATTTAAACACAGAATGACTTTACGACCACATCAAATGGGAGACTTTTCAGACACGCAAATGGTACAGGTGACAAGGAAACTACAGGACAGCAACAGTGAACTGCTGTCTGATGAGATGTTTTCAGGCCACATGTCAGTAAAAACTAATTTTCCTGTCCTGTTATACTGAATTACGCTATACTGAAGTGCGCATGCCCAGTAGTTTTAGCTGTATTCCTTCTAGCCTTAACCATTTTGGTATCAGTGATACTCGCCCTCAGTCATAAAAAAGAAGCTACTAAACAGATATAAAAAAAATTGTCTTTATGGTGTTTTTACATTAATTTGAAGATTTAATGTAAATTGTTGCAATATAAAAGTATATTTAAAAACTTTAATATATATGTTGAGATTAAAAATGTGCGATTAATTAGTTTTTTTTTTTTTTTTTTCGATTGACAGCACTAAATATAAATATAATATACATTCTTTAAACAGCTTGTCCTATTTGGGGTTGAGGAGATGCAGACTATATATTTTAAAACATTTTATGATTTTGATTTTATTTGTATATTCAGTGGGAAACAATAGATGTGATGTCGTGAATGTTATTGAATGTTGTTACTTCCACAGAAAGAGGAAAGTACCTTGCCTTGGATCTTGGCGGAACCAATTTCCGCGTGTTGGTGGTTAAGATTCGTACCGGGATGCGAAATTCAGTCCGGATGTATAACAAGATTTATGCAATTCCATTGGAGATCATGCAGGGAACAGGAGAGGAGGTGAAACACTATCAATAAATAAACATTTTAGTCCAAATTAATACATTAGTATGTACTGTGTAAGGTCAGAAATGTATCAACATTCACAAGAAATGTTAAGCTACTTTCATATTGTTTAAAAAAATCTATTATTATTTCAGTTGTTTGACCACATAGTTCAGTGCATCTCAGATTTCTTGGACTATATGGGGATGAAGAACACTCGTCTGCCACTTGGCTTCACCTTCTCTTTCCCATGCAATCAGACAGGTATTGATAAGGTAAAAAAACACTTTGGGTTATCAGAGGTCACTTCAACTGTCAATATGATTCTCATAACAAGGCTTAAAACAAACTGTTAAAGCACACAGACAAATGCTACTCTCAACTGATCATCCTTGCCATCCACTTGTTTAGGGAGATCTGGTCTCCTGGACAAAAGGCTTCAAAGCGACAGATTGCGAGGGGTATGATGTTGTGGATATGTTGAGAGAAGCCATCAAAAGACGAAATGTGAGGGGAAGAAAACATTAAGTGTTTTTGCACATGACATGCTCATTCACTTACAAAGAAGCACCATTATCTTGCATGTTAATGTACATAATCAGACTTAATCAAATGCTTATTTTTATAATGTAGCCTAAAATTCTTTGATTTGAATGAGCCTTTTTTTTGTGCTACTGGTGTCAATAATTTTACCATCATAATTAAACTACATCTAATCACAAATTTGACACAGATACAATTGCCAAATTTAAACACAAAGTTGGCACAATGATGACATGTGCATATGAGGACCCTAAATGTCAGATTGGTCTCATTGCTGGTACGTATTAATGTAGTGTTTCAATGAGGCTGTATGATAACTGACAACCTCCCTGCTGATTATAAACCAACAGACACAAAGATTATGGTATGCAGCATGTCAGCACCTCTATGATTCTTAACTCCGCAGGAACGGGAAGCAATGTGTGTTACATGGAGGAGATGAAGAACATTGAGCTTGTGGAGGGTGATGAAGGGCAGATGTGTGTGAACACTGAGTGGGGAGGATTTGGAGAAAATGATAATATTGAGGACATCCGGACTAGATACGACAGAGAAGTGGACGGAGGCTCACTCAATCCAGGAAAACAAAGGTAAAGATAACCATTTTATATGGCATTATTTTCCACTGTTTATTTAAACAGTTGCGCAAGTGCAATCCAAGTTTTGCATTTGTCCACATGGAGGCAGTATATGATCAGGATTTCATGCAGGAAGCATGAAAACAGTGTTAGCAACCTGTTGAAATGCACATAAAGCAAAAAAAAACAAAAAAAACAAAAAAACAAGAGGCATTAAAATAGTATTTAATTACTTTGTCATTATTGTGAAGTCCATAATTTAATTACAGATTTATTTTTATATATGTATATGTATATTTTAAATATATACAACATGTCAGGTTTTCCAAATATAAGCTGATGTTATCCTCTCATTTCCAGGTTTGAAAAGATGACCAGTGGAATGTATTTGGGAGAGATTGTAAGGCAGATCCTCATTGATCTCACAAAGCGTGGTCTTTTGTTTCGTGGTCGCATCACAGAGAGACTGAAGACCAAAGGCATCTTTGAGACCAAGTTCCTTTCACAGATTGAGAGGTACAGTAGCCATTTATGGCATAAATGTATTGAACACATGACTGAACTCATTTAACTCTCTTTCCTTCGAACTTCTTAGTGAATAAATGCAACATTATATATTTATTTTGACTCATGCTTTGGCTTCTTTTTTTTGCCTAGTGACCGTTTGGCTCTACTGCAAGTGAGGTCTATTCTGCAGAGTCTGGGCTTGGACAGCACATGTGACGACAGTATTATTGTAAAGGAAGTGTGTGGAGCTGTTTCCCGTCGAGCAGCTCAGCTCTGTGGAGCAGGAATGGCTGCTATTGTAGACAAAATCAGAGAGAACCGTGGGCTGGATCATCTGGAGATTACTGTGGGAGTGGACGGCACGCTTTACAAGTTGCATCCACAGTAAGTAAAGATTAGTGGAACATCTCTACATTTACATTTGATTAGTGTTTGATTCATATCCTAAACTTGACATGTCACTTTTCGTGACAGCTTCTCCACGATCCTAAAGGACACTGTCAGAGAGCTTGCGCCCAATTGTAAGGTGGATTTCATCCTATCAGAGGATGGCAGTGGGAAAGGGGCGGCCCTGATCACAGCGGTAGCACGGCAGCATCAAAGAGAGAAACAAGAACCTCACTAGATGCTCACACTGGGTTTCTTCGAGGGCAGATATGTTCTTTTAAGAGTTCAGGTTTCTTTTAGTAATCATTTAGATTCATCAAATGACAACACTCACAAATTCTTGCTCATTTTGCAGCTTGCATATAAAATGATATCTATTTTTTGCATTTAAAAATATGTGCCATCGGGTGCATTGGCAGAAAAGTGTTCATTTATTACTTTTTATTATTATTATTATTTTATTTTAAATGTATTGATAAGTGCAATAAAGACTGCACTGATGTTCATGTTCAGCATCGTTTTACTCTCACTGTACATTGCCTCTTTGAAGGCCTTTTTCTTGTTGTCCTTTTGTTCAGACTCAGTGAGGGGTTTCATGGCCAGTCAGAGTGAAAGGCTCACAGAGGTCAAACTAAAGGGGGCAGTGGCTGTGTGCAGAGGAATGTCATGAGAGTATGTTGCTCTGTGATGGTGTCTGAGAAGCTTGGAGACTAAACAACCATATTAAATCAGGAACTGCTACTGTACTTTGAAAAGCTTTTTTATTATTTGAATAGTAGTTTTTTTCTGGACTGTGAAAATTACTTTAATATTTTATTTTATACTGATTTTTTTTTTAAGGAACAGTTAAGGAAAGTCAACATTTTCATTCAGTGTGTGTGTGAGTGGACCATGTTTATGATTTTTTTTTTTTTTTAATATCCAGTCCACATTTATTGTAATTCTATGGAAAAGAGTGAATAGTATGTTATCTTTCAAAATAAATTATACTTTATTCAGCAAGGGTGCATCAAATTGATCAAATCTGAAAATTATTATTACAAAATATTTGTATTTCAAATAACTGCTGTTCTTTTAAACCTTACATTTAGCAAATAATCCTGAAAAAAAGTATCATGGTTTCCACAAAAATGTCAAGCAGGACAAATGTTTTCTACACTGGTAATAATTATAAACCTTTGTTGAGCAGCAAATCAGTATATTAGAATGATCGTGTGACACTGAAGACTGGAGTAATGATGCTAAAAATTTAGCTTCGCCATCAAAGGAATAAATTAAATTTTAAAATATAATAAAATACAAAACAATCATTTAAAAATTAATATAGTAGTTCACAAAATCACTGTTTTTACTGTTTTTTTTTTTTTTGACCAAATAAATGCAGCCTTGGTGAGCAAAAGAGACCTTTTTTCAAAAATATAAAAAAATCTTACCAACCCCAAACTTGAACAGTATTGTATATTCTACAGCATGTATGTTTAAGATATATCTGACAGCTTTTCAAAGTTTGAATAGATCTGTTTGGCATAACATTAGCACATTTCCCTTTTGTGTTCACTAATTTAAGCTCTTAAGGGATTTAACAAAGCAGTTCAACCAGGCCAGCTCCTGCTCACAAATCCTCATGGAGCGGGGAAGGGAAAAGTTTACTCACCGTAATCCGCCCCGCTAATGCTAACTAGCTTCCCTGCCGAACAATAGTAGCTGAAGCTAGTAGCCATGCTCTTCAGCACGTCAACGTACCTGCATGGTGCTAGCATGCATGCAGACATGCTCACTTTGTAAGAATACACTTTTTAGGTTAGCGACCTCTGCTAAATTAAGTGCAATAAAGAAAGACACTTCTCTCTGGTAACACTGCCTGTATTCTTAATAAAAATAATTGCATTCTGTAGCCTATTGTTTGCCTCTTTAATTTAACACAATACAAGGAACAATATTTAGCATTGTTTGTTATTTGTGTATTATCAGTAAGTATCAAAAGTACAAGTTCAATAACAGTTCTTACAATAGGACCCTTCTCAATGCGGTGGCATTTTTGTTATGCAAGAGCATGTGTTTAATCCAACTTGATCTCAAGGAGCCAACAAGTCCAGCTGACGGTGAGATTCTCTGTCCTGTTTTTGTAAGAGTAACCCACCTGCCTTCATTTATGGAAAGTGATAAGGTAACAAAAACTTCCTACATCCTGTGTCTGTGCAAATAGCTGTTTAGAGAACAGGCTGACATTTTGTAGTGTTTAGTTCCTTAAAAATGTTCTACTGGGTGCTTTAAATTTCAGCAAAAGCCCTGTGTTATTATACTATTGGGTTATATATTAAGTTTATTTGTAATTTCTGCCATATACAAGTACAGTACAAAATGACAAATCATTTATCCAGGCCCACAGTGCAAATTTCAGACAGATTCATGACAATTATATTAGGCCTAATGCATTTTATGTTAGTTTAAATCATGAGAATTTCTTTTACCTCTGGTAGAGGATGAGTTTTGCTCTTCCTCAGTAAACTAAAGACTAGTTAGAACGAGACAGACATTCTGTGAGTTTATTCCTGTTCTTCTGGATGTTCTGTTAAGGACATGGTGTAATTAGCCTACTTCTTACAGCATTTTAGAAAGCAGCCTTTAAACAGTAAGAAAACTTTTTTTTCACTAAAAAGTCTCTAATTATGCATCTCAAATTCATAGTTACACTAGACTGCCTTAATAAGCTAATCACACTGATCAAAATGATTCTTAAATAATTTTAGCAAATCACAGCAGTTAATCTTAATTCATTGGACAAACTGTGATCTCAAAGGTTAGTCATGACCAAAATAACCCAAAAACTAAAAAAGAAAAATACTATGAAAATAATTATAATTTATGTCTTAAATTTTTAATCACTGTTTTTCCACACAGTACCTAAATAAAATAATAATAATAATAATTTTTGATTTATGAAATTTACTGATTTTACTGATCTGGCTCAACCATTACTATTAATATTAATATTAAAAAGCATATCTAAAAATGGACCTGAATTCATATTAAACTGGTTAAGAACTGGCCAGTGTCCTTGAAAAAAAAAAAAAACTGACCTCTGTCAGGGTATGTGACTGCTTATTCATGCATGAACATTGGTCTGTCAAGGGGTGTAGTAGGTCTACTGGGTAGGTCATTTGTGAAAATGTCAGACATTATTACGTCATATTATAACTGCCGCAGACACTAAGCAAGCACAAACACTCCTAGCGCAGTGAGTAAATCTGCCAGGAAGTGATTGCTCCACTATGCAAACTTAAATTTTTTAAGAAAATTCAAATTGATGTAATGCAAAATAAGTATTTTAGAGCCTCAGTCACTGAACTTTTTAATGATAATTAAAAATTGCATGGTTCTTTTGAGATAAGAAATTCACTTCCTTTACACTCACATTGCTCTGAGTAAATCTGCCAGGAAGTGACATCATTGCTCAACTATGCAAAGTACTCAACTGGCTGGACATTGTTCCCTTGTAAATGAACTTTCAGGAATGAGAGACATTTGAATGTGTGCCATATAAGGTGACATTTCTTGCCAGTATGATGCCTGTTCTGTAGAATATAAACAGCTCTGTTCTAGGAAACCTTATCTCACTTCGAGTCACCTTCAAGTATTATGATCATAAAAAGTATTTTATCTGCTGTAAAAGTTTATGCTCTGCCACTGTCTTTGACTAAAATTACATTTCAGGGAAATCTTAAAATTGCAGTAGCGAGTTACTTGAAATGTCTCTCAGTATACTTAGGAGTAAATATAGTTAATATGTGTATTGCTATTAAAAAATTACTTTATAAAACTGTATGGCTCTACAATATATCAACATTTCAGTACAATAATATGCACATATCAGGTACAAATATGTGCTCTAACATATATTTAGATATAAGAATGAATCAAATCTGTCATTCGTGATGCTACTCGTGACGTGTCTCAGTGAAATTCGCTGTGATTGGTTCTGCTCAGAAAGAGGATGTTAGGCTCTCACATTCACGTGCTTCTGAGAGGGGGAGGATGGCACACAGTAAGCTCAACTGCCCTGTGTTACCATCAACACGCTTCCACAGACTTTCCAAGTACCTTGAATGTTTTCCACCGTGACATTCCCCTGAGATACCGTAAAATAAACCCTATCCAACAGCTTATCACATTTAACACTATTCCTCACATCAGCATTTAATTTATAAACTGTTTCATTTATTTTTAAAATGTATTTTATATTTTCATCAGCGTTTAATATGTCCAGTTTATATAATATAGGATACCATTTGTTTTATTTATTTATTTGATTAATACATAAGCATTTTATGACCAGCTAATATCACAGGAATTTTTTATTTTATTTTATTAGCATTTATATCCAGATTATAGGGTATTAATTGTTTTATTTATTTTTAATAAATAAGCATTTAACATCCATCATAATATCAAAGGGTGTTAATTGTTTTAATATTAAAAAAAAGTTTTACTTTATTTACTTTTAATTTTTTTAATGACTTTAACATTTGCCTAATGCTTGTTTTTTTAAGTGGTGCAGTCCTTTTCAGGAAATTAACAAGTGCATGTATCAAATCAGTGTGATGCAAAATGGCTATTTAAGAGCCTCAGTCAATGTAATGATCATTTTAAATTACAATTAAATCACATAATGACATGGATATTCTGAGACAAGGAGTTAATTTCCTTTGCATTGTGTCATTATGTGTATTTTAACACAACATGTCATGTGCATCCTCTCTTTTTTCAAATCTAAATCATCCCCAGCTGTTCACACATTTAAGGCCAGGCTTTTCCAGAATGACCTCTAATGTCATTTTTGCCGCCATCCTTTTGAGCAACCCCCTGCCGACTATCCTTGAAATAACGTCACAAGAAGTCTCCTTTTTTCCGCCAGCGTCACACATTTATAACGGTCCTGTCTCTGAATTGTATAAACAGGAAACACGCATCTGTGCTGATATGACTTTGGCTATAGCATTACTCAGCATTTTTGCTTCTCCACCCAAATCTACCGACCTAACTACTTTTAAGATCTCAAGCAGTGAGGCTTTGAGTATTTGACGCACTGAGAACGTTCACTATGTGCCTCTTAGGTGAATCCCCTTTTTCTTTCATTCAAAGTGGAAGAGAATGAGGAAGAAGGAAGACTGAAAAGGCTTGAGTGGATAGAATGGAAAAAGGAGGTGGGATCTGATGGGAAGAAGCAAGAAGGAGAGCCGGAGGAGGGGGCGGCTGTCGGCTGTGCTCTGCCTCACAAGCCTGCCCATAAAGCTCAGCCAATAGGAGCAGAGTGAGGGGGCAGGGCTTTAGCAGTTCCCCATCCTAGCCTCTGCTGCATCTCATGCAAGCGCATTATATGCAGCTTGACTTCCTGGGCCGAGGAGAGTCAGAATTTGGTGTAACGCTGGGAGGGAACACCTCTACGTGCCGGCTTCTCATTCTATACATAACCCACGCTGCTTCTGGGCTCAAATTGTTTCGCCTGCCTCACTGGAAAGGATCGTAAGGCTTGTCCTTCTCTCTTCTGTTGCTTTTTCACCAAAGAGGTGAAGCAGGATGATAGCGGCACAGCTTCTGGCCTACTACTTCACTCAACTGAAGGATGACCAGGTCAAAAAGGTGAGTTTCATCATTTGTCCTTAACAAGTGCTGCTCAAAATTCACCCTTGCGAGCATTTGCGAGCTTTTCCAGATGTGTGACAACAGGTGAGACAGGCCTGCGTTTTACAGCAGAGAGTCGTGAGACGCGCCTCATCTCACGTCCCTCCATCTGCAGCTTCTACGTCACACGATGTGCGACGGCGAGGATGAGAGGACGAGGTATACGCTTGCAAATGACGACATGATGCCGTCGCCATAGGTTGTCGGGTTCATGCTGCAATGTCCTTGAAAGCAGGATGTGGGGCATCATGGAGCGGCCATGAGGAGAGGAACGATTTTTCTTGTGTCTGTGTGTCTCTGTGTGAACGTGCTTATTGCAGAGTAGGTCTATGAGTGGGGGAAGGTGGTCGTGAGCATCAACCCCATCCCCCGTAGGATTAGTGTCGGGTTACAACAGCTGACTAACGGCGTGCCTTTGCCAGAGAGTTTTGACAGTGTTTGAATGCAATTGTAGAGGGAGGGAAAGGTGTAAACCGATCAGGCCTGCATGTATGCACATGCCTGTGTGTCTCACTTTGAGGATATGAGCTCTTTATATTTTAACTCTGTTAGTAAAAAAAAAAAAAACAACAACAAACAAAAAAAAAAACCTTGATTTTAAAATATCATTTTAAATGCAACTGTTAAATAGTTCTACCTTAACTGAATTACTGAGAAATATTTGGGAAATACCTTAATATTAGCACACATATTTAGATATTAATACATAGGTGGTTTATATATTTACTTCTATGATTAATTTTTCCTAAACGATTAAAAATCTGATTATTATTTATGTATATGATTAAATACTAATATAATAAATTTCCCCATTTTAATAATCTGTAATAAAAAGCATAACTAAATTCTGCCATCCTTATTACCTTATATTGTGCTGAATTCTTATATAGTACTAATTTGAAAATATTTGCACAAAATGTATTAACCTGATATTCTTTTTGCCTCTAACTTTTCAAATATAGAGTTTCATATGTGCCACTTTCTGAGGCAGTGTGCGTCAAGAAGTCATCATGGTTTGGATAATAGTCAGATATTTTATAGGCCTCATTATTACTTTCCACAACAGTGTTATTTTAGTATTTTTAATAAACTATTATAGAATTAAGTAATTTATTAAGTTATTTTAATTCTTTAATTTTAGTCTTTTTTTATATATTAGTTATTAAACTTATTTCAGTTCACTGCCAAGACAACATTTCTATTTTTGTTCGCTTTTTAAGTTTTTAAATATTTCATGAAATATTCAATTATTTCAGTTTTATTTTGAATCTACTTTTTAAAAATAGTTTTAGTTAACAGTAACAACACTGTTCCACAGAAGCACATTAACACTTCAGAGTAAGAAGCAACAGTTGTATTGTATAACCTGGTTACTATAACAGCATGCAAGACATGACAGACTGAAATGAAATCCATCCTGGGTGATTCGGTTGTGCACCTGCTACTCTCTCCTGATAAGAGTTTTATGACCCATAGATGCCATACATATAAGTTGATTATAAAAGTTATCTGTTGCTAATGTGACAGGAAGTTGGTGAATAAGCGATTAAACAGTGGTGAAGCATAGCGTATATGACATAACAAATGCCATAAACAAATCACACAGACAGAAGAACAAGTGAGTGCTCTTAGCACATTTAAGGATAAAGCCTCCATTCTCTTCACCCTCATTTAGATGGTCCTGGCAGCTTTACCACTGCTCTCATGTTTTTATGAGGAAGTTGGATGTTACGCATGTCGGTTACGCAATGACCCATTTTACACACTCTCCTTGTGTTTTTTTAATAAAACAAATTTAACTGGCATATACTGTTTCTTACGTGTGTAATATTTGTAAAAAGTAATACATTTATCAAAAATGAATATTTGCCTATGATTTGGAAGACTGTACTATGTATGTGATTGAAAAATAATTTCGAACAAATGACAAACAATTGATAGATAAATATAAACTCACAAATATTATAAATATATAATAAATAATATAATGAATAATATAGTAAATATATTGTCTTCCAGAATACTTGTTATTAATCTGTATATTGCATATTTATAAGCAACAAGTGTATCACCAAATACAGAATGTAAAGAACATTTTTTTTTTTTATTAATGGCAACATAACACAGATTTTAGCCTAAATCTCTTATGTGCTCACGCTACAGTTAAAGGCTCAATCACAAGTCAGCATATGCAAGAGCAGGTGCTTATGTTTACAGTATTAGTTCACTTTTGTTGCAGTGAAACATCTTCCACTAGTCATTTTCCTGATGAATATCGTCTGTGTTTATAAACGACATTGCCCATATTTCTGGCATATCTGCATCTAGGCCACAGGCCATATATTTCAAGGACACACTGACCTAACCACTGACAGGCAATGACTTGACTGCCCTGATCATGATCATTAATATTGATTACTAACAAACACCCGGGTGCTTTAGAAAACGTGGGGGCAAAGGGCATAATGTAATTTGTTTATTTTGTGTCCGTTTGTGTAGATCGACAAATACTTGTATGCCATGCGGTTCTCTGACGAGACGCTGCGCGACATCATGGCTCGCTTCCGAAGGGAAATGGAGAACGGATTGGGAGGAGACACTAACCCGACAGCTACTGTCAAGATGCTGCCCACCTTTGTAAGGTCCATTCCCGATGGATCAGGTGAGCTTATCTTATCATTTTTATGGCCGTAAATCGTAAATAAATGCATTAAAGGCTTTTATCTGACAACAGAATCCTTAAGTAATTGCAAAAGCTTGCTTTGGAAGTAGCTGAGAAAGGATGCCGTGTATAGAAATAAAAATCAGCCAGGCTTTCCTAAATTAAAAAAATCCTAAATAAATTAGTGTCAAGCAAACTGTTGAGTCTGCAGTTCTGTCCATTATGGCAAATCAGTCTCGAAAAACAAAATGTCAGCTTTTCTTCATTGTACTTCTTTTAAATCCTTTGACAAAAGAAAGAACAGTAAGTTTGACCAAAATTTAGTTTTTTGAATCGAAGAGGTCAGATGCTTACAACTGAATTAACGCTTTAAGTGAATGTCCTCTGAAATACCTGACCCATATTCATTAAAAGCTGTTTGCATGCTGTGAAGAAAACTACAGTAGTTTAAACAAGATTTGCTGCAAGTGTAGATTTTCAATAGCACAAATGTCCTGGCAATCTGCTGGATTTTCATTATAACCATTTGTTTATTCCATTTTTAAGATGAATATTAAGTACTGCATGCCAGAGTTTACTCATTCACAAGAATATGCATCAAGGCTAAGTAATGGTTACATCTGAAACATTCTTTAGTCACATTCTGGTTAGATTCTTTTAAATAGCTTTTGAATTAATAAAATGTGCCTGCCTCCAAATGTATTTAAAATACAAATGTATTTCGCCAGGACGCTCTTGTAAAAGAGATTTTTAATCTCAGTGTGCTTTTCCTGGTAAAATGAAGGTAAAAAAATAATTTAAATGAAATTTACTATGCAAACTTTCCATAGTATAGAATGGGGTTGTCAGACTCTGTTCCTTGTGTTGTGTGTGTTTTGCTCCCTATGTGTTTCCATGCCCTTATTTGGTCCTTTCCGTTCCTGTCCTAATTGTTTCCAAGTTTTTCCAGGTGTGTCCAGTTATTATCCTCATTTCCCTGTGTATTTAGGTTCGAGTCTGTGCATTCTGTCTTTGTCTGGAATTGTACGTCTAACCCTCCGGCTACGTGTGTGTGTGTTTCTGCCTGTTCCATGTACTTCCCTATTTGGTTAAATAAATACTGTTGATTGTTCATCTTCTTCGTCTCCACGTTCCTTCATCTCCACCACAGTAGCAGCGACCATGACAGAATTCCAGACCGAAACAGTAAGCGTTTTTCTTTTGTTTTCATGTTTCTCCCCCGTGGCATGGAAACCACCGCACGGTTCGCCGCACCGTTGTCAAACCTGTCGGCTGCGGCTCACTCAAGCACGCCGGCCACTATGAAGTCAAGCCCCAACTGACACAGTGCAAGAAACTATATTAATTTCTCTTTTTTAAATCCATCTGGACCATATAACGGGACTCTCAAAGCCTTGACATGCGGGTATCCGGGAGATAAGTTAGTAAAATCGAGTGAAATCACAGGCTTCGCTTATCCCGTGCGATTGCACCACACAAAATTCAGATGTGGGGGAGTAATTTCAAAATCACACAAGGTCCCTAGATAATACTAATCCCGTGCAAATAGGGCTTTTGTCTGGAATTGTACGTCTAAGGGGGGCAGCTGTGGCCTAATGGTTAGAGAGTTGGACCCCGAAGGTCGCAGGTTCGAGTCTCGGTGCTGGCAGGAGTTGTAGGTGGGGGGAGTGAATGAACAGCGCTCTCTTCCACCCTCAATACCCATGGCTGAAGTGCCCTTGAGCAAAGCACCGAACCCCCAGTTGCTCCATGGGCAATGGACATATAGCTGCCCACTGCTCCGGGTGTGTGTTCATGGTGTGTTCACTTCTCACTGCTGTGTGTGTGCACTTGGATGGGTTAAATGCAGAGCACCAATTCCGAGTATGGGCTACCATACTTGGCCAATGTCACGACTTTCACTTTCACTTTTTTTTTTACCCTCCTGCTACGTGTGTATGTTCCTGCCTGTTCCATGTACTTCCCTATCTGGTTAAACAAAGACTGTTGATCGTTCATCTCCCTCGTATCCGCGCTCCTTCGTCTCATCGTCTCCTCCACAGTAGCAGCGACCGTGACAGGGGTGAACCTACTACTGTATGCTCACAATACTGAACTGATTTTCCCTGTGCCACAACACATTGAGAGCTGCACTGACATGTGCTCATGCCTTTCTACATGCCCTGCAGCATCCAGCCAAACTCACTGGGCTACATCACGGATTATATGAGCTGTAATCCCAGTCAGATTGGCATGTGAAAGTTGACTTCAGTGCAATATGCTAGCATCCCTGCGACGATGTGTTCTGCAAGGCAGTTTCATTCTAATTAATGATGGCAGATTCATTGCTCACATAGCAATAAAGTAATTCAAACAATTAGAACAACATGGAAAAATCTGATTGATTGTGTGTCCATATCAGTAATCCATTCATCCATCACAGCAATACTGTATTTAGCATAGTATACATACATTAAGTCCAGAATAGCTTGTCTATAGGAGCTCTCTAGTCCTAAGGTGCTGGGCACTACAGTATAAACAATTCTATATATAGATTCTGATCTATTAACATCCTAATGATAAAATGCCTAAGTGTGTACAGCAAGTCTCTCTATATGAAAATGCCCACCAGTGACCACTTACCTGCATTTAAAACAAATGCATCTGATTTTTTGTGGTTTGATGTGATTTTATGTGTTATATAACAGATTGTCTGAGATACAGAGTATAGAATAGTTTAAATTTTGCCAGGTCTCTTTTTGAGTGAATTGCACTTTACTTTACATTACCCTTTATATTTGTATTCATCTCTTATTTAAACTATACACTTTACCTGGAATGGCTTTAATATGTTATTAAACGACATATTAAGTTTGCTACAGATTAATTCAGTCATTAATACATTAAAAATACATTTAAGTTGTTGAAACAGTTTTGTATCCTTTTATGTATCTTTTTCGTGTGAATAACATTTTACTTTAATAACCTGAAACTCCAGTTAACTGATCTTTTCAGTTGATGCTGAGTTTACAGTATTAAAAATCTTCACACTCCCAGACACCTCATTTCCAACCTAGAAACAGAAGACCGCAAAAAAAAGAAAGGCATTTGAGTTTCAGTGTTGCTTGGCAACAAGCAGTGCACATAATATCGACAATCTGGATACACCGAGGAGCCTCAAGATCCAAAAAGACGGTTACAGAGAGCATTTCTGACCTAACGCAAACATCTCTTGGCATTACTCTTCAATCTATGGCATAAACAGACTTGTTAATTACCATTCTACTACAAATATTTTCTAAAGAATCTGTTTGTAAGAATTCACGTTGTCACGCTGTGAGAGTGCTGCCTGGGGTGATTTGTCTCGGTCTATGGCCAGCTCAGTAAAAAATGCATTCCTGATAAAGCCCCCTTGGTCACAACCAAAATAAATGTTGATGCAGTAAGAGATCCTTCGAAATTTCGAACCACTCTCTATCTATTCCATCATGAGTACTTTAACGGTCAAGGACAATTGGAAAAGAGTGATTGAGCAATCGCCAATAAAGAAAAAATTCAAAGATTCCACCATCACTAAAAGGGGATATCGACGGCACCATTGCTATCGGTATTAAGCTAGCACTTAAAGAGCAGCAAAGTACTTTGGATTCGGTTGTGGCCTCGACAGTAAGAGATGTGATAGACTCTGTACTGACCCCGGTATTGCGTGACCTACTGTACATATGGACATACTACCGACCAACAATTCTGTAAAAGAGCTAAAAGCAGACGTTGAAAAGCTAGCCATCGCGGCGAAACAGACACGTGAACGGGTTGATTCTGTTCATGCAGCTGCACGTGAGGATAGGAGACCAGTCACAAACCTGAGAGAACAACTCACCGATAAAGTGACGAACATGGAGGATAGGAGCAGGAGAAATAACGTGCGACTGGTGGGGTTGCCAGAGGGGGCAGAAGGCTCCGATGCAGCTGGCTTTCTCAGAGCTAATCTTTCCAAGTGGATTCCTGCACTGAAAGGACGTGATATTGAGATTGAGCGGGCTTATCACGTGTATGGAAGAAGTAACTCAGAGCGGCCACGTACTCTTATCCTTCATGTGTTGAGATGGCAAGACAGATCGGCGATCCTGAAGGGTGCACGGTAGGCATACCCGGTGAAATATACGCAGGATAATGTCACGCTGCTGTTTTTTCCTGACTTATGTCCAGCCACGTCTGCCAGGAGAAGGAACCTAACCCAGTCCTTAGGAGGATGTCAGCATTGGGTCTGCAGCTGTTTCTCATCTATCCGGCGATAATTAAACTATGGCACAACGGTGAGCAGATGATGTTTGACTTCTCAGAAAGCAGAGGATTTTATCAGCTCACTGCCACAGAAGGCGGCAGCTTAACTGACCAGGAGAGGAGAATTACAAGGTGAACATGGACACTTAAGTTTCTGCTATGATCTTCTATCCTGCAAACTTGTCTAGTGACTGATAAGCTTTGAAATCTTTTTTTTTTCGGAGCTAATGGAGAGAAGTTTTGATTACTAGTTAGTGACACTGTGAGCATTTTGGGGACATGTTTTGCGTTGGAGTGGATCGGTCACGTATCCAAATATTTTTCTGTTTTTTTTTTTAGGCAGACCTATATTCTCGGCAATGTGCAGTCTATTTTGGTTCTTGTTCAAAGATATTTGTCGTTCCTTTTTCTGTGCTACTTTTATTTTATACAACAAACATTAATATCTTTATTTATTGCATTTGAATTTTAAAAGGATTGCACACTCGAGTGGTTTGGCATATAGAGTTACTTTAAGGAGATCTCATTTTGTGCGGGATTGGGTTGCACTATCTTCTGGTCGACCATCTATTTCCTTGGTGTGTGGTGGAATTGTTGATCACATTACAATACCTTTTTCTGTCAAATCTGTTTGGAATCGGGAATTATCTGACTTGGGAGAAAGTGTGGTCTAACCTCAGTTTAACCTCTAAAAACTTGGCTCATCGTCTTATATATTATATATCAAAATTATTCATAGAGCATGTATAATAACTCCTTGTAAAAGACTCAAAATATATACAGTAGATGATGTCTGTTGTTGTTGTTTTTGTGTTTTGTGATGTTGTATTTGTAAAAATAAAGAAATTTGATTTGATCACAAAAAAAAAAGTGATGCAGTCTCACCATTACAAGAATGGTACACTATACCCAGTCAAGTTTCTGGCATGCTGTCATAAGTATAAGAGTGGCAGTATCCTTTAGCAACTTCCAGAAGGGGAACGTTCTAACTAGTTTAATTTTACATGCTTTTAATAATCATTAAAGGCGTAGTTCACCTAAAAATGACAATTCTGTAGTCATTTACACATCCTCATGTCGTTTTGGCTGAACTACATCTTTAAGTTAACTTGTGAACTCTTGATAGTAGAAAAATATTTTTAATATTGATGATTTCTTTAATTCACTTACAGAGAAGGGAGATTTCATTGCCCTGGATCTGGGCGGCTCTAATTTCCGTATTCTGCGGGTGAAAGTGTCTCATGAGAAGAAACAGACAGTGCAGATGGAAAGTCAGATATATGAGACTCCAGAGGACATCATCCACGGCAGCGGATCACGGGTACATGACAAATTCTTCATCTACCTGAAATCATAAACCACCATTTTTGTTGAAAATATGTGTGAAATTAAGTATCTGAATTAATATTGAACATCATCATCTGAATAGCCAATATGTTTGTGTTTACAATAAAAAAATTGTCTTTAATATCATATAGTTTTTTTTGTACAATAGACAGTTTAAATGCAAAATTCTGTTATGAAACTCTAGATGGCGCATGCTGATGGGTCCATAGTAAACTGATGATACTCACAGAGTTAAACTACTTGGCACAAGTTGACTGGTTCATGTTGCATACGCAGCCAATGAGGGTGCTGCTTTACATTTAAATGGCTAGTTATCATTCACTAGAGAGGTTCGCAGCACGCTTTCAGAGTTCCTCTGAAACCCTCCACCTTCCCTAGCTCCACCTGTATAGATCTACTAAGGTTTATTATATATGCTATTGTGAGTATTTAAGACAGCAGTATGTCTTAAATACTCACAGTACTGTATGAGCACTGAGCAATACTATATTGGCAGAAGCAAGCAATAATCTACAAGCCGTAATAATCTACAACAGCAGCAGCAATTCAGTGGCAGCAGCATAGCAGATATATTCCGCCAAGACTATATTAACACTGTCTTATCCATTACCATGCTAAAATCTTCCAAGAGTTGTCATAATAGAAATGGTGTTCTGATCATTTGTCTAAGCCAGGGATCTCCAACACTGCTCCTGGAGTGCTACCATCCTGCAGTCTTCAGTTCCAACCCTGCTCCAACACACCTATCTGTAATTATCAAGTAGCCCTGAACACCTTAATTAGCTGGTTCAGGTGTATTTGATTGGGGTCGGAGCTGAAATCTGCAGGACAGTAGCTCTCCAGGAGCAGGGTTGGAGACCCCTGGTCTAAGCCATCCAGCTTTTGTCTACAATCTTAATTGTCTCCATTTTGTACATGCTCATTGTTTCTTGCAGTTGTTTGACCATGTTGCAGAATGTCTTGGAGACTTCATGGAAAAACAAAAAATTAAAGACAAGAAGCTTCCCGTGGGTTTCACGTTCTCATTCCCTTGTGCACACTCCAAACTGGATGAGGTAACAGAATATTGAATTCTACATAGTTTGCCAAGAAATTATGACATTTGATATATTTTTACTACTATGTGTCACAGATCCAGTTTACATAATTGAGATTTAGATTTTTTATTGAATCCTGCCTACAAATTGACAACATTTTACTATTGTATTTTTACAGGCGGTTTTGCTAACATGGACAAAACGCTTTAAGGCAAGTGGGGTTGAGGGAATGGACGTAGTAAAGCTGCTAAATAAAGCCATCAAAAAACGTGGGGTGAGTGTAATAAAGTAATCTATTATTTTATGGATGGTATACAGGTGGATATTCATTTAGACTCTTTCCTGAAGGATTTAATGGTGTAATAATTCACTTACAGGACTATGATGCAGATATCATGGCTGTTGTCAATGACACCGTGGGAACTATGATGACCTGTGGCTTTGATGACCAGCGCTGTGAAGTCGGCATTATTATAGGTTAAAAAAATATACTAATATCTCCCTATTTTATGTATTTTATCAGACTCTAATATGGACAACAAATGAGTTTAAAATTAGATTTGTAGAGTTGTAATGCCCATTTGAATCAAATAAATTAAAATTAAAAGAAATTTGCTCACAGTAACATTGTAAAATTAACCTCCCTCAGTGCACACATGAATGGTAAATACCACAAATATATTTTATATGCTAAATACGCTGAATCAAAACTTCTGGATTTTTGAACATCTGCGATGGCATATGCTGCTGTGATCCCTCAGGTACCGGCACTAATGCATGTTACATGGAGGAGCTCAGACACATTGACATGGTGGAGGGAGATGAAGGCAGGATGTGTATTAATACTGAATGGGGGGCTTTTGGAGATGATGGCACACTGGAGGATATCCGAACTGAGTTTGACAGGGAGATTGATCGTGGGTCCCTCAACCCCGGCAAGCAGTTGTAAGTCACACAACTTTAAAAGCTCTCAAAAATATTAGCACATTTTTTCAGAATGTTTGAAGAGGTAAAGGTGCATGTTGGCTGTTTTCAGGTTTGAGAAGATGGTCAGTGGGATGTACATGGGTGAGCTGGTGAGGCTGATCTTGGTTAAGATGGCTAAGGAAGGCCTACTGTTTGAGGGCCGAATCACCCCAGAGTTGCTTACAAAAGGAAAATTTGAAACCAAGCATGTTTCTGCAATTGAGAAGTGAGTTGCCCTTCATTTCATTATGGTCACTATTAATTCGATAATGACCATAAATAAAATTAATTTAGGGTATATTAAAACATTCTAAAATACATGTTAATTTGAGTTTTATCTAAGTGTTGAATTAATTAAGAACAATTTTTTTTTGAGATGATGTTCTAATTTTAATTTAAAAAATGTACCTAAAGGAACAGTTCACCTTTAGTTGCTGTTCCCTATTGACTTCCATGGTAAGGAAAAAAAACTGCTATGCAAGTCAATGGGGACCAACTGAAGGTGAACCATCCATTTAAATCTTATTAGAAAAATTTAATCACTGTCACTAGTGGACTGAAATTAAAGAAATAGTTCACCCCCTAAATTTTTTAAAAATGTAATCACCCTCAGGCCATCCAAGGTGTAGATGAATTTGTTTCTTCATTAGTACAGATTTGGAGAAATTACAGTACTTGCTCACCAATGGATCATCTACAGTGTATGGGTGCCATCAGAATGAGAGTTAACAGCTAATAAAAACATTTATGTAATCCACATGACTCCATCAATCAACAGTCCAATTAACAATCAATCAACGCCTTATGTAACTCTGTCAGAAACAAATCCATTGGTTTTCAACAAATCCATCATTTTTTTTTTTTTTTTTTTTTAACAGATAAATTTATTACAAATATACACCATTTCACTTCACAAGACATTGATTGATAAATTGGAGTCATGTTGTGGGCTATTTTGATATTTTTATCAGCTGTTTGGACTCTTCTACTGGCACCCATTCACTGCAGGTGACTCGTTGGTGAGCAAATGATGTAATGCTGAATTTCTTCAAATCTGTTCCAACGAAGAAACAAACTTATCTACATCTCGGATGGCCTGAGGATAAGCACATTTTCAGCATTTTTAGGGGGTGGGGGTGGGCAGAGCTAGGTGAACTATTCCTTTAAAGCCAAAAAAGGTCCTCTATGACTCAAAAAAATCATGATATTTTAAACCGTACAACAGTACCACTTCTTTCTTTAGGAGCAAAGAAGGACTTACCAAAGCCAAGGAGATTTTGACACGCTTGGGTGTAGAGCCATCTGAAGATGACTGCATTGCTGTGCAGCATGTTTGCGCTATTGTCTCTTTTCGCTCTGCAAATCTAATTGCTGCCACTCTGGGTGCAATCCTCACACGTCTCAAGGACAATAAGAACAGCCCGCGCCTCCGCACCACAGTGGGCATCGATGGTTCCCTGTACAAGATGCACCCACAGTGAGTATTACATTCAGATTATCAAATCAGACAAAAACATGACTTATTAGTAATAGTATGTACACGGCATGCTTAAGTCATCTCAGAGGATTTTGGGAATACATCTGCAGGTGCATGTGACACCCTAATTGAGCGATGAACTCTCTTGAGGGCTCTTCAGACAAGGGCGAGTTCTATTAATACACACTGAATAGGTTTCCATAGGAGCAGCTGCGCTTCTATTTGTTGTGACACTACACTCTATGACCTTATTTCTGGACACTAATTTGAACCTTAAAAGCTTACAGAGAGATCAGTTGAAAGAGTGAAGTTGATAATTAAATTGAAATTATAATCACATGAATTTCTAAGCACTCCATGTCACCTATTTACAGTAATTTACATGCCTCTCTGAATGTCAGAATAGACAGTAAGTCTTTAAATAAACCTCAAAGACATAGCACTGCTCTGTACTGTGAATGAGATATGACTACAGGACAGTGTGTTGCGTAAGAACGTTGTCCTTTAAATAAGATGGACACACAAAGCCTTAAAATGCTTAACTGTTCAAATAATGCTTTGTTAACATATCTCTTTTATTACACGACACTTTTGAATACTCAATTCTAATATGTCAGTCTCTGCTTTCTAAATTAAATTCTAAGTAAACGTTTATACAGAACACTTTTTCATTGTTTTTCTTGTCCGTGACACTCATTCCACGCCTAAAAACGTGACATTCAGAGATGGCCACAATTACATCAAAAAGCATTTAGTTACAAACTACAAATACTTGCTCATCAAATGTATTTAAATAAAATACACAAATACTGCTGAGAGAAATGTATTAAATTAAAATACAAGTAATTTGGAAATTCAAAAATATAAACAAAATTTAAAAGATTTAATTTCAAGTGCAAGAGTAACAGTGCTGTTAGATAAACTCAAGAGAGAGAGAAGTGCTTTCCCCTCCTTGAACACATATAAAACAACATATTCTCGTTCATGTACCCCCTTACACTACGATCCTTCCTGAACACTTCTCCAAAAGGTCAGTTGTTAATCGCCTTCTGTGAGGGCAGTAAATCATGTCTTCAAAGGAAAAAATCTGGTGCCAGCGATGACAAAGTGGTGTTGTATCTAACGGAGAGTTGCTTGATCAGTGGATATTAAGATATCCAGAGAAGACAGGTCCCTCCTGGGGTCCTCCAGAAAATGAAGGGTCTCTAGCTCTGCTTTGCTGTGGCTAGGTAACATCTCTCTACCAACCTCACTGCCATTTCCTGTTGCTAGGATTGGAGACAGTATATGCAGACAGTGAAACAAGGTTGTTTTATTTACATTCAATACAGGAATTTTCCAATTATAACAAAAGATGTTTTGAAAAAACAAAGTCACATCGATTCATTTTAATTTATATTTAACTTCTAAATTATAAAATTTATGATTAAATATAATTAACTTCTGTGTGTGCTACAGACATTCTCAAGTGGAAGCACTTTAACCTTATCCTGGTAAGAGAAGACAAAGAAGCCATCCTCATTCGCTTTAGTGGTGAAGCAGTGTCACTTTCTGATAGAATACCAAGCTCTTCAGCTGAGTGCAGAATGAGATGATGTATCCACTTCTTTTCTGAAGATAGTATAAGAGGCAACCACCTCATCTTGAAAAATGGGTGAGTTGCTGTGGCAAGAATGGCTTCATTGCCATCACTCTTCAGCTGTAAGAAACTACTGAACATTTTCTCAAAGCCAGTTATGATGGCTTGCAAAATATGTGAGCAGTATCGCAGGTTTAAGGCTTGCATGTCATGTAGTTTAGCCTGAACAGCAAAGAGGGTTGGTATAAGCTCACCATAAGGGCATGAGGACTGACCTTGAAGGTGATCAATAGCAATAGCAATTGGCTTGAGCACTCTGCACTATTCCTCCGTGAAATCCATGAAGTTCTACTTCTTTCAATAATGGAAGTTGCAAGGCAGACATGATCGCAGGAAACTTCTCCCGAAGAGATGTCAGCTGTCTCAAACAATCATAAAAAGAAGATTTTGGTCTACCAGAAGCATAGGGCTGAGCACTTTGGCATTGTTGAATAATTTAGCCTAGAGAGAGTTGGATGGTCTTTAATTGCCTTTTTGGCATCAGTGGTTGAAACCAAACTCAGTGTGTGTGTGGCATACCTGATGTGGGACAGGCACACTGACATTTCTTCTCCCTCTGGATTGATTGTGATGTATGAAAGATCCAAATCCTTCACTTCTATATCCTCTTGATCTTCTGAAACAACGGTGATATTGAACTCTTCAAATGCTTTTGCGAAGTTGAATGCGTTGTCAAGTACAGTAGCCACAATAGTGTCAAGTTGTTAGTCCATATTCTGTATGGATTTCTTCAAGAAGTTCTGCAATGCGACTGTAGGTATGAGGACTGGGGAAATGCCAGCAGGCAAGAACAGCTGATTCACGTTCTAATGTGTCTGTTTTTATCCAATGCACAGTAACCCCCAGGTAGCTAGTTTTTTTTTTTTTTTTTTTGGTTGACTAGATATCTGCAGTGGTGCATACATGTCGTGTGTTCCTAAGTCTCTCCTTTATGTTTGCTGTCTTAGTATTACAATTTTCGTCAAGTCTTCATCTGAGTGTTCTTCTTGACATTACATTAGCATCCTGGCAAAGGCCCTGTACTAATTCTGTGAATTATTTTTGTTCAACAATGGCCAATGAGTACATGCCTTTTGTAACAAAAGATGTATCAAGAGAGTCAACTTTCTTTTGTGTAACATCCACTGGTGCATGCTCAAAAAGTTGAGTCTGTCTGTGAATTGTCTTGGGCTTCTTACGATCTCCAGTGTCAAACTTCTTTTTGTATTCCTCATATTCCTTTTGTTTTGTTAGGGTGCCGTCATTTTAAGTGGGTTTTAAAACTGGATGTCACTGCAAGGGAGCCACATATAATGGCCTTTTTGTTTTGTTTTTTGTTTTTTTGGTGCACAGCTGACACTCAACCTCTATCTTTCCATTCAGAGTCTGAGTCACTATTTTAAAATATTGACCATCCAGCTTTGCACATTTGAGTGCTGGTGCAGCTTCCTCTGTAGATGTGGTAGCCCGGCATGTCTCTGATGCATCATCCTCATCTATGACTTGGATTCCTAACTAAAATAAATAAATAAAAGTTGCTAACTAATATCCAAAGCATTCAAAAAGCACTAACAACTAGTTAATAGTAGCATTCAAGTAAGAAACCACCCCATGTTACACACAAACCCGATGTGATGTATTTCAATGTATTTCAGTGTGCTCAATGTATTAATGTTTTATTAATATTAATACAATGTATTGATTTTTTTTTTTTACTTTATCAAAAACTTATTGGAGGTCAAGGATAGCTGTTTCATGTTGGCATTAATTTATTCATTAATGCCAACATGATAGTGTGGGTAAAACACTACCTAGCTTGGAGGATACAACTCGGCAGCAACGCCTTCGTTTAAAAAAAAATGATTGGCGCGACAAAATGAGCGACTAGGCGGCGAGTTCTGACAGTCTGTGTGTATCTGGCAGTTTCGAAGTAGCAATTCATCATTCACCCATATTTCACGAGTCAAGTCAAGTCAAGTCAAGTCTGCTTTATTGTCAATTCTTCCACATGTACAGTACATACATACAGAGAATCGAAATTGCGTTACTCTCAGACCCCCGGTGCATACAGATAACACTAACAGTAGAGCCTAAAAACACACACGAACACACACACACACACACACACACACACATGTAGTTCTACATGTTGTTTTCATTTTACCATCATTAATGGTTTATCTCATCTGCCCACCCGCAATTAATCAGAATGTTATTTTTTAATAACTTGACACACTCGCCCGTGGACAGAACTGCGATCCGCGCGTCACTACAGCACACGTGACTCTTTAGTCAATTCACAAGTTCTAGCGATTTGTGCTAATCTTTTTTCCAATAATGACATTCAGAAAATAATGTATGATGGTATATTTTACTAGATACTTTACCTTCAAGCAGTTTGATTGAGCCCATAAGCAGCCTCTTGACTTTCTTCTGACTTTGTTCGATGCGCGCGCTGGACTGGATCCAACAGGATGTGTCACGTGATTTGTTTTTGCATCCAGACGGAATTTTTTTTTTTTTCCTATTGTGGTAGGCTAATTGAAAGTCCTGGTGATAAAAGGTATTGCACGTTAAGAATAAAATGACATATTTGAATAAGTATTTTACGAGTTTTAAATACAAAATACAGTCTTTCAAAGTATTTAAATACAAATTACATTTGATTTTTTTTTTTTTTTTTTTTTTTTTTTTTTTTGTCCAGCAAAATGCAAAATACGTAATTAGTAATTAAATACATATGTCAAATGCATTTAATAAAAATACTGCCCATCTCTGGCAGCATTCACGTTAAAATTTTAACCAAATTAGAAGCCATTCACACAGAACGCCTTTTTTTTTACTGATGCGTTTAAAAAGGTGAACTTAAGTTAGCGCAGCATTTTGGAAGTGTACCGTGTAACCCGTCCCAGACGCTGCCAAAGATTAAAGATGAGCGCAGCGGTCAAACATGTCCATCAAGCGCATGTTTACATAGAAAATGACCTATCAGCATTTCATTTTCCCCATTTCTTTGCGTTCTTAAGCGCAAAACGTGTTCTGTGTGTACCAAACTATAATGTCAAATTGTAAAATTACCGGTAAAGGTCTCTTTACCAGTATCCCGTTTCTCGGTATATGCAGGCAATATCTCAAAAGCAACCGTGATATGTATAGAAGAACAATTAAATTAAGAGAAATTAATATTGTATAACTTACATTTTAGATACACTGTCAGTTAATTTTGTGTATTTTTTGCTACTCCACGCTTGTTTTATTCCTGAACGAAACTGTTTTTGAAATGAATCATTTGAAATAATGATTTATT
This sequence comes from Cyprinus carpio, assembly GCF_018340385.1. Taxonomy (NCBI): domain Eukaryota; kingdom Metazoa; phylum Chordata; class Actinopteri; order Cypriniformes; family Cyprinidae; genus Cyprinus; species Cyprinus carpio. Next base: position 15,858,971 of record NC_056609.1, on the reverse strand, counting down.
GACTCGCTTCCTGAATTAATAATTTTGAAAAAATCAGCCAGTCGCTTGTCGCCACCTACTGGCGAAAATGTAACCTACAGAAAGAGTCGTCAAAATTCCACACCAGTAATACAGGCTGACTTTTAAATCCACATCCCCTGTTTCTGCCAGGTATTCCCGCCGGTTGCACAAAACTGTGCGTCGTCTGGTGCCAGAGTCTGATGTTCGCTTCTTGCTCTCTGAGAGTGGAAGTGGCAAAGGGGCTGCAATGGTAACAGCCTGGGCTTCCCGGTTGGCCGATCAGACACGTCAGATTGCCGAGACGCTGGCAGAGTTCCGGTTGACCAAAGAACAACTGCTGGAGGTGAAAAAGAGAATGAGAACTGAGATCCAGAATGGATTGAGCAAGAACACCCAAAGCACAGCCACCGTCAAGATGCTGCCCACTTATGTGCGGAGCACCCCGGATGGAACAGGTAAAAGATCCACAGCTACACAGTGTATTTTCTTAAAATAGGCAAAAATGGTCAATGATCCCCAAGACATAATCTGCCATTCCTTCACTAAAAATCCGCCTGCTCCTCTGCTATGAGTAAATGAAATTCTCTTTATCCCTGTTGAATTGCATCATAGTATAATCATAGTTACTCAATACAGGCACATGACATTGTTTTGTTTCCCTGATGGTGATTTAAGGTGAAGAGTTTTAATTTGCAGCTCAGTTAAGAATAGTGCATCCAGAAGTGTTTTCACCATCCTACAAATATAAATACTGAGCAAATGTGCTGAGAATTCAAAGCCATCTGAATTAACAAATAGAGCAATAAAATTAAACGCTGGCACAGGAACTTTATGCTGTCTAACATTCTCTTATTCTTATTCTAAATTATAAATTTGGCATTATTTAATACATTTTGTATGCTGCAGGATTCATGACTTCTCTGTATTTCTGTATTTTCTCTTTTATATAGAAAATGGTGACTTTTTGGCTCTGGATCTTGGAGGTACAAACTTCAGGGTGCTTTTGGTAAAGATTCGGAGCGGCAAGAAACGAACTGTGGAGATGCATAATAAAATCTACGCCATTCCCATTGAAGTAATGCAAGGAACTGGAGAAGAGGTGTGTGGTCATTGTGACATATTTGCACCTCATTAAAAGACCTCAAATATACTGCTTTCTAAAAAAACAACTTTCTATTCATCAGAGAATCCTGAAAAATGTAAAATGTTGATTGATAATAATAAATATTTTTTGAGCACTCAACAAGCATATCATAATGATTTATAAAGGATCTTGTCACACTGAAAACTGGAATAATGGCTGCATAAATTTCAGCTTTGCATCACAGGAATTTTTTTTATTTTTTTTTTTTAACTGGAAAGTATTATTGTGACCATGGACCACAAAACCAGTCATAAGGGTCTTTTTTTTAAAATTAAGATTATACATTATACATAATCTGAAAGCTGAATAAATAAGCTTTCCACTGATATATAGTTTATTAGGATAGGATACTTATTGGCCGTGAAACAACTATTTGAAAATCTGGAATCTGAGGGTGAAAAAAATCTAAATATTGAGAAAATTCCCTTAAAAGTAGTACAAATGAAGTCCTTAGCAATGCATATTACTAATCAAAAATGAAGTTTTGAAATATTACCAGTAGGAAATTTTAACACTAAATGATTTTAATTGCTGTTCCATTCCACCTGCAGCTATTTGATCACATTGTGTACTGCATATCTGACTTCCTGGACTATATGGGGATGAAGAACGGCCGCCTGCCTCTGGGCTTTACCTTCTCCTTCCCCTGCAGACAAACTAGTCTGGATGCGGTGAGCTGCCTGTTTGCTTTTTCAACTTCATTTACTCTTCTATTGAATGCAATCCTGATTATTTATGGTGCTTTGATGAATACAGGGAATTCTGGTAACTTGGACAAAGGGCTTTAAAGCCACAGACTGTGAAGGAGAAGATGTTGTCGGCCTCCTGAGAGATGCTATCAAAAGAAGAGAGGTGAGTTATGGCATACTGTCAGAAATGTGACAAGATGATGCAAGATTTTATAAAGAAATTCATTTTTAAATCTTGATCCTTTTGTGACAAATGTTTTGTGTATGCTATATTATGTACAGGAGTTTGATTTGGATGTTGTAGCCATAGTGAATGACACAGTGGGTACAATGATGACCTGCGCATATGAGGAGCCCACATGTGAGGTTGGGCTAATTGCAGGTAAATACAATACAATGTATTATAAAATATTATTAAATATATCAAATGTGACAAATAACAAAATTGTACCTCTACATTTTAAAGAGTCTTATATACACATTTGAGTTAAGAGAACATGCTAAGATATTCATATGTGTGATTTTAGGAACAGGTAGTAATGCCTGCTACATGGAGGAAATGCGAAACATTGAGACAGTCGATGGAGTGGACGGCAGGATGTGTGTGAACATGGAGTGGGGAGCATTTGGAGATAATGGCTGCCTGGATGACATCAGGACTCAGTATGATACTGCTGTGGATGATCTCTCCCTCAATGCCGGCAAACAAAAGTGAGCCGTTTTACCCAGTCAAGTGTGAAGAAAAAAAAAATGTAAAAATAAATTGATGCATATGTTTTAATGTAAGAAAGCAAGTCTGAAAAGAACTGGTCAGATGAGGAACCTTCTGTTTGTACTATAATTTAAGAATGTAAATGTAGCATTATGGTGTGCATAAGAGACTTATTTTAAAATCATTAAAAAACTTATCAATCACTTATCAAAACTTTTGAATGATGGTGTGCAATATTTCATATTTTTTTTTATAATGTTTTGGCATATTTGAGATCTCAAAATTGAAAGTTTGTTTTTTCACTTTTAGGTATGAGAAGATGTGCAGTGGTATGTACCTGGGTGAGATTGTACGGAACATCCTGATTGACTTGACAAAGCGTGGCTTCCTCTTCAGAGGACAGATCTCTGAGACCCTGAAGACCAGGGGTATCTTTGAAACCAAGTTCCTTTCCCAAATCGAGAGGTACTACTCAAATTACACTGCCATATTTCATCACAGAAACCCGACAGACTGAAATGCCTAAATATTTGAAATTGCTTAATGGTTGTTTCTTCCCTCTAGTGACCGTTTGGCGCTACTGCAGGTCAGGTCCATTCTGCAGCATCTGGGCCTGGACAGCACATGCGACGACAGTATTATCGTCAAGGAAGTGTGTGGAGCTGTTTCCCGCCGGGCTGCCCAGCTCTGTGGAGCAGGAATGGCTGCTGTTGTAGACAAAATCCGAGAGAATCGTGGTCTGGACCATCTGGATATCACCGTTGGGGTGGATGGCACTCTGTATAAGCTCCATCCACAGTAAGTACATGCAAAATGAATGTATTTTTGATTGTATTTATTGCTTCAGTACATATTTCCAAGTGATGGGTGTAAATGTGGTACCTAACTTGTTCCTCTCTTTTCAGTTTCTCACGGATAATGCATCAGACTGTGAAGGAGCTCGCCCCCAAATGCAACGTCAACTTCCTGCTCTCAGAAGACGGAAGCGGGAAAGGCGCCGCCTTGATCACCGCCGTTGGGTGCCGCCTCCGCCAGCAAGAACAAAAGAGCTGAACAAGCTCTCAGCTCCTTCTCTAGCTCTCTCGCAGAGCATATATATTTCCACTCGCAGCTGTGACTCGGCTGTCATACACCAAAATCTGGCACATCCTTCTGCTCATGCCCAGAGCTGTGATTTGACCCCTTTGCTTTGTATCTCACTCCTACATGTTCCTGTCAGCCTTTCTCTGTGTATGTCTTTGTGTGTTACTAGGGGCTGGTCTATCTGTGTCCACCCAAACTATAACTAAAGATGTTAAACTGTTGTTTAAGTATTTATGGATGTATACTGGAAAAAGGGAAGAAATGTAAACATATTACAAACATTAAAGTTAAGATATTTGACCAAGTATATGAAGATATTATTTATTTTATTTTTATATTTGATGGTAGACGTGACAGGAAATGGATACCTGAGGGGAAGAAGGTATTTTGTTGCGATTATGCCAAGCTAATTCCACACCTCTGCGTATTGTCATTTGTCTGTGTGGCAGTTTGTGGTATGAATATTGCAAAACATTTGAGGAACATTCGCTAACCATAACAGCTTCCTGGTCATGGTCGAAGTGAGGAAGACAGGCAAGTTCAGTCTCGCAGTCACAGCTGCCTTCCTGATAATACAAGTCCCTTATACTGGTCGCCGTACAAATGATCAAGGATAGGATTCCTATTGCCTTTGCATTTCCACTTTCTCTGAAATAGTCTTACGCTCTCATTCCTGAAGAATTTAGCGGATTGTATCATGTGTATTGCTTTTGTCTGCTTTTTGCTGTGTGTGTATGCAGATCTGCGGGTTATCAGTACTGATTCCCAGTAAATGTCCTTCTGTGTGCCCTGGCTGGTTAATTGTGAGTGATCCTGTGTAGCTGATGTGAGTGAATCTGTGTAGAGGCTCAGAGATCTTCTGATGAATGCATGCCTTATTTGGTAACTGAGGTCTAGCATCCACTGATTTTGTACTATTTCATAGTTGCACTATATAAATAGATGTTCCTGGAAAAACCTACATAGGAGAAAACCATAAAAATATTTTGATCAACAATTTGTGTTCAAAGGTGTCCTTCGCGGTTGCCCAAACACCATAGCGTTTTTTCATTCAGTATTTAGATCCTATGTAATTGTTTGTGCAATAAAAGAAATTCCCATAATATCTACAGTGGTGGAAATATTTATTTAATCCCATGCTGATTTTGTAAGTTTGTCCACTTACAAAGAAATTAAGGGTCTGTAATTTTTACGATAGGTTTATTTTAACAGATAGAAACAGAATATCAAGCACAAAATAACATTATATAAAGGTTAGAAAATGATTTGCATTTCAGTGAGTGAAATAAGTATTTGATCCCCTACCAACCAGCAAGAATTCTGGCTCCCACAGATTGGTTATGTGCCCATGTGCATCACAGATTAGTTCTGTCACTTTAAGAAATTACTCCTAATGTCAGCTCGTTAGGTGTATAAGACACTTGTCCACACAATCTGTGTCTTCCATTTCAACCTCTCCCACGGTGGGCAAGACCAAAGAGATGTCAAAGGATGTCACAGACAAGATTGTAGATCTGCACAAGACTTGAATGGGCATCAGCAAGAAGCTTGGTGAGAAGGAGACAACTGCTGGTGCGATTATTCAGAAATGGAAGAAATACAAAATAACCATCAATCAGCCTCGGTCTGGAGCTCCGTAAAAGATCTTGCGTCATGGGGTAAGGATGATCATGAGAAAGGTGAGGGATCAGCCCAGAACTACACTGGAGGAGCTTGTTAATGATCTTAAGGCAGTTGGGACCAGAGTCACCAAGCATAACATTGGTAACACACTACACCGCAATGAACTGAAATCCTGCAGCACTCGCACGGTCCCCCTGCTCAAGAAGGCACATGCACAGGCCCATTTAAACTTTGCCAAAGAACACCAAAATGATTCAGAGAAGGTTTGGGAGACAGTTGTGGTCAGATGAGACCAAAATTGAGCTATTTGGCATTAACTTGACTCACCGTGTTTGGAGGGAGAGAAATGCTGACTATGATCCCAAGAACACCATCCCTACAGTCAAGCACAGAGGTGGAAACATTATGCTTTGGGGCTGTTTTTCTGCTAAGGGTACAGGAGGACTTCACCCCATTGAGGGGCAAATGGACGGGCCATGTGCTGTAAAATCTTGGACGAGAACCTCCTTCCCTCAGCCAGAACACTGAAGATGGGTCATGGATGGGTCTTCCAGCATGACAGTGACCTGAAACATTCCACCAAGGCAACCAAGGAGTGGCTCAAGAAGAAGCACATTAAGGTCACGGAGTGGCCGAGCCAGTCTCCAGACCTCAATCCTATAGAAAATCTTTGGAGGGAGCTGGAACTTCAACAGCCAAGAAACCTTAAGGATTTAGAGAGGATCTGTAAAGAGGAGTGGATCAAAATTCCTTCTGAGATGTGTGCAAACCTGGTGACCAACTACAAAAAACATCTTACCTCTGTGCTTGCCAACAAGGGTTTCTGCACCAAGTACAAAGCTGTACTTTGTACCCATGTTTTGCTTGGGGATTTAAGCATTTTTGCTTACAAAATCAGCAGGGGATCAAATAAGTATTTCTGCCACTCTATCTTGAATGAATGTATTGACAGCTAATTTGCCAGGTGATGCAAAAAAAGCATGTCTGAACAATATGGCTCAATTTTAAAATGATCCTCCAATCACATTTCTTAATGTTATAGTGAAAATGCTGGTTATTTTTTAAACTGTCTTGCAGTATTTTTATTTACACACATCACAAAAAAGCACAAATAAATAAAGATTTAAACATTACCTTAAGGAAGCCAAATGTGAGCCTTGTTTGTTTAGAAGCTTCAGGGTGTAGTAGAGTCATATTATTTGTGCTTACTGTTTATATATATACATACATACATATATATATATATATATATATATATATATATATATATATATATATATATATATATATATATATATATATATACATACATACATACATACATACATACATATATATATATATATATATATATATATATATATATATATATATATATACATATACACCTGGGTTGTCATATTTGGGTACATACCAATTCCTCTGTTCTATTTTACATTTTTGTATTTGACAAAACTCTAGCAATGTAATGCACTAGTAATGCAGTTCCTGTACAATATCCTTTATTCGGATTTCATACATTCATACAATTAAACAGATCCTAGGCACTCATACAAAAGAAAAACAAACAAACAAATGAGATTTTTACCAACAAAATCAATAAAAATATTAATTGTGCATTACCCACTGCCATTATATGTGACAGCATAACAAACAAATTAGTTGTATATAGAAACCATACAGCTTAATTATTACTCAGCTACATTGTAGAATTTCTTGGATGCTATACTTGAAAGAAAAAAAAATACATATTAACTTTGAAATGAAATATCTCAGGGGTAAAACTGAGGCAAACACACTAAATTCTCTTTAATCAGTCAAGCGTATGGAGGTACATGCAAATGTATATTAAATATAATACATGCTGTAAACGTTGAGTACCACTGAAATGTAAGCTTTCTTGTCTATTTACAGTACAATTACAACTGTTTGGTTTTGTTTATATTTTAGCTTATATACATGATATCTTCTACCACTATAGATAATTACGCAACACATATTTTCCACCTAATTTTGTCTCTCTTTTTCCAATGCTGGCAAATCAACCCACCAGTCATCACACTGCTTACACCTTACTGTATATTTCAAGCAATTCATACTCTTTGGGTACAGATGCTCTGAACAATTTAATGCTAATTTTGCAGTTCTGTTTTTACATTTAGAGATGCGGCTTGACATTTAAATATTTACAGCTTAAAACATTCATTGCTCAATAGTGATGCATGAATTAACTGAATTAAGCTGAATTTTTAGCATCTATAACTCCAGTCTACAGAGTCACATTATCCTTCAGAAATCATTCTAATATGCACTGATTTGGTGCTCAAGAAAAATTTCTTATTATTATAAATGTTGAAAACAACTGAACTGTGCTGCTTAATGTTTTTGTGGAAACTGATACAGTTTTCAGTACTATTTGATGAACAGAAAGTTCAAAAGATTAGTAATTATTTGAAATATAATTATAAATGCATTTATTGTTATTTTTGATAAATTTAATGCATTGTTTCTGAATATATGTATTAATTTCTTAAAAAAAAAAAATTTCTGACCCCAAACCTTTGAACAGTAGTGTATATAAAATGAACTGATCTATACACATACTAGGACTAGTACTGTACTTCAAGTAGCAACAGAAACAAATAAGGCTTGATGCTTATGCCATAGATGAATTATCCCTCTTTAAAGCCCACTGAATCCACAATAGAGAACAATAAGAGGGAAAATCTAATTCTGTTGTGAGGTATTAAGTGCAAGTATGGTCATGCTCGATTTTAATAATCGCCAACAGGGATGTTTTTCACCCTCATCACTGAAATGTTGTAGAATTCAGACTTTGATTAGTTTGGATGTGGTGTCTTCTGGTTCACTGATATGATTACGGACCACCACGCTGGTGGTCTCAGTGCGATAACTGCGTCTTATGTGGAAGGTTCTCATGTGCTGCAGCTCCATGTTGTCCTCCTCAGAAATCTTGACGAGGGGGCACCACTGGAACGCTTTGCGAAAACCTGAGCGAAATCTAAAGAAGGACAGCAGATGCTAGATTTTAACTTCCTGTGCATTAGGAATAGGACTTCCTGAAGAATATAAATAAAATTGTAGGGATCACTAACTGACATCAATGCAAATGCTGCACTAAATATCCATGTTAGTGTGTTTACATCAATTTTTTTCTCCTTCCTGTGATGTAATGTGCATTTACCTTTGGTTTAGACAGCAGTAAATGATGGGGTTGTACATAGTGGAACTCATGGCCAGCCAGAAGATGGACAAATAGACCTGCTGGATGTAATGCTGCTTGTATATGTCCCTGCTGAAGCTCCCCAGGATGAAGTAGATGTGGTAGGGAAGCCAACATATTGCAAAGGTCGTCACCACCACTATCATCATCTTCACAACCTTTATTAAATTACAAAAAATGAAATGAATCTTTTTTTTTTTTCAACACAAAGAACTATAATCCAAAACTATAAATAGCTGCTACCACCAATGAAAAAATCCCTCTGGAGAGACTTATTATTATGAAGGACACAAGAAAGAAAAATGTGAAAGAAATGAAAAAGCTCATTTCATGTTCTGGTAGAAGAAAAGCGTTCTGTCCCCAGGGAAGGTTTTACCATTGATTTAATTTTTTTTTATTTTATTGAACTTAACTTCATTTGCTGATGATAATACACTTTTTTTTTCAGATGTAGCTACTAGTGATATGCACCTATTTAGAGTTTAGAAACATGACAACTGTCTTCATCTGAGTGTGCATGTGTGCACATGGCTTAAGTTAGTTAGGTGACTATTGCAGAGAAACTGGAATAAATAACAAAATTACACAAGTAAATATTAGCATCACTAACCTTGCGTTTCGCCTGCATCTGGTTCTGGTAGTGGTCTAACGCTTCTCCAGGGATCTCGCTGCCCCACAGCCTCCGTCCAACCAGGCTGTAGGTCACCAACATCACCAGCAGAGGGAGCAAGTAGATTAGGATAATCACAGCAATCTGATACCTAGGAGATCAAGCATCACTTCATGAGTCAAATCTCTACTGAAGAATCCTCTACTGTCATTCCCCCCTCATTAAGATCTTTGAGAAGTTAAAAATTAGGCCACTCTCAATGTTTAACCTCATTTAAAATTATTTTCATGTCAGTAGACTTTGAGCAAAGCAACTGGTGTAAATCATACAGAATAAAAGGATACAATTTTTGTCCACTTTTCTTACGAGAGCTGATGTTTCCCTCCATAATCGTCAGGCCATTCCACCATACAAACAGTCCGAGGGAAGTAGAACTTGGAGCTGGCGTAATAACACTGAGGAAAGGCCAGTGAAAAAGCCACAGTCCAGATGACCCCGATCAGAACTTTAGTAGTAGTAGAGGAGAGCCTGGGCTTCAGAGGGTGGATTATAGCCATGTATCTGTGGATTTCAGCCAACAACATCTTAATGAAAGTGAACGTTTGTCTTTTAATGACAGGCTACCATAATTTTGATATTTACAGTGTGAATAACACAATGGAAAAGGGTGGCAATACCACTTTGTTGACTTTCTCTTTTATTGCCATTCAGTGCATTACAGAGCTTTTTGGACGGAATATACTGCATGCATATTGTATCAATGGAGCACACCCAGAAAGAGGAGATTGATTGGTTGCTTTATGCATGCTTAATTGTTATCACCATCTACTTGTTGGTCACTAAATCAGACTCTTATTTATATTACCAGAACACTAATCCACACTCAGCGCGAAGTCTCCCTACCCATTTTGCTCATGTATCACCAAGTCAACTGGAATCGATTATCCAGGAATATCACAAATGCATTGTTTGCGCGCAGTAAACGGACTTTCAGTTAAACGGAATATTACGCGCGCAGATAAATTGCATGCTCGGGGACGTTGCGCGCTCGAACTACATGCGCACAGGTTCTTATTTAGACCCACTGAAAGCTTAAGTGTGGGTCCTAATCAATTCACCATTTTTATTGAGTTTGCATGAGCTTTTAAGCGCTTTTCTCAACACTTTTAAGTAACCATGACGATTGCTCATAAAAATATGAGTTAGGCTATTTATCATTAAAAGGGGCCAAAATGAATATTAATCTAAGATTTGTTTTAATATTAAATATCATTAACTAATTTTGATGGAAGATTGGCGGTGCACAAATAAAAAGTGTATAGGTTACTTAAGCCTTAAGTTGATGGATTTAGAGCTATTTTCCTCTATGTACACTGACAAAACCTAAAATTTGGTCGAATTAGGTTTATATCCCTGCTGGGAAAAATAGCTCTAACCAGCTTCATCAGTGTTTGTCAGGTGTGTGTCAGTTCACCTGATTCATCACTTAGATCAGCTCATGACCATATATGACCAGCAAAAACAGAAGGGTAGCGGATCGTATACAGTATTTCTATGTTTTATCACAGGAACTTACAATCTGTAACTGGTTTATGGCACGATTAATGTCATGTTGTCATACTATGATGATTAATTATCCTAATCCGTGGGAACATGTTATGGTGAATTGAAAAAGAACTGAAAATCTTTAGATTATTAATTGCAATTTATAAATTGTACTGTAGTAAATAATCCACAATGATTTTCAATGAAGTGCTTTGTTGTCTGCTTACCTGTCAACAGCAATAGCCGCCATTGAATAAATGCTTGAGAACATTGCTGTTATTGGGAAGAAGTTTTGAAATTTACAGTATCCCAAACCAAAATACCAGTCATTGTGCAAAGCATACACGAAATTAAAGACGGTGTTAAAAGTTGCCATAGATGCATCAGAAAAGGCGAGGTTTACAATGAAGTAGTTGGTCACTGTCCTCATGCGTTTATGTGCCAGAATGATCCAAATAACAGTGACATTGCCAATGATGGACACAATTACGATGGAAGAGTATGCAATCGCCCATAGTGCCACCTGCCAGTCCGGCTGCTCGAATAGATTGGTGGAGGTTTCGTTTCCATCTTCCTCGTCGTAGAGAAGAGATGCTGAAAGGGGTTCCAAAGTGGTATCCATTGTATTTGTCTGTAGTCACAGGTGATAAATCAATCTGTATGCTTATTCCAGTGAATGACTCGCTCTGCTATGGCTAAGACTTGGTAAACTTGTGTATTTTAGACATTTGGAGCAGTTCATTTTCCAAACTGTGAGTGTGTCAGTCCAAAACGCCTGCTGAATGAAACACTTTTGCAAACGCGCATTGTGACGCACAGCATCCTACACTCCTACTAAAAAGCTGGCGATAAGCAAAGTATATTGACATGCATTTGAGACGTTAACCGTGGACTGCTTGCTGTCATTAATAATTGCTAAACCCCTGTAGCGCACACTAATGGAAATATGTCACAGTTTAGAGCATATTTGAGGTCTGCTTTACTTGTTCTGCTGAGACGTTGTTTTGATATTTTTTCATTTTGTCAGAGCAGTGAGACAGGTGTCTGGGCAGCAGGTGGAAGAAGTGGATAGTGAGTTAGTGAACATTACTTTTATTTGGACACTTCGAGTGCTATAGGGTATTTTATGTTGATGTCTGAAGATCTGTCTTTTTCATTATTGTGCGAATTAGGGTAAAATGACAGCCCCCCAACCCCTTAATTTTACTCTTAAAATGGCACAAAATCTCATCCCAGCACTTTTGATTAATGCTATAAGCCAATTTTTATTTTTATTTTGTGTCTGTTGAAAATTGCAATCTGTTGATAATGAGGGAGTTGTGGACACATCGATGTTTTTGGATTTGTGGATTAAAAGTTACAGTTTTTATTTTGAAGTAAAAAGATAAAATTAGATCCTTATGATGACTTGGCACAGAATCCAAGTGGCATGTTGTTATTATTTTTAAATTAAATATTTATTGTAATTAGTGGTGGGTTTATGTAATATTACCATTAATTTAATGTAGATTTCAGACATCGGTAGGTTAGTTGAGTGAAATCATTACATTTGTATTCATATTGTTGCTATTATGATATATCTTTACTTTTTAATGGACAAATAAATTAACATATCATATAAATATCTTTTACTGGGATTCTACTTTGTCTGTCATCAGTTATTCAATAAATTATCAAAATAAAATATTAAACAGAGTAGTTAATTTAGTATGTTACATTAATGACAATTCACATTTTAAATATTAATAATTATATCAAAAGCTATTATTAGTTTCCTATGTGTGTATATACAGTCATGGCCAAAAGTTTTGGCACCGAAATAAATTTTGTGTTTTGCAAAGTTTGCTGCTTCAGGATTTGTAGATTATTTTTCCACATGTTTCAATGGTATACTGAAAAACAATAAGCATATTGTAAGTTTTAAAGGCTTTTATTGGCAATAAATAAATAAATAAATAAAAAATATGAGTCAATATTTAGTGTTGAGCCTTGTTCTTCATAACCTCTGCAATTCGCTCTGGCATGCTGGATATTAGCTTCTGGGCCAAATCCTGACTAATGGTGATCCATTCTTGCCTTATTAAAATGCATGGATCATCACCAACTGGTTGAAAAGCAACCCCTCACATGGATGGTCTCAGGATGCTTCACTGTTGGCACAGCACAGGACTCACAGTGTTCACCTTTTGTTCTCAGAACAATCGATTTTCCAGATGTCCCAAACAGTCGGAAGGGAGCTTCATCAGAGAAAATAACTTTGCACAGTCTTCTACTGTCCAATCCTTGTCCATCCTGCAGAATTTCAGTCTGTCCTTAATGTTTTTCTTGGAGAGAAGTGGCTTCTTTGCTGCCCTTCTTGACACTAGGCTGTTGTCCAAAAGTCTTTGCTTCACTGTGCGTGCAGATTCTCTCACACCAACCTGCCATTCCTAAACAAGCTCTGCACTGGTGGTGACACTAGTGGTGTAGTCTACATGATATGCAGGTATACGCTGTATACCCACTAGGAAAGGTGAAGGATTTCCGTATACCGACTTAAAAAAGTGCAAGGATACCTAACAACATCGTTTTGAAACAGAACTTTTACACATTCATTCATAAATTCACCCTGTCCATGTTGCGAAGCACCTACTTTTTGAAAATCACGCCGTGTTTCTGTTGATGACCAGTGCTATCATTGCGCAACTCTTGCGTAGCATTGAATATGAATCACTAAAGGAGATATGAAATGAAAGCAAACTCAAAATATACGCTTTCAGTGTTTTCATAAACCTGCGCTTAGGAATCGCTTGAATCTTTTAACTGGCAAGACTTAAAAAACATGCAAATGATAACATTTCGTGAGGACGCACTAGTGGCCCCAATGAAGCAGTGACAGCTCAGTCAACTGTCCCGAACGTCTTTCACACTGGCCTCTGGACATCAGATAGTCAGTAGCTGACCTGGTCATGATCAAATATGTAAGTTTTGCTTGGCAGCATAAAGGAAAAGTATGCAATTATTTGTCAATGTAACTATCTGAAAACGAAAGAAAATGATGGGAGTTGAAAGATTTCTTACCCTGTGGCTCCCTCTAGTGGACTGCAGTTCTCCTCTAGAGAGGGCATTTTTGCTCAGCCAATGCAAGTCGGGTAATCTTTGATTTTTGATAATTATTTATAGAAAACTTTAAGTCTCATCAGTTAGAAAAGATAGAAACAAACTACAGATAAGGTCCAATGTCTCTGATGAGTTTGGTGCCTACAGTATTAAAGCCCTAGGAGGATATACAGTACAGTTGAAAATTATTGGTCTCAGAATAATAATAATATGTAGTTTTAAATAGTATAACAGTATGCTGGCTTTCTCAAGCCAACATAACTGGCTAAAAACTTAAGTAACATTAGTGTGATGGATCAGTGAATGCAAGAGAATGCGAGAGATAACACACACATAGCAGTTAACCCGAATACAATGTTTATATATCCTTGTTTCAGATGATGAGAGAGATAAAACTTGTGGACTGAAAAGTCAGGCTAGGGAATTTAAAAACAGGCTCTCTTAAATGAGCATTGAAAGTTTCCAGCTAATAAAACCTTTTCTCCAGGGACCATATTCTTAAGATAAATGTAACTGGCTGAGATAAATGATTAACACTAAACAGTGTAAATCAGTCCAGTCTCCCCAGCTGTAAATGTCATCGGCTGTTAAAGTCTTCTGTTCCTTATAATAAATTGACATGTTGATATCACATAAGCAGTCTTTCACAATGCTCTGTTACATAGATGCATATTGTATGAATTATTGAGAGTATTAATCCTTAAGGGAATACCATTATACACACTAAAAAAAAGGCTATAATACAACACCAAATAAAACCCACTACAAAAAAACTAGACTACACTGTTTTAGACTTTTAAACAGGTAGCTAGCTAGTGGACTTATCTATCTCAGAGAACAGTCGGTCCAATTGTTTCATCTCATTTGAAAATTTGGTAATGTTATTGCTGTTATTACTACCATTGTATATTTGTTAATATTACTCATGTAGCCTCCTCTAAATTTGCACATCTGTTACTGTTGCATTATCTAGCATGGAGTCAAAGGCCATTAGACTCATTGTTATTGTTATTATGTAGTTGCACTCAATTTGCACATTACTGCACTATTGTTTTTGCACAGAAGTTAATACTGTAAATTCGTATATATATAATTAAGTTAAATTAAATTAAATAGTGCTCCTGTAGCTCAAGTGGTAGAGCATTGCGTTACCAAGCGCAAGGTTGGGGGGTTTGATTCCCTGGGAACACATGATAGGTAAAAATTGATAGCCTGAATGCACTGTAAGTCGCTTTGGATAAAAGCGTCTGCTAAATGCATAAATTTAATTTAATTTAATATATATATATATATACTGTATATATCATATACATGGTCTATATTTCTATTTTTCACATTCTATATTCCTACTCTATACTCGCATATATAGATATACAGTCTATACTTCTATTTTTTCATAGTATATATTCCTACTACTGCAGCATAGCTTTTATTATGTTACTTACATTGTATGTATGTATGTGTGTGTGTATAGTTTGTATAGTGTATAGTTTGTGTATGTGTATCATTTTGCACTGTCTTGGCATTCATTGTGGACAGCAAAATTAGAATTTAATTGCTCAGGGAAACTTGTTTTCCTCACGGGCATATGACAATAAACGCTTTGAATCCTTGAATCCTACACCACTGGCACTGGGTGACCCGAATCCGTAGCGGACTCCTCAGGAGGAGACGGTCCTGGCACTTGCTGGACACTCTGGGACGTCCTGAAGACTTCTTGCAGTCACAGCAGTCAAAACCTCTCTCCTTGAAGTTCTTGATGATATGGTAAATGGCTCTTTCAGGTGCAATATTCTTTGTAGCAATTTCCCTGCATGTGACAGTGAAATTTGTGTTTTTGTGAAAAGTAATTTTTTTGGCCAATTAAGCTTTTTGCAGTTATTTAAAAACGCATCTGATCACTCTACACAATAATCTAGTAACAATGTGAATAAACACCACAACAGTTTAAGCAACAAACTTTGCAAAACACAAAATTTATGTCACTGCCAAAACTTTTGGCCAATAATATATTAATATATAACAATGATATATAACATTCTCGTGTTAACTGTAGTGTTAAATCAAAAAGCAATAATGAATATGAACTCTAAACTCCTGAAATACAAACAATATACAAGCCATGTGAAATCCCGCTCTCTCATTGGACAAACCACCCGTCAATCAAAACGTTGTCTGATAATGGAGCGCGTGCTCGGCTCACTCAGGTAGAAGATACAAACAAACCAGGAAGTGTCTACTACGCGAACGTATTTCGTGTTATTTATACGGTTTTAACATGTCAAATGAAGTCCGATATTGCGACAGGTGCTCGTACCTCTTTCTCAAGTTCTCGTTAATCGTATATGCAACACTTTTCTGGGTGAGTTTGATTTGTTTTTATTATACGCAATAATAAAGCGGTGTGGTAAGTCTATGAGGCTAAATTAAGCAAATGTACACAAGTGCGGTTTAAAAAGTCGGAAAGAACAGAGAGAAAGTAAATAATATTACAAGTCTGCTAGCAGTAACGTTTGAGTTTGTTTATATATTTTAAATCTGTTATTATGTCACGCATTACCTGTTCCAGGGCTCTTGACCCCACCCTCCTCGAGTAATTTTGCTGCACTCTGGGATTATGGGCTCCTTATTCATTGAATAATAATCGGTCTCCTTAGAGTATGCTGAACACACGTTTTAATGACGTGGCGATTTTTATTCATTGATTTATTAATAAATATCTGACGTCTCTGTAGAAAATATTAAGCGAAAATGGCAATTGTAAAAAAAAAAAAAAAAAAAAAACTCTGACCATTATCTAGCATGGAGTCAAAGGCAATTAGACTCATCATTCATATTTCATTTGCACATAGGCTATTCATTATTACTTAGCTCAAGTTTGTTGAATATGTGTTAAGAATTTACCACATTAGAACTTTTCCCATTTTCATGAACAGTATGTTTCTCCTTTTGTCTTTATTATGAAGTTTGTTTGCTATTTGTAAGACCTGTATTTATAAGGTCAAGCTTGTTTTGAACCTACATTAAATTGTGTAGTTTGATTGATAGAGTTTAGTCAGATTGACCCTAAAATAGAATTGTAGGATAAATCATCTGGGTATGCTTTATAAATTGAGATTATAATATCAAACTGTAACTGAAGCATTGTCCTTTCAAATGTTACTAATATGTACACTATAGGTGCTAATATTGACTTTTAAAATATTAATATGTACCTTTAAGGTACTAATATGTACTATTTATGGGTAAATAAGGTACAGAGATGTAGCCTGCCTTTTAGGTTTTGTACCTTAGGTAATAGAGTAAATATAGTATTGAAGAAAATATCATATTATAGATACACAATTCTCTCTCTCTCTCTCTCTCTCTCTCTCTCTCTCTCTCTCTCTATTATTGTACTGTACTTTAAGTCATTAGTGAATATTCCAGTGCTTTTAATTCAAAACATTACCAATCATGTATTTCCATACTGTAGTTCTCAAGTTACCTAATACTCTTATTTACTGTTGTCAGCCTGTGACTTACCAAAAATAAACTAGAGAGTCATTTGGGGTTATATAAGCCCTGATATTTTCAGTTAAGTTCCTTTGACAGTTCAAACTCAGATCTGATGAAACAGAAATCCAGATTATAATTACTATGCAATGTTTGTTTTATCGTTCATTTTAATGTTCCGTCTAATTTGCATATTTGATGTTTTTTATTCACTAGACAATAGAGTTTCCTATTGTTTGAATTATTTTGCATCATCTTTGCATAAACTCTGATAATAATCTTTTGTATACATTTCACAATTGTGCCATTATCTCTATACTGTTTATATGCAAATAATGCTTTTCATAGAAGTGTTATTCAAGTTTGAGGAGCTGTCATTGCATAGGGACTATGACATTCTGTAGTTATCTTTATTCTCATCCATTATTGGTATTTTAAAAAGATTATAGTGATTAAAATGCTGGTGTCAAAGCTACTCTATGTGACAGCAGAGGTTTGAAATGCTACGGGTTGCACCATTGTGCTTCTCTCCCTGTTGAATCCATCACACTGACAGCGTAAACAATGGGCCCCATAGGACCCCATTTCAGGCCATTATGCCACCAGCCGAGGCTATTGGCGGCCCATTGGCACCAGTATTACAGTGCTGGCTGACCCAGCACACACTTTGTGCTGCTTTCATCATGGGTTTCACAAGAGACCTGGTGCATGTGCCTCACGCAGGGCTGCAAGGGTGAATTATTATGTGTGGATGGTTACTCTGTTCACGAAGGTAAGGGAGTACATCTGCTCACCATCTCTGTTGATTAATGTGCACTTATGTTGATTGGTAAAAGGCATTCTGAAGTGAACTGCGTATACAAGTTGCTTGACTTGTGCTAACTTCATAGATCGGCTTAATGGCAGTTCTGGATGTTTAGAAATAGTTTTGAATTGTATATATCTGCAGATGCATGTGCTAGAGGTTTTGTAGATTACTATCCAGACGCTCTTTGTTTTCATATAGTGTTTAAGCAATATGTTTTGACATAAAGATGCATGAAAATAAATGGATTATAAGTTTGACTATAAGATTGAGCTAGCTTTAGCCTGAGAGGATATCTGTTGAAATGAGGTGGTGGTGGCCTGGGAATCCATCAACCTTTATGCCTTCAGTCTTTATAATCTGCCAAAGGTCATAACTCTGGTTGACACTTTCCAACCAATTTCCCAGGTGTCTTTTGTAACATTATTGAAGGATCTAAACCTAAAGGCATTTCTTGTTTCTGTTTTTTTTTTATAGTCTTTCAGTACCTCAAGGATTTAGTGTTGCCATTTACGTTATAACTAATAAATATACAAATGTACAAATGTTTTTATTTTTGATTAAATTAATGCAGCCTTGGTGTGCATTTAATATGTGAATTTATATTTTAATGTATGTTAATAGTTTTATATTGCTTTATAATAAAAATATACTGTAACACACATTTGTTTCTCAAACACTACTACCTGTTGTTTAATTATATGAATATCCACCTTCTTTTTTAGCCCATTAGTCTACAAACCCTCTGAAACCTTGTGATGATGGTAGATATAGAGGTGGACCTTTAATTTGACCAAACTGAATAGACCTTCATTAAATCCAGTTCACCCACAGATCATTTCATGTTTCAAGTTCATTTTAATTTGGACAAGACTAAAAGTGGTCTGAGTGGGTGAGTTGTTTACTGTGTAATTAGTCCATTCATTTCCACCAGTTTGACCTGTTTACACCCCCTCACCTTCACCATACACTTTAGCTGCTTCCTTCTGAAACTTGATCCGTTGATGTCATTGTTGAACAGTACAGTATAATTTTAGAAAAATGAGTGATTTCCACACTATTTGAGTTTATGATATTTACTTTGTTTTATATGCTCTGCAAATTATTTTCTCATCCGAATGCTGCTGTTAAGACATCCAAACGGTACATACCGATGATGCCTCCATTCACTTGAGGAAAAGATTACAACTTATCTGCACAGACTACATGCTGGTGTGATGTTGAATGAGAAAGGAATGCATTAGCACAACAAATGTGTTGTAAACCCCATATGTACACACACACACACATACACACACACAGTGAGTTAACAGGCGTGGAGTGGTTTTACTGCAATTACCAGAGCAGCATTATGATGGTTATTATTTGATTTAGCCATTAAACCATGTCACTGGAGCTCAGTGTTTGTTTCTCAGGGTTACAGAAGTGCATTTGCTAGTTTTGAACAACTTCGTCTGAATAGGCTTCTCCCAGATCTACTTTCTGCTACTTTTTATTGTGACACAGAAATGGTTTGGGGTTCACACCACATGCTTTAATACTACAATTAGTCAATCACAGTGGAGTATGATAATCATGTAGAATATTTCCAAATGGAAATCACACTTGGTGCATTGGGGAGCCATTAAGATTCAAGGTTGGAATACATTAACCGAAGAGGTCACAAAGCCTCACAAAGCTCTTATTTGATTCATAATACCTTTAAATATGAAAAACATACTGAAGAATATAGATTCAGTTATGTCCATTTTTGTGGCCCGGAATGTGACTAAATGTACTCTTTTGTGTTGTTTTTAACCCATGTGCCTTTTTAAAGGTAATAATATAGCTAGAATAGTGATATTCTTCCCATCTGTAATGTAATGCAATTTTGCATGAAACCCAAATGGTCTGATTTGTTTCAGCTCATAGGGGGCTTTATATTGGCCATTGGCATTTATGCAGAGGTGGAGAGACAACAGTACAAAACTCTGGAAGGAGTATTCCTGGCTCCTGCCATTATCCTCATTGTGCTCGGTGTGATCATGTTCATCGTCTCCTTCATCGGCGTTCTGGCATCTCTCAGAGACAACTTGTGTCTTCTCAAAGTTGTAAGTTTTCATTTTTCCATCAGACTTTTGCATATAGCAGTGTCCTCTTCAGCACATCGCTTATGTAAACCATATTGATTTTCAGTACACAACACTTCATATTCTGTTCTTTTTAATGATCCTTTTTGTAGGAAGCAAACAAATAATATCATTAGCACAAAGAGACAGTTCACCTAAAAATGAAAATCTTGTCATTATTTATTCACCCTTTCATGTTGTTTCAAACCTGTATGACTTTTGTATTTCAGGGGAGTGCAAAATGTGTTTAGTTTTGTCCATATATTGAAAACCAATGCCTAGTATAATGTTCCCCATTGACTGTCATTATATGGACAAAACCATTTTTCAAAATACTTTTGTGTTCCACAAAACGTAAAGTGGGTCAATAGTAGAAAGTGGAAAACAATCTTGCTTAAATCCCGATCACAAAAAAATTACCTAAACAAACCACACTATGCTAATTTATAAGGCATTAGGGATGAGTCATTTATCAGTTTGAATAAAGGAATCATTTGAATAACTTTCTGACTACACATTCACAATGTGTCAAACATCAAATCACCTGGTGTAGAATTAACATGAACTTTGCAGACGTTTACTGAAATACCAGTCAAACCCAATATGAAAATTATCTCTCTCATTTGCCTAAAGTTCGCATGCTGAAAGCTGGGTTATCAGCTTATTAAATTCTAAGTGCAGTTATTATCAACAGGGCTTAAAATGCAAACAGTACTAGAGTGCTTCCTGTGTCAGAGCAGGAGTGGAAGCTTGTCTCGTGAGGAAAAGTATCTTATTTTCCGGTTTCTGTTAATACAACTGCCTAATCACACTAGCTAGGAGACAAGCTGATGAGAACTGAATCATGTTATGAGCTTTTTATATACACTAGTCCATATGCCATGTGAAAATGTCACTGGGTGCTGTACACGCACGCATAGACGGCCTCACTGCAGGGCAGAAACTGAGGCTTGCAACTGTTGTGTTTTATTTGTATCGGAGTAATGTGCATCTGTCTCTGTTTCATTTGAGATCCTCTGTTTACTGTTGCTTTGCAGTTTCTTTACATGCTGGCACTCTGTCTCATTTTGGAGCTTGTCAGTGGGATTCTTGCTTTGATCTTTAGGAGACAGGTACAGCCATTTTTATCTTCTTTCTAGTTTCATTTATGATGTTCTTGACAAATCCCTTCCTTGATATAATAAGACTGGTTTTTCGATGTACATTTTCAAGTGCCAGACTGTGACATGGCTAACAACAAGAAATGTATACATACAGAATTCAGTATTGCAGTATTTTATAGTCTTTAGCCATGCAATGTGACAATTGTTGGAAGTTTTTTTTAATCATTTCATTGGGCAAATGGGATCCATGCTAATTTGAAAAATATAATTATGAGTACTGTTACATTGTTGCTGGGTCAAGAATGTTTTGTGATTTAATTGAGGTTGTATTTCAGCATCTGCTGGATGTAGAAATTTGTTTGGCTTCTTGACACTTCAGCAATCATTAACAAAGTAATTTTGATGCCAGAGCATAATTACCATCATTGTGAACATAATTTCAATCATATTTTTTAAGAAACTAATTGTACCAGTCCTCAGATATTACAGTTTTATTTAGTTTATTTGTAACTGCTACAACAAAGGCTCATCATCCCATGCTTAAAGAAATCAGACTTGTTACATTTTGTTGCAAAAACAACATCTTCCTGTTATGACACTGACCTTCTTTGTCATTCAGACAGAAGACCTTCTCAACAAAAACATCCGTAAAGGCATGGTCAATTACTATGATGACCTTGATTTTAAAAACATCATGGACTTTGTTCAGAAAACGGTAAGATAATTATCATGAACACATGAAAGGTACAGATTTAAAATGCTGACTTTTTAAGATTGCATTGAAGGTATCTTTAAACTTGATCTGTCAACAACGTTTCACATAATGAAATTATGAAGGTCCAGATCTCTCTGCATGTACTCACTCTGCATTGCCATTAGCAAACCCATTCTGTTTAATATTGGTTGAACTTCAAACTATATTTGTATTTGTTTCTGAAAATAGAAGAAGCTAGTAGGGTCCTGTGAATTTATTCTTTCTTTTTTTCTATTTTAAATTTGTTTTTCTTTTTTCGTCCTTAAATTGCATGTCTAATTATTTGAATTTAATAATGTAATAATTTATTTTTAAAAATTACAATAGTGCCATATGAAATCTTAAATTTTGTTTAATTATTCTAGATTTTCAGTTTTGATTTAATACAAATGTATGATTTAATTTAAATTTATAAAAAAAAAAAATTATCTGAAAATCATAAGGCCCTTATAATCATGTAACTCAAATGTAATGCCAATTCAGATGTACATTTTTATGACCATTAATTAGATAACAACAACTCCTTGAGTGCATTCAGAAGTAACACACTGAAAGCAAGCATTAGAAATTCCTTTGTGTTTATTTATAGGACGAGTCCATTTAAAGAGCACTGCTTGTACTGTAGTTTAAAATGTTAGGGACCCAGCAGACACATCTAAAACATTTCAATGGAAACACTCTAAATGAGCCCAGTGGCTCTTTGGTGCATTCAGACGCATGAGAATGACTATGTGCCAGTTCACCAGCTGCACAACCTCACACTGAGCATCTGCACGTACCTGTTTAATGTGAGTTATTACAGCAAGCTGTTTCAGCAGTGTTCAGTTATGTACAGAAATATTAAAGCAATTTCATTTTCTTAACAAGCTCCTTTTTGACTTGACTTTAAAGAAATTAAGTAGAGCGGCACCTCTAAGAACAGTCAATTTCAAGTAATCATTCCTCACTCTGTGATTGTCGAAAGGAAAAGGTTTAGCACATTCTGTTTGGTCCATTGTTAAGAAAAAGGGATTATTTTATACATTTCTGTTTAAACCACATTCAGTGCCTGTCACAGCAGTCTTTCATTGTGGTTTGAATGTTTTTATTATTATTATTATTCATTTTTTTTTTTTAGTATTTAAAATTCTTTCTTTTTTTTATTACATGTATATGATAATTATATTGAATAAGATTCCAATAGAGGGAAGATGTGTTCAATCTGAAAGACAATGAAAACATCAGAATATCAATTCACAAGATTTAGAGAGAGAAATAAACCTAAAGGTCATTTTGCTCCCCCTCAGTACATCACAAATTTAAAATAACCAGTGAAAAGTAACTCTGTTATTTTATTCAGTTTAAGTCATTTCTGACGTATTTTCTACAGTGTTCACACTAAAAAAAAATCATTCCAAATGAGCCAGTTTTGTTTTAAGTGAAGCAGATTTTTACAGATATCCCATTCACAGTAGTGTAGAGAGCAGTAAACACTGCACAAGACCCTGTGAATCGGAACATAGTTAGTGATTTCTGTTTTCTGTCTGGCTGCTGTGTCCAGTGGATTCATTCCCAGTGGTCCTGGTCATTACTCATTTATTTGTTTTGTGACCAACATCCCATGCTGCATTAGTTTCTGTTAGCCATCCACAGTAGGATGTCATCAAATAATTATGCTCTGTTTTCCTTAAGCTGACTGTCATAGAATTCTTGTACATCAGTATGAAATGTTTCTTATGAGAGAATCAAGCAATTGCTTAAGTAATTACCTCTAATGTTATTCACTGCCATTTAAATGAGTTGTGGTGCTAGAATATGAATTGTGCCATTCATTGAGGGAAGACAGGAACCTAATATTTATTCATGCTTGTCCTCTGAAAGTTTTGGCTCAATAAATGAATACAGAGCAGCTTGGATTATTCATTTCACCTCTCGTGTTTCATGCCCTGTCAACCTAGGTGCAATTTACCTGATGACACACTAGAAAATTCAACTTATGGCCAACCATTTGCATATTACCTAAATGTTGTTTTTAAAAATGCAATGTACAAATATTTCTTCTAGTAGTCTTGTATGACTGTCTTCAGTGCTGCCAGATGAGAAAACAACCAACTTTTCTGAATAATATTGGCCTTCGTCTGAAGCTTTGCTGATATTTCAATCTACAATCTACAGTCTACAATTCAGTTTACGATTTTTACTGCTTTGATTCTTGTTTTTCCAGTTCAAATGTTGTGGGGGAACTGACTTCACGGACTGGCAGGTGAACATGTATCATAACTGCTCTGCTCCTGGTCCTCTAGCGTGTGCGGTGCCTTATACCTGTTGTCAGAGCAAGGTTTGTCTATAAATATGTTTTCATGTCAACCTACAGTTTACAGTGTCAACCTATACACACATGCTCACACCGCTCATTATGTCATGTTTGCTGTTTAACACAACTCCTACAACAAGACCCTAGGGAAAAATAAAAAATACTAAAATGTATTTGATACATTTATTTCATGCTAAATATACTACAAATACATTTACTGTACATGTTTATGTACTTAATAAAAATACCCTGCACTTGTACTTTTAGTATACCAAACTGGTATACTTGAAGTTTGCTTGCTAAATTAGAACAACTAATTTTGCACTTAATGCACTTTAATTGTGCTGAAGTCCAACTAAAGATATACTAAAGTACACTAAACAAAATTTTGTTATTAATATTGTTCACAAATCTATCTGAATCTGTGTTAGTGAGCACTTCTCCTTTGCCGAGATATCCTTCCAACTCACGGGTTTGGCATATCAGGATGCTGATTAGGCAGCATGATTATTGCACAGGTGTGCCTTAGGCTGGCCACAATAAAAGGCCACTCTAAAATGTGCAGTTTTACTGAATTGGGGGGTCCGTGTGTCTGAAAACCAGTCAGTATCTGGTGTGACCACCATTTGCCTCACGCAGTGCAACACATCTCCTTCGCATAGAGTTGATCAGGTTGTTGATTGTGGCCCGTGGAATGTTGGTCCACTCCTCTTCAATGGCTGTGCAAAGTTTCTGGATTTTGGCATTAACTGGAACACGCTGTTGTATACGCTGATCCAGAGCATCCCAAACATGCTCAATGGGTGAAATGTCCGGTGAGTATGCTGGCCATGCAAGAACTGTTTTTTTTTTTTTTTTTTTCAGCTTCCAGGAATTGTGTACAGATCCTTGCAACATGGGGCCGTGCATTATCATGCTGCAACATGAGGTGATGGTCATGGTTGAATGGCACAACAATGGGCCTCAGGATCTCGTTATGGTATCTCTATGCATTTAAAATTCCATCAATAAAATGCACCTGTGTTCACTGTCCATAACATACGCCTGCCCATACCATAACCCCGCCGCCACCATGTGTCTGTCATCTGACCTGTACAGTGAATACACCTCTCCAAAGTGCCAGACGCCATCGAATGTGAGCATTTGCCCACTCAAGTCAGTTACGACAATGAACTGCAGTCAGGTCGAGACCCCAATGAGGACGACGAGCATGCAGATGAGCTTCCCTAAGACGGTTTCTGACAGTTTGTGAAGAAATTCTTTGGTTATGCAAACCGATTGTTGCAGCAGCTGTCGGGGTGGCTGGTCTCAGACGATCTTGGACGTGAAGATGCTGGATGTGGAGGTACTGGGCTGGTGTGATTACACGTGGTCTGCGGTTGTGAGGCCAGTTGGATGTATTGCCAAATTCTCTGAAATGCCTTTGGAGATGGCTTATGGTAGAGAAATGAACATTCAGTTCACGGGAAACAGCTCTGGTGGACATTCCTGCAGTCAGCATGCCAATTGCACGCTCCCTCAAAATTTGCGACATCTGTGGCATTGTGCTGAGTGATTAAAACTGCACATTTTAGAGTGGCCTTTTATTGTGGCCAGCCTAAGGCACACCTGTGCAATGATCATGCTGTTTAATCATCATCTTGACATGCCACACCGGTGAGGTGGATAAATTATCACTAAAAACAATAAATACACACTAACAAAAAATAATACAGATAAATAAACAATATTTGAAAGAAAATAATATCTTTATTTACATAGAAAAAGTCTTAGATCTTTGAGTTCAGCTCATGAGGGCAAAAACAAAAGTGTTGCGTTTATAATTTTGTTCAGTGTATATTTGAGTGTGCTAAAGTGGAATTTGCAAGTACACTTCATGGAACACTTGAAATATCTTGCATTTAAAGACTAATATTATTTAAAGTTCATACAGTCCTCATCAATAGTGACATTAAAACACATTTTAGGCTTAATATTAAATGTACAATGTGCACAAGTAGTACTCTAAAGAAAGTTTAATTATAATTTTTATATCAGTAAGTCTCGAGCAATATGTCAGTAAATGTTAATATTTTTTAACTATACTTAGTATGAAATGTATTTTAAATATATAACTTTTTTACTAGGGGAGTCACATTTATATGACTCCAGTTTGTCATGAAGCACATGCACAATACCATTTTCATTGGAGTCAGTAAAGGTTTATTGGAGTCAATAAGAGTTTTTGTTTGTTTGTTTTTAAAGAAATTCATGCTTTAACTCAAAAGCAAAAACACATTAAATTGATCAACAATGACATTAAAGACTTCTTACCTTGTTACAAAAGATTTTAAATAAATGCTGTTGTTTTGGACTTTGTGTCCATCAAAGAACCCTTAAAAATATAATCACAGTTTCCACAAAAATATTAAACGGCACAAACGTTTTCAGCATGAGCAAAATCAAATCAACATATTAGAATGATTTCTGAAGGATCACGTGCCACTGAAAACTTGAGTAATGGCTGCTAAAAATTCAGCTTTGCTATCACAGGAATAAATTACACTTTAAAATATGTTAAAAACAACAAAAAGCAGCTGTTTTAAAAAAAGACACATCTTTCAAAAAAATACAAATAAAAATCTGGAGTACACATTAGATCCAATAGTCCTGTTAGCTCATTTTATTGCAGATTCCTCTTATCTACAGGATCTTTTTGCAAATGTTTCATAAACATTGCTGTATGTCTGTAAACTTTGACATAGTCGTTGCTGTCGGCTGTCGAATAACCTACATAAACCTTCTGTTAAAAAAATAAATAAACCTACAGTAGCATTTTTAAGTGTTAGCTCTTAAATTGAAAATTCTAAATTTAGATCATCCCTGGTTCACTTATCGGGAAACAAAAGCATTTATTTCTTTTGTGAGTCTTTCAAGAGGTTTCTGTTTGCTCACTTGAAAGGAAATCTAAAGGGAGAAAGGTTGGCAGATGCAAAGCATAAAAAAATAAATGGTCATTTTGTGTTTCTCAGCATTCCCCATTTTGTTTTGTCCCATTTAAGCTCTACTCATATCTGCTTTCAGTTTCACAAATAACAAATTTTACATGTGCAGAAACAATGACACTATATCCAGTGAACTGGGAAAGAACTTTGTCCACACATCATACTTTTGAAATGATGCATGAAGTGTTTCTCTTCTCAGGTTTTTCAGTTTTTATAATACCCAGTTACTTTGCTTTACTTTTGTTCATTTATGGAAAACGTTGAGCTCATAATGACCCTGCGTTATCTGGATCATTCCTGTGTTGTGTACATTTGAAATCTATAACTGTTGAAAGTGAATATTCTTGTTATATTTTAAGAAGTATGTCTATAAATGGGTACCAGACTTTCGAAAATATGCTCTGATGAAGCATTGAGTGATAGCTTGATGATTTACACAATGGCAATAGCATGAACAAGCTGTCTAACAGGATGGAAATAAAGAGCTAGAGCTAGCCATTGCCCAGTGAGGGGCTGAGAGTTCATTTACATGAGTATCAATTTAGGCTTGAATAATTGTGCTGCTTTTGTCGTGCCAAAAATAATGTCACTTCCTGGTGGAAGGGACCTGGCTTTTGTTAAGTCATAGATCACCTCGAAATGTTGATAATTCTGGTGATAAGACTAAAGTTAAGACTAAATGCATGAAAAGAATGCAAGCCCAGACATGCTGACAACCTTCTTTCTCTGTTGGAGAAAGCTGGTTCATGCACTGTTAAGACTAAAGCTTGCCCACATGAAAGATGTTTCTTCATGTGAAATGAAATGTCATTTGCATTGCAGAACTCATCCTCATGTAATTTTAAACCTGTGTGACCTGTTCTGGAACACAAAAGGAGATCATTTGATGAATGCTGGTTTCCAAACAAAATTAGATCTCATTCACTTTCATTGTAGAAAAAAATCTAAATAGGCCTATATTTTTTTTAATGTGTTCCCCAAATCTGAAATGTCTTAAAGTCCATTATATGACATATGATGGGGACGTGAAAATATGCTGCTTAACAGAAATTGACCCATCTGCAAGATATTGTTACACCATGTGCTGATAAAGATGGAAGCAATTTTTGTTTGTTTCTTGCACATTTATTTTCTTGTCATTCTCAACACAAGCCAGAGCATTCGTAACAAGACCCAGCTTGATATTACATTTACCTGAATATTAAAAGAGCCCATTTTTGGAGTTGCACAGGACAGTTAAAAAATAGGTCCTCTAAAGTGTGATACTAAAGCAGGTCTTACAGTGAAAAGGACATTCATTTTTCATTAGTTTTGGAAAAAGTACAGAGCCTGTTTGCTGACGTCCAGCTGTGTGCAGATTACCTATGGACAAGCATTACCTCATCACTACTTCAGTCTAAGACAAAGCAATGCTGCTGTCTATATATAAAGATTACATCAGAAAGATTTGTCTGAAATCAAATATCAGAATGTAATCTGAGGGCATTACCTTTAATTCCAATGAAATTATCTTAAATCCCACTCCATTAAGCTTGACGGAGATCAATTTGTTCTTTGTTGTTTCTTTGCTTCTAAAGCAGATTACAATATATGAAATCTTATATCACATAACCAGCTCAGTGTATGAAGAAATAAACTGTAGAATATTTTGGCAGATGCATCTTCCAAAAACAAAAATCCCAGTGCAAATCCAAATATATTGACATTTGATTCTCATCTTTGATTTGATTCTGCCACATTTTTTTTTTCTAAGTGATGAAGTATATTATCTTAAGGCATGGTGCCTAAAGGGGTTTTAATATCACAGTCATTTTGACTGAATTTCCTCAATATGCCTTAGTTGCAACAATGTCTGCTTATCGTCTTAGATACACAGTTGTTGCAAAATGAATGAAGATGTTGATAACGTATCTGCCTATTTGTTTGTAGACCTCATATTTAATAAAAATCACACATTGTTTAATGTCCTTAAGCTACAAAGGATTTTTTAAATTCTCTATCCATCCACACATCCATTTGTCTTTTTGGGTTGTCTCCTGATGTGTTTTCCAAATGTAAATTGTTCCTGTCATATTACACTGAAAACTCTACATATGGAACCTTTTCCATTTAAATGTAGTCACATTGATTTAAAGAGATGTTTCTCCCCCAAATTAAAATAATTTGCTCACCCTCATGTTGTTCCAAACCCTTGATTTTATTCATCTTTGAATCAAAGGTTAAAATATGGTTCATACAACCAAAACTTTAACGCTTCAAAAAGTTCATAAAGAGATCAGGAAAGAAACCCATATGAATCAAGCAGTTCAGTCCAACTTTTATGAAGAGACACTATCGCTTTGCTTTGTGAATAGATTTCATTTAAGTGTCTATTTACAAAGAAACATTTATCAATGTACAAACAGAGCACACTGACTGAAAGTTGCCTGAACTTTCAGTGACATAGAACTATCATAGACTATTATTTCATTAAATATGTTCATTTGGGTTTCAAAGACGAACTAAAGTCTTCTGAATTTGGAATGACATTAGGATGAGTAAATGATTTTAAATTAGTTTTTCAGTGACCTAACCATTTAAAAGTAATCAAAATATGTACAGTAACTCACAGAATGACTTAGCTTCATTTATAAAGCTTAGTAGTCTTATCACCACATTAGTTTAAAACTAAAACCTCTATAACTTAAAATGACAAAACAGGGATCAAAACTAGTGTAATGGAAACCTGTTATGTAGAGAGTAGGCTAGTCATTAATCAGCACCAAGATTAATTTCATACTTAAGATAAAGCGGGTTAGGAATGTTAAATGTCTTCCCCACAAGAGGTTTAGCTGTTTGCCAAATTGATACTTTTGCATAATCTCACAGCTGATGTGAGAAATCTAAGATAAAACCATTAGCTACTGTATGCATCTAGGTGTTTTACTTTTTTTTTTATAAAAAATATTAACGACTGCATTTGTTTGTGTATTACAGCATTCTGAAGTTGTTAATACTTTGTGTGGATACAAGGCCCTGGAAAAAGAGGTATGTGCCCTGATCACACCTCTTTGAATGAAGGAAGTTAACGTTCATCTTATAAGTGCATTCTGATCATTTAAAAGTGCTATGTGTCCTGTGTCGATCCACCTGGTATAAATGCATTCATTTGGAGGGGCCAAAGGTCTGATCATCTGAGAAAAGCAATGAGAACCACCTTTGAATTTTAACAGGCTGTGAGGATATGCAGCACATCAGATGAATGATGATCTACCTTCTAACTGCATCCAATTATCTGTCAATACGTTTTCAATCAATCACTTTATAACACTAGTTGTTAATGAGACATAAAGTGATGAAAGTTTTTTGACACTGCAGTGTAATAACATTTCTATTGCCTGACCTCTACCCACAGAGGCTAGAAAATACAGAGTTGATCTACATCCGTGGTTGCACTAATGCCGTCTTCATTTGGTTCATGGACAACTATAAAATCATGGCCGGACTTCTTCTGGGCATCTTGGTTCCTCAGGTAAGACTTGTGGTTATCAGTGAAGAAGATTCAGGTTGTCTGCATAAGACTTTTTAATAATACAAATTATCTACTTTACATAAAACATACATACCATTAAAAGTCTGTAAACTTGCCAATAACAAAAATGTCATTTTTCCTTGGCTATAAGAACCTTTCAAAGCATTTGATGAGTTCAAGATAAGAGTTGTGACTGCAATTACAGTAGTTTTAAATGGTTTTCACAGGGGGGTGGCCCGGTGGCTAGAGCCACTGCCCCTTTGCCCTTATCGGCTGAGGTGCCCCTCTTACAAGTCCCCCCATCACCCCAGCTCAAAGCTGTCTGTTACCGCTCCGCTAAAGATCCACTGATTCCACTTTTCTGCTCCGTGTCCCCCCCCACCACTCCGCAGCATAACTCGCACGCAATCTGTGTGCCCCTCTCTGGAGAGTGGAGACCACAGTCACTGAAGGTCCACATCAGTCAGTGGTTGATCGGCTGAATTAGTGATTAGTTGGTAGTTTGTTTGTTTTTGTTTTTGTCGATAATGACTCTAAAAGTGCTACAACTTCTACAAAATATTCATGTTCTTAAAATTATTACTCAAATTATTGTACCTGATCAGATCTAATATAGATAACACCAAATCTGCTGTTGTTGGCACACTTTGTAGATGAAAAAAAGCCTTTACAAAAAGAAGACAGAGAGAGAAAGAGCGAAGGGAGGCTGCTAAAGGCAGTTCAACATTGCAAACATGAATACAAAGCTCCAGCAAGCCAGCATGCAGATAAATCATCATATAGAATATTTAGCAGTTTGTCACACTTTAATTCTTGTTATTACTGTAAGTATATTTCCCATTATAATCACTTGTCTTGATACTAGTAGTCTAGAACACATCATATTTTATTAAACCAAATTAATAGTATGCCTATAAATAGTTAAAAATAAAATAGTATAAATGTTCTTAATTAGTTGTTTATTAGTATATAATATAGATTTATGCTTTAAAATATTAAATTAAATGTTTAATACCATGTTATTGCTGACAGGATACCACATTCGGTAAAGCAAATGCAAAAAAAAAAAAAAAAAAAAAAGAAAAAAAAGTGATATCATTCAACAATGCTCTTTCCTCCAAAACAGAGAAAACATCTTTCACCAACATCTACATATCTGTCTCTTTTAAAGTGTTTAGTGTATATAATGGGGTGGGGTTATTATAGCACAGTTCCCACCCAGACCACACTCATTTTCAAACCCTGGCTATGGCCATAGTGCCTTCCATTCCCCCAGTGTGTTTCTCCTTTTCATAGTCTGGCAGAAATTATGCGTGGTTCCAAAATACATGGTCACATGACAGTAAAAGTGTACAGTTGCCAAGATGCAGGGGGTGGGTCAACTTACCCACCGGCACAACTTACCCCACTCTCCCCTACTTCCATTGAAGATGAGGCAGAAGCAGGCTCAGAGAGTGAGGGAGAGCCCACTAATAAATCAAAACATCTACAATAAAGTCTGAAATTATTACAGAGTGTGCTATCTTCTCTTTTAATTGTATATTTGTAACAACTGGATAATTTGTATTAACAAGCACCCACCTTTCTTTTGCCACTGCCCCTCAAAATGTCTGTGCACAGCCCTGGTGGTGCAGGTTGTGGGAGGATTTTTTTTTTTGTCTCACTCAGACATGCATTTTTGCATTTAACCTCACAAAATTGGTAGTTCCCCAGCACTCAGTTTTTCTTAGAAAAGAATGTGAACAAAATTCTATTTAAATTTCACTTTAAATATAAAGTGAAATTGGATTTAATTGTGTAAATGTGCTATATTTAAAGTCTGTAATACATTATTATTATCATTACACATCAATACGTCCAAATTAAAAGCATAACTATTAATTAATCTCAAAAAGCGTTTTTGGAAATCCTATCATTAATATTCCTATATTTACTTAGAACCCCCCCCCCCCCCCCCCCCCCCCAAAAAAAAGGCAATAATTTTTCTACTCAAAGACCAAGAATTTGATTTATGAGGATATTTCATCTATTCTGTATTCAAATTTCATCATTATCTGTGCCCACTCAGAAATTCAGTGTAATTAAGTACCCTTTTATAAAGTATCCTCTCATTAAGTGTTTTCCACACTGATTAAGAGGTGGTGGTGAGAGAGGCATGGTTTGAATGAATTTAAATATTTCTCAAAAGAGTACCATGAGTAGATGGGTTTTCAACAAATTAGCAGTCTAGAAATCTGATTCACTTTCAAAAAATCCCCTCTAATGTGCAGCTGTTTCTGTGTGTCCCCCCCCACACACACACTTTAACCGGTGTTAAAAAGGTGCCTTGATGCACTGAAAAACACCACAGCACAGTCACAGATGTAGATTATCATAATCACATACATTTTGAATACATTCTGTAGTAATTTAAATAATGCGGCAACTTTGATAATAACCCACCAACACAGAAAGCACATGCTCACCAAAAGTAATTTAAGTGTTTCTAAAGTCTCCAGTACATTAGAGGAGCTGGGAACATGGCTAAGTTTCTATTAGGTCACACAGTATCTGTAGGCTGTTTCACAGGAAATGAAGCCAGAAGATATAGAGCTGTGTCTGTGATAAGCACAGGTATTGTTTAGAAAGACTTTAATATAGCATTTCCAGCAATGACTTTAACATTCACATCGTATTGGATTGCAATGTTTCCATCTGATCGTTTTTCAGTCTGATTTGTGTGCATGTGTGCAAGTATGTTTATTCGAGTGGGAAGGAGCGGTGGGACTTTTTTTTTTTTTTTTTGCAAGAAAATTCTTGAAACCGATAAGCTTTCATAATTAGTTTCGTAGTTTTTTCACAGTTGGGGAAAGTCATTAGTCAGTCTGCCCACACTGTCAAACATCACAGTTGTTTATTACAAGATTTATATTACTGCACAATTTGTATAGCTGCAGTATGAAGTGTGCAGAAAGTTCACCCAAAAATAAAAATTAAGTCGTCATTTACCCACCCTTGTGATGTTCTAATGCTGTATGCCCTTCTTTATTTTTCAGACCACAAAAGGAGAAATTTAAAGAAATGTCCCACACACACTCTTCCATTTAATGGCAGTGAATAGCGACCAGCATCAAGCTTTTAAAAAAGATGCAAGAAGTATCACAGAATGATCTCGACTTATCTAGTAAAAGTATGTAAGTTGCGAGAGTTGAATATCTCCAGACTGGAACTTGATTGTCATGAATGACAGTTGACAGATAGCAACGCATTCATTTGTTGTGATGAACACAACAGATATATTTACCTAAGTGAAGAGAGTAGATAGATTTTGTCACGCTTTTATTAATTTTGATTGTGTGAACAGCTGTGCTAATAGAGTCTCATGACTGTGACGGCCAAAGTCAGGATTTTCATTAAATAATATATAACATTTTGTTTTGTTTTTCACCAAACCCTATCGTATACCCCAGAAAACATGGAGTTTATGACACGTGTCGCATGGGATCATTCTGTGATACTTTTGCATCGTATTTTAAGCTTGATGGTGGTCGCCATTCACTGCTATATGGACGAGCATGAACGAGACATTTTTCTTTGATTCAAAATTCTAATACTCTTTTTACAAATACCTTACAACCCAAGCCACACCTTATGTAAACCTCAGTAAACTGCTCTAGTTTGGTCATAAGTATTGAAGTACATGGTATCATTGTATCGAAAATAAAAGAACAGCTTGAGCCTCAAAGAAGGACTGTTGAAAGATATGCATCTGAAAAGGGATTGAAAGCCATTGTATGCAAAATGAATGGAGAATGTTTCAGACCACTGGCAATATGGCCAGGCCAGACCATTTCACCAAATTCACCCCAAGAGCAAATGCATCAGGAAGTCCCAAAGAACCTCAGGGTGCCTTCAATAGATTTGCATGCAGCTCTGGCAACAGTTAATGAGAGTGTGCATCAGGCAACCATTAAAAAAAACAAGCTGCACAAATGGCCATCTGTTGAGGGTTTTGGAAGGGCAGAGTCACCGTCCAGATCTCAATCCAGTTGTAATGCTGTGGGGTGCTTCCACTTAAGAAAGCTTTGTTGTCTAAAAGTAAATGTAATATTTTTATTTTTTTAGTTTTTTGGTGTGATCTTTACCTGGCTTTATATCACTCGTGTGGAAGATGCCATCGAGGAGTATGGACACTATATGGATGGTCTGCTGGACGGCGGAACCCAGAAGACCAAGTACCAAAGCAAGTGGGCCAAATGCTGCAAATGCATGCCTTTAATTGACTGAGTGCAAACTCCTAAAAAGCCTTAAATTGGAAGGAAAAAATATTTATGCAGATACTATCATGTGCTGTGGGTGAAATTAACTGTTTGTAGCTCTGCAAAACTCAACCATGCTGTTACTTTTGTAATATCAGCCACAGACACACTGATGCAAGCAATTTTTGTACTGTCAATATCGTTTTCACAGTTACTCCCGGGATTCATTATTTGATCTGTCAGCTGAAAATGGGTAGTTTCAGTGTCAAAATTTACCGATGCTAGGACTGACCTTCTGTCTCAGGACTAAATCAGATCTGAAGCAGTGTGTCATGTTGACAGAGTCAGAATGCCTTTAGATTTAACACAGCTTAGTTGTGTTTGACAGGGAAACTGATTTGAAAATTGGCACCCTGTCAGTCTCAGGTAAGTCAAGGTTTCTTTTTCCAGTGCAAACAGTGTTCTCTTCTCTTAAGTGGACTTCTACCATTAAAGTCTACGAAAACGGCATTGTCTAAGATGAGTAATAGTATAAATCCTGTGTAAAAGCTCTGTAAATCCAATCCTTTAGTTCACCATATTTGCGGTAAAATGGGCTGTTCCTCTTAATTTTAATAAAATACTGCTTATTATGAGCTGATTATTTTGTAATCTGGGAATTTTAATGTCTATTGTTTACGTTGTGCTTCTCATGATATTTTTATTTTTTCTAGATTCTTTTTCAAACTCAACATATTTCTGTCAGAGCTGCGTGTCTTCTATATCTTTTAAAGTATTTTTTCCACTTTCTCTTTTTTTGTTGCCAAATGGTGATGGTTTTTATATTCTTCTCTATTCTGTTGTCAGCTGTGTCTTTAAGCACAAAAATAATTCAAGTTAACTGCATATCTTGACCTGTTTTTTTTTTTTACAATAAATACATAAGATGGATGTTTCTTGTCATCAAATGATGGCATATTTATTTAAATGCACAAAATATTGCATTCATATGTCATTTTTCATTGAAAGATATTGCAAACAAGCAGGTTGAAGTGAATAATATTAAGCCTTAACGTTTTTCTGTTCTTTTTAAAATGTGATTTCAATGACTGTCTTGACCTGACTGTTAAAGCTTGAGTATTGCCCTGAGCACGGTGAGTGTCCTGCTGAATGAATGAATAAATGATGTTTACAGAGCTGTGTTCTGCTGCTTCAGTGGGTCTTCTTATCTGTTCTCTGTCATGCTGGTTGTTGTGTTTGCAGGGGGACTGTGGCACTCTCAATATTGCACTTTAGACATGGTCTGGTATCATCAATATGTGGCAGAAGTGTTTTACCCTCTTATTTGTTCCATTTCCTTTATCTCTTTTAAACAGTAAACAAATTCAGTCACTGTTTTTATAATAAGTTCCACAGGTTTTGATAAAGTATGTTTGATGTCTCATTAATGCTTGTGACTGGGCATCCTTTCAGTTTCATAACTTTTACAAATATGAAAAGGAGGATCAGTTTGGTCTTTACAACATTTTATGTACCTATAAATATGATCATAAAATATGATAATGTATAAAGAAATGGCATGTATTATAGCTCATATTCATAAATTGAGTTAGATTACAGCTTCCTCAATAATTTCTCCCCATTTTGCCTAATAGGATAGAACATCAAGCCGAGCTCTGTACCAGATTTACCATAAAAAGTTTTTTTTTTTAAATAAATGTTCCTGAATGTCAAAACTGGAAGAAATCAAATGGGTTCTTGCAGTCATCTCAACACATCATCTTATGTGCCTCTTGATTTTTGGTTTGGCAAAAGGAGGAGTGATGAAGACCACTGCAGTGGCTGCAATCACAAACCACTGAAGGTTGAAGTTCTGATCTGATCACTGTGAGGAGGTACGTTAAAATCAGTCACACTTGCATACATTTCATTAAAGAAAAGTGCCTTTTTGATAGGCTGCTTCTATTGCATGTGAATGAAACTTTTAAGTTCTCATGTGCAGTGAAAAGAGGCTTTAAGCATTTACCTACAAAATGTAAAAATGCTCTTTGCTGTTGCACTGTACACATACTATAAAATTCTGATTTTTTTTTCTGTCATATGTGCTTATATGGGCTCCTTTTGTTGTCCTTTTGGGTTTCTAAGTGTCGTTTTTTTGGAAAGACATCTAAATTTATCTTGAAAAAAGCTTGCAGAAAATACAGATTTTTGAGAATCACCCTTTAATCTTTTGGTTTACTTTGCTGGATATAGCAAATGATGACAAAATAAACATTTGAAACCAAATAAATGGTCTATGGTAAATTTCATGGTAACACGTCCTTGGAGGAAACCTAAAATCAACGACTCTATATGCAGTTGCTGCTTTATTGGGTTTTTGTGTTTGTTTTTCATATGGTTTGCTATGCATTTAGAGTGCTTCATGCTAATAAAATCATCATGACCTCTTCTTACCTCTTTGTGTCTGTGGACTCATGGGAATGTTTATAGGAGTAATGTCAACCCATCATCCAAATTCAAATCATCCTAATTAGATTAAAGACAGCTTCTTATTGACAAGGAGCTCATCCGTCCTTAGTGCTCCCCTGTTGTTTACTAGTATATAATTTAGCTTCCTCTCCAGGCTACAGGAAATATGAATCACCCTCCACCCCTTTAGCTTCTACAAATCAAGCAGTCATTTGCCCACGAGTCCTGTGAGGTGTTGTATGTATATGATTGGCAGTCTTTAGTGGAGACTGTAACAACTTGGGACCTTCTAAATGTGACCACAAACTACCTCATTTTCATTAGGTCAGAAAATTGTGCACTTTCATGCTGTGCTCTAGGAATATGTAAAAGACAAAATGTATTACGATGCCAGCCCACATTCTCCAGCAGGAGGTCTTTATTTATTTAATAAGCTGAGGTCTTTCCTCATTTGAGCGTGTTCTTTAAATAGAAGAGATCATAATTACCTCCTTGGGCTCAGTTAATAATGAAGTAGAAGAGGACTGTAGGTCTTGCTGTCTACAGCCCTCGCTGATCTAAAAGAGGCTTTCTTGGACTCATTTATCATGTCCCTTGGCAGACGAATTAGAGTATTACTCAATATTAGTATCTGTGCACACACAAATCCTTTTGAGATATACATTTCAGGTCATTGTCATAATAACTGATGTCTAAGATCAAAAATCATCACTGTGCTGTCTTGAATTCTGAACACACAAAATGTCAGTACGCCTACTATAAGTTAACTGACCTTCCCTTTCCCTGTAGTTATAAATGTTACACCAGCCTGCCACCATTTCATGTTGTGCACAGAAACTATGAATATTAAACAACAAGAACATCTTTAAACTTTGACTATTTCACAGAAGCTTCACACCGGTCGAGTGCCTCTATGGCAAATACCTTCTTCCCAAGGGTATGGAAAGACAAAATATGCACTCATTATACTGATGTGAAAGATCAACGCTATTTTTAACCAACCGAAATCCTTTAGCGAGAATTGTGCCGAGGGAGTGCCGAGGAGCCAGCAGTTAATCAAATGTTGTTGCCTGGTTAAATGTCTGAAGAACCCTTCAAACTCAATCAGATGTGATTTCCTATTCATGGCATTGCTGATGATTCTTGGTCCCGTGCCTGTGGCTTCTTTTGAATTACTTGGCGCCTCTGAACCGATGTCAAGTGTCATGAAAGATGCAACCAAATCCAACAAGGCCATTGGATTCTGTTCAACGGCTAGATTCCAAGAACCACAAAGAATCCAGTTTGATGGTTCTTGTGATTTTCACAGGAAGGCATCAATGCTGAAGGCTTGTGTGATAATGAAAACCCTCTTCACCCTTCATAATGATGGCTGTGGACTACTTTTACAGTACATAATGTAGATTTGTTACATTGCATAAAATAACTACTAGATGGAAAGCTAAAGTGTGTAATTACATGTAAATTTTGAGGCGTGTCATTTTTAAAGGGTTAGTTCACCCAAAAATGAAATTTACCCCATGTTTTACTCACCCTCAAGGCATCCTAGGTGTGTATGACTTTCTTCTTTCAGATGATAATATAACACCAATTTGATTCGTCTGAAAGAAGAAAGTCATATACACCTACAATGCCTTGAGGGTGAGTAAAACATGGACTAATTTTAATTTTTGGGTGAACTAACCCTTTTAATGTTTGAAACGTCTCATGAAGGGTGTTGAAGCTCCTACACACAAAAATAATGGTTCCAAAAGAGTTTTTTTTTTTTTTTTTTTTTACAGCAGTGCCATAGAAGAACCATTTTCAGTTCTCCAAAGAGCTCTGAAGACACATTAAAATAACTTTTTTTCACTTTTTTTTTCTTAGTGTGAAGAACATTTTAAAAATCTAAAGAATATTTTCCTGCTATAAAACCATTTAGAAAGGATTCTATGGATCTAAAGATTCTTTGTGGAACCATCAATGTCAACAAAGAATCTTTATTTTTAAGGAGACACTATACTGCCTTGTATACCTGGTATACAATATAAAAAAAGTTGATGTAACTAAATAAACCCACTGTTTATTAACAAATTTTGAATATTTCTTTGATTGTTTATGCTGGAAGTCCTTGGAATTGGTGGAAGCCATCCAAGATATTATTCAAACATATTTGATTACTACATACTGTAGTGAATGAGTGCCATGGAACTTTTATTGGTGGCTATTATTTCGGGTTGGTTTAATCTACAGTGAGCATATTTAAATACACTCCCTGCCATATTATCACACTCAGTGTATACATATAAGCGTTTGATTTGAAAGGCATGAATGCAACTATTCAAAATCCCAAAGGAGTTTTACTAACTGTATGAGTTTAATGCAAAGCACTTGAAGACAATGAATAGTATGAAAGCTCTTCACTGCCACTTGCCCTCTCATCACAACATACTTTAGCTTCATGCTTTCAGGAGAATTACAAGTACAAAATCCACTTATGAAGACTTCAGTCAAGTCTGAAGTGGATGTTTATTTTAAATTAAAGGCAGAAAATGTAGATGAAGTAATTGAAGAAGTAATGATGTGATGGAGATTAATTAATGATGATTTAGCAAGACTGACCCAATGATTCATGCCTGTTTGTGACCGTTCCTGCTTCAAATTATGAAAAAAAGTGTATCTTAGTTTAATTGAGGAAAGACCACTTCACCACTAATAATAAAGTATTATTGCAAGATCCAAATTGATAGAATTGATA
This sequence comes from Cyprinus carpio, assembly GCF_018340385.1. Classification (NCBI taxonomy): domain Eukaryota; kingdom Metazoa; phylum Chordata; class Actinopteri; order Cypriniformes; family Cyprinidae; genus Cyprinus; species Cyprinus carpio. The sequence goes on along the minus strand of NC_056609.1, from coordinate 15,818,746 downwards.
GAAAGACCAAATGAATGCAGTTTGATTTTTTTATTCTCTCTTTTTGGAAGACACTGCCATCTTCTGGTTAAAGATAAGGCATAGAAGGAGAGGGATTTTAGTACTGCAAAGTCATTGAATAAAATAATGGCATTTTATTCACTTTATTTATTTAAAAAAAGACTGAATACAGGTTATGTTGTATAGGTACAAGATCAGATTTGTTGTCCTCATTCTGAGAATTTCCCACCTTTTCGGTCTAATTTTGGCACATCGAACACAAGTAGTAACAGTAGAACACAATTTGGGGTTAGTAAGAGTTTTCGAAAGTCTCTTATGTACAGTCGTGGCCAAAAGTTTTGAGAATTACATAAATATTGGAAATTGGAAAAGTTGCTGCTTAAGTTTTTATAATAGCAATTTGCATATACTCCAGAATGTTCTGAAGAGTGATCAGATGAATTGCATAGTCCTTCTTTGCCATGAAAATTAACTTAATCCCAAAAAAACCTTTGCATTTCATTGCTGTCATTAAAGGACCTGCTGAGATCATTTCAGTAATCATCTTGTTAACTCAGGTGAGAATGTTGACGAGCACAAGGCTGGAGATCATTATGTCAGGCTGATTGGGTTAGAATGGCAGACTTGACATGTTAAAAGGAGGGTGATGCTTGAAATCATTGTTCTTCCATTGTTAACCATGGTGACCTGCAAAGAAACGCGTGCAGCCATCATTGCGTTGCATAAAAATGGCTTCACAGGCAAGTATATTGTGGCTACTAAGATTGCACCTAAATCAACAATTTATAGGTTCATCAAGAACTTCAAGGAAAGAGGTTCAATTCTTGTAAAGAAGGCTTCAGGGCATCCAAGAAAGTCCAGCAAGCGCCAGGATCGTCTCCTAAAGAGGATTCAGCTGCGGGATCGGAGTGCCACCAGTGCAGAGCTTGCTCAGGAATGGCAGCAGGCAGGTGTGAGCGCATCTGCACGCACAGTGAGGCGAAGACTTTTGGAAGATGGCCTGCTGTCAAGAAGGGCAGCAAAGAAGCCACTTCTCTCCAAAAAAAACATCAGGGACAGATTGATCTTCTGCAGAAAGTATAGTGAATGGACTGCTGAGGACTGGGGCAAAGTCATATTCTCAGATGAAGCCCCTTTCCGATTTCTTTGGGGCATCTGGAAAAAGGCTTGTCCGGAGAAGAAAAGGTGAGCGCTACCATCAGTCCTGTGTCATGCCAACAGTAAAGCATCCTGACACCATTCATGTGTGGGGTTGCTTCTCATCCAAGGGAGTGGGCTCACTCACAATTCTGCCCAAAAAACCCAGCCATGAATAAAGAATGGTACCAAAACACCCTCCAACAGCAACTTCTTCCAACAACCCAACAACAGTTTGGTGAAGAACAATGCATTTTCCAGCACGATGGAGCACCGTGCCATAAGGCAAAAGTGATAACTAAGTGGCTCGGGGACCAGAATGTTGAAATTTTGGGTCCATGGCCTGGAAACTCAATGAGAACTTGTGGTCAATCCTCAAGAGGTGGGTGGACAAACAAAAACCCACTAATTCTGACAAACTCCAAGAAGTTATTATGAAAGAATGGGTTGCTATCAGTCAGGATTTGGCCCAGAAGTTGATTGAGAGCATGCCCAGTCGAATCGCAGAGGTCCTGAAAAAGAAGGGCCAACACTGCAAATACTGACTCTTTGCATAAATGTCATGTAATTGTCGATAAAAGCCTTTGAAACGTATGATGTGCTTGTAATTATATTTCAGTACATCACAGAAACAACTGAAACAAAGATCTAAAAGCAGTTTAGCAGCAAACTTTTTGAAAACTAATATTTATGTTATTCTCAAAACTTTTGGCCACGACTGTACACCAAGGCTGCATTTATTTGATTACAAATACAGTAATATATATATATATATATATGAAAAAAATATATATATATATATATATATATTTACATACTTACATAGTAGCTAAATGTGTACATAGTGTGTAACCACAGTGTAAGTACACATTGGTACATAGTATCTACAGCTCTAATGTTTGTGTAACTACACATATGTAACAAACCACTGAATGGTATGTGTAAATACAAATGTGTAACAGGACATTGGTAACAACACTTTTTGGTAAATAAAGTGTTACACTCTATATTAGATTTATCATGTAATTACTCTGATGTTACACAGCAGCTGCCAGTAAGTTTTATATATAAATTGTAGTTGGTGTCCAGAATGTTACACTTTATATTAAGTGGACAGTTTCTGAGGAATTACCATGTAAGTACACTTGTATTACAGTGGTGCACCAACTCCTCCCACTTTACATATCCCTAAACCCACTCATCTCCACCCCCTGGATCAAATGGTTCCAATTACTCTTATACATATTGTTGTTACAAAATCTAGTTATATATCCGGTTACACATTTGTACTTACACAAACCATTCGGAGGGTTGTTACATGTGTGTAGTTACAGAAATATTACAGCTGTAGATACTATGTACTAATATATACTTACACTGTGGTTACATACTATGTACACATGTAGTTACTTTGTATGTAAGTACACAGGTATTAGGGACACAATATAAAGTGGGACCCAATTTAAAATGACAGTTTTCTATTTGTAAATATTTTACAATGCTATTTATTCCTGCAATGGCAAACCTGATTTTTTTTTAGCAGTCTTCAGTTTTACATGATCCTTCAGAATTATCATTCTGATATGCTGATTTGGTGCTCAGGGAACATTTCATATTATTAACAGTATTACAGTTATGCTGCTTCAGATGTGTTTAATTAGAGTTGGTGCTAAACACTCCAAGAACACTCTTAAAAATAAAGGTGCTTCAAAAGGTTCTTGGTTCCACAAAGAACCATTCAGTCAAAGTTTCTTTAAAATACCACCTCTTTCTTACCTTTTTATAATCCAAAGAACCTTCTTTCGCCACAAAGAACCTTTTGTGAAACAGAAAGGTTCTTAAGATGTAAAAGGTTCTTTATGGAACCATTTAGACAAAAAGGTTTTTCTATGGCATCATAAAGCATCATAAATTTCTTTTAACAATAGTGTATATTCATTATTTTCTCTAAAATGTGCATTAAACAAAATCATCACACAAAATGCAGCTGTAATATGCATTGTACATAATACTTAGTGGTATGCCTGTCACATTCATGCTTCTTACTCTTGCAGTGCAGCATCATTCAGAATTCCACTTCCTGAGAAGCCTGCGGCTCCACACTTATTGGCTGGCAAGTATGCTCACATGTCCCGCCCCCTCTGTTTGACCGCCTCTGCTACCCTGCACCCAATACACTCAGCTGTTCCAGCGAGAGACATCTCCTCCCAACTGCCTGCTAATGCAGCAAATGGTTGCACCTCATCTAATCAGCTTTCCCACCCCAATAGTGCCAGAAGAACACCAGCACAGGGTGTAGACTTAACAGGGGTAAGTGTGTGTTATTATGTTGCTGCAGCACCACTGAGTGATTCAGTTACATTTTAAAGCAGAAGTAAGTGCCTAAGCAAGATGACAAAGCATGAGATGTTTTAATTCATGTTGTTATCAGCTCTACATGTTTACAGCACTGAAATCTTAAGGTGTTTTGTCTGCTCAGTACGAATGTGCATACATTTCCTTCCATGTGAGGCGGGAGAGTGGTGCAGGAAATCAGAGTCATATGATAGCCAGATCCTGATCAGCAGAAAACAACAGAAACATGTTGAGTTTGTGAACGAGTCTGGATGTAGGTCATCAACTGTGTGCAGCCGTCGGCTTTTATTTTCTGCAATTTCTGTTAGTTACAAATAAATGACAATAGGTATGCTATTAGTTCAGTTAGACACAAGTAAGTGATGTTTAAGTGTTAACCACCCTTGTATGTCTGTATGTGTTCAGTGTATTCAGGGCTCACTGAGAAACAAGACGTTCATCTTCAGTCTTCACCCTGAAAGGGGTTGTGGAGCAGCAGTCATGTATTCCCCTCAGAGCCTCCACCGGTGGGGCATCACCCATAGCGAAAGTATGGAGCGTTTGGCCTACAGTCAAGGTAAGCTTCTAGAACTTCATATACTAAGTTAAACAATGCAAATTATATAAGCTGTAGTTGTTTGGAACTGCAGACCCAACCCATTGTACCTAGCAAGGTTACACCCATAGACTGTATAAAAACAGGTTACACCCTACTTTACAAGGAGAATAATCCTGATCAGCTCCAGTGAGGTGGTTGTCATCAGAGGTTATTAGTGTTTATTTTAAAGCACAAGTTTAAATTCCTCAGTGTCAGAACTGTTAGTTCAAAAAGAAGTTACTTTTAATTTAATTAACTCAAAATTATAGTGGGGATTGTGATTGATCCCAGTGACTTGAACCTTTTTCATAAAGTTAAGCCCCGTTTACACCAAGAACGATAAGATAGCGATTTTAGCGTCCACAACAGCGGTCGATATCGTCTGTTTATTCTAAGCCTGCCGATTTATATATTATATAATAATTTAATAAATATTAAGTGCTAAGGCTGTTAACCCGTGATTATGTCATAATTTTCTAAATGAAATATTTAATAGTTCTGGACAATGTTCCATGCAAGCGGTAGAGGGTAGTATATTCATACTCTTCCACCGAATCACGTATTTTTTAATGTTATGACACCACCCCTTTGCTGCAGACCGATCGTGCAGGAGTGCTCGGGTGTAAACAAATCTACAGTCTAGCCATTTGTACGCAAAAGATATCATGGTCATATGAATGGAAAACACACGTCGCGTTTGGGGCGTTGACATCACAAGGGAAAGCGCCTGAATTACGTCGTTAACTGTTTATCAATGCCGCTCAACACATCACCACCGTGGTGGTTAGGTGAAGCGTTATCCTAAACTGTAGGATATTCTCGTTAACGATGGCGACACCTGCAGAACAGGACCTTGTGTTGGCAGAAGCAGAGAACAACAAAGAGAGAGCGCAAATGTTCGGCATCCTAAGATTGCAGGAGGATAAGTCGGCCGCCGGTGAGAAAGCGAGCAGCGCAGCCATGAAATCTGGAGACGGGAGATGGCAGGCGCCCATATTCGCATTAGCTAGAAAAGCGTCAGAAACCTTCTCGGGCGGCATTCACGTCTTGCCTAAAGTGCCAGAGCCCAAAATGTCACCTTTTTCCGAAGAATGGGGTGCCAAAGGTAGGTTATGGATAAGATTAAAGCCTGTGGCTGAAGTCGGCATTCAGTTGTTCAGATGCAGATCCTGCGTTTATGGCAAGCCGTTTTAACATTGTTTGCTTAAAACTGTTTTGTGTACAGTACTTAATTTAAATGATTAGTACAATGTATATATACACTGATTAAAATCTATTTAGTTAGTTGTCTTAAGTATTATATATCCCATTGCTACTAGTCAGCATCCCAATAGTGTGTGAAGTAGGCTAACTAGTCCATTATTACTGGTAACAAATTGCGCCTTTTTCCACTGAATTAAATTTGGATCTGTGCGGTTATGTATCAGCTGTTCACTTCTGATTAGAAGGCCTATGTAAATACAATTGTTGCTAATAGCTATTCCATTTTTACTAGTAAGAGATACTGCTACTATATTGTTTAGTTACCTCTCACTATTTAAATAGTCATGTGTTCTGATTGTTACTAGTAACGTTTTTAATCTCACTAGTGAGATTTTTAATTGAATTGTAAAGTATACATTCAGACTAATGATAACAAAAAAACAACCAAAAAGCAAATGTTTGAAATTACTGAAACAGTGCCTAGGAGATAAAGAATAAATATGATTATGTAATAATCAGTCATGAAATTTACCAGTTGTGTACTAAACAATACTTGCTGGTAATTACTAGTAACAGTTACAGAAATACATAGTAGTTATATTGGTTTTAAGAAATTTATTGAAATGGCTTGCCATACAACATTTTCTGCATGATGTCATAGTGGTATGATGTCATGAAGTGTGTGCCTTGTTGGTTTGTATTCATTTGTGCATCTAATATATCTTGGTGTTTTAAGACTACAAAGCACCAGTTCATTCATACAGTTACTGTAAAAAATGTATTTTACTGATGAGATAGGCCTATCAGCCAAATTAGCATGCTGTTGGTTTTTCATGATCGGTGTTTACCCCCCTCCCATGATCATGACAAATGACCAAACTGATGGTTTATTAATTTAATAATAACATTCTGATAGAATAATAACAGTCTGATAGAATAAGGCTTCATTCACATAATAATATCCAAATAAATTGGAAATGGGAACCAACCGACATAAGTAGGAAGTAGATAACTACAGTGTCAGTATTGGTTGACAGAGCATGTCTGAATATGTTTGCATAAGAATTATTGATAAGCCAGATGATGAAAACAAAGTCCAATATATCACTGACAATACAAAACTGATAAGGATATAATTTTGATTTGTTGAAACACAAAACAAAAAAGTGAAATGCTGCTGTTAAGGACTGGTGAATGACACTACAGTCAAAACCAGTGAAAGTGCTTTAAGGGTTTGTTAAATTTTAAACACAGCCATGCAAAGTGTGGTCACATGTTAGTTCTAAAGAAACAGCCAAAGGTTAAAGCACTGTGATGAGTTGCGCTTGTTATTTATAATTGTCATGTCCTTCTATCATAATAGTGCTATAATTTTTGGATAAATTAGTCTGTGGGCTTTGTGTCTTTCAGCATTTCGAGATCCTATGGCAATGGAACGAGCAAATTTGCTTAATATGGCAAAGCTTAGCATCAAAGGCCTGATCGAGTCGGCTCTGAGCTTTGGACGAACTCTGGACTCTGACTATCCGCCTCTGCAACAGTTCTTTGTTGTCATGGAGCACTGCCTAAAACACGGTCTCAAAGGTACGATATGTTCAGCTATCACCGAACAGCCAGCCACAGAGAACCATCTGTTAACCACAACTATTATACACAACATCATAATGATTTAAAATCTTTATATGCTTGCTTTTTGGTAAAATATCTGATTTAGTGTTAAACATTCTCTGTTACCAATATTTCTTTTTTTATAAAACCTATAGGCCTATGTTAGTGTTATTCTTAGGCACCAGAGAGATAGCAGCCACTGTTATGCCATGTTTATGTATTATAGAAAAAAAGAAAACAAGGAAATGCTTTTCTGTTCATTCTCAGATGACAGATCATCTGAAGTTCTTGTCCAGTGAACCAGTGCTGCAACAAAATTTGAATACTATTTTGAGTGTTTCATCAAAGCTTTTGCATACTCTATAACATATTGTGACACTGAGTTGCTTAACAAACATGTTTGTCTCCATCTCCCAGTGAAGAAATCTTTTCTTGGATACAACAAGTCGTTGTGGGGGCCTCTGGAGATGGTTGAGAAGCTCTGCCCAGAAGCAGGCGAAATTGCAGCCAGTGTACGAGACCTTCCTGGCCTTAAGTATGTTCAGTGCACAATGTTCAGCATTACAGTGTATTCACACTAAACATGAATTTAATTATCTGTGCGAGTAGATTACATACAAAGTCAATAGAAAGACGCGAATAGAGGCGGATTTGAGCCAGGCGACGCGAATGCAGCATATCCGCCTCAAGTTAAAAAATTTCAACTCGAGCGAAAAATTCGCCTGACGCGTTCCCGCGCAGGCCAAACAGCGAAGAGCTTATTGGCTCATCTGGTTGAATCAGAAAATGGAGGAGCGCATTGTAGCTGTTTGTGGGCACCCCGAAATTATATGATACAACTTCACTGAGTTTTATGCGCCTCTGTATGGTGCTGTGAACACACACACGTCTGCGTTTGGCTTTCCGGCATTTTTGGGACTTCCATAACAGATACAAAGCAGCGATCGTATTTATTCTCACCATTTATATTCGCAGGATGTTTTTCGCCTCACTCGTGCGAATAAAATATTGCTCGAGTGATGCGAAAAACATCCCGTGAAAAATTTAGAGCGAGGGACGCGATGGGCATATTTGCTTCGCGTTTGGTTTGAACACACCACTACTGTTACACTGATTACATTCCACACACACCTGTAGCATTTCAGTTTTTTTTATATCTTTCAAATGCTCAAAAAAATCTATCAAGCCCACTACTATATAAATATACAAATGCTTTCTCACAGTCATTCCTCAGTACAATAAGAAATGTGCCTTTCAGAATAGGGAAGTTCAAATTTCAGTTCTAGTTCCCTGACAAAACTGAAACTTGCAACTGCAAGAAGAGACTATTTCCAGAATCAAGCATATCACCATCTGTCTGTCTGTCACTATCTATCTATCTATCCATGATTTTTAAATCAAGCCGAACATGTCTGTACGTGTTTGTTAGGACACCTCTGGGCAGAGCCAGAGCATGGCTGAGACTGGCACTGATGCAGAAGAAATTAGCAGATTACCTACGTCTCCTCATCACCAGGAAAGATACTCTTAGGTTAGTATTTTCCCGTAATTCATTCTTTGTTCCTTTGTCACAACAGTGTATTAGTAATTAGAGAAGTGATAAGTTGTGTCCGAGACAAACTAGTGTTGTGTTTCCTGCTCAGGCCATCAGAGTGCAGTGAGCAGGGCTCACTAGAGAGTGTCGCCATCTAAAAAATTCTTTCTGCTTCTACTGACTGAGATTTAAATGTTTAAATTTAAATGTATAATTTCATATGCACTACCATTCAAAACTTTGTGGTCGCTATGACTTTTTAAATTATTTTGAAGTAAGTCACTTATGTTCACTAAGGCTGCATTTTTTTTGATAAACATTAAAGGGGTGCTATTATGCTCTATCACTTTTTCAACTTTAGTTAGTCTGTAATGTTGGTGTTTGAGCAGAAAAAAGATCTGCAAAGTTACAAAGCTCAAAGTCCACTTCAAAAGGAGATATTTTATTTAACAGAAATCACTCTTCAAAAACTACAACGAACGACTCGTTTGGACTACAATGCATATTTTCTGGGCTTTGTGATGTCACAAAGATCGACGAATGGGACGAGACCTGGTTGAGTGGCACTAGAGAAGACAACGAGTGTTCGGAGACGCGCTAGTTTTCCCAAGGCAGACTTAGAGTGGTTCCAGTCATCCGGGTTTAAATCGCACTCAAATTGATTTGAATTGACGTAATATTTATGGTAAGGGGCATGACATTTCCCGACCAGGCGCCGAGTGCTACCAATCACAACACAGACTGGTGCAGCTAACCAATCACAGCACGTTTCGTATTTCAGAAGGCGGGCCTTCATTTGATGCAGAAAGTATTCCAGCTGTTCCTGCCAGACTGGGGAGAGAGGTGTTCTTGTAATAATGTAAAATACGTGAAAATTATGTTTTTCGAACAACCTAGTATGAGAGCCTGTTCTAGTACACCCCCAAAACAAAATCAAGACCTTGTAAAAGAGCATAATAGGATCCCTTTAAAACAGTATTATTGTGAAGTATTATTACAGTTTAAAACATTTACATTTAGTCATTTAGCAGATGCTTTTATCCAAAGCGACTTACAAATGATGACAATAGAAGAAGCAATCAAAGCCAACAAAGGAGCAATAATATGCAAGTGCTATGACAAGTCTTGGTTAGACTAACACAGTATACGTAGCAAGGTTTTTTTAATAAAAGAATATATATAAAAAAACTGTTTTCGATTGTAATATATATTAAAATGTTATTTATTCCTGTGATGAAAGCAGAATTTTCAGCATCATTACTCCAGTCTTCGGTGTCACATGATCATTCAGAAATCATTCTAATATGCAGATTTGCTGTTCTAGAAACCTTTCTTATTATTATCAATGGAGAAATCAGTTGATCTACTTAATATTTTATTTTTTTGGAAATCATAACATTTTCTTTTTCAGGATTCTTTGATGAATAGAAAGTTCAAAAGAGCAGCATATAACTATTTATGTATTCACTTTTGGTCAATTTAATGCATTCTTGGTGAATAAAAGTATTCATTAAAAATTAAAATTTACTGACTCCAAATTTTCATCGGTTACTCTGCGACTATAATAAAGAGAATAGATATTACTTAAAAATGTAGTACCGTTGTGCATGCTGTCAAAAGGCATTTTTAAGGCTTTAGGAACACAATAGATTCTAAATAATGCAATTCTTTTACAATGGAAAATCGACACATTGCAATTTCATGGCTTGATCAATATGTGTCAAAGATATTTATGTATTTATAGACCATGTAGCTTCTTTTTTTAGACTGAATAAATGGAGCTATAATTTGGACAGTCATATAGAAGTGATCATATTTGGTAACATCCATATTTAAGCTACATCCATAGAAAATGGTATTTTTCTATCAAGCTAAAGTATTTATATTTTTTTGTTTTGATACTAATAAACCAGTGATAAATGTCAAAGCATTTGCGTGTGTGCTTTTGCAGTGAGTTCTATGAGAACTCGGCAGTGATGCTGGAGGAGGAGGGAGCCGTCATCGTTGGTCTCCTGGTGGGACTTAACGTCATAGATGCCAACTTATGTGTGAAGGGCGAGGACCTTGATACACAAGTATGAGCATTATGTATTGGCCATTTTTAATAATTTGCCGTGTGGCTTATATTTGAGAAATATTAATGCCTTGTATTGGAATCCGCAGGTTGGTGTAATAGACTTCTCCATGTACTTGAAGAATGACATCGATGACTACAGAAGTGAAGAAAGGTAGAAAGTATACTTGGTAGACAATAATTGATTACATTAAATCATTATAATTACCTTGATGTATTATGCTGTTTGAATAACCTCCATCATAAATTTGTTTTTAATAGAAATGGACAAATTGCAGCTATTCTGGATCAGAAGAACTATGTCGAAGAATTAAATAGGCAGCTGAAGTAAGCTCATGCTCTTTCTAAAGCTTTTGTGATATATTTAGGATGAGTGATTGTGGCTTTTAAAAACAGATTCATCTACCAAAGCACTTTAAAACTTTGATATGAGTGCTTATGAATTTTATCTAAAACTCTTATCTTGGTCAAAGTTCTACAGTTCAAGGCTTACAGGGACGTGTGGAGTCCTTAGAAAAATCCAACTCCAAACTCATCGAAGAGGTACTGTTTGATTTCAGAAGAATAAGTCTCCTCTGTGAAATAGATGTATTCTGTACTAACTTTTTGCTGTCATTTTTTTATTACAGTTGGCAATAGCAAAAAACAACATAATTAAATTACAAGAAGAGAACCACCAACTCAGAACAGAAAATTCAGTAATTCTTATGAAAGCACAGCAGCGTCTTGAGGTATTGCTGTGTGATTTTAATGTGTTTGTATACATCATACATCAGGCAGATAGTAGTTCATGCACACAAACTTATTATATAGTTCTAATAAACATTATATTATGTGTTCCTGAAGAACATTCTGCCAGTTTTTGTGATCCATTTGTTTAAATCAATAAAAATATTATAAATGTGTGAAAAAATTTTATCTGTAAGATACACAGTATTCAATATATACTATAATTGCTGTTTTTACTGTACTCTATTCAGATTGCAGATGGAGATTTGAACTGTGAGCTTGACACGTACAAGCAGTCAAGGCAGGGCCTGGATGAAATGTACAACGAGGCAAGACGCCAACTCAAAGAGGAATGTCAACTCAGGCAGGTCTGTGTTTATATAAAAAATTGATTGTGCAGTGGCACACTGACACTAAAAAGAGGTCAAACCTATTTTTGAATGTATCTGTGCTCGGATGTGGAGAACGAGCTGGTTGTGCATGTGAGCATGAAGCAGGAGATGGAAATGGCCATGAAACTGTTAGAAAAGGACATCCATGAAAAGCAAGACACTCTGATTGGACTTCGGCACCAATTAGATGAAGTTAAAGCCATCAATGTGGAGATGTACCAAAAAATGCAGGTAAAACATCTTTTTTATGACCTTTTCTACACAATTTGTGGTTAAAATACGCTGTAATCAATCGATTTATTCATCAATAGTCTTCAGATGACAACATGAGACAAAAAAATGACATGATCGCACGGTTGGAGGAGAAGACCAATCAGATAACAGCAACTATGAAACAACTAGAACAAAGGTGAGAAGCAGTTTCTAATTTATTTTGATTCATGTCGATCATAACGTTTAGTCATCATACTCCTGAAGTGCATTCAAAACATTTTCAGTCACTTTTGAGTGTTTCAAGTGTTTATTTGAATGAAATTAGAATATTTCGTTTAGCCTGATTCTAACCTTGTATTTATGTGATGTATATAAAAACTTTAAAAACATTTATGGCCAGTTCAAAGTTTAAGTAAGACTTTGTTTAATTTAAATTCAGCTTAATTCAGATTTTTGTTTCCAGAAAGTAGCATATACTACCATTTAAAAGTTGAGGTCAGTAAGATTTTTTTTCCCCAGCAAGGGCACCTTAAAATGATCAAAAGTGACATTTTCTAGAAAAATGATACAAAAAAAAATTATATTTCAAATAAATTCTGTTCTTTTGAACTTTCTACTTTTACTGTATTTTTTAACATATAGGCCTAAATGCACCTTTGTTAAGCCTAAGAGACTTTAAGAAACATTAAGAAACCTTACCGTTAGTGAACCAGTGTAAATGCATTTCAGGATATGATATCTGCTTTTCCAGGCTAAATCAAATTAGCATGCATTGATGGCATCCGAACCATCAGTGCTTTTGTTTCATCAGTAGAAGTGGTTTTCAGAGGGTCTAGAAGTGTCGGATACCTGATAGCACACAAAGGACTTTGCATGCATGTATTCTGAAGGCGCACTGAATGGCTTTCTCTCATCTAACCGCTCATCCTTTAGCATTTGTGTTATTTTCTTGTGGTGACGTGGTGCTGTCATGTCCACTTCTCTGTCCACACGAATCATCCTTCCCTTACTTCTCTGTTGATTTACCGCCATCGTATTTCTGATGTTTTATGACTGCACTGCTTAACAAGTTTTTGAAATTTGAAATTCACTGATATTTACATCCTCTTTCCCTTTTTGTTCCCCTTTTCATTTCTTTTTTTCTCATCTTCTCATCTTCTCCCTTCCTATAATTCCATTGTTTTCTTTATCAACAAAAAGCGACAAAGACCTACTCAGTCAGACAAGAACTCTTGCTATGTCGTTTGTAAAATGTGCTAGCACAGATACCGAGCACCAATACAAACTAGTCAAAGATATTTCCTTCTGATATTAAGATAAATTTGCTCTTTGTTACTTAACGCTAGTTGTGTGGCGATAAGCAGTGTTCTTAAAAGTGACGAGTTTATTATTCTTCACTCGCCCCTTTTTAAGTTTTATTTGATGATGGTTATTGTTTTTCCACATACTATTTAGTAAGCAAGTCTTTCTTGTGGTTCTATAGCATAAATATTTACCTGTAACATTTAACAGTCAAAGAAACCACAAATATGACATGTCTTTTATCACCGTCTTCAATAAATTTGATGTTTTCAACTACTCCTGGCTGTTTATTATTTGTCCAAAAAAACGTTAGAAAATCAAAGTAGCCTCGACCCTTATGAAATTGCCAACATATTTCAACTTTCTGGCTTTTCCCGCAGCGCAACATTTCTGTCGTCTGGCTCTGTAATTGTTCCCGCTCTATTGTGGCTGTTGAATTATGGCCATCTTTTTATTTTGTTTCCCATATGTTCCAATACATTCCCGCCCATCCCATTACATTCAGAGCCGTAGTTTTACCCAGTTGGTTTGAATTACACCAGATTGCAGGATGCCGAGAGGGAACGTGCCAGTGCTGAAGACGGGGTGCGCAAATTCAAGCAGGACTTCACAAACAAAGCTGACAGTCTCCAAAAGCAGATTGCCCAGAGAGAGAAGCAAATGTAAGTTTTGAAAAGGCTAGAATAGAATTTGAATTTTAGAATTTGTAACACAACATCTCATTAATGCTGGAGTGTAAAATAGGAAGTGGGTTTTAATTGACACTTTTTGTTTAGGATGCAGCTGGAAACTGATTTGAAAATAGAAAGGGACTGGCGGCAGACGTTACAGAATGAATTAGAAAGAGAACGAGAGACCATCGCCCAACTCACTGCTGAAGCACAGCAAATCAACGGACTCAAAAAAGTAAGATGAATTAATAATAACCATTAGCTCCACAATAAATCTATATGGGGACTAAGGTGCTTGTGTCACTTAATGTGCCTCTTCGTGGATACTTCTGTTTTGCTGAATGCCAAACATTCTTTATTGGGCTCTGATGTGTCTTTGTGTCCTTTCAGGAGTTTCACAGGTTGCAGGATGAGAATACGCAGCTGAAGGGCATTTGTGAGGAGCAGGAACAGGCGCTGGAGGAGCTGGGCTGCAAACTCAGCGAGTATGTATGATTTAAACATCAGTGTCATTTGGGAACCTTCAAATCATGTTATTTATTTACTCGTACAAATTTTTCTTATTCAGGTCGAAGTTGAAAATTGAAGATATAAAAGAAGCCAACAATGCACTTCAGGTTCGAAACATTGTTTGAGATAAACAAGAAAGTACCTGGAACATGTTTATAGAAGTGTGGCTTATAGATCAAAGTACCATTGGAAACCACCACAGTGTTTTTATTTTGTACTGTCAAATTTTAATCAACCTTGTGTAATTTAACATGTTCATATTAAACAGGGTGGACAGGTCTGGCTGAAGGACAAAGATGCTACGCACTGCAAACTTTGTGAGAAGGAATTTTCGATCTCCAGAAGAAAGGTCAGAACCAAAATGCTATTCTGTAATACACCGGTGTCACTATCACAGCTTGCTGTCAGTTGTCACACATTCACACTAATTCAACTACTCTAAATGAAGAAATTTACTGGCACAAGGAACGTACTGGATTTATGCACTTGAAAACATTTCCAAATAAGGATTAGATGACGCCTGAATATGATGCTCTGTACTCTTGAATTTGGCATGAAATTAAAAAAAAAAAATTCTAAATGCCTGTTATCCATCCTACTGTGAAGGATTCAGCCATACATGCTTAATTCTTTTGGGACCTCTTAATATTTAATCAAAATGTCATAACTTGATCATCCAGTGAAAGGACAGACTTCTTTCTGGTGACGTATGCCAGACTTCTCCAAACATTTAAGCTGTGTTCCAGTTCAGAGGCTGCATCCTATGAAGGCTGCATTCCAAGATTGAATGCATCACAGTGGCATGACAAATGTTGTCTAATTTCGAAGTCTCCTTCAAATGCGGCCTCAAATTGAGTCCTTTTATAAATCCTCATTTTGTACTTTGCTGGAATGCCACTTTATTGTGAATGCCTGTATGACAGTTAGTGAAAGCCAGATATTATGGTTTCTAAAATTTTAAATATGGATCGACACCTAGGATGGCGTGAGGGTGAGTAAATCATGGGGTCATTTTCCATTTTGGGTGAACTGTCCCTTTAAGAGTTAATAGTTAGTGTTAACCTACTAAATATCTAATGATACAAAAAAATAAACATTAAAAAAAATAAACATTTTAAAGTGGTTCAAATGTTGACATATCTTACCAAGATGTTGTTTTATTGGTAGTTTATTATTTTTATTAAGTATATAATGGACCAATGTGAACATATTTAGACAGATTGTAAACCCTGGTTTGTTTTCAGACTGTTTTCAAGTCCTTTTCAAGTGTTTTTGCTGCCAAATGCGGCTGTCACAGTTGCTAGGCGACAAGAACAATCTTCAGTAGGCTAGACTTTTCCATTTAACAACGTTGAGTTCAACATTTGTGGACTTCTTAGGATGCAGCCCCTGAATTGGGACATGGATATAGCGCAGCCCCTTTTCATACAATAAAGATGACATTCAGATCTGCCTCCATTCAATCAACAACTGACACATAGAACAAAACCCTGCATTAGATTTTTTTTGTTCGATTAATCATTTTGAAAATCCATCTGACTTTGATGTATGTCACAGTACAGGAAAAAACTACGTTACTACTCCTGTTTTATCATTAAAGGAGACCTTACTCTGAAAACTTCTGATTTATATATTTAACTCCAATGAAAAACAACTAAAAGGAAATTCCCCAGAGTAACTGTTTGGATGAATCCCAGAATATCAGTAGGGAAGATTCCACCGAGTCATTTTGAGTCCGATCCAAACCCCAAAAAAACAACAACAGGCCCTTTAATTAAAAGCTCTCTTACTTGTCTTTGTTTGAACAGCACCATTGCAGGAACTGTGGGGAGATCTTCTGCAATTCCTGCTCAGATAATGAGCTGCCGCTCCCCGCTTCACCCAAACCCGTGAGAGTCTGCGACACCTGCCACGCTCTGCTCCTCCAGCGCTGCTCCTCCAATGCCACGTAAGATGGCCAAAATCAACTTTAACTCAGACTGCGCTGTCCAGCATCGTCAAAGTGACCAAAATAGATGCACTTGTTTGAAATTTACATTTCACATAGCCCTGTTGCCTCAGAGAAGACTTGATGGCACTTGTGCAGATGGCCAATGCAGTGTTTGTCACAGAGCGTGCAATGAAAGAAAATGAGTTTACAAATGGATTAATGACTCGGAGTGCCTCCGTCTGGGCTGCAAGTAGACTGATTTAGATTATTTATACTAGTACAACACTCCCATGCATTGTAAGTATACTTTTGATATATAAGGGTGAACAGGTTTCATTCCTCAAGAGTCAAAAGTGAGCAAATGCTGTTACTTAAAGGGATATAATCTCTTGAGCAATTATATTTCAAATTCAGTTGAAATACATAACCTTACGTTCATGTGTGCCTGTATAACAAGCCAAACTGACAAATAGGATTTGAAATGTTTCCCTGAATCTAGATGGGCAAAAAATGTATGGGTATATGTAAGTAAAAAATATTGTAAGTGCTGCTCGAGAATGACTGAGGTGGATTCATATCAAATAGCACAGAAATGATGTTCTGAATATGGTGTTCAGGTTTCTTGTCTGCAGAGGGTATTATTTCACAATCACAGATTTACTTTGGTACAGAACTGGAACACTACTCAATTTGAGTATTTGTGCTAATGTTTGTCTGAATAATTACTCCAAATACAACTGTTAACTTAAATGTGAAGCTTATGTATGAAAATATACATATGCCTTAAAGCACTAAAGTTGATTATAATTCCAAGACTCGTCTGATGGATCTTAGCATTTAGGTGCTGCAGTACACACACTATTAATCACAGGTTTGGGGTCAGTAAGATATTTTTGGTTTGTTTTACATGAACTCTGTTGTAATTAAGTAAACCTACGTCTCCTCAGTCCAATAACTGTTCAATCTGAAATATTACTTAAGTTAATGTCATGTTTACTTCAAAAATCAGTACAGATTTTACAGCTGAAAGACGTACCAGGGTCTGAAGATGGATGTTTAAGATTGTATAGAATTACTTAAGTATGAATTACTGAAGACTACATTATTTAAATGATTACATAATATTGCTTTTATAGTATTTTTGAAATATTAAACAATTTTTTTTATATAAATATTAAATAAATGCCAGCAAAACATTTTAAAAATCGTTTTAAACGGTAATGTACAAAACTCAAGGCTACAAATATCTTCCTGTGTTAAAAAAACAAAAACAAAAAAAAACATAATATATAAATGGACTGATGCCATATGCTTCATCTAGCTTTGACCTAAAGCAAGATATCACACTTTATTCTTTACATTACATCTGTCTTCAGTGAACATTCTTAGGTCAAATATAAAATATATCAATAAAAGATTTTATTCCATGGATGTGTAAATTTCACAGGTTTCAATTAGAAATTTTACTGAGCAGCAAAAACAGGTAAACATCCAAAATAATGTTATTGCTTTGGGAAAGAAAATAAAAGTGCAATCTCACACACGCAACTTGGGCTTCAAACGATTCATAATCAATTCTGAGTCAAAATACATACAAAGCACATATGTTTAGGGTGCTTTCACACCTGCCTCATTTAGTTCAGTTAAATCACACTCGAGTTCGTTGTCCCTCTTGGTGCGGTTCGTTTGGGCAGGTGTGACTGCAGCAATCACACACTCGGGTGCGCACCAAAAGCGGACCAATCAAGCATAAGGTCTTGGGGCGATTGCAAACGGACTCTGGAGTGGTTCGCTCATGGTGAGAAAGCAACCCGACCCAACAGACCAAAGAACCAAGCAGCATCATAATTCATAACGGGAAATATGCTACATAAAAAGCAGCAGTCAGTGTCTGATTCTGTGAGTGAGAATATTTGTTATTGCAGTTGAAAACCAAAGAGCAGCTCTTCATATTACAAGTTCGCTCCGCGGGCTTATTGTAGCTATAAAGCCACAATAAGCCCGCCGAGCGAACTTGTCAGTCCATCTTGATGAATGACGCAGAGGAACGTAAACCGGTTAACTGACCAATTAGAGGACAGTTTTACTCACATGTGACCTTCATAAACACAGTTTGGTATGCTTTGCAAAAACCAAACCAAAAAGAAAATGCAAAATTGTAACAACTTAAGTCCTTGTTTCGGAACAAAGCAAACGATCTACAGGTCTGAAAACACCCTTAGTTAGACTTTAACACAATGTCATATAAAATTCATTAAGCAAAATGTACAGTAGCCGGTCAGTATATATGCCACAGCTCAAATATATATATATTAGATATATAGATGGATTTAGATTTCATTTTCTTCAAGCCTGGAAAATAGTTTGGGCATATTTCATAGGAACATGTGAAAACATATTCATATAAAAAGACCTTCCAAGCTGGAAGTTCCAACTTTGGGTTGAAAAGTGCATGATTTGTAAGCATCCTCAATACATCCCCCTTAGTCCACTTCCTCGAGAGCCCATACCGCCAGAGTTGCCATAGAAACCTCCTCCGCGGCCTGCAGTGTTTTTATGCCCCCAAAACAAAAGACTTAGATTTGAATGTTGTCTTCACACCTTCTCATCCATACACTTCAACAGAACTATTACATAATAACAATCTCCATGCAGTCATACTAACCCATTTCGGATGGCCCACTTGAAGTTGAATTCAGGAAAAGCTCAATGTAACGATGCTCTGCAGAGAGGAAACAGTGCAAGGATAAATGTGATACTGAAAATAATTAAGACAGCGGTACAGTTTGACTAAGACAGAGGTTTGGAGACAGCTTACGCATATGATTCTTGTCTTTTGACATGGCAGATACAGCATCTTCGTGAGATCCAAACTCAACGTCTGCCTCTCCTGTAGACTTTCCATTAGGTCCTACATCAATGTGCACCCTCACAGGAATTAAAGGGGCAAAGAACTAAAAAAGAAATAGAACACTCACACAAGGGCAATAACACTTCACTGTAAAACAAAATATTGTAAGAATATATCCACAAGAAATGGCAAAACTGTGGTGTTTCTTACATGTGCAATATCTGCCTCTGTAGCGCGGAAGGGTAGGCCTCTCATGTGCACAAAATGTCCACTGTGAAAGCCTGAGTTTGAGTCGCTGCTGTAACCATGACCCCCCATTTTTCCTCTTCCTCTATCATCACGCACACGCTCTTCAAACATGCCGTTACCAAAGCAGTAGTTGTTAAAGCCATTGTAGTTGTCAAACCCACCATATCCTATGAAGGAGAGACAAGTTCATCTTTTTTACATTACTTCCTGCCACTGAAAGAACTGTTCAAAAATTTGTGATCAGTAAGATTTTTTTTTTTTAAGGAAAACTCACCAAAGCATTTATTTGATCAAAAATACAGTAAAAAGGAGCAATATTGTGAAATTTTATTGCCACTGAAAGCTGAATTTTCAGCAGACATTACTTCAGTTTTCAGTGTCACAACTGCTGCACAAATCAATTGCTGCTCAATAAATATTTTGTATTATAATACAGTACATACTTTTTTTTTGGAACAGGTAATACATTTTTAATGATTATTTGAAATCAGCATTTATTTAAAAATAGACATCTTTGTAAACTTATAAATGTCTTTACTGTCACTTTTGATCAATTTAATGCACTTTCACAGTATAAAAGTACTCATTTCCATTTTTTTTTTAAATTCCGTCTGACATACACATATCCATTCAAACCCACATTTGTTAATTAGCTGTCCATCTTATTAACTAAAACCCAGTGAGAGTTAATAAAGTTACAAAGCACTATTAAAGTAGCATACCGCTGCTGTAACCGCCTCCGCTGCGCATCTGGTCCAGGACAGCACCTCCCCTTCCAGGCCCGGGCCCAAAGAAGCCCCCGCGTCCCATCATGGGTCTGTCATATGGACTAGGCCTCTGTCCCATCATCCTCCGGGGTACCGTAGTATGCACGCATTTCATTTCGGCTGCTTTTGAATATCTCTATGTACCTGAGTTTATTTTGAAATGCAGCATGTTCATAAACATACAGGCTGCTGAATGTTTAACAGCAATGTGGAAGATTTCAGGGAAGACAGTATTTGGGGCTCACTGACTAAATTCATTATGGCATCACAATAACTGACAGTTTATTGTCAGTTACTGACCAGAGGGAGAAGTAGTATGTGTCTGAAACTGCTACTGCCCAGTCATAAAATTTAACTGTATCTAAAGGCCAATTTCAGACAGAAACAGAATCTTAAAAGTATTGTAAAGTGCCTGTTCATTAAAAGGCTCTTTACTTCTGCAGTATGTTGCCCAACGACATTATGAAATCATATTTCTGCCTATTTTTTGTCCCCTCATGACAGTGTAATGTAAAATTAAACATTTCAAGTGTAATAACATGATCATACCATCTTTTTCCAGAGCAGAAAGATGCATGACCCCACCCCACATTTAGAGATAGCATTAGCACCCAGCCCAGTCTTGCCGGCCCCACCTGTGCCCTATTCTTTCCTTGTGTTTCCCCAGAGCCTTTTCTGCTATCTCCTTTGAGGCAAACTGCACGAAGGCTTCCCCTGTGCTCCTCCCCTGGTAGTCCATCGGCAATGTTATCCCATTTGGCACGATTTTCAACCCTTTAACCCAAGGACAAATAACCCCACATGGGGAGACATGTTAAAGAGCCGCAACATTCTCATCTGCAGAAAATACAGATCCCCCCGCCATTGAGCCCCTAAATCATTCCCTATGTCAGACAAAAACCCTAGAGCAAACCACAAAGGATAAATCCATGAAATTTAAATCAAGAAATCACAGCAGAGCTACCTCTGTGATGCTGGTGACATATAAATGTTAAATATAACCAAAACATGTTTAATAATCTGTTGAGTACATAAAAAGAAAAACCTTCAAAATATGATCTGAATAACTATATAAAGACATAAAAAAGGAAGAACTGACACAAACCAAAAAACACAATTTTCAGTAGTTTTAAAAAGATGTCCTAGCAATATCTGCAAGTCTAGGAGGCGTTGAGAAGTGAAACAACAGATGTACCTGAAAAGAACTGTACAATTTCTTCTTTACTGCAGCCGAATGGCAGTCCTCTTAGACGCAACATGCAACCGCTGCTGCTGTCATAGTCTGTGGGACCGGAGCGTTTCAGCACCCAATCCATCTCACTACGGTTCGACTTGAACACTGTGGAAGGGTCAAGAGGCAGACAATCAATTATTATACATTTTAACAAACAAATGCACAAACGTATCAACTGCTTAAACTTGTGCTCTTTAAGTCTGCATGAAACAGTCATCTTTTCTTTCCTACAGTGATGCATATCTGAGTAAAACGACTTCTCGAAAAGGAAAAAACAAATGTAGGGCAGGACTTTATTTTGAACGACTGGAATTGACTTGATCATTGTCATTTTCTAATTGTGGCAATTGTGGGAAGGAGGGCATTTTAATGTTTTAGATTACAAGGGCACATGAATTTAAAAAAATGTAAAAGAATTTAAAGACAAAAACTCTGGTTTTGGAATAAGTGGAGGGTGAGTAAATGATGACAATTTAAATTTCTGGGTGAACTATACCTTTAAATACCATTATGACAGAATTTTCTACATTGTGTACAGGAACGTACCTTCGATGTAACGATGACCCATGTATTTACGATCTTTTGCCAAAGCCTTTTTAAAATCCGCTGATGTCTTCAGCTCCACAAACGCTTCTCCACTCGGCCTTCCCTCTTTGGAGAAGGTAAAACACACCCCATTCACTTTCCCTACAATGTCACAATCTGTAAGTGAAAAAAGGAAAATCACAACTGCAGCTCTTTTTCTGTAAACTCACTTAGAGCGCTACAAAAGATGCTTTCAGTTTCACAGTTTGCATACCAGAGAAAAAGGAGGCCACTTCCTCTTGTGTGCACGACCAAGGCAAACCACGGATCCGTACCACATATCCTTCATCATTATGAGACATGTTAACCTTGACAGGACTGTATCTGAAAAACAATTAATGTAAAACATATGCTGTGTCTCCAAACCTAACGTTAGTGATCTAAACTCTATCAAAATAGTTCGTATTAGTTTTGACAACCTTGGCAGTCAGTAATTGCCTACCTAGACAGCACTGTGTTAATTAGCCAATACTCTTAACTCGATCAAAATGGTTTGTATTAGTGTTTTCTCTGTAGTGACAACGTTGGAAGTGTATCAAACCCAGGAAGCTGCCTACTTAGAAAGAATTTCTGGGCATTCCAACAGTGTTTGGAACGTACTTATGACGCCCAAAAAAAGCTGTCTGTGTAGGCAAGTCAATATATTTTGAGACACAGCCATGTTGTCCAGAGCCAGAGGCTTCCTTCAAGAGAGAAAAAGACAAGCAATAATGACATTTCACAAACACAGCATGTTTTGGTGTAACGTTAGTTAGGAATACTGACAAGCTTACCTTGCACCTTATATTAAACGTCAATTTAAATTAACGTTAGTTAGCTAGCTAGACAGCCACTACCGGTAGGTCAAAATAAGGGAGGGTTTTAAACTTGAGACCAAGCTAACATGATATATGTTATATTTAGCATTCGGAAAACAGTTCGGTCGTGTGTCAAACAAACCGACAACCGAAACTGATGAACTTTATACACAACGACTGTAACATTAGCGAGATATTCTTCTGACAGTGATCAACGACCGACAAGTTGACAGTTTCGGGAACAAAAACCAGCACTTCCGCGATCCAAAGTACACAAAATATATTCACCATTGTGTGTAAATTATCAACTTATACATGAAAAGTTAAATACGAAGAAATATATACATGAATAGCGAATAGCTTCTCACCGTCTAACGCTGTCCTCTCAGGTAACCCTGAACGATAGTCCAGCAGTCCAGAGTCGAAGTCTCGCGAGAACGCGGCCTGTCAGAGGACACTGACCTCGCTGCAGGCGCACCGAACGGTCTGAGGTGTGAGCATCAATAAGCTCCTTGCTGATGCGCCTGCACCACGGAAGAGTCATCAAACGTAGCCTCTTATACTTATACTTAATCATATATAATACTGCAGTGAAAGTACCATATGTATTACCGCGAGAGATATCTTCAGCTCTGTACAAACAAGTTACAGCTGTGGGAAGACTGTGAAGGCTAGTGAAGCTAATTAGAACTCTGACTTCGATTTTTCCCTCCTAAATAACAGTCATAAAGAAAATATATATATATTTAAAATGATAATGGACATTTTTCAGTTTTTGACTGTGTTGACAGTGGAAAAATTCAACAATGCAACAATGCAAATATTAATATTGCAACTGATTCCAGATCAACAAGTGTTGTGTAGCTATGGTTTAATGAATCATTTGATACAATGCACATGTACATACATTTTATTTCGAATTAATATTTTAAAAAGGTAACAATTTATTTTAAAGTATCCTTGTTACATGTTACATGTACTTTCTATTATAATAACAATACATTATGCATAATTACATACAAGTAACTTTAAACCAAACCCTAATCCTAACCCAAACAATTAATATAACACATTAATTAAATTAATATTAACAAGTACCCAAAATTATAATTACACTGTAACAAGGACACCTTAAAATAAAGTGTAACCAAAAAATAAATACTGGCATGTAATTACATGTAATTAATTTCTTTAATAACATTTATAGTTACGTGTTGCCTGTAACTTTAAAAAGGGGGTTACACTACTGGGGTCAGTTTCAGCAAGCCTCAAAGCAGCGCTGGACTGACTTGCTGAATGTCACGCTAAACTTGTTACAGCTGTTTTACTCTAGAGTAGAAGCAATGGAGATTCCAATATTTACTGTTGATTCTTTTACTGATTTACCATTCAAAGGTAATCCTGCTGCAGTATGTCTTATAGAGAATGTAAGTATTACACTGCACAAGACAGTTTTGTGTTTTTTAATTTCTGATTGTTGAAACTAGTGCTGTCAAAATTAGCACGTTAACGCATGCAATTAATTTTTCCAGTTCAAAAGCATAAAAAAAAAATTCAATTAAAACTGCCTTAAAACTTTGCATGCATGTTAGTATTTATTATATATGAGTAAGATTTAAGAACATGTCTCTGAAATGCAGTGGTTTTCAGATCTGTCCTGGAGCATCCCAGTACTGTCCTCCTCATCTAACACACCAGATTTAACTCGTCAGTTTATTAGAAACTTTAGGACCTGAAGCATGCCTGAAAAGGTAAAGAGTTGTGCTCCCCACAAGTATAGGTCTCTGCAGGAAAGTAATGGGCGTTACTAGATCAGTGGGTGAGGCCAAAATAGAGGGGCATTACCCGATTGGCCCACGTCATAGTGACAGTATTTTTAGGGGTGGGGTCAGGTAAGCACCCACAAACTCTCACAAAGTCAGAAACGCCCACTTTTGCTCTACAGAGACCTCAGTCTAGTATGGAAGGCCGTGAGAGTCAAAACGTGTGATACTAACGCGTTAACACGTAATTTCGGCTTAACAGGTAAATTTACCCGTTATCACGCAATTTACGCGTTAACACGTAATCGCACGGTAACGCATAATCGCGTGTTAACGCGATGTGTTAGCGCGTTGGTACAACACGTTTTGGCCCTAACGGCCTTCCATATTCCATAGTCTCGAGTTGTGAGAAATTCCATGCGTGTTAGATCCGCGTCAAGTTCAGCAGCGGCAGTGAAGTAATAGCAGCCAAAAGCCTATTAACCCAGCTGCTGTTATTCCTGCAAAGAACAAAAGTAAAAGGAAGAAATCAAGAACTTTTGTAGTTTTAAGGATTCATCTATATTTAATTTAGATTTTAGTGTTTGATAACTTTAATAATTTCCGTATTTTTCCTACCTGCTTATAGGGCACAGGTAGCTAAACATGACATTTATTATAATTGGTTTATGTGAAGATTGTTTTAAAATTACTTCAATTAGAAGTTATTTTTTAAAATTGTTAAAATGGATAGCTCTCAATTATACTGTACTGGATGGCTATAGTCAATGGTTAAATATTAGGGTGGGAAATCTATTTAGATATCAATAGTAGTATTGGTATCAGTGATACTCAACTTCAGTCATAAAAAAATGCCATTAAACAAATATTAAAATACTGTCTTTATGTTGTTTCTACATTAATTTGAATATTATATGTGAAATTATTGAAATGCATATTTAAAAACCTCAATGTTGGTGGGATTAATTGTGATTAATTTAAGAAAATAATTTGCAATTTATTATATATATATTTAGTTGACAACACTCATTTAAATATGTTAGCAGCTATAAAGATCAGAATATGAAATGTTTCTCTGTAATACATTTAGGAGCTGCAAGATGATCTTTATCAGAGCATTGCTGCTGAGATGAATTTATCAGAGACTGCTTTCATCACAAGACGGAATTCTATGGATTTTTCCTCAGGTATTATGCTGCTGAGATGCATGTTGAAATACTCAAACAACTCTGATGTACATGTCAGCTTTTGGTGTGATATATCTTAAGGTGCAAGGTTTGGATTACGTTGGTTTACTCCCACATGTGAGATGCCACTATGTGGACATGCAACCCTGGCCTCAGCAGCAGTGCTCTTTTACATGAAAAGTAAGAAACACTTCTTCTGACATTAATCTTTTACCAAAGACAATGGACTGTGACTATTCTAAAAGCACAATATCATCACACAGAAAATGTCAACCCTGTACTGGTGTTTGAGACAATGCGTGGGGAGCTATATGTGCATCAGCATGAAGAATCTCTAATAATGGACTTTCCCTTAAACAAACCAAACCCCCAGGTATGACCAAAAGAAACCTTGTGGACCCTTTCTTCAGCAAAATTCATGAAGTCTCTCATGATTAATTAAGTGGTGTTTTTTATCTGAATTTCGTGAGTTTTGTATGCTTTATTCACAGGATCAACATGAAATCAAGGATCTTTTGAAAGTAAGTTAGCCAGTGAGTAACTTAACATTATGTTAGGTTTTTAAAATTACATAAGGAAATACAAACTTTTATGTGGATTTTCAGGCTGTAGTAGGAGATGTACCCATTCAGGATGTGTGCTTCAATCCAACCACAAGGAACCTGATCATTTGTCTTGCTGACACATGTGACAGGTATTGCTGGACATCCTGAGGCTGGATATAACAAGGAAGTAAATTATATTGAGGATGGCATTGTTTTCATGGATATTAAATGAGATGAATAAGACAATTCCCACAAAGCAAAAAGAGAGAATTTATTGCAATTTTTTTGTCAAGTACATTTTTAAAGCAACATATAATCACGCGAGAATTAATAGTATGTTGGTAATATTATCCAATATGGCAGTTTATTTTTGTATCTAGATTATCATGCAAGGTTATTGACTGTTTGTTGTTGGCAGATCTGAACTTACATCTTTGAAGCCTGAAGCAAAATCTCTGCTAGAAAATGAATCTACTGGGAAGATTAAAGGTGTCATTGTTACAATGAAGGGAGATTCAACTGCACAACCTGGATATGACTTCTATTCCCGTTACTTTTCTCCTTGGTTAGGGGTGCTTGAAGATCCAGTCTGTGGTGAGCTGAAATGTCCACATAATTCTCAAAATGTAGCAGCCTACAATACATGAAGAGAAATATGTAGTAGCTTCCTCATGTGAATGTAAAGCCATGAATTCAAAAAGGTTATAAATGTAAGTGCACATTTTTTTAGAGGTCGGCCGATGTATTGTTTTTGTCAATTAATTGGCACCGATAGTTGTTTGCTGGAACCAAGGCTGCTCCCTACCTCGCATCGGCCCCGAATAAGCTAAGGATGGCCCTGGCTGGAACGATTTGCAAAAATCAATGCGAAAGTTTTTCTGGGTTGCGTCCATTGCTGGAACTGCTGAGAAGGCTCTGCTGTCATTATACAGTATGAGAGTGTTGTTTGTTTTGACACAAAGTGGGACAATTCAGATGCAAATTTTTAACATCGACAACGAAACAGTGTGTTCACAGTATACTGTAATGCATGTTTACATATTATTACTAAGTAATTAATTTGTTGACTAGATGCTGCTTTAGTGGAGAAAAGATAGCAGTATGTTTGCTATAAAGGCTAAGTGTATGTGCACATTAGCAGCACCTCAAGCTATAATTTAAGGGCTCAAGGGCCCGACGAGAGAGTGGGGGCCCGTAACACAATTTTAACCAACCCCCAACAACAAATAGCGCACCACTGTCCAGGTGGTCACATTACTGCATTTGTTAGCCAGTGAAGTTTCATATTTAAAGCTGTGACATGAATAAGCAAACTGGGGGCTGTTTAAAAAAAGATGCTTAGAAAAGTGGGGATTAAAGTCCAAAACCAGACTTGAAATAACCTATCAAATCAATCAGGGCTAAAGCGGTTCCATAAACAACAATTTAAGGTTCACGCAATCTTACTAATTTTATCCAGGTAATGAATCTAGATAATTTGATGTGCTGTTCTATGCTATTCTTAAGCAGCCTTTAATGTCGATCATGACTGAATGTGACACGTTCGGTGTGACCTGATTGTATACCTGCGAGTGAGAGTTTTCCATTGATGTGACACTGTGCTTTTGCCCCGTGTAACTGCCATATTTTGTTACTTTGATTAGACAATCATCAAGTGTTCTAGAATATAAATAGTTAAAGTGTGAGAGTATACATACGATATCCATATGCATGTTATTTCAATGCTGTGGCCTTTGTGCGTAGATATTTAAAGATGGCCATCTAGTTGCTAATTTCAACATCGTTTTGTATGGCTCAGTACTTTTTTACAGTAGTTTTTTTGAATAGCACAGCACTATTTTAGTTTTCATTCAGTATCCATTTTAAGAAATATCGGTTGATTAATCGGTATCAGCAAGTGTGGACCAGCCTAGCTAGATTGGTAAAATCCACTATATGACTTTGTTTCTTGCTTTAAAAGACTAATAATTATTTTTCAAAGGGTCTGCGCATACAGTTCTTGCTGCCTACTGGTCTGAAAGGCTGAACAAAAAGAAAATGTTGGGTAAAGGCCTTTTCTTTCGTTTTTTCCCCCTTCACTAAAGAATCAAAGGACCCATTAGTTCACATGAATGATTTAAAGGGGTCATATGATGCAGCTAAAAATAACATTATTTGGTGTCTTTTACGTAATGAAATGTGTTTATGCGGTTTAAGGTTAAAAAATACATTATTTTCCACATACTGTACATTATTGTTTCTCCTCCATGCCCCGCCTTCGGAAATGCATAAATTTTTACAAAGCTCATCACTCTAAAAAGCGAGGTGTGCTGTGATTGGCCAGCTTTCCAACGCGTTGTGATTGGCCGGATGCCTCAAGTGTGTGACGGAAATGTTATGCCTCTTAACATATTGTGATGCCTTGTCTGGCCGGAGCGACGAGACATAAACATAAAACCCATTATAAACGTTATATAAACATGATTTCTAGTCATGTCTTCTTTTGGAAGGCAAAAACAAAGGTTCTCAATGAAACAGTGTCACACAGCGTGGCCTTGAGTGAGCAGAGGCTGGAGACCTAGAGTGAGCTGCGGTCTAGAGTGAACCACGGCTGGCTTGAGTGAGCAGAGGCGGGCGGCTTGAGAATGGTGCGACAGGCGGATTCTACAAAGGAGCGTACCTTGGGCTTGCAGCAGCCACATGTGACGACCCCGTGCTGGACTCCGTTTCGTCCACTGTGAAAGCCCATTCTGCAATCCACAGTGCAAAATTAATGTATTTCCTCAGCGACCTGCCCACAGATCAGCCCCAGGCATGACGAAGTGGATATTGTCCTCTTTTGGAAGGTCAAACCAAATAGTTTTGCTTTCACAGTGAAACACACAGCGTCTATACGACATGGTGGCAACGGCAACAACAATACTACAACGAGAATAAAAGGTACGCCTTCTTTCTTTGCGTGAACATCTGGGCGGCATTATGCAAATCTTCCCACATACTGATGTAGATATGATTTGACACTTTAGAACTAGCAACTTGACGGGGGCATGGACGAGTCTTAACTATTATAAAGAATATCTCTTTGGATTTGAGACTTTAGTCTTTGCAACTTTACAGAACTTCTTTATTCACCAAGAGCTTGTAAGACTCCAAAGAAAAAGGAAAATTTGAAATCGCATCCTATGACCCCTTTAATAAAATAGTTTTCTCAAAAAACTTAAAAAAATAAAATGCACAATAAAGTTCTGTTCTCTCCTATTTGTTTCCCAGCATACCAGTGCTCCAGTCGTGGGGGAGAGTTAGGGCTGGAGATCAGGGACGATGGTCGACTTAACATCATTGGTCGGGCACAGACCGTTCTCCAGGGAACTCTTAAAATCTAGACAACCTGCAAAACCTTCTCACTGAATGTATTAATAACTTAATGGAAATAAGTCCATTTTCTTTCTTAAAGATCTGCAAACTGATGTTTCATTCACTGAATGGACAAATGTGGTTACTTGCATGCCAAAATAAAATAAAAAATATTTGGTGTTAAAAGTCTGTAGATCTAAATGGATCTTTCATACATTTTTAATTACAGAATATTAATAAAACTGTCTATTTTACAGTCATAAGGAGAAACTGAAGCAAGAGATCACATATTTACAAGAAAATACCAATAGGTAAAAATGCAACAAACAACAACACTGCAACTGGTTTAGTGTAGAAAGAAAATAAAATTACATATTTATATATTTATATATATATATATATATATATATATATATATATATATATATATATATATATATATATATATATATATATTGCAATCATGACAACTCTATGAAGATTTTAGAATGGTGATGGATATGACAATATGCATGTATATATATCGACATCCATTAATGTTTTTGGTCTTGGCGGAATAGACCTGCTATGCTGCTGCTGCTGAATTGTTGCTGCTGTTGGTTTTTCCTGTAGTTGTAGATTACTGCTGCTGCAGCTGCAAGCAAGTACAGGAACTTGCTACTCCCAACGCATAGGGCGACACAGTGCCTTGAGTATTTAAGACATACTGCTGCTGCACAAATAGCATATAAAATAACCCGTAGCAGATCTATACAGGTGGAGCT
This sequence comes from Cyprinus carpio, assembly GCF_018340385.1. Classification (NCBI taxonomy): domain Eukaryota; kingdom Metazoa; phylum Chordata; class Actinopteri; order Cypriniformes; family Cyprinidae; genus Cyprinus; species Cyprinus carpio. The sequence goes on along the minus strand of NC_056609.1, from coordinate 15,788,436 downwards.
GGGGAAGGGAGGCTTTCAGAGAAACTCTGAAAGCACGCTGCAAGAATCTTAAGTGAATGTTAGCCAGCCATATAAATGCAAGGCAGTAAGCTCATTGACTGCATATGCAGCATGAACCAATCATTTTGTGTCAAGACGTTTAACTCTCTGGATATCATCAGTTACTTTAACAAACTGTCAGCTTGTGCCATCTAGAGTTACATGACTGAACTATATGTATGTATATACACACACACACATACATATATATATAGGTAAAAACCTTCTCACTGAATGTGTTAATAACTTAATGGAAATAAGTCAGCCTAAAAAGACATTTCGAAATCTTGAGTCTGTACCTTTAAAGTTAAAGTGAGCTGCTATGTCATTCGGGTCAAAGTCTAACTTGATCTCAAATACAGCTCTTAAAATACTTAAAAGGTACAAGAAAAAACCCTAGAGCTGAAGAGCTGTAATCAATGGAAATTCCAGTATTTACTGTTGATGCTTTTACCAATGTGCCTTTTAAAGGTAATCCTGCTGCAGTATGTCTCATAGAGAATGTAAGTATTACACTACATAAGACAGTCTTCTATATATGTTATCTACATGATGTATAGATCATTTATTCAAAATCTAAATGTACTAGCACTGTATAATATTATAAAATGTTTCTCTGTAATACAATTAGGAGCTTCGAGATGATCTTTATCAGAGCATTGCTGCTGAGATGAATTTATCAGAGACTGCTTTCATCACAAAACGGAATTCTATGGATTTTTCTTCAGGTGTGATTAACATATGTCTGCTTTAGTACTTATACGTACCTTTTAGTATCTACAATAGTTCCACTTGGTGGAAAGCTATTTCCTTTTTTAATACACACACACAAAAAAAAAAAAAAAGAAAAAAAAAAACTCTTTGATTTGTTGTTAAATTATTTTATATATCTTAAGGTGCAAGGTTTGGATTACGCTGGTTTACTCCCACATGTGAGGTCCCACTTTGTGGACATGCAACCCTGGCCTCAGCAGCAGTGCTCTTTTACATGAAAAGTAAGAAGCACTTTTTCTTACATTAATATTTAACCAAAGACAATGGACTGTGACTATTCTAAAAGCACAATATCATCACACAGAAAATGTCAACCCTGTACTGGTGTTTGAGACGTTGAGTGGGGAGCTTTATGTCCGTCAGCATGAAGAATCTCTAATAATGGACTTTCCCTTAAACAAACCAAACCCCCAGGTATGACCAAAACACACCTCGTGGATGCTTTCTTCAACGAAATTCATGAAGTTTCTCGTGATTAATCAAGTAGTGCTTTTTGGTCTGAATTTAGCGAGTTTTGTATGCTTTATTTGCAGGATCAACATGAAATCAAGGATCTTTTGAAAGTAAGTTAGCCAGTGAGTAATTTAACATTATGTTAGGTTTTTAAAATGACAAAGAAATACAAACTTTTATGTGGATTTTCAGGCTGTAGTAGGAGATGTACCCATTCAGGATGTGTGCTACAATCCAACCACAAGGAACCTGATCATTTGTCTTGCTGACACATGTGACAGGTATTGCTGGACATCCTGAGGCATTTCTAATAATAACAAGGAAGAAAATTATATTAAGAATAGTCTTGTATTTGTGTGTATTAAAAAATATGAAAAATTTCAAGAGACAGAAGCAAATTTTGTGGCAAGTACATTTAAAACTTTTTTAAAAGCAGCAGTCAAGAGACAACAATTAATAGTATGTTAGTAATACTGTCCAAAATGGCAGTTTATTTTTGTATCTAGATTATCATGCAAGGTTGTTGACTGTTTGTTGTTGGCAGATCTGAACTTACATCTTTGAAGCCTGAAGCAGAAGCCCTGCTGAAAAATGAATATACTGGGAAAATGAATGGTGTCATTGTTACAATGAAGGGAGATTCAACTGCACAACCTGGATATGACTTCTATTCCCGTTACTTTGCACCTTGGTTAGGGGTGCTTGAAGATCCGGTCTGTGGTGAGCTGAAATGATCACATAATTCTCAAAATGCAGCAACCTACAATAAATGAGGAGAAATATGTAGAAGCTTCCTCATGTGAATGTAAAGCCATGAATTCAAGTAGGTTAGAAATGGAAATGCACAATTATAGTCACCATACATTTCATATGAATTCTCTTCATGCTTTAAAAGACTAATAATAATTTCTCAAAGGGTCTGCGCATACAGTTCTTGCTGCTTACTGGTCTGAAAAGCTGAACAAAAAGAAAATGTTGGGTAAAAGCTTTTTCTTTCTTTTTTTCCCCCCTTCACTAAAGAATCAAATGACCCATTAGTTCACATGAATGATTTAATTAAATAGTTTTCTCAAAAAACCTAAAAAAGTAAAATGCACAATAAAGTTCTGTTCTCTCCTATTTGTTTCCCAGCATACCAGTGCTCCAGTCGTGGGGGAGAGTTAGGGCTGGAGATCAGGGACGATGGTCGACTTAACATCATTGGTCGGGCACAGACCGTTCTCCAGGGAACTCTTAAAATCTAGACAACCTGCAAAACCTTCTCACTGAATGTGTTAATAGCTTAATGGAAATAAGTCCATTTTCTTTCTTAAAGATCTGCAAACTGATGTTTCGTTCACTGAATGGACAAATGTGGTTACTTGCATGCCAAAATAAAATAAAAAATATTTTGTTTTTAAAAGTCTGTAGATCTCAATGGATGTTTTATACATATTATTGCAGAATATTAATAAAATAGTCTATTTTACAGTCATATGGAGAAACTGAAGCGAGAGATCATATATTTCCAAGAAAATACCAATAGATAAAAATGCAACAAACAACAACACTGCAACTGGTTTAGTGTAGAAAATATATATATATAACAGTCAAAAGTTTGGGGTCAGTAAGACATGAAATGTTTTTTAAAGAAGTCTCTTATGCTCATTAAGGCTGCATTTATTTGATCAAAAATACAGAAAAAAAAACAGTAATCTTGCAAAATGCTATTACAATATAAAATAATGGTTTCTATTTGAATATCCTTTAAAATATAATTTATTTCTGTAATGCAAAGCTGAATTTCCATCAGCCATTAGTCCAGTATAAAGTGTCACATGATCCTTCAGAAATCATTCTAATATGCTGATTTATTATTAGAATTATCAATGTTGGCAACAGTTGTGCTGCCAAATATTTTTTTGGAAACTGCAGTACTTTTTTCAGGATTATTCGATGAATAAAAAGTTAAAAAGAACAGCATTTATTCAAAATATAAATATTTTCTAACAATATAAATATTTGCTATTACTTCTTAACAATTTAACACATCCTTGCTGAATAAAAGTTTTAATTTCTTTCACACACACACACAAACAAAAAAAGAAAGAATACATTTTTACTGATCCCAATCTTTTGAACTGTAGTGTATTATTGTTAGAAAATATTTATATTTCAAATAAATGCTCTTCTTTTTATCATTTTATTAATCAAAGAATCCAGAAAAAAGAACTGTTACCAACATTGATAATTCTAATAATAAATCAGCATATTAGAATGATTTCTTAAGGATCATGTGACACTTTAAACTGGAGTAATGGCTGATGGAAATTCAGCTTTGCATCACAGAAATAAATTATATTTTGAAGGATATTCAAATAGAAACCATTATTTTATATTGTAATAACATTTTGCAATATTACTTTTTTTGATCAAATAAATGAAGCCTTGATGAGCAAAGGGATTTCTTTAAAAAACATTAAAAATATACGGTAGTGTATGTGTGTATATATATAGTAATAATAATAATAATTCCTTACATTTATATAGTGCTTTTAGGCAGCTCTTTACATTGTGAGGAGGGGAATCTCCTCATCCACCACCAGTGTGCAGCATCCACCTGGATGATGCGATGGCAGGCATAGCGCGCCAGAACACCCACCACACACCAGTTTATTGGTGGAGAGGAGACAGAGTGATGAAGCTAATCAGAATATGGGGATTGTTAGAAGGGCATGATGGTCAGAGGCCATTGGACAAATTTGGCCAGGACACCAGGGTCACACTCCTACTCTTTTTTGAAGGACATCCTGGGATTTTTAATGACCACAGAGAGACAGGACCTCGCTGTAACGTCTCATCTGAAGCATAGTGCTTTTTTACAGTATAGTGTCCCCAACACTACTGGGGCGCTAGGAACCACACAGACCACAGGGTGAGCACCCCCTGCTGGCCTCCCTAGCACCTCTTCCAGCAGCACCTGGTTTTCCAAGGTGGTCTCCCATCCCATTTAAGTAATACCATTACCATTATTATCTCTTTCACTCTGTTTTACAGATCACATCACAGTAAAAACTAAAGTCAGTCTAAAAAGACATTTCGAAATCTTGAGTCTGTACCTTTAAAGTTAAAGTGAGCTGCTATGTCATTCGGGTCAAAGTCTAACTTGATCTCAAATACAGCTCTAAAAATACTTAAAAGGTGCAAGAAAAAACCCTAGAGCTGAAGAGCTGTAATCAATGGAAATTCCAGTATTTACTGTTGATGCTTTTACCAATGTGCCTTTTAAAGGTAATCCTGCTGCAGTATGTCTCATAGAGAATGTAAGTATTACACTACATAAGACAGTCTTCTATATATGTTATCTACACGGTGTATAGATCATTTATTCAAAATCTAAATGTGCTAGCACTGTATAATATTATAAAATGTTTCTCTGTAAAACATTTAGGAGCTACGAGATGATCTTTATCAGAGCATTGCTGCTGAGATGAATTTATCAGAGACTGCTTTCATCACAAAACGGAATTCTATGGATTTTTCTTCAGGTGTGATTAACATATGTCTGCTTTAGTACTTATACGTACCTTTTAGCATCTACAATAGTTCCACTTGGTGGAAAGCTATTTCTTTTTTTAATATATATACACATACACACTCTTTGATTTGTTGTAAAATTATTTGATGTATTTTGAAAGGTGCAAGGTTTGCATTACGCTGGTTTTCCCCCCAAAATGAGGTCCCACTTTGTGGACATGCAACCCTGGCCTCAGCAGCAGTGCTCTTTTACATGAAAAGTATAGAAGCACTTTTTCTTACATTAATATTTAACTAAAGACAATGGACTGTGACTATTCTAAAAGCACAATATCATCACACAGAAAATGCCAACCCTGTACTGGTGTTTGAGACTTTGAGTGGGGAGCTTTATGTCCGTCAGCATGAAGAATCTCTAATAATGGACTTTCCCTTAAACAAACCAAACCCCCAGGTATGACCAAAACACACCTCGTGGGTGCTTTCTTCAACAAAATTCATATAGTCTCTCATGATTAATCTAGTTGTCTAAATTTATTAAGCTTTATATGCATGTTTTGCAGGACCAACATGAAATCAAGGATCTTTTAAAGGTAAGACTGCCGTGTGCTAATTTTTAGTATGACAAGTAGAAACTAGCATTTATTTTTATTTGGTTTCATTTTGTTTTAAATTTTCAGGCTGCTGTAGGAAACTTACCCATTCAGGATGTGTGTTACAGTCCAACCACAAAGAAACTGATGGTTCGTCTGGCTGACACTTGTGACAGGTATGCTGCTGGACTTTTACAGGTACATTAAAAAAAAAAAAAGAAGATTTTAGTACAACATTCAGTCAGAGAAAAAATAATTGTCTATATACTACCTATTTACAGTGGTATTTTCCCTTTCATTCTGCAGTGTTAACTCTTAATTGTTGGCAGGTCTGAACTTGTGTCTTTGAGGCCAGAGGCAGAGTCTCTTCTGAGAAATGAAACCACTGGTAAGATTAAAAGTCTTATCATTACACTGAAAGGAGCAGAGAGCACTCAGTCTGGATATGACTTTTACTCCCGTGTCTTCGCCCCATGGGTTGGGGTCCCGGAAGATCCGGTCACTGGTGAGAAGAACATTTAAAAGCTGTTTGAAGTGTGTATCATGTAAACTGAAACCATTTACATACAGAGTAATCAATGCTCACTGGCAATCAAAGCATCATAATACAACTTCATTTCTAAAGGGTCTGCACATACAGTCCTTGCTGGCTACTGGTCTGAAAAGCTGAAGAAAAAGAAAATGTTGGGTAAGGCCTCCTTATCCTTCCCTGCATCATGCCATCATACACACTGGAATAAAAGACATTATGTTAACATGATAAAATAAACAAGTTTAAAAGCAAATGTGTAAGGATGAGCAACATAGGTTCTGATGACATGAACAAAGGCTCTTGGCTCAGAATAAAGCATTCATCTCTGCAATATTTGTTTTTGCAGCTTACCAGTGCTCCAGTCGAGGAGGCGAGGTAAAGCTGGAGATAAGAAATGATGGTAGACTGGACATCATTGGTCAGGCACAGATCATTCTTCAGGGAACTCTTAAAATCTAGACAAACTCAGAGGTGTAAAGTATTTGAGTAAATGTAATTACTGTTCTTGCGTATCTTTTCAGATGCTTTGTAGTTTTACTATCAAAGGTATTAGCAACTTTTACTCTCTACTTCACTATTTTTCTGAATAAATGTCTGTACTCTTTACTCGACTACATTTGAAATGTGTCTCGCAGTTATACACTTTACATTTAAGTCCTATATCTTATGACCCTTATGCAAACAAACTTGTTAACAAGGCTACATTACGTAAATGCGAGCTGCTTAGCTTATCACAGGTGTTTTACATGAGATGAGGACATGATGAGGACTGCAGCCAGCAATGAGGCCGGACCCAGCACATGCAGTGCAAGAAGGCTTTGACTTTTTAATTTTACTTAACATTATTTTATCTATCAGTGAAGAGACCTTTTTAGAGGATGTTGTTGTTGTTTTGCAATTTTGAGGCGCTCAGTTTTATTTTGGTTTTAAAAAAAAAAAATGCGATTGCTCCTCACAAATCAACTCTTTCTTGTTTTTGTTACATGTTCATTCAAAGAGAAAGTCAAAGAGAATGTAATATTTGTTGCAATTTTTATTAAACAAAACTTTATAAATTCGTACAAATATATATAAAAAACACATACACAAAACACTTACATGGATAAAACTTGAATGAATTTAAAAGTATGCAACATGAGGTAGGAATGAATTGAGTAAAGAAACTCATGAGTGTAATTATGTACTAGGGCCTGTCAGCAGTGATTTATTATTTAACTTAACATCTATTATTAAAACAAAATAAAAGTAGTCTATAGTCATCTGAAGCTTATGTATACCATTTCACTTAAATTTTCTTCAAGTAAAAGTTTCACAGCATTATCTTTGACATACACTATGGATCAGAAGAGGTTTTTGTTTTTATCACAAGTGGATTCTGGGTAGTGCCTCATGGGCAGCAGCAGGCAGCTGGAAGATGTGACTTAAATTAAGGAGAAATTCAAAAATTTTGTTTCACTAAAAAAAGTTATTAATAATTTATTACAGACTTTATTAACTTATTTCAATGACAGAGTGATAAAAAAAAATCCCTGAATTACCTTCAATAAGATTTTCATACATAAACACAGTTGTAAAGGATATCATATCTTCCTGTTGAAGATGGCAGAGAAGTTTCTCTAGTGGTGCGTACCGGCGAAGGGTGGGCGCTGAGCCTAGCATGAGGAGCTTGTGTTTGGCTCTAGTGATGGCCACATTCAGCCTGCGCCAGTCTTGGAGCAACTCACCCAGCTGTAAAATGATTTTACACATAAAATAATGTAAAAATAGAGCACATAATGACCCATGCATCATATACTCGATCACCGCAATGAACGGTTATTTGGCTTAAATGTTAAATATTTAGTTTGTTTAAATTCAGGGGGGAAGGCCACTTACGTTGCCTTCAGGATTGCTTCGAACAAAGGACACAATGATGACGCTCTTGTCACGTCCTTGGTATTTGTCCACAGTGTTGACTTCCAGAGCTTTATAGGCATCTCCCTGGAGCAGACTGGAGATGGCTTTTAGCTGTTGTCGATATGGAGCAATGACCCCAATATCAGACGCTCTGCATCCAGCCTACAACACATTTTAAATTAAATATAATTTCAAGTATTACAGGAAAAAACAAAAACAGATTTCTGCATATTTCACAACAAATGGTATGTTCGGACCTTGAGCAGCAGAGTGACAATGGCTTGTACCAATATGGCTTCCGTGTTGTTGCTGATACCACTTTTCTCCACCGTCTCAGGGGCGGGAACCTGAAGAAAGGTACAATACACAATGATAAAAACGTACAAAAAAACTAATTTAGGATTCTATAACAGGCCAAATGAGATGAAGACTAAGAAAAAAAGGCAGTCAGACTGACCTCAGATGTGTCCAGGAAACAGACAGGACTATTGGGCTCCAGTGCAGCCTGGACCCATGCGCTATGCTGTGGCTGACACACAAACAGGTCCAGTTCCTCCTCAACCTGAGCTCTACTGGGTAGCTGCAGCACTGCACTTGCCGTTCTCTCAGAGCCACACTCCAGTCGGCCCTCGTACATCAGAGCATTGCTCAGGGACATGATCGCACTGCAGGATGGAAAATGGCAAGTGTAAGAGCTGGAACTGCTGCTTTTGAATATTCTCAAATATGTATAGGAAAAATCACCTATTAGTATTTCACATGAGTTTTTAATGAATATTGAAGAGATATTTAATATTAAGGGGATACTCCACCCCAAAATGAAAATTTTCTGTATCATCCGTGCCACAAGGATGCACTGTTTCTGCGTGTATTTAGCTTTGATTTGAAAGAAATAAGAGGATCCTTGTGGCACGGATGATACAGAAGAGCATACGCAGCATACAGTGATATGGAGAGACACAGAGGAGACTGTTGACAAAGGAATTGTTGAATAAAGTCATTTTTGTTTTCTTCACTTACGAAAAGTGTTCCCGTCGCTTCATATGACCCAGATTACATGTCCGATAGCAGATGGCGTATTCTAACGATGACTTTCATACCTTTTATGGACCTTGACACTGTTACTTACTTGCAGTCGATGGGACAGTCACAGGCCTCACGGTTTTCATCCAAAATATCTTAAATTGTGTTCCAAAAGATGAACGAAGCCTTTACGGGTTTGGAACGACATGGGGGTAAGTGATTAATGACAAAATTTTCATTTTGGGGTGGAGTATCCCTTTAAAGGGGTAGTTCATCCAAAAATGAAAATTGTTATCCCAAACTCGTAAGACCTTCGTTCTTTTTCAGAACACAAATTACGATATTTCTGATGAAATCCGAGAGCTCTCTGACCCTGAATAGACAGCAATGCAAATATCACGTTTAAGGCCCAGAAGGACATTGATGAAATAGTCCATGTGACATAAGTGATTCAACTGTAATTTTATGAAGCTTGTGTCAGTCTTCACCTCGCATTCACTAAAGTACCACAACGCATGCGTGTGGTGCTGCTGATGCAGGAGCCAGCGTTCTAAGTCATAGAACCCGGATGTGCTGCAGCTTGTTTTTAATCAGAGGAATGCACATGCATGCATTGTGGTACTGTTGTGAACGTGTGTCGAAGTCTGACATAGAAGAGAAAAAAAATTGTTGAATAAAGTTATTTTTGTTTTCTTTACACACAAAAGGTGTTCTAATAGCTTCATAAAATTATGGTCGAACAACTGATGTCACATGGACTATTTTAACGATGTCCTTACTATCTTTCAGGACCTTGAATGTGGTAGTTGTGTTGCTGTCTATGCAAGGTCAGAAAGTTCTCGGATTTCATCATCTTCTGGGGGTGAGAAATTAATGACAGAATTGTCATTTTTGGGTGAACTATCCCTTTAAAGTTTTAGTCTAAATTTTTAACTCCTTATCCACTTTTTTTCTTCCTGTAAAAATGGGAACGGCCATTTGTAAATTCTATGGGTCTGGCTTTTGGTCTCATCCGCATCCAGCTACTTTTAGCTGTACAAAACAGTTTGTTTTGCTGCTTGATATTGAAAATGGGTGTCTTAACATCTTATTTTAATGTATTATCTTAAAGGTGTTATATGTAGGATTGACACTGAGTGGTTGAACTAAGTATTGCAGTCCAAATTCAAAATATTGGAGATGTTTTTTTCACCCGGTCCCTCCTCCTCAGACTTGACGCACACGCAGGTTGCCAGATTGATGACACAAACAGGAACGAGTGCATTTGACGATGAATGCAATGAAATATGCTGTGTTTTCCACCAACTGGCAAACAGGGGTGCCGAAATACAATTGGGTAAACTGGCAGTGGGCACGTTTCAAAGCTTGACATTCCGGCCCGGAACGCACATTTTCAAAGGAGAATAACTGGTAGCATTGTTTTTCAGATAAACAAGTATGTTAACTTGTTTCTTAAATATCTGCAAACATATTATGGTACTTTTATGCTTTAGTAGAGTCAAAAACTTACATACAGCACCTTTAATAATGAACACACTGGTTTGTAGTGCAAACAGTTTTATCGTTTATGGCACGTTATTCTTTTCATTATTTCCCTATAGCTGCTAATAAACCGTAAGTCTTTCCCATAGGCTTAGTTCCGCGTTGAAAAAAAAGTTGGATATCAAATTCGACTTATTTATTGTTTTTTATTTCCATTTAACAATCGTATACATCTTAGTCTGAGTGTTTGACTGGTGTAATACCCACCTGTTCATTCGGTACTGCACATTCAGCTGAACAACTGCATCACTATGGTGCTCCAGACGTTTGAACAAACTCTCATCCATGCCCAGTGTTCTGTGTAAAAATTGGAGCAATGGGGGCGGGGGGCAAATTTATGGGATGAGGTATAATAATATTGTGATAGTGTTACTGCTGTATTCAGAGGCTCAACATGACAAGCTTCATGAAACATGACAAGTTTTGAATGAGTATAGAAGTGTACTACCTGGCTTCAGCATTCTGTACAATCGGAGGAAGTTGTTGGTGGTCTCCCACCAGGACAAAGCGCTGGGCGTAGAAGAGCGGACCCAAACATACAGGTTGACTGATCTGAGATGCCTCATCTACGATGCAGAAGTCAAAGCGTCTGCGGCTGAATATCGGGTGCTTGACACCCATACAGGTGGTGGCCACAATCAGCTACAATGAAAATGGAGTAAGCTTTACAAAACTATTCGTATTTTTAAAATGTAGAGCAATCAATCAGAGATTGAACATTATCACTTACATGTCATATTCGTTACAGTTCAAAAGTTTGGGGTCAGAAAGAAATCAGAACTTTTATGATCAAAAGTGACAGTAAAGATATATGCAGCATAACCCTTCAACATTAATAATAAAAAAAGATTCTTAAGCACCAAATCAGCATATTGGAATTACTTCTGAAGGATCATGTGACACTAAAGACTGCAGTAATGACTGCTGAAAATTTATCTTTAACATCACAAGAATAAAAATAAATATATAACATTCTTTTAAATTTTAACAATATTTCACAATATTACTGTTTTACTGTATTTTTGATCAAATATATGCAGCCATGGTGAACATAAGAGACTTCTTTCAAAAAGCATTAAAGACTCGAAACTTTTGAATAACAGTGCATTTGTTTTAATATGATATGATTAAGTATTTTAATATATCTTACTTCTTTGTTATACAGTTGTTCCAGGTCTTCTAGTGTTTGGATGCCTTTGGCCCGACATGACTCCTCCGTGAAGGGCAGGATGTCATGGTGCACTTTTTGAGAACGACCCAGTCGCAGGAAGCCAATCTTAAACCTCTTTAGTTTCAGGAGGATGTTGTCCACAGCAGAGTGGGTGTAGCTAGTCAGAAGTACACTGAAGCCACAAGCATGGAGTATACGCACCTGTAAAACAAGGAAGTGTGAAATTCATGTCAGATTAATATTCCTCTGTATATAGAAACCAGAAGCAAAAACTATTTCACTTCACAGGTCAGAAAGAGGGTAAAAAAAAAGGAATAAACACAAAATTATGACAAGAAACTGAATACAGTTGTCCTAAAACTCAACTGGTTTTTAAAATGATTTAGTTCTTACCAGTGTACAGATGGTGGTAGTTTTCCCAGTACCTGGCATTCCCACAATAAGCGTGTAGTCTTTGGATAGTAGCACTTTTTTCATGGCTTGTTTCTGGGGTTTGTTGAGTCCTAAATGGCAACATGATTAAAACTCATCAATTAGGAACAGAGAAGTTCTGTTATTCAAAGAACACATCAAGGGCTTGTTTTAAAGCACCTCACTGCAGAAAGAGTAAGATTGTTATCAGGAGAAGGCACCTTTCAGAATGTTGGCCACAGTGTCCTTGGCGTCTCGTGGCAAAACACTGCTGAGGCTGTCAATGAACTGGGGAGGCCTGAATTCCACAATCAGCTCCCTCAGTCTTTCACTGCAGAAAAAGAGACATTTTAGCTTTTATATATATATATATATATATATATATATATATATATATATATATATATATATATATATATATATATATATAAAATATATATATATATATAAACAATTAACAAAAAGAAAAAGTATAATAAGACCTGGTTGGAGTGTTTTCCATTAACATAGACAGGTTTCCTAAATGGGTGCCAAGACCGCCTGCACCTTCATCCTGGTCCAGTCGGAAAACTGTGTTTGAAGAATACTTGGAAAGGTTTCTGGAAATGATATGAATGTTTAATTAAGCTTTGAAGTACCCTTGAACATTTCAGATTCAGTAATATTAAACAGCATAATGAAAAGTATCTGCAAGAGACTTACTTGTCCAAAGAGCAAGTCACTCCACTGACAGTTATTTCTGTGACATATCCCGTGGCTAGGCCTATAAGCACCAAATCCTGATCACTGACCACAATCCTGTCGCCCACTATCAGCCCAGTCAGCGTCTGATCGCTCTCCTTCCTCACAAAGCTGTGCTTATATACACCATCAGAGAGGATGCTGACGTCTCCAGCTAAGTGCATGTTAGCCACGCAGCCACCACTTTTCTCCCTGAACAACAGGGATGAACAGGGATGCAACAGAAACATTCATTAAGGCAACAAGCATTCAATTAAACACTGTTAATGTCTTTATTTTTGGTGAAACTGTCTCACAAAGGAGGGACAAAAATCTCTAGACATTACAAATATCGTCATTTGTTTTTCGAAGTTGAACAGAAGTCTTCTGTATGGGTTTGGAATGACATGAGGGGGAGTAAATGATGGGTGAATAACACAATGTACAGTAAAAGTAATATTTTATAAAACACCCACCTCTGCTGGGCAGTCTGAAGCCAGATATTGCGTCGACCTGCTTTGTTCTCCATGGTGAGAGCCTCCAGCGTGCAGAGCAGCAACCAGTGGCTGAAGTACTGGAGGTGCACATGGCTGAGGTGCTCTCTCTCTGACTGCACAAAGGGCTGTGGATCTTCACTACAGTTCTCCATGGGATCTCTCTCTACAGCTCTATACAAAGTGATGCATTGCAGCTGAAGCTCAGTGGAATTACAAAACTCTGTTTGAAGTTGTAATGACAGATGATGCACGAAGAGAGAGAGAAAAAAACAGTACCTGTTGTAAACTGCACAGTTCCTTTTCTGAGGACAGTACTTGCATGCCTGCTGGTCAGATACAATGGCAGGCAATGGGGCCATTTGACTTCTTCCATTCACCTTAATAAGGTTGTTTCCGATGTGATGGGCCAATGAGTTTCTTATTTTAATCAGCTCTGTGATAGAAGAAAATATTAATCAGTACAGTTATAACCAGGATGTAAGCCTATCTTAGATTTCAACGTTACTTTGTTGTGAATTCAAGTAAATTGGCTCTTGTTTGCAACATTTGTATGAAACTACATGATTCAAAGGGATAGTACACCCAACAATATAAATTCTGTCATTCATTACTCACCCTCATGACACTCCCAACTGATAAGCCATTTGAGTCATTTTTGAACACAAGTGAAGATATTTTTGATGAAACCTAAGGTATTTCTGTCTCTCTGCTGTCAACTACCTCAAATGTTTCATTCTTCAAAAAGTTCAGAAAAACATTTTAAAAGTAATCGATATGAATCAAGCAGCTTGATCCAAGGCAGATATAGTTTAGGCTTTTATTCGCATATACATAATAAAGATTGTGGTGACCGAAATCTCTCAGATTCCATTAAAATACCTTAACTTGTGTTTTGAAGATATATGAACTGAATGACATGAGGGTAAGCAAACGATGACAGAATTTCTTTTTGGTGAACTATACATTTAAAGAAATCAAACAATCTAACCTCTTCTGTCCATGTGGTTGCCCACAACAGGATGTAGACTGCCAGTCTTCAAGTAGACAAGGAAACCTGCCTCTGGATCACAACGTCTAGCTGAGCTCATCAATGTGTACAGAATAACCTTAATAAAATTCAAATAATAAGTGATATTCAGTAGTGACACAAATAGTAATATATTTAACATGTGACATATCTACACAGCTGCGTTTTGTACCTGACTGCGATGCTCAATGGAGTTGGACTCCTTGCCGGTTTTCAGCTCCAGTGGCACAATCCTCTCTGTGGGCTTTCTGCCTCTCCGATGAATCCTAACTCCAGCTGTGACATCTATCTTCCCCTTCAGGCCAAAATGTGGACACCACATGTTCTCTTCAATGTCTACATAATCTGTGACTGTCACGCTACAGGTGGCATCTTGCGTGCTCAGAGCCCCGTCGCTAGGGCTGATAGTTACACAAACCATTACATTTATTCATAATATTAAACTGAACCCACCATGTTCTCAATCTTCTTTAAATAAATACATATATATACACTCACAGTTTGAGAGTAAGCTGCTTTTGTCCAGCCTGTGGTGAAGTGTGGAGGTAGTGTTTTGACCACTCAGATAAAGAGGGAAGGTATTCTTCTACTTCCTGTTTCATGTCAGCTTGGGTCAGCTTTAGACTGTACCTAAACAAAGTAAGTAAAAGACAAGCACATAACAGATCTTTACTGCTGTCATCAAACACTGTATTTGAGGTCTAAGAAAACTAGAAAAAAAAAAAAACAGAAAGATATACAACTTATATGCCTCTAGAGGTGGAGATGTTACAAGATAGCTCTTACATTTGTCCGAGGTAGTTGGGGCTTCTTAGGGCCTCTGCAGCAAATGTCTGTATCCGCTCTGGGGAGAAATCTGAGGACATGGCTGCTTTTTGAAAGATATCATGAACTATGGTACCATTTAACATCTGCTTAGATCCACCATCAAATGCCTGTTTAAAAACCACACAAACATTTTCATTATTTTAAGCACTACAATTTTGACAGTAGAACAATTAAGAACACAGAAAGGTTTGCATCATCAATTAAGGGAAAGACATAAATGCTAAGTATTCTCCACTGTTGAAAACATTAATATGAGCAGTATACACTGTATGTACATTCTGCTTTTGATAGCTACAGGATATTGATATTTAATTGTGCATTCTCATTAATAGGCTGTGAAATATAATCTAGCAAATCTGAAAATTAATATTAATTTTCCATACCGTACATAATATATTACTACTCAAAAGTTTGAAGATTTTTTTATCTTATGCTCACCAAGGCTGCATTTATTTCAAAAATACTGTGGAAACAGCAATATTGTGAAATATTGGTACATTTTAATATAACTATTTTCTAGTTGAATATATTTTAAAAATTAATGTATTTCCTTGACAGCAAAGCTGAATTTTCAGCAGTTTCTTGGTGCTCAACAAACATTTCTTATTATTATCAATGATCAATGTAAACATATATTTTTGTTGTATTTTTGCATAGTATTTTTCCCAGGATTCGTTGATGAACAGATAGTTCTAGAAAGACTTTAATAAATTTACTGACCCCAACAACTTTGAATGACAGTGCATATGCTTATGCTTGAGTCACAACATTAAATTTCCACACCTTGAACATCTCTCCCAGCACCCCTCGCCTCATGCAGCGAATACTGTTGGCAATGCTGGTCCCCGATATCAGCAGGTCAGGCAGCAGAACCAGGAAACCAGAGTCTCTATCAATCGTCCACAAGCCAGAAACACACCTCCCTTCCAAGTGAATGACATCCCCAACGGCAACCGGAGTACTCTCCCTTTAGAAATGAGGTTGGAAAGTTCAAAAACAAAAAGACAATCAGAAAGAAAGAACTCTTTCAAAAGTATTTTTTCATATGCCAGGTAACATTTAGTACCAGCCATCTTTGAGAATACAGGTCTCTCTGGACTGTGTTGTCTTGGAGCAGGTGATGGTTAAGTGCTTCTCAGTGCAACTTCGTGATGAGGTGATATCCCGTACATCCAGTACCCACCTTTGTTTTTTCTAAAAATTCAAAGAAATCAGTTAAAAGCAGGGTTATTATTAACTTAATCTGTTAAAAAAAATGAAACACAAATGCAATATATTATTGTTAACAAACTAAATCTATTAAAAATGAAGCTGAAACTTACTGTATTTATATAGAAACATAAAAATAAAAGCAAGTTTGAAATATTAATGAAATCTATAATAGTATATGAATAATACTGGTTTTAATACACAAAAATCACCATACTATCAAATATTACTAAAGCTCACTTATGTGCACGTAGATAGGTTGAATAAATCATTCATACTCATGACTGAACTTCTTGGGTTTTGGCGCTTCCGGTTTTTGATCCATGCCATCATCAAACCAATCATCTATCAGATCAGTAAAATCATCTTCAAATGGGGCTGGCAAAGTTTTTCCATCAGCAATTTTGTCTTTCGCTTGCAGATCAGCAGTACTCAAGGGTCTCTTCTTAGTGATTGGACAGCTGAGAAAACTCTCTTTGTCTTCAGTAGATCCATTTTGTATCCATGAACTATAGGATATCACATGATCAAAATGATTCGTTCCAGAAACCGTACTCATGTCTATTTCTGGCTTCAGGTTTACAGCAAGTGAATTTTCTTTTTCACTAGTACTGAAGCTCAGATGTTGAGAGGGTTTTCTTGAGGGCTTTGTTTCTCCATTCATTTTCACACAAGACCCAGTTGCCAGTCGACTTCTCTCAAAACTGACAGACTCAGCTTTAATTTTTTTCTCAGGACTCTTTGAAAAAGCATTTCGATTGGCTCCTGGAGAGCTTGCGTCACAATCAGGTAGTTTCTGAAATTGCATGGTCCTGGACCGTTTGGCACTCTGGATGTTCTCTGAGCTGTGCAACAACCTCTTCACAGAGCCAGAGTGACTTAGGCCATTCTTAAGCTCAAAAGTTTCCTCTGACTCTGGACTGCTGTTTTTCTGTGGCTGCATCAGCTTACGTGCCATCAGGCTAGGTTTACCCCTGACACCTTTAGTATGTAGGCCACGGGAAACAGGCGAGCGGTTCTCATAGGAAGTGTCTGAAGGGTTCTCGCTCCTCAAACTGTCAGGCGTCTCTGGAACAGCAGAAGGGGTTGGAGAGCAGGGGACATTTTTATCCTCCACAAAACTAGTCTTCAGTGAAACAGGGAATCTTGTAATGCCAGCTGCAATTTTTTTAGGTGACTTTGGTGAAACCTGATAAAACAAAGGTGATGTTATGGTGTGAGGTGTGATGTCAATCTTATTTTTAACGTAAGAGCGGATGGCCATTTTTTACTTGAACATGCAAGTACTGATAACTTTTTTAATTGAATTTCAAAAATACAAAAAATTAAGAAGGTTCCAAAGACTTTTATTTAACAACATAAATCAATATAAGGATCAAGAGTAACTACATAAAAATAAATTGAATTACAATTAAAGGGCATCATAAACATATTAAATTAAACAAATTTTTTTTTTTATAAATTCAAATTAAATCATAAATGACATCCTCAGACCCCATTTACTTTCATTATTTGAAAAATAAAATACATATTACAGGTCATACAATCATAAATGTTTAGGACAATAGACCAATTTGGAGTAGCTGTCACGGTTACATCACTTGCAGCTGCGCACGCATTGTGGTGGCAGAAAAACACTGGTTTACTAAGAAGTAAAGGGAAACAGATAAAACTCATGGAATAAGAAAAAAATTCTTGTTCTGTGGACATCTGTGGATGTCAGAATCGGAATGCAAATCATTTTTACAGAATACTGTCATCAAAGATGCCATTTGAAGCTAAACGCAGATGTTTAAACAGACAGACTATAAATGAAATCTGCTAAGATTACTCTACTTTTAAAACATACATTTGATTTAAATAATAGGTCTACATAATATTCACAAACGCAGTTCATGTGGGACGTATTGTATTAGCCCTACAGTTACAGCATGAAATATTATTTAAACCTATTACTATTATGATTTTACATAAAATTTAGTTAATCTCACAATTCTGAATTTGTTTTACTCACAAATGCAAGTTTAATTGAAAACTGTCATGTTCTGCCACCAGATAGGCTCCGCCCACAAAACGTCATCATAAAATATTATATATATATATATATATGTGTGTGTGTGTGTGTGTGTGTGTGTGTGTAAATGAAGACAAAACTTCATTTTTTTTAGGTGAACTAAAGTTATACCTTTAAGAGCAACTAAAAGAGTTCAGTTAATTGTCTAATCTTACCTTTGAGACAAAAAAGGCAGAAATGTTTGACTGAACTCCAGTGACCATCTACAACAACAACCAAAAGTTAGTTAGTAACGTTCACAGCTGATAACATTTAACGTTACATCTTCATAGCAAGATTAGGCTGAAACAGAGCATCAGAGATGAATATGAAATAAGTTACTTACGGAAGATTTTCTGGATTTACACTTAATCATCGTACAGTAAGTAAATAAATAAATAATATTCGGAGAATCCAATAGCATAAAGCAGCTCTACTGATATTAATAAAGACAGCCACCGCCGCTTTTACGGTTCAAATGTAAATCGTCCAGAAGCAGATATGCTCCAGTAGCAACGATCATCCAAACTGTTCCCACATATGCTTTCACAGAAGATTAATAATAGAAGATTTCTTGCGTAAAAAAAACTCTTGCTGCATCCCTACAACGTAATCACTGCGATCTCAAAAATTCCCGCGTACAATCGTGAACGCCATCACAAACGTTTCTTCTTTGCTTTTTGTCTGCTGCATTTACGTCACCATTACTTACACACTGCCACCTAGCGTCAGTGAGATTATTGCTCGAGTTTGTAGTTGTTACAGTTTGAAAACAAATCTGCTTGTTTATTATTAACACTACGTTAGCTTCATATTATAAAAATTCAAACGAAAATGAGCAATTATACCGTTGTTTTCTGTCTAACAGAAAATAATTTTCTAGTTACCAAGACAACAAACACAAGCAATGCTAGATTTTCCCGCACATTTTTGAATGTCAACATGGTAAGCACGTTCTCTTTTATGTTCGTTTCAAACAATTGTTTATGCTTCTTTAAGCTGCTTTAAATTAACAAAAGAAAGACATGTCAGGTATAATAATTGTATATTTGGGCTTTAGAGTGGTTTACAGATGATTGTCATTAATACATGACAACGATTCGTTATGTAATGCATATTGTAATCCAAACCACAAAAAGTTTATATAACGTTACGGACTGTTTAATTCAGTACACAGTTATACATAAATTACAAAAACATAAATACTGATATAAAAAATGGTCTAAATGTGAAATTATGCTTAATAAAAGATGAAAGGAATGAGAATATTTGGGCTATATATATAAAAATTACATTTTTTGCATTTGTGTGCTTTTGGTGTAGTTTACTTCTATATTTGAGTTTAGACTTGAATAAAAAAGATGAATTTGAATATCACTGCATACGTTAGTTGGTTTGAAATATTTTTATATTGTTGTATTAGAAGACATGCACAGTTTATTGTAATTGAATACACTTATAACATAATGGCATTGAAATATGAACCTCATCTTTGAAATATTAATGCCGGGCCACCACACACAGACAGTAGAAGTTCTGCTGACATGGACGCTCGAGAAGAAGAACTAAAATGTCCTGTTTGTGTAGAGCCTTTCACAGATCCTGTACGCCTTCCATGTGGGCACAACTTCTGTCAAACCTGCATCCAAGTGGTCTGGAACATGGATGACCCAGAAACATCTAGAGAAGGGCCACTGTTCTGCCCGGAATGTCAAATCCTCCTTCCTCCTGACCTTGAGCTTGAGATCAGCGCAGATCTTCAAAGGAAAGTTCAGGATGCCTTTGCAAGAGCACCTCTGCTGGAAGAATCATCTCAAATGTCACCTTCTATTATCACGTGTGATCAGTGCATTGGGAAGACTGAGGTGGCTGTGAAGAGCTGCCTCACCTGCGATGCCTCTCTGTGCTCTGCTCACACCCTCCTGCACCAGCAGAGAGAGGCTTTAAGATGGCACTCTCTCATCGAAGTAACTGAAGACTTGATTTCCTTTAAGTGTAAGGAGCATGGGGAGGAGCTGAAACTCTTCTGTCAGGAGGACCAGATTGCTGTGTGTTGTCTGTGCATTGCAGTTGGTTCTCACAAAAACCATCAAGCTGTTACGCTGCAAGAGGCATGCACAGAGTTCAAGGTAGGATAGATTTAATTCATTAAATTTCAAATAATTTGTGTGAACAACATTATTTTGATAGATCGGTCTAGTAGTGATAGAAGTGTCCACAATCTATTGTTGGGAAAATCATTAAAAAATGAATAAAAAAAAAAATTATATTAATACAGTTTTTTATTAGAAGTGCCTATAGGCTATATATTTACATATTGTATATGCTTATATTTACATAATTTTAGTACAGATATGACATGCTCATATGTCATATGTAGTCATATGTCATATGTATTCAGGTAATTAATTTGGATTTTTTTAAAATAAATGAATAGATCTGGACAAAAAAAAAATTGACTCAATTACTTTTTTATTAGATAAATACTGTCAAATTACTTAATGGGCCATTATTATGTCTAAAAATTTTGTGGAAAGTAACAGTGTATTGAGAACTTATGGAAACATCTCTTGTTTTTTAGAAGGTGTTGAAGACCAACAAATCACTTCTTCTACAAAGGAAGCATTTAGCCAAGTCTGCTTTGCAAGATTTGGAGCCATTATTTTCAGAGGTGTTGGTGGGTATTTCAATATGAGTCATATACTAACCAATCAAACCAAATAAATTATTGTACACATCAAAATGAAGTTTATTGAATTTATTGCAGCAAGAGGTGTTCTGATATGCTGTGTTTTCTGATAGCTTGTAAGTTCATAAGGCTTTTTTGACATCTTGTGGTTTGCAGAAAAATGCAGAAGCATATAGAGTCAGAATAGTTGAGAAATACAGCCAGATAAAAGCCCACATCGAGGAGGATCAGAAGCTGATGTTGGCCATTCTGGAAACAGAAGAGATTTACACCAACAAGTGGCTGAGATGGAGGAGTGAGTCACTAAAGTGTCATGTTAAAGAGATTAATGCTGTCCTAAAATCAAGCCAAACTCTCCTCGAGGCAGAGAATGATGTCAGATTTCTCCAGGTGCATATTATAAGTTTATTTTTTAGTGCACATTTTCCTTTTGTCTTTTTCATCTGTATTCTTTCACTAAAAGAAAACAAAATTGATTTTACAGCATTTCAAAAAACATGGAATAGGGTGAGTTCTTTCTGTGTGGATTGAAATGGCCAATCTTTTTTTTTTCCCTAATTTTTAAAAGTTTTTTCTTTACTATGCCATGAGACCTTGGTACCAAAATAAATTTTTAACAGAATCCTTCATCATCGCTCTAGTTCCCAGGTGAAACCTCCAACACTGCACAAGATAAAAAAAGAAATTTAACAGAATCCTTCATCATCGCTCTAGTTCCCAGATGGAATTGCCACTTGTGTCTGTGACAGATCAAGAGTACAGCACACTAGACAAGATGAAGACAGTTGAACAGCTGATTAATAACTTAGATAAAGTTGTCTTTCAGAACACTCAGCGGCTGTGGTCTAGTAAGTGTGATGTTTCAATGCACAATGATAAAAGACATAATTAGACTCACATGGACTTAACAATAATCCTACCTTATAATGTAACGTATCATTTTTTTCACCTGCAGGTCTCAGAGCAATAAGTTTGGACCCAGAAACAGCACACCCTGAGTTGGAGGTGTCAGCAGACAGGCTGGAGGTACACTGGAGTAAGAAACCAACCCCAGAGAGGAAACGGAAAACAAACATCAGCTCTCAGTACAGTGTCCGGGCCAAGGAGAGATTCTGCAGCGGCTCCCATTACTGGGAAGTGGCCGTTTGGAAGAAACCCTTCTGGTTGATTGGTCTGTCATATGGGTCAGCTACTGGAGATCAGGATTCAGAGCCCTGCAACGGTGACTTTAACAATGCATTCTGCTACACCTATCATGGTAATGGAAAATATCTCATTTGTCAGGACTCAAATGAAAAGCCACTAGCAGTAAGGAAAACTATCCAAAAACTTGGAGTTCGGGTAGATATCCAGAAAGGGAATGTGTCTTTCTATGATGGCGATACGCTGGCTTTGCTCCACTCATTCTGTGTTGAGTTTTCTGGCCCAGTTTATCCCATCTTCAATCCCTGTATTGACATAAATGGCCAGAATAGTCAGCCTCTTGCCATTGTACATCTAAGAAACAAAAATATTCCTCAAAACCCCTCACAAATTGCTTGAATCCATCAATTTTCCAGTTACAGTGCTTAAATAATAAATTAATCATTCTGTTGTGTGTCTGTTTTATATGATTGAGTTTGGTGTAGTTATCACAAGAAATATAGGATTTAATACTTTAAATAACCCATTGTGCTCTGAGAGTTTTAAAACTGACAAGTAAGAAAGAGGTGCAAATAGTTTTTAACTAATGAACACAAATAAAATGTAATAAAGAACTTTGCCCTTTTTTACTTGAAAAGAATAGTTCACCTTGAAAATTGCGTCATCAATAATTAATGTGTTGTCCACATACTGTGAAAGTCCGCTTTCATTGACTTTCATTCTATGAATAAAAACTGTTATTTTAAGAAAGTGATACATGTTTTGAATGCGAATTTTCATTTTTGACTGAACTATCCCTTTACCTAGGCATTACATTTCAATTCAAACTGTCAAAGTAACTGCAAGATTTTTAGACACATACAGAGATATAATTAGGCCATAGATTATAGATTAGTTTTGTATTTTGTTCCTGGAAACCCATGTTTATCTAGCTTTAGAAGCTAGAAAGCACTTTTTTACAAAGTTGTAGTCCACCTTAAGCTCAGATGGGCCTCCTGCAAGTGCTCTGTGAATCTGATATGGGCACTCCCTAAAGACACGGACAAGTGTTCTGACTGCTTTGTCTGCTGTAGGAGTTTTTCTAATTACAGCGGAGCTGTCCACTTCAGCACCACAAACGCACAACGAAAACATGAAGCCTCAAATGCGATTGCTGCATTTGCACCTCTTCATGGACCCATCAGGTATGTCAACTTGCTTGTCCCTCTGTTTTTTTCACTAACTCGCTAAGAAGTAGGCATAGCAAGCCTCTTGAGAGTGTGGCATACATGTTATTTCTTTTCTGAATTTTATTGCAGGCCTCCTTCAAATGGTATTGTTTATTGATTCTAAGCTTCTTGTGCTTGTTGGTTTTGACTTGCAATAGAAACTACTAGTGGAGACATTTGCTTTTAGTGGTTGCAGAAAATACATGTATAGTGTATTATGAATGTATAATTGAACCCATGTGCTTTAATTTTTAATCATAGATCTGTTGTATACCCTAGACGTCCATTGTAGTTATCAGTCACCTTAGAAGCTAATGTCTAAGATCTGTCAGTCTGAGTAAAGTATTCTCTCCGAAGCTCTCAGATAACATAGTAGGTAATGCAGGACAGCACTACCCAGTGCCCAGTGTCTCTCTGTGTATGCGGGAGGTCAGCCGAGTTGTTCAGTATTTGTACAGCATGCAATAATGCCTAAACTCGTACTCTTAAACTACTTTCACATTATGTACAGTAAAAAAAAACAATTTTCACTCTGAAATCGCTAGTACATTTCGTATATAATTACAAAGAAATGGCATTGAATTAAACGTGAAATTTTGAAGTAGAAACACTGAAATACAGTAGTATTGGAGTAAAACATACTCCAATCATCTTTTTATTTAAACTTCTAAAAATATTTTTTAACAGTATAATGTGCCTTATTACTTTAAAAAAAAAATTATAGTAATAGATGTAAATATTAGATATGTCAATAGATTTTGTAAACATCAAAATCCAAAGTCCACATTAAAAAACGGGTCCAAAATTAAATTTTAAATTTAATGCTACTTTAATAATAAAAATACAAAGATTAACTTTCACTAGTGGCTCAGACTTTGGGACCACAGTGTTTGTAATCCTAACCCTTACCTACAATATATTTTAACATACATATACAAATTACCTACAGTTTTTTGACATAAAAGTAGTTTATATAGTCTCTATTAGTATGAGGTTATAAAAATGTTGAGCATGATTACTTGATTAATGATTATACAATATTAAAAAATGTAATAACGTGATGTCAGCTACTCAAATACTGTATCTAGTATACTGTATCTTTTTATTCTAAATATCTCTCCTAATATTTTATTTAATAGAAAACAGTCTTGTGCTTTAATTCGATTTTCATCTGTTGGTGCCTTAGGTCATAGTACAGTAAAATCACAGCCTTTATAGGCATGCACAAAACATAGTGCAATACATGCTGAAAACAGTAGTCAATGCTGTCAATTTTTTTAATGCAATGGCCAATCAGAGGCATTAAAGTAAAAATCCGCTCAATGCTCAATTTTTTTTTTTTTTTTTGTCTAATACTGAGTTCTACGCACTTACAAATCCTCTCATTATAACAAACAAAGCAGAAACAAAGCATTGATAGAAGTATGTCAAAATGCGAGTATTCACATAAACACCATCAATGTAAGCACCGTTCTCTGTTCTTCACTCATTCACTCACTCATATACACACACAGAGACAGAACTTTGGAGAGGATTTATGCTTCTCAGGGGGTAACTCAACCTCACAGTGAAAGCCATGCACTATTAATTCCATATTTCGACTTATTTTTTATTGTTTGCATATTTGTTTGTTTTTAGTTAGGAGACCTAATAAAAGTAACTATTATTGAAATGTTATTGAAAACTTTTTCTTTTTTAATTTTTTTTTAACTAGGTTCTTTTGAAAAAATGAAACCAAAAATGAAAAAACAAACAAAACAACAACAACAAAAAACTCTATGGTCAAAATTTTTTTTTGCCCGCAACTGATTTAAAGGGATATTCCACCCAAAAATGAAAATTGCCATAATTTCTATGTCATTCCAGACTTGTATTTCTTTCTTTTGTGGAACGCACAAAAAAGATATATATATATATTTTGGGAAATTTTTTTTAACAGTTTTCTTCCGTATCTGAAAAAACATTGGGAACCGAACAACATTGGAAGACATTTTTAAAAATACATTATTTTGTAATTCAACAACAACAAAAAAAATTAAATAAAATAAAACCACACATTTTAAACAACAGCATAAGCCAGCAAATAAAGTAAAAAAAGAAAACAAGAAGTTAAATTTTTTTCATGCTGTAATGCATTCTGGGAACAGAAAGCACCAACCTAGTGCTGTTTACAGTTACAGATAATCTAGCAAAGAGTTTACACTATAATGCAAGCACAGCTAATCATTACAGTTCTGTGGCATCACAGTCATCTCCTGTTCACTATGAAGTATAATTGAATTAGGCTGTAGAACTGTTGTAAAAAATTACAGTAAAACAACAGCAGCTAGTATCATTAATATAGTATAAATTCACAAAAGTGTCTGCTGAGACTCAGGGCTGTTTCAGTTCAGGTCACTAGTTGTAATCCCAGTGGCCTTTTCTCAACCCCTGCTACTGTATAAGTCTTATTTACAAAGGGCTTTCCCTCTGGCTAGTCCCCCCTCTGCAGAGTGAGCTGAACCTTTTGCCATCTGTCACTCTGTTACTGTGAAATGCAGTACTTCACAGAACAGACAGAGAGCTGGCGCACCTGATTGGCTTATTTCTAGAATGAGGTGGGTCTTAAGAACATGAGTGACAGGTTGAGTGCAGGAAGTCCTGTATGGCTAAGACAGGTTTTCAGTGTGGAGGGGGGAAGTGGCGTTGGAGAAGACGCACTAAGTCGTGTGGGCGGCGTAAATCCAGTATACGTGAGCCAGTAAAGCAGCCCAGAGCTGTTTTTATTTTCTGTGGAGAAGAGAGGGAGACACAGAGACTTCATACACATGAATAGCAATTTTTTCTGAAGACTCTGAAGGAGGGAATTTACAGCGTTCCCACTGCTGCAGTGTAGCGGATGGGAAGGAGCGGTTGAGAGGGGAGTTAACAGGTAAAGGGAGGGGTTTGACTGTAATTGGTTTCTATGTGGCTGTTCATGTAACAGTTACAGGAGTGAGGACAGGAGGAGGGGTTGGAGGAATCCTATTAGCTGCAGAGGAAAAGTAGGTCTGCTTAATAGAAAGTAGATATATTAAATGTATGCGTTTGAACAACTTTCCTTAACTAATTTTGTCATTTTCAGTGATTAAAGAATAAATAAATAGTCAACCAATGATTTAAATTACTGGGTAAGTCAAAATAATTACTAAACATGTTGGGTGTGCTTGGCAATGAATGAAAGTGAGTAGGATTTATAATATATATAATAATATAAAAATAATATAAAAACTTAAAATTACACCATATACCTCTTCACACTCTTTGGGAGAATTAAAGATATGAAAGCTCAATTGTTTTTTCCCCCCTTAATTAAAATAAAACTGTAGGTTTAATCTCAAAGATTTGTGCAGTAGTTGCAAAGCAGAACTAATTAGTACTTACTGTATCATGAAAATGATCAAATTTGTGGGTTAAAAAGCAACAACTTGGTAACACTTAAGATTAGGGAACACTATTAACTAGCTGCTTATTAGTAGCATGTTGGCTGTTTATTAGTACTTTTTAGAACATATTAATGACTTATTCTGCATGACCATATTCCAGATCCCTTAACCCTATCCACCTTATTTTTCAACGTGGAAGTAAGCAGTTTTCTGTGAATGTTCGAGACTTCCGGTTCATTAGCCGCTGTAGGGAAATAACATGAATAATAACAAAGTGCAGTAAATGGTAAAACTGTTTGCACTACAAACCAGTGTGTTCATGATTAAGATAATAGATTTAATTAATGGTAAGATACACCAATTTGCAATATCAAGCAGCAAAACGAGCCATTTTGTACAGCTAAATATAGCTGGAAGCGGATGACACCGAAAGTCAGACACAGTTAATTTACAAATGGCCGTACCCACTCTTACAGGAAAAAATAAGGTGGATACCCAATACCTAAACATAATTACTACAACAACTTGTCAATCAATAAGCAGCAAATTAGTGAAAACTTTTAGTTAATAGTGAATATGTGTCCCCTAATCTAAACTGTTACCAAAAACTTTTGTTTTTATTATTTTAAAAATATATTAAAGTAGTACTATAAACAAGGTAATAGTCTTTCAGCATCTACATATATTTGTAGCTAATTATAGCTAATTTCTAACAAACATCTGACAGTATTTTGTCATGAATGTGGTGTGTTCTTTCAGTTAAGGAATTTGATCCAACGGGTTAATTAAAGGGGGATCAATTTCAAGTTGTTACAGGTTACACTGGAACATGTAAAACAGGTAAACTTACTAGGCATACAGTATAGTCAATACATTACAACTAAAGCACTGCAGGAAGACTGCAGTAAGTAAAGGCTTTGAATGTGAAAATCTGTTATTCACATCCAAACGCTCTGCATCTGGGCTGCAATTATGAGCTGAGAGTTATGTGAAGTATTTGTCGCCCTACCTGTCTGTGTAGTTTGACTCTGTGGCATTATTAGTGTCTGGTTTGTAAATGTGATG
Organism: Cyprinus carpio; assembly: GCF_018340385.1. Classification (NCBI taxonomy): domain Eukaryota; kingdom Metazoa; phylum Chordata; class Actinopteri; order Cypriniformes; family Cyprinidae; genus Cyprinus; species Cyprinus carpio. The sequence goes on along the minus strand of NC_056609.1, from coordinate 15,760,643 downwards.
CATAGCATTATTCAAGGATTTGTATGTGTGTGTATGTTAGAGAAACAGAGAAAAGAGGCCTAGAGAACATCCATACATGTAAATAAATACGTGTGTGTGATCTCTGAGGGAAAACTATGTACTATCCTTCCCTGCCTCCTCCCCCATAACTGCAGTGGTGGTCATGATGCTGAGTGCGTACGACTCAGTCAATTGAGCTCAATACCTGGCACACATCCAAACGCAGCCACACTTCCCCACTCACACAAGAGCTGACAGAACACAAGCAGCTGTGTGAGACTAGCATGTGAGAGGTTAGACTGGCTTATGAGCATCAAAGAGAGCGAAGCCTCGAAGGCATTTTGTAATGATCAGCTTTGTTTCTCTTCTGAGCTATTGGGATATGCAGTAGGTTTACTTCATTTAACGTGAGCTGACTTTGAGGTTTTGTAAAGGGGATTGCAGTCTAATGCAGCCATTCTGAATGCATTACAGGACAAAGATATATATGGGGTTCTGTGTGTATGGTCACAAGGATATGTTATGTTTTGGATGCCGGTCCCAGCTAACCTAACCAGCAAGGGTTTCCTCGGTAAGGATGTTGACTATGCTAGTTAATATGTACTTGACTATGCAAGAGAAGTACTTATTAGTATCTCTGTTTAGGTAATAATATTATACCTTACTATACCTCTGAGAGAGCTACAGTAGATTTTAGTTACCACTATGTATGTAATATGAAGAGGGAGTGAGGCAGAGATTGCCAGTGCTTACGTATGTGGAGTTTGCTTTAGATTCTTTAATTAGCATGTCACACATTTAGATCCTCTTGCCCTCAGTAAACACACTCAGCTGGTTTTGGAGGAGTACAGTATAAACAAGAGGAACCAAGGTGGTTAGTTCTCTTAACACAAGATTTTTTTGGTTTAGAGTTATTTTTAATAAATATTGACTTAAATGAGAGTTCAAAAAACTGTAGACTTATAACATATTGCTAGTGTTAATGTTAGAGTGAGTTATACTGGTCATTGTACTCATGTCATACTGAACCTGTTCTAAAATATGTTTATGTAATGTTAAAGTTGAAATACATCTTCTTGTTTGTCTCTTATAGGTGATTTTGAGAATGAAATTGGAGTCCATCCAAGCTCTCAGATGTGATTGGCAACAAACTTCTAGAGTATACAAGATGACCAGTGCGATTAATCAATTACAGACAACAGGTGTTGTGCTATAGGACTGATCTGCAGGTTGCTTTTGGTCGGTTATGTCTCAGTCGGGTAAAATCCTCCACCTGTATGTAGAGGTGAGATCTGTCACTGATGAAGAAGGAAAAGACCTGGGAGATGTGGAAAAAACAGACTCCCTCATGTTAACAGCACCAGACATCCTTCAGTCATCGCAGTATGGTGGCCCTAATGCACCACATGGCCGGACGTCCCCACGTGGAGTCCTGCATAAAGGTGGAAGCAGCACCCAGAGCTTGGCCTCTAGTAAATCAACATCTAGACACTCTGTAAGTTTTCAGCTACATCCAGGACATGGCTCAGACCAACCAGTGACCCAACACCAGAGAAGTTTACCTTCTAGTGAGATAAACCAGTTATTGTCTGCCCTTCAGACAGATCCCGCTGGAAATACTTGTCATTTGGTGTGTGCTCCTTCTGAACATGACCTCTTCTTGGGGAGGGAACATCACTTGTCAGGACGGTTTACTGCCCCACCTACTCCCAGTGGAACTCGTAAAGCTTTCAGCCCAACTAAGATGAAGGGAGGAGATGAAGGGAGGCGATCTTTTGCCACTTTCAGTTACATTGAAAAAGCTACAATTAAATCAGTAGAGGGTCAGTATAGCTCTTTGTGCCAAAGTGAGCCTCAGAATCCTTTCAACAGAAACATGGAGGAAAAAGCTACCCCTCTCCACCTCAGGAAAAGGCTCAGTGACCCAGTGTGGTTCAACAGCTTGGAGTCCATGAACAACTGTAATTCAAAACAGCTTAGTCAAGGTTTAGGAAACTCACATATGGGTACCCCCAGCTTTAGGAGGGCGACTCTAGACTCCATTGCCAGAGAAGCTACCCATCGAGCATTGGAGGAATTCGGTTCCCCACAACTAAGGCAAAAACTGGCAGGCAACTGTCCTGATAGAAGTCATAATGTCAGGACAGGAGAGCAGCGCCGCTGTCGGTCTTGGTCTGGATCACCAGTGATACCATGCAGTTCTAGAACCCTGCCCACTAAAGCAACAATAATGGACCATGAGAGGAATAGTCAGTTTTATAGAATTCCCAGGAGCCCTGCTACAGACCAACTGTCTAACCATGCCAAACAAGCTTACTTTAATATGTCACACTCAAACGCAAACACTCAGGAGGTCTCAAACCAAAGAGTGCAAGGGTGTAGGTATCGCCCAAATTTACCATCCGGTAAGCCTACAGCTATTCAACACGAACTACCAGCTATGATTGTAACTCAACCATCAAGCTATCAACAAATCAGTCATTCCATGATTGATAGTCCACGGCAAGCCCACAGAGTTAATTTCAACCTGGCCAACTTCAAAAATAAGGTAGAAGAAGGAGCTGACCAACTTAGTGGAATGTGCAGCGCATCCCCAGCCACAAGTCCCGAGATGGCTCGTAAACTAGCTGAAGAAGCCACCAAATTTTCCATACTTATGGAAGCCAGGAGGTCTCCATCCCCAACCTCATCATCAACAGACACAGTAAGGTCTGACAGTTCCCAGTTGGGACATTCAAGAGAGCCTCAGCTCTATGCTAGCTTCCAGGGCCCTGGAACTCACCCTAACTGCAATCTTCCTGTTCAGGAGCACAAATGGAAACAAGAGTCTATCAAGACTGTTCACCACTCTGTTCAAACAACCCCTCTTTTGCCCCACATTGGAAGTACATCTCCGGCAGCTCCAGCGAGGTTGAACCGATCAGATGTAATATCATCCTCTCCCATAAGAGACCCTCGGATAGAGAGAACACAGTTGGTTGGGAAGGACAGCCCGACATTGCATCGGCATCTGCCTTCCCAGTACACAAGGGACAATCATACACCTAGCTATGAGCGTAGGCGATATGGTACACTCAGAGGTCACAAAGACAGCCCAGATAGCAGCAGGACACCTTTCACAAGGCCTAACCTAGAGACACCAAGCTGGACCACTCAGCAAAAGCATGGGACAGAGGAATGCTTAGCCAGAGAAAATGAAAACTTGAGGGAGATGGACAGTCATAAGAGGAATAGTCCAACAACACCAGTCTCCCAAGAAAACCATTGTAGGGTCTCAGTGCAGAATAATGAGATGAAAGCTGACATTAGGACTAACAAGGAGTGGAGTGGTACAGCATCACAGAGCTCCAGTGGGGTCACAGGCAGCCTTATAGAGAGCACTCTACATGAGAAAGATTGCATAACCTCAGAGACATCTAGCAAAACCAGCCAGAAGAGCCCTGACTCTGGAAACACAGGCATACCGATCTTGGTACACATCTTTAGGTTCATCCCATGCATTGATTCACTGTTTGATTTTGCTGTCTGATAACTCAGTTTTTGTTTGTAGTCTGAAAGTGGACCGTTTTCACTGAGGCCTTCCTTGCACTCACAGAAGACTGCTCGTGCCAAATGGGAGTTCCTGTTTGGGTCCCACAACGATCAACAAGATCAACATGAAACAAAAGGTGAAAACATTTCTTAGAAATTACCAACTCAGATTTCCAGTAGCCAGTTTTCAGAAATGTCATCCTTATTTATTTCATTTGCCTTTCCTTGTGAACAAGCTGTGAACAATGCCTCATAATGAATGCTTAATCCAATTATGTAACAAGCCTCAACCCCAGAGCATGACATAAGGATTGGTCTTTTCTGTTAAAATTTGCTCTTTGTTTTTTTTATTTTTTTTATTGCTTCTAAATGTGTTATACTTTCTCTTTACTTAAATTTACCTTTTAATGGAATTATGTTTCAGCTTTGCTAGATTTTAGCTGTGGTTTTATGTTGTTGTGTATACATTTCTTAAAAATTCCGGTAGCCTTCAGATGGGTTATTTTTAGGTTCATTGAGTTCTGAATTCTTTACTGTGTGTAGGTGTTTTCAGTTCACTGATGTCAAAGAGAGAGGTTAGAAGAGAATGAGTCACTTGAATTATTCTTGAAAAATACTTGTTTGAGGTGGTTATTTCTTTCACTTACCTTGACATTCATACAGTTTGCAAATACCTTTATCCAAAACAATTTCAGGCTATACTTTTTTTAATCAGTATATGAATTTCTTGGGTATCAATCTCTTTTCCTAGGCATACATAGTGCCATACTCAAACAATTGACCTATCGGTAAGCCCCTCCCCTCGAATGCAGATGAGCCAATGGCAGTCGAGTATTAGTTGCACCAGGAGCCGAACTGGGACATCTTTAGGTTTCAGCGCCATAGAGAAACACTGGAAGATCCAAAACTTTCATCGGTTTGATGGTGTTTATGCTACGAAAATGGAAAAACAATCTAACAGCCATACTAATAACACAAAATCCAGTTAAACTGAGAGGATGGGCAATAGAATTTGTTTTATTTCATTTCCTAAACCCAAACAAAACAGAGCAAAATGTCCCTAAGCATTCAACCCCAATCCCAATGAAGACAAAAAATGGTAATTTTCTGGTTGTCATACTCTCATTAAGTTACAATGAGTTAAACGCTTTTAAGTTAAAAGCAGAACGTTAATATCATCATCTCGTTTCAGCAAGGTATATCTGGCTAAATCCAGCCAACATTAGAGTTAGTGAGTCAATGCTATTACAAACCTAAATAGCGAACTGTTCTCAAATCATGTACAGTGTAAGTCAAAAACACATAAACGAAGGTCTACATTTCAGTGCCTCTCCATATTAAACTGATAAATGTACATTAAATTAATCATACCCTAGGATTCAAGAAAAGTGTTGATCTTGCATGTTGTCATCCGCGATCGTGACGACCTTAATATGAGACTTCTCCCCCTTGCATTGTGATCTGTAAACCCTTGCTTCGAGTTACCCACCATATTTATTTAAAAATCTTTTATATATCCCTCCATGGAATATTTAATTGTCACTTGAATGGTGGCCTTTCTGTGTCCAAAGTTGTTCAAAAACATCTTGAGACAAGGTTTTCACACTGACAGCCGTCATTGTGAGGCAGTGAGAAGCTCTGTATGTTTGTCCGAGGGAGCAACAGTAACTAAGGGGGGCAGGGCTTACCGATAGGTCAGTTGTTAATTTAATAACGTCTTTATTTGTAAGCCCATTTAGATAATAACTTCTGCAAATAGAATTAAAATGTGGCCAAAACAATTTACTGTTTACTGTAAACCAAGAGTTCTCAATCCTTTGGTATTCCACATTCCAGGCTCCTCCACTGCACCCTCCAGTGGTTGTTCCAGTGAGTCTCCAACACGCATTCCACCCTTGTCTACCCCCATAAGGCCTATAACAACACACTCAAGACACTGTAAATCAACTGGCTCTTCGAAATCCCCATGCCACAATGTACAGCAAGTCGACGTGGAGTTGATAAACCATCATCCCACAGTGGGGTCCTCTAAGAAGGCAGGCATCATCAAACCTAATGTCAAATATTCAGAGACAGACATAGATGCGGTGCCCCTGCGCTGTTACAGGGAAACAGACCTTGATGAGGTGATGCTGGCAGAACAGGAGGAGGTGGACTCTGCATTTGGCAGCAACCGCAGTGTGCTGGGCACCTCAGGCACCAGCAGCAGCAGCCCCCTGGAGGGAGTGCTATGCCCACACACAGATGGAGAGGAGGAGCTGCAAGATGAAGAGGTGGTGAGCTGGGCCAGTGTGAGGATGCAAGGTGACAAAAAGAGGCAAAATGCCACACCTGAGGGAGATGAAGTGTTTAGTCGACTGCTGAGAGGGTGAGTGTAGAATAGATAACAATTAAGCACCATTGTGAATTCACACACATATCCACTATCCACAATCCACATCCACATCCCAGTGAATGCAACAGAGGACTTCCACTTGACCAAAAGAACAACAAAATGAGCAAGAGCTGATAACTTTAAGATATCTGTTGAAGATTCCTCCATTTTGAAGACTTTGGGGTAAATTAGAGCGGGTCTGTATTCTTGGGAACGCCCAGGAGGGCAGTAATGGCGTGCAAGGAGGTCAGAAGTTTTGAGAAAAATACTGTAGTATAAATGTACATATACAGTATAACTATCCGTATAGACTAATTACAGTTATTTTATTCTGTTGACACCTATCTTTTCAGTAGTTTCTCTTTATGTATTTTTATGGTGGGTAGAAAAATAGTGGCAACTTAAAGTGTCAACTTAAAAAAAAAATTCTTTTCAGATAATATTTTACAATTTAATTATTAACCATTTCAATTAAAACTAAATTACCCAAAATAACCACCCATACAAACACATATATTACAAATCATTTTAAATGAGGCAGACGAACCACTCATAGGAACACAGATATGACTTATGTTTCTCTTGTAGTCCCCCAGATTGCCAGCCTGACAGCCACATGGCTTTGAAGTCTCCAATCTCTGTCACCAGCCCCTGCCGAATCTCATCAGATGGTTTGGACTCTTTCAGCAGACACTTTGAGAGCATTATGGAGTCACACCGTGCTAAGGGCACCTCTTACAGCAGCCTGGATAGTGAAGACATCACACCTAGTGGCCCGCCGGTCTTCACGTTTGACTTTCCGACTCTCACTCCTGAGATACAGAGTCAGATCAGTGAAAGTGCCAAGCAGATCATCGAACTGAACTTTGCTCCTCTGACGTCCCCCGAACCACCAGCTGTGTCTGATCCCACAGAGTGTGTGGCCTCCCAGGACCTGTATAGGAAGGACCAGAGCGGTGTCTATGAAGAAGAGAGTCCATTCTGCAGTGAATCCTGCTCTGATCAAGCCCGCAGGCCTGATTCTGACACAGATGCTGCCATAAGGTCAGTTGCGGTCTGGGTATATTTTCCATTAATATCTCATCACTGCATGTTAACAGATATGTTAGTGTAGTGTAAACACCCCCAATCCCCCTGGTGAAATTGACACTCGGAAGAATAATAGTAATTATACACATTAGAAAAGGAACAGCTGGCAGAGCAGACACATGCACACACAAAGACAAACTCATTCCTGCTGTAATTGCTCTCAAAATGCAAACAGCTGTTTTGATGACAGATGGTACCTATAGCTCTATGTAATTTGGTCATTTTGACATATTTGAGTAACCAGTTGTTCACTGAAAATAGTTTTAATGGGCTTTCTGAAGATTTGTTTACAAAAAAAGAATCTACAGTTGAGTATTTACCACTAGAGAGCAGTGCTGAGCAATGTGATTGTACTGAGATGCCAGCTCACTGTCTTCTATCTGTTTTGGCTTTGAATGAGCTTCAGATACATTTTCTCTCACAGATGCCATTGATGAATGTAATGTGAATAGTTTTAAATCAGAGAAATTGTTTTGATCAACTGTATGTAGCAAGCAGTCATATAAGGATGAAGTTCCTAACTAAATAAGTTCTCATGACTGCATAAGATCCTTCCGGTGCTGTAACTGACCCTAAATCTCAGGGTCAGATTTGAGTTTAGGCCTATAATCTCTTGCTACTCCTTCCTGTCTGCTGTCAGAATAAATCAGAGTGTAGATCTGAGTCTATGGGATTATTTTTGTGCCAATAAAAATGTATGTATTTTCACTAAACTTATTAAAATAGAAATAGAAACTGTATAAAATGTCTTTAAATTCTTAAAAAAAAAAAAAAAAAAAAAAAAAAAAATTGCAGGCAAAATCTTTGGTTTCATTTAATACACTGCATGTTTTGCTAACTGTTTTCTCCTCTTTCTTTAGCTGATATGTACTTACAAATGCACTTACAGAGTTTTCATTTACGCTTCTAAAATATATTTTACGCTTTTGAAGTTTTCATTTATGCTTATAAAGTTTTCATTTGCCATTCTGGCACAAATCTCTCGTGGGGGCAAGGAGTGATGTGTTCTCATTAGCTACTACTGTAAGTTTTTGATTGACATATTCTTGACCTGGAAATGAAAGCGTCAGTGTGCATGTGGGTCTGTTAGAAGCTCTCTGTTTCATTATAGTAATATAAAATTAGGAGTTTTTTTAAAATCTGTATTTATCTGCTGCTACTACTCTGATGACTTAAGCTTTTAGGAGTGTGATTGATCAAATGCGAAAGAAAGTGAAGGTGTATTGAGGTTTAATTAGAAGTATTATACTGAAAATATTGTATAATGTCCAATGTTCTCAAAGGATATTTGCTTATTTCTTATGATTATTTTCTATTGTAGGGTCTAATTAGATTGTGCTGTTACAATTGAAAGATAATACTATCATATATGTGTGTGTGTGTGTGTGTGTGTTGTTTTCAGACGTCAAGAAAGTCTCACTCCAACAAGGCTATCAAGGCTGACAACCCTTGCCATAATGCATGTTCACTTTCACAATTAATGATCACCTTATTCTAAAGAATTCAAACAATATAAAAATTACATTTTACATGCTATTTTTTTTGCAGGTTCAATGAAAATTTATTTAGTTTAAATTTTTTTTTTTTTTTAATAAATTTCTTGAAAAGTTGCACTCATTTTTAAGGGCACAAAAATAATCTCATACGAGTCTACACTTGCAAATATCATCAGCATTTTTATCTTGTTTTTCAAAAAAAAATTGAAACCTCCTTAAAAACATTGAATTTAAAATGATTGGAATAACTTTGAAGAAAATTAATGAAAAGATAATAAGACTTGCTGTATAAATCTTACATTAATTTCTTTATCACCAGATTGTTTTTTTTTTCTTCTGTATGCAAAATAAATTTAGATTTATGTTGGATTTCTTATTTTTTTTAAATGGAGGGAAAACAGATTGTCAATTTATCTTGATTTAAATATTTTTTTATAGTGCAAATGGTAGAAAATATATGCATTTGACCTTTGAAAACATGGTAAGAGTTGTGTGACAACAGCAGTGTTTTACAGTGTTTTGTAACTTTAAGACTGGAATTTTTAATGTGGCATAAGATTTACAGTAAGGAACATTGTCTGGATGTTTTATCTGAGTTTTACTGTGGTTATTAAGAGGGTCTGAAAGCCGACACTGTCTGCTTTGATACCTGGCTCATCTGCTACATTCCTTCTCCTGCCATGGGGCCAGATAGAACTGGAGCTTTGCCAGGCACGCTCAGTCTCCATGGTAAGAGCAGATTAACTTAGAGAGCAGGGCTGTACAGTATAAGTCCATTATTTTATTTAAAAGGCCACTGATATTGAAGAAGCACACATAATTCTGGCCTTTATTTTTTTTATAGATCTATACATATTAATCATTTTTAATGAGACAAACTTTGTATTCAGAACCATGTTGAGACTGATAGAGTTTAATGGGAGGGACGCAAGTAACAAGGCAAGACAAAGAGAGGAAGAGAGGGTTGGAAAGAGGGGAAAAGGGGGAGTAAACTGTTGTGAAAGGAAATACAGACCATATCCACCAGCGAAAAATAGCTCAGCTGACAAGAGAGGAACACGCATTCACATCCACAAACAGGCAAGCATAAGGCAGGAACAGCCAGCGGAACGAGAAAGAACGAGAGAAAATAAAACAGATGAACAGCTGTATCAAGCCTCTGACTTCGCTATGGGCCCGAGAAGAGCTTGTAAAAGTTTGGAGTAGGATAAAAAAATCAGCAACACGGCAACTAGAGACTTTAATGAGAGTTCAAGGGACTTGCAGAAGGAGAGGGTCAGATTTCTTCTAAAGCCTCCTCAGGCTAGTTCTGGACAAAAGGAGGTTCAGGGAAGGTTAGAGAATGTGGAAGGCTGGATGCTGTGTTTATAAGCGAGCTCCTGTCAGCTGGCTCTGTAAGGTGTGAAGGGGCAGGGCTAAGGTGATGGCTCATTATGTGCTCTGCTGGGGGGGTGGGGCCTTGGAGGATAATTACATGTATGCCCCCCACCCTGCCATATACCGGTGAGTAGAAAAATGTAGACTTCTTTTTAACTTATTGTCTCTATCAGTGTTATTATAGTATCACTGAGCTACTATTATTGTTTTTATTTTTACTTTTTAAGTTTGACTTATTGTGCTTTTGTTATTTTTGTTAGCACTAGTTTTATTAACAATTTATTTTATTATTGTCATTATTAAAATGTTTGTGTAGTGTTTATTTTAGGGCTTTTTTCAGTTTTAGTATTAGTTATCTAATCTCAAGTTGAATACCTAAGCCGCAATTCACAGTTTATCACACTATTAAACACAGTATTCAAGGTTTTTATCCCTCCAATTAAAATTTGTTGTTCAGGGGAATTAAAACATGTATGTTTTAGTCAGTTTAGTTTCAAAAAATATTTCAATAACAAAAACGAGTTAGTTAGTTACCTGATGGTGAATAGATGCTTGCTGAAGAAAAATTGTAACTGTACACTCTTTTAAGCATGGTTTATTATTTCCAGCATTTCAGCCAAACAAGTAGCCTTTGTCAAGGTATGAATTTTTCTCCGTTTAATTTCGTCCTCTAACCTCCTGCATAACAAAAAAGTGTGTGTTTGTTTTGCTACTGTATCAAATAGATCTGGGTGTCAAACTCAGTTTCTGGAGGGCCGGAGCCCTGCATAGTTTAGATTCAACCCTAATTAAACACACCTGATCCAACTAATCAAGTCTTTCAGGCTTATTTGAAAGCTGCATGGTATGTGTGTTGGAGCAGGGTTGGAACAAAACTATGCAGGGCTCCGGCCCTCCAGGAACTGAGTTTGACACCCCTGAAATAGATGCTCGCTAACAGAAATCATGTTAGTTTGAGGATTTAACCATAGTAACATTCAACACAGTAACATGGCATCATAATCTGACAGAGCATTGACAAAACATAAGTACTATCACTTCATTGTTGCTTAAAATATTACAAATATATCACAATTATATTTATCTCGCATTGTGCAAGACCATCCTCAACACATTGTGAAACACATTTCAACAAATTTCTTTAAAAACATCAACTCATTTATTGTCCATTACATGAATATATGGACATATAGTCCATATATTTTTCCATTATGTGTTTTCATAACCAGTCAAGACCTAAAATTCTAGTGCAACTCGATGTCACGTTAATATCATATCCTTGGTATGTGATACTCTAATGCTTATCAAGTCATGCAAAAAATGTTTAAATTATGCAGTCTTTTTCCTCCTTTGGTATGTAAATCTTGTCATCCAACGTTAAAGAGAGGTGTGTTAAAAGTTTTTCACAAAGCACTGGAATGTTGTAAAGCCTCAGCACATGTGAGGTGATTGTTTGCCCATATACCTCCCTGTATTCACCTCACCAATAATAGTGAGTGGGTGTGAACATGTCCACTAAGAAGCATTTATTCATATAATGTAGAAATATGTGCTGGCATTTGTAACAATCATCGTCTTAGATTTTTTCTCCTTTAAGTGCCCTCACCAGACAAGTTATGATTTGTGTGTCATGTTATTGTTATTCAAACACAGGTGTCTAAATATATCAGCTGATGTCTGACATACAAAAAGATTCAGCAAAGGTGTGTCTGTTAGTCACTGTGCATCTTTGTAGAAGCTCTCTTCCACATCCTAGAAGCCGTGGCGGAAATGCTCTCTATATTTCTTCCTGGTTTTCTCTACCATGTTTCTTTCTGTCCATTGTTTGAAGAACAAACAATCTGCCCTCATCCCCTTTCTTCGAGTCTCCTCCCCTGCCTTGTTTGTGAACTATCCGGTTGGAGTAGGTTGGGAATTGAGAACTTCGGAACAAACCAAAGACAGATGACAGGGGTGATCCGCATGTGGCATGAACTTTTTTTGGTTCTCCTACATCTAACAGACTTTGGAATGCGGTGGTTTAAAGGCAGAGTTGGGTCACTGAGGTAGAGTAGATGCTTTTTTAAGCACTTTTTGGGTAGCCTCTCTTGTTTTGGTTTTTCAGACCTTTTGTGTTATTAGAGTTTTACGCTTTAGTTTTTGATTCAGGACTGAATAGAATGTATTTAACACTTTTAATATAAATTAAACTTCTTTCTGTCCTCTCACATGTGAATATCAGCTGAAGACCTTTATGTTTGTGTGTGTATGTTTATGTGAAGCTTTTGTGCTTTTGAATAGTGTACAAAGGGCAAATACACAGGTTTATTATGCACTTGAAATAGTTTGTCAGGTGAACTTTTTTAGTTACTAAACGCTGGTTTCTCTGTGAATGGTGGATTGAGTTGAACTGCTGGAAAAGAATCTGTATAGGTAGATCAAATAGACTCTATTTACATCACACTGCTAGTGCTAAGAATAACAGGTTCAGACGTGAGAGAGAGAAGTTAAACAAATTTAACCTCATGATTTGACTGCTTTAGTGAATAGTCAGTATTAATATGTTCAGTATGCTTATATTGTGTAGTTGTCTATGATTGCTTATTTTAAGCCAAGCATATTTACATATCATATCTGGGTTGCAAATAAAATGTATGCCACTTTTACTTTTCCTTGGTAATGCTATAACTTATATTAAAGTAAATGTGTGTCACCTTTCATGTAGATGTCATACATTTATTTTTCCTCCGTTCCAGAGAGAGGCCATCCCGGCCGGTGTCTGAATCTGATTCAGAGGTGGCTGAACGATTGGCTGTGGGCAGCACTGAAACTCTGGCCAATGGCAACAAAGCTGACCTCCAAGCTGCAAAACGGCTGGCCAAACGTCTGTACAATCTTGATGGATTTAAGAAGTCAGACGTAGCACGTCACCTGAGCAAGAAGTGAGGATCATTTGAACCATTAATAAATACTAAGAAATTATATTTGCATTTATTTTATTTCATTCCTCTTTCTTTGTTTTTTGAGTTTTGTGAAGCAAAGTTCAATTTAAAAATAATAAATACCATGTTTTAAATATAAAGTGTGGATTGTATTTTAAAAATGTACATTTTATAGGTTAAAATTTTATAATAAATATTTATGATTCTTGACTGTTTTTAGGTCATTTATTTGTGAAAATGACCATGTGAACTTCTTTGCATGAAGGGATTGACTTTTTGACCTCTAGTATGAACCCCAAAAACTTGATTTTTTTACGCTTTTGTCTTTTCATGACTTTTGCAGCAATGATTTCAGTCACATGGTGGCGGAGGAGTATCTCAGTCATTTTAACTTCTCAGGGATGATGGTGGATCAGGCGTTAAGGTGAGCTAGCTATTCCTCCCATGTTTAGTTAAGTAAATATTTGCCCTCATTTCACATGTCTAACAGGTTTATTCAAATTCTGTCTGTTTTTCTCGTTGTCTTTTGTCATTCTTGTTTCTTAGAGTGTTTTTGAGAGAGTTTGCCCTAATGGGAGAGACACAAGAGAGGGAGCGAGTTTTATCCCATTTTTCTAAAAGATACCTCCAGTGCAACCCGAAAACTATTCTAAATGAAGGTAAGCTATGCCAGCATTGTGTGTGTGTGAATGAATGTGCTTCTGATGTGTATTACAATATAACTAACACTATGGGGTGCTCTTGCTCTGACTGTGTGAGCTTATGGGAGTTCTGTGCCTCTGTGTTTCAGACTGCGTTCACACGCTGACTTGTGCCCTGATGCTGCTCAACACTGATCTGCATGGTCATGTGAGTTTTAGATGTATCTGATGTACCATAAACACATAACAAACAATGAAAAAAAAAAAAAAAAAAGAATCATATTCAGGTTAAAATAAAAATCCTAAAGTTATTTTAACTTGGAAAATATACACTGATACTTCATGAATTTAGGTTTTGTACATACGCCATGAACATTTGACTTATATACAGTAAGCTATAAAGCATGAATAAATATTTTATCTTTTATTAGATTTTTCAACTATGTGTTTTTGCTGTGCAAAAGTTGACCTTCTATAATGAATGCCAGTCACATTTCTGAAATATCCATGTCTGTTTTGTGGAAAACCAAAAATAGATCCTGACTGTAAAAAAATGGAAGTTATAGTGAAATTACTACTGTTATTTTTTTTACATGTATAAGATTTGAGTCTCTGTGAAGGGAGCTAGAACTGTGTTTTTAGGATGGTTTTTTTTCTCTGAGCTGTTCTCAACCCTGAGGGGATGAGGAGGCGTGTCGGTTTTACAGTTAGGAATAAAAATAGAAATTCATCCATAAATGTAATAGTAAAAACTTTTCTCAGGGGAGGCAGAGTTTTGTTTTTGCACAAAATATTAACACGTTTACTGCCCACTGTGTACTTGGTATTTTAAGTGTTGTTGAGTGCACAGAAACTGTGAAATAGGTCAGCGCATCAGCTGACAGGGAATTTATATGCTATCGTCTCTCTCTCATTCAGAACGTTGGGAAGAGGATGTCCTGCATGCAGTTCATTAGTAACCTAGAGGGGCTAAATGATGGCCAAAACTTCCCAAAAGATCTTCTCAAGGTTTGTAGGGTTTTCAAGCATTCACACACTCACTGCTTTTGCATATTGAATTATCCCATTAAGTCTAATTGTGTTTAAGCCATAGAAGACATTTCCCTGCACCACAGCTAATGAAATAACCCTGTGTAATCAGCATATTCTAAATAAATTAACTGCTACTCTCTTCTGGAAAAATCTTGGTATTTAATATGATGCATTCTGAACAGTAAATAATCAGTTCATTATTGCTCATAGTAGAATAGTTTTCATTTTCATACACTACAAACTTAAGAAGTTTGGGATTGATAAGAGTTTTAAAATTTTTTTGAATGACGTCTCTTATGCTCACCAATGCTGCATTTAAAAAAAAATAGTATGTAATATAATTTGATATACAGAGAATTGATAAAAAAAAACACAAAATTACAGGCATATGTCAAATGCCTTATTTAAATGTATAGAATCTGCAATGTTGTCAGTCAGTAATCATAATAATCTGATTTATATCTGAATATTCTTGTGCATGTAAATGTTGCGCATGAATATTCATGTGCATTATTATCAGAATATTTTTGTGCATGCAAATACCAATATAAAAGGCACTTTTTATTATAGATATTTTTTAGAGTTGTGGTAGAACCATTCTCACAGATCATAGCTATGAGAGGAAGTTTTGCATTGTAATGCTGCACTGGATGCACGCTGTGCCTTAAATTTATTGTTTTATTGCCATTTTATTGTTTGCTAATGTCTGAAGTTGAGTGTTGTGACTAAAATCAGCCATGTGGGGGTTTCTGTCACAGCTGATGTCAATGAACTTCCTGTGTTCCAGTGTTCTGGTGCTCAGGGTTTGTCTATTTTAGTCCCTTCTCTTGGATTACAGGCCACGCTGCACAAGAATAATAGCCACACGATGACCGCACCTGAACCACTTTGCTAATATGTGCTTTAAAATCACAGGGAGCCTTTCAAGCATTTGGTCCTCCCACTCTATCTCTATCTCTCTCTCTCCTCTGGACATCTCTCTCTCTGTCGCTCATCCCTCGTTCGCTCCTCCACCCTCTCACTCTGTGCCTCGCTCTATTCCATCACCTCCTACCCCCTCACTCTCTTCACAGTTTTCTGCGCTCTCTCGCTCTAGCCGTTTATCTGCCATCTTGCTCTTTGTTTCACCCCATTACTCTGCTGAACTGTACTTAGCCCTGTCTGTTTAGTTTATTTCTATATATAATCCTCCTTATCTCAGGCCTTGGCTGATGAATGGCATCCTTCTTCTCTCTTCTTCTCTGCTCTGGTCTTCTTTCTCCCCATTTCTCTCCGCCTACCACCATGTGAGGGTTAGAAGGCCACACAGTTGTTGAGTAAAGACAGTTAGTCTGGATAACTAGGCTCTGGGAGTGAAGTGTTTAGCTATCTAGATATTCCTTCCCATAATTTTAGTCTCTTGACCCTCTTTTTCATCTCAGTCTGCCCTGATATAACAACATGTTTTAGGGTTAAATATAGTGCAGATAGAGATGGCAGCTGAGAGAGACGTCTGTGAGCCAACAGGTTAGGCTCTCGGTGCCTGTGTTGTTCATGACAGTTAACGGCTGTGGAAAACCTGTGTGAAGTCTGTCTTCATGCCAGCAACAGCAGGGGTGGCAGGGAGGACAGATGGGAATTTGGCTGCCACATGGCTACTCACTGAAATGAGGGTTTTGTCATGGTATTATCATAAATGCGTTACAAATTGCTCATTCTCTCTCTCTCCTGTCCCTTTCTTTTTGTTCCCTTTTTTCAATTAGCAAATTATGGTTTAGTTCTTTCACTCAGTTGTGTGAACAGCATAATTCCTGTTATCTCCCAGGTTGAGATTAATGAGTATGTGCATCATTGGTTTATGTATTATACTCCACCCACTAGTCACTACACAGTTTACAGCAACAAAATTCTGGTTTGGTAATTGATCTTGCAATTTTTTTCAAACTTTTCAATAAGGTTCAGTTCTTCAATTCGGTTTTTTTTTTTTATTTCAATTAGTTAATGCATGAAATAACAATTAAACATTTACTGCATTTGTTAATCTAGGTAAAAGTTCATTTATATAAATATTTTGTTGTTCATTATTAACTCATAATTGTTCATAATAGGCTAATGATTAATGTTAGTTTCTACAACTTAAAATGTTCAGAATTTGCTAGTATAAACTGCTATTCAAAAGATTTTTGTAATGTTTTTGAGGGAAGTTTCCTTTGCTCACCATGGCTGCATTTATTTGATCAAAAATACAGTAAATAACAATAAGTAAGTGTTTTTTATTTTTATATTTTTAAAATTGTAATTTATTCTTAATGGCAAAGATGAAATTCCAGTCATCAGTGTCACACAGTTCTTCAGAAATCATTTTAATATGCTGATTTGGTGCTCAAAAAATTCTTGCAAAAAAAAAAAAAAAATTCGGTCACACTTTATTTTAAGGTCCAATTCTTGCTATTAACACAATTAACTACAACATTTTCCTCAATAAACTCCTAATTTGCTGCTTATTAATAAGTAGTTAGGTAGTGGTTAAGGATATAGGTATTTGGTAGGATTAGGGATGTAGAATATGGTCATGCAGAATATGTGCTTTATAAGTAACAAACAGCCAATATGTTAATAATAGACATGCTAATAAGCAACTGGTTAATACTTACTTTAATATTTACTTACTGGTTAATACAAACTTTTAAACAATAGTGTATGTAAATCATCATTAACTTAGATAAAAAAAAATGGTTTCAAATTATTTTTTATTGTTAGTTCATACATCATAAATATTAATGTGTATTTTATCACAGGTGGAATGCTATTGTATAAAATTGAACCAAGTTTGAACTTTTTTCATTATACAGTAGTTCTTCAGGCACTATCTATGTTGCAGCAGCTACTGCACAACACACACAGATGTAATCTGTTTCCAAGATGTGTTTGGCTTGACAAAACTGTATTCAGTCCTTTTCAGTTCAGGCTTTGCTGTACTCCAGGTGCTTTTACAAACTCAACTGTTAGCATCTCCGTCTGCTTTGCTGAACACATGGAGTCCTTCTTGTGCTCTCACATGAGCAGATAAAACCTCCCTATGCCCAGCTCTGGTGACAGTGGCCAAATAAAAGCAGGTCACGTTTGAATAAAGTTAGACTCAGACTATGGGATGCACAGTGTCCCAGAGCTGTCTGTGACAGAGAGAGAGAGAGAGAGAGAGAGAACAGGCTGCATCAGTGAGCAGAGTGCCAAAAGAAACCACACCAACCAAATGAATTCACTGTTTCTACAATATCCCCAGTGACTTGTTATATTGCGTAATTCTTATTGATAACATAAGTCCACTGTTCATTGACTGCTCCTCATGTGTGAACTGTTCAATTATATTTTGCAACTCATTTGGCAAATGGCTAAAGCATTTGGCTGATGGATATAAAGCAGTTTGTTCAAGCTTTATGTAATAACTGTAAAAATGATTTTTCGGAGTTGTAAATAAAACACAAGATTATTGGAGCATGTTTTACAAGAAATTGTCAAATTTCACACTAAATTCAGCATGTCACTTGCTAATTCTTTAAAACAGTTTTCACTCAGAAATGGCTAGTAAGTTTTACAAATAATTACAAATTTATTTATTTTTTCAGTTAAAATGATTTATCAGTTAATTATTTATTGTTGCATTTTTAACAAAATGTTAATGGTTTAAATAAACATTTAAAAGTAGTCTATTTATCGATTTAAAAAGTGATTGATTTATTTACATTTCTAATTAATACATTAATACGTAATTTGATTATTTAATGGTATCCCTAGCCAACAAAATAAACTCAATATCAAAAAACTTAAAGTTTAATGCTGATTTTGAGTGCCAGCATACTCCGTTATCATACTTAACATGTTAATAAATTCGAGCAACAGGTTTATTGTCATTATACATTACAACAGACCTTTTCTACATTATGCGTATTGAAAATGAGACTGAGTATGGCAATAAAGTGATGTGAGGATTTGCACGTTCGAGAGCCTGGAAACTGATTGACATTCACAGGAGGGTGGGATCATGGAACATTCAAGTGCCGTGATTTGTCAGTCATGCTGGGAGACGGGTGCATCAATTGAGAAGCAGAGCGTGAGAGAGACCGTGAAAGAGATCGGGCGAGATTGTGAATGCAAGAGAGAGATGGGAGGGTGAACACTCCTCCCTCACAAGATTTCATTCTCACCGCACAGCCCATTTTTTTATCTGCATCACGGAGGAGGAAAAAGACTGTGAAGGAGAAGAAGAAAAAGAGCACAAACCTCTATTGTTCCTACAGCCGTGCAGCAGAGCTGTGTTTTGCGGAAGGGAAAAAATCAGGTGTGAAAGAATCTGGATAACTGGCGTGAGGATACAAGCTCGAAGAGAAAGAAAGAGAATTCTGGAAAACTTCTAATGCAATCAACCGACTGACACTGAATGGAGAAAACTGCAGAAAGCAACAGGATTGTCTCGTTTCTTTGCTGATTTCCTGCTACAGTCTGGTCCTTCTGTCTCTCACACGTCTGATGTCTATTTTTCCGTCCCAGAGGGGGACGTTAGGTGATGTCACAGTTTTGGGATGCCAGTTTGAGAGTGGGCGGAAGTCAGACCCTCTCAGTCTGTTCCCTGCATGAGCCCATGTGTGTTTATCTCATGCATTTGCTTCAGTGATGTTCGCATTCATCCGTCTGTCCTCTTCTCCAATTATCTCCTTCCACCATCACGGTCCTCGCAAGCCATCTGCACCGCACCTGTGAGCATGTCAGCATGCGTTGGTGAGCGCATGTTGGTGTGTTGAACTTGAGGATGTTTACCAGGAAACAACTGGATGTTGGCCGCAGATCCTCATCCTTGATCAAAGCAGAAAGTTTGATGCAAAATGGCGCTGGTGGATTTGCAGTGGCCCGGCGATGTTTTTACATGCATAATGAATAGGAATGGATCCATAATGCAAGAGTTGGAATCACTACGGAAAGCCTGATGCCCATGTGACACCCAAAAAGCTTCGCCACTGCCAAAGACTTTTGAGTTTGCCACTGTGTCATTTGACGTGCTCTTTGAACTCATTTCTACTCGCAGCTCTGGATTCTACTCGTGGGAAAAAGACATCAAGTGAATAAAGACTCCATCAAGTTTAATTTAGCATTGCTTGATTTTAAAGCCTTCATTTTCTCCTCTGTGAAATCTTGTATCTAGAAAAATCATGATTGGTGTAAACAGTATTCACTCCACCGGTCGTCTCCGCTCTCGGTCCCTGTGCTCGGTGCGATGTGGACGGGACTTCAGCGTGATGGACCCGTTCCGTTACACCAAAGCACCTCGCTCGCGTTCCTTAAAGCCCCTGGCCTTCCCTGATCTGCTCGGCAAGGTTCAGGATGGCCAAAATCACCCACAAACCCGGAAGAAAAAGCAAAAGGTAACACTTGTTAAACTACAGGATCTGCCCATGGAAATTAATATCTTCTTTTTTCCCCTCTGCTTCTAATGATGTTTGGGTTGATTTTTTTCCGTGATGAAAAGTGTTTTCTGCAACCTATTTCTGGTTAATGGTTATTGTTAACTTTCAGTTGCTATTTTTAGACATGTCAGTGGGATGTTTGTGCACACATGTATACGCACAAAGGGCAAAACTGTTGATGGGGTTATGCTTTAATGCTGTTGTTTTTCTCTTTTAACAGGCTCTCTACAACTCTATCAAACATGAAAAGCTGCAGTGGACAATGTAAGTCTAATGTTTTCCCTTGTGTCTCCTTTTCACTACATCAGATTCAAGAGCACCATACTCCTCATCCAGTGTCATCCAAAACAATTGAAAATAATTCAATGCCTCTAGAAGTGTTATTGATTTAAAAATGGCGTAAGCTCATTATAGAATCCTTTAGCTGGAAAGGCCTTTTATTTCTTCAGTGAGATGTGCACTTTATATAGGTTCTTAACTTGTATCCAGAAAACTCTTTACTCAAAAAGGTTCCATAAAAAAAAAAATTATTTTTGACATTAAAGATAAAAAACAAAGGATTCTTTTGGATCTATTAAATAATACTTAAATTATTTTAACTGTATTATTTTTTATTATTATTTATAGATTTTTTTGCCATTGTTTTTTTAGTTTCGTCTAGTGACAAAATCTTTATTTATACAAACTGTTTAATCCAGATATCACAAATGTTGTGGAAATAAAGCAAACCGAATCCATAAAATATTAAAATCTTTGGAACTCTAAAAAGATACTGTTTTTATTTATAACCTTTTCACCAGGCTAAAAAGAATCCAGTAGGGTTCTTATGATTAAGCCCCAATAAAGGACTCTTTTATGGGTCCCAAATATGAAGACTAAACCCTTTAAAGTTCTATATTGATCCATACACTCTTAAAAATATATAGCTTCTTTATTGCCATAGATCGCATCCATGGAACTTTTTCATTGCACTAAAGGTTCTTTATGGTGGAAAAGCTTCTTTAGGTTTTTTAAAATGTTCTTTTAAGAACTGTTCACTGAAATGTTCTTTGGAGAACCAAAAATGTAGCATCGTTGCAAAAACCCCCTTTTGGAATTTTTTTTTTTTTTTTTTTTTAGACTGTACGTACTATATGTGTGTATTTATGACCTGGCCAAAGCCGTATGATGCTCTAAGCCCTTACGTTCGACTTTGGCTTTCCAGATTTTGTTGCCATGGTTACCGCAAGTTGCCTGTCCATAATTATAGGTTGAAATCTTTGACTGGCTAATGTGCAGACTTAAACACAGCCCTCTCGCTTTGTCTCTCTCACACACATACTAACTCTCATGTGCACTGCATTTGCTCCTTGAGGGTTTCTGCAGTACCCTTGTATAATTATGTGTGAAGAAGAAAAGCACAAGCGATTGTTTTATTCTCTTTCATTCAGCAGCAGGTCTTTGATCTTCATCCATCCTAGCGTCCCTTAACTCTTTTCGTCTCTCTGTTTCTCACTCTCTCCATTTCTGAGTTTGGTTCACTTCATTGCACTTTCATTTATTTAGCATTGTGTGATTCTCAGCTAAAGCCCATCATTCATTGTACAGTATGAATCAATGCACGTCGGACACCGTTTTTATGTGGCTGCTCTTTCTGCCTCCATTTCTCTCTCTCTCCCTCTCTCTCCCATGGTGCTCCATCTTCTGAGCTGGTTCTCTTGGTTACTAGTGTGGAGGCCAGCAGTTACTAAGCAACAGATGAGAGCATTATCATGTGAAGGCAAAGGCTATGTGCTGTACTCCGTAGCAGTTAGAGAGGAATGTTTAGCGGTCCAGACCTCAGGGGCTCTCCAGGGTTTCTGACTGCACTCCCTGCACAGCTGTCACTCAGCTGGATATGTGTACAGTAGATAAAATACAACTCTGCCAAGCAATAGGCAATAAAGATGCAGTTTTTCAGTCCTCATCAGTGAGTCTAAATGCACAATAAAAATGCCTGTAATTGAGGTGGGATGGTGCTTTATGCTACCTCGCCCCCTGAATCACTACCTGTATGTGTCTCTTTGTGTTTAAAGTCAAAAGCTAAAACAGCAATTGAAGCTAAATGTTGAAAGTCAGGGAATGTTGCATTAGTATGTAAAATGCCTTGTGAGTAAATGTAAGATTGCAGACTACTGTTCATAATAAAGCTCTTGTTTGTGTATTCTACAGCGATGAGGAGGAACTGCGGAAGTCATTCTCTGAGCTGGACGGCAGGAAAGACTCCACATCTCACACTATGAAGCGGATCAGCAGCGGTGGAAACCCCCTCGTCAGTGTTGCACAGCAGTCCAGCGCTCAGGTCTACATGAACGGCTTTCTCGTGCGGAAAGTTCACGCTGATTCTGATGGCAAAAGAAGTAAGCCATTCCTCAGATGCAGCCTTTTATTTGATCTAGTAATGTTTTCATCTGTTTTTTAGTCTGAATAATTCTAGTTTAAATGACAGGAATATATTCTTGTTTTGTTTTCCAGTAAAAAATATCAAAGATCTAAATATCTCGAAACAACATGCATTTAACTAAGATGCGATTCATAATAGTTTTTTTTCTTTTCTTGTTTTAATCATAAATCTTAGGGGGTAAGAGATGGGGTAAGAAAAATAAGTCTCCTTAAACAAGGTTTATCTTTTCATGTTTTGCTAATTTAAAAAATGTGTCATCAGATATTTTTACTATGTCAGAAAAAGTGATTATCAGTATTATGATTATTTCAGTGTATTTTTTAAAATAAAAATAATCACCTAGTTATATAATATTTATATTCAATAAAACTTTTTTGTTCTTTTAGCTCCACGAGGTAAAAGAGGATGGAAGACATTTTATGCCATTCTAAAAGGACTGATTCTTTACCTTCAAAAGGTACATTTTAGTCATTAATGTTTTGTGCTATATTGACCATATTTTCTTGTGGTTACTGTACAGTTATTAACTGTAAAAAAAGATTTGTGATTTGCCTCTACTTTGCGACTGGTCTGCAGGATGAATATCGTCCGGATAAGCAGCTGTCTGATGAGGACTTGAAGAATGCAGTATCAATCCATCATTCTTTAGCCATGCGGGCAGCAGACTATAGCAAACGACCCGATGTGTTTTACCTTCGCACTGCTGACTGGAGGGTCTTTCTTTTCCAGGCCCCGTAAGTCTTGTTGTCTTATCTGTACTATAAGAATCATTCACTTCAAAACCAGAAACAGAATTTTATACCTTTAAGCTTTTTTTTTTTTTTTTTTTTTTTGCATTTTGCATTTTGATTTTTTAACCCCTTTCTCAAATTCTCAGTAGCCTATTGTAATGCCAAAATCCAGCATTGTCATCACAGTAATACATTATACAAAATATACAGTATAAAATAGAAAATGATTTTTTAAAATTGTAATAACCTTTCACATTATTACTGTTTTTAGAGGATTTTTGATTAAATAAATGTAGTGCTGTCAAACGATTAATAGCAATCAATTGCATAAAAAATGTGATTAATTGTGAAAATGTGTGTGTATTTATATATACATAATAAATATACATAGTATACACACAGATATTATGTAAACAAAAACTTTTATTTTGGAATGCGATTTATCGTGATTAATCGTTTTACAGCACTAAATAAATGCAGTCAGGGTGAGCATAAGAAACTACTTCAAAAACAAAAAAATATTATACTAACCGTAAACATTTCAACTGTAGTGTATAAGTGAAAGGCAATGAAATCAGTTTTGAGCCTTTTATAAAACTTTTTGCATAACTTTTGCATAACTTGGACACTTTGTCACTTTTATAAGTGACGACAAGAATTATTCAGCAGAAGGCTCATGGACAGCTCATGTTGCTTTGTGTTTTGGAAACAAGACAGCACACAAATACACAATGACTTTCTCTCAAGCTCACACACACCTGAGTGCACCCAGTGCACCGGCTGGTTGTTGATTACATGCAGCGCTGGTAACGCCCTTGTCAGAATGTTCTCATCTCAGATGAATGACTCGACGTGTATCTCCCAAGAGGATGGATCCTTCTCAGCTATTCTGTCTGTCCCAGATACACATACTAAAACTCTCTCCCTCTCATTCTGCTCCATCTGTTCCACTCCATCTCTCCTGCTAACAGCTGCCTGCTAATTGCTCAGTTTTCAAGGCTGTGTTAGTTGTACTAAACACAAAGTGCACAATTTCTTTGAACAGAGAAAATGTTGACATTTTTTGTTCCTTCTACTGAATTTTCTTATCTTGCTGCCCTCTGGTTGACCTTTGCTTGCATTTCACCATCAGCAACGCAGAGCAAATGCAGTCCTGGATAACCCGCATCAACACGGTGGCAGCCATGTTCTCTGCCCCTCCCTTCCCAGCAGCCATTGGCTCCCAAAAGAAGTTCAGCCGCCCTCTTCTGCCAGGCTCAAACACCAAGCTCTCACAGGTAACCAACACTTTTCTCTATTAAGAGAAAAGTGTCACACTGCACTGCTATTAACAAAATATTAACTAGGATGTTTGCATCAATAATCTCCTAATTTGCTGATTATTAATAGTTAGTAAGGTAGTTGTTAAATTTAGGTATAGGGTATGTAGAATATGGTCATGCAGAATATGTGCTTTAAGTACTAACAAACAGCCAATATGTTAATAATAGACATTCTAATAAGCAACTGGTTAATAATGGGAATTGGTCCCTATACTAAAGTGTTAACTACATTTAAAACATGTATACATGTGAATGTAATTTTCATAATCATTTTTAAATAGGTTAAAAAAGGTTAAACATTTTTTTTTAACAAATAGCATGAATTATTAATTCATAATAATAATTAATTTAATTGATTTTGAGTGGTGGAATATACATATATATATATATATATATATATATATATATATATATATATATATATATATATATATATATATATATATATATATATATATATATAAATTTTCTTACATTGTTTTGCACATTGGTTCACCACGAATTTGATAGGGCGAACAAATGTTTTTCAAATATTTATATTTTTATAAAGCTGCTTTACTGCATAATTATTTTCCATTTCTAACAAGATATTTAGTTATTTTAGGAAATTACAAGTGAACAAAAAAATGATCATCCTCAAATGAGGCTTTTTAGTCATTGCTAGATCTAAACTGGCAGTTAAAACTTTTTAACAATACATTTATTGAGTTTTTTTTTTCTTTATTATGGTACTAGGAGGAGCAGCTTAAGTCCCACGAGACACGGTTTCGAGCCATTTCTGCTGAGCTCCAGGAACTGAGCTCTACACCCCAAGACCGCAAGTCCAAAAGCAGGGACCAAGAAGAGTACAAGCAAAGGAAAGAGTATCTGGACTTTGAGGTAAAAATATTTTTTTACTATACTCTTCCTTCCTCCACTCTTCACTGCATTTATACATCTTCCTAAATGTATCTCGTAGAAAACACGCTACGGGACATATGCAATGCTGCTGAGAGCTAAGATCCGCATCGGGGAAACAGACCTGGAGGCATTTGAGGCCCGTTTGTTTGACGACGGCAGCCTGCAGAGGGCCCACTCCAGCCCCATGTTACCCCAGGACAACAGCCATGCCAGCAGCACCAAAGATTCGAGCAGGAGCAGCGGCAGCAGCAAGAGGACCAAACGCTCAGACAGTCAGAGACACAGCTACAGACAGTCTGTCAAACAGTGAGAGAACCCAAGCAGAAGGGGTTGTTTATCTCCATTCAGGGGCTGGATAAAGAGCGCTACCAGAATGGCTGCAGTTTACTTTGATGGCTGTTCCCAAGCCGTCATGGTTACAAAACTGTGGTTGGGCTTGCTGTGCCCCACATGAATGCTGGTAAAGCATGCTTTTCTGGCCAGTAACCGCAAATCCAAATCTGCCAATGGGCAGATGAGAAGGAGCACCAGCCTCACATTGTCTTATTTCTGTCAGTCTGTGTTTTCGCCACAAATCTGTGTATTATGCTTGTTGATCGTCGGTGTAAACACTCGTGGCTTTTCATTTGAACAAGCTGAAGCGCAAACTTCATCTGGTGGCCCTGGGAGTGACAGCCAAATGAGAAGCGAGCCTCTTTATTGTGTGAACGTGTTGTTCACTTTATATATTTAAAGCATTGTAGATTTTGCTTTTTAGATCATTTCATCATTTGAGGTCGATCAAGCGCTTTAACTCATTACCGGAAGTTCAAGAACTTAGTCTGTATAGTCCTTTAAACCTTCTTAAAGCACGGCTTAGAGCATGCCTAAGATGTTTGAAGACAATCAGTTCCTCATTTGGTACAATTACTAAGAATCCATTATTTCTCTTTATACCATGACAGCGGACTAGTGATAATGACCTTGTGAAAAATAAGTGTGGTTAATTGTAGTGTATGAATGTGCACTTGCAGTGTACTCCAAATCTTAAAAGTGTATTTTAGGATAATATAATATTAATGAAATTAAGGCCACTTATGTGTACTTAGAGTACACTTTTTTGACTGTCTGTGTCAGATTTAGTCAGTTACGTTAAAGTACATTTAAATCATTTTTCGAATATTTTGTTGTGTTTTAAATTAGTACACTTATTATGATGTGTTGACTAACATTGTAAAGGACTTGCTTAAAATTCTGTGGTTTTTATTTGATATTACATTTAAGATAATTATATTTTAAATGTACTAAACTGCAACTTTATTACAAATGCGTAATTAGAAAAATGTTTAAAAAACATGATATATAAGTTTCAGCAGAACATTAAAGTGTATTTTAGTTTACCCTAAATGCTTGTCAGTATATTTGGCAGTATATTTTAACCATATTTTAAAGGCAATTGAAGTTATTATGAAACTACAGATAAAGATATACTAAGTCCTACTTGAATCCCAATTAATTGTATTTAATATAATATAGCATTTAAACTATAATACATTATCATTTAATTGCAAAAACATGCAAATAGGTGTCCAATAAGTACTCTTTTTAAAAGTATGCTGAAGTGCACTTCTTTTTCACAAGGGATTACTTTACATGCTTGAAGGTCTGAATGACTTTACACAGTGCACATTGACACAGTGACCAATTACCATGTGAAACGGATGTCAAAATCCATCACAATAATCGACCCCGTCGTATTATGTAGTGCAATGTGTATTTAAAATACGTATTGAGCTTGAGAACGATATGATGCAAAATCTGTGTTGAAACCCCTTGAATTCTCAGGCGCTCGTTTTCAAATGTATGATCTATTCAGTGCTGTGGTGAAACAGGAGGCACTAAAAAAGCTGGTTTGTTCAGAGTAACCACATCTAATACCTCAATTGCACTGAGAGACCCGCTCAAGGGAGTGTCATTTGGTCGGAAATAATTCTACCTGTTTACAAACTGGTGTGTTCTTATGTTCAAATGAATTTGTGTGAAGTATTGCTTTATAGGAGAGTGGAGGTAAGCTTCTATGCCGCTTATCATAACCTCAAGAATTGTCCTACTGATATCAGAATCCAAGAAATTGTAAAAACCTGTAAACAGCACTCTAATGCAAATCCAGGTCATGAAGATCTAAACTGACTGTTAACACTGCCAGCGTATAGATCCAATTCAGACATTTAGGACAGAAAAAACAAAATGATTTTGACATGATCTGGGACCCGAATTCCATCAAATGGCACTTCAGTAGTGTTAAGCTTCACTGCACTATGAATAATAGGTGTATTTAATGAAGAGTTATTTATATATTTTGAACATTTATTATCTGTCTTGAGTATTTGTTTATGACTGAAGCATATTGACTAAAAATTTATATACAAGTTTTTATAGGGAGCACTCGACCACTACAAGTAGTTTGGTGTCACCCAAAGATTTTGCTGTAAATGTAACTTATTTCTTCGTTTTTGTGTTTGGTGTGTTATTCATTCTAGCTGTATATAATGTGAATATTATGTTACAGCCTCTCAGTAAAAAAATGCTATAATGTTTGTATGTTTTGAAGGCATAGGCAAAATAAATCTGTTTTGAAAGGATAACGGTTTCATTTAATATTTATATATAAAAATGTAGGTTTTTGAAAATACAATATTTATTATATTCTTATTTTTCTTATGTGTTGAGTATCTCAAGGCTGCATTTTGAGTAAAAACGGTACGATTGTGAAATACTGTTGCAAACTGCTTTGTTTATATATATATATATATATATATATATATATATATATATATATATATATATATATATATAAATAAAATTTATTCCTGTGATGGCAAAGCTAAATTTTCAGCAGCCATTACTAGCCTTCTTCAGTGTCACGCAATCCTTCAGAAATCATTCTAATATGCAGATTTCTTATCATTACTATATTCACTCCACATATAAGACACAGAATAATGAAATACCTTTATTAAAACACAAACATATTTACTCTGAACAAGTGTATAACTGCAACCAAACATACACATAAATAATCAGTATCAGATAGATGTCTCCAGATGTATCAGAAAATCAACCAATGTGATTTAAATTGCATCACATCTTCGCATTTTCCTAAGGTTGCATATTATATATACATATATATCTCAAAACAGAGCTTTCTAGAAACATTCATATCAGAACATTCTGCAGAAATCTTCCAAGATTACAGCTGTGGTTGTGAAATGACAGTTGCATTACTGTTAAATTACCGTGGAATCTCAGTAATTGAGTGGTTGCTTAGATAAAAGTACTGAATTGTCTAAGACTACTGCTTCACTCCAGCTTCACTGGAGATTTGAGCATCTTAAAGCAACTGATTTCTGTCATGTTGTCTTGCTGTTATGTAATACCAGCGAGGGCTTTTGACCTCAAAACGATCCGTTTCAATTCATCCTGTGCTGGGCCGTATTTCCACTTTATTGAGATGATGAACAGCCCACCAGTTCGCACCTGAAAAATCAGTCAAATAAAGTGCCAAGTTGTCCTCAAAAAATAGATCCCAATAATCAGTGATTGGCCACTGCACGATTTCCCATCCCCTCTTCAATAGACTGACTCCCAAAGCCGCTGTCCTCTTTAGAATCTGGAAAGGAAAAATGTTTTATTCACAATCTACAGATTAAAGATTCTGTGTTGTGTCAGAAGTGCGAGGTTTCTCTGTCAGAGTGTGAACCTGTACCTGTGCTCTGCTTGTCCTCTTTGGGTTGGCTGTCTCTCAGCAGCCTCACTCCTTCACTCACACCCAGAGACTGCAGCGCCTCCACCAGGCCGTCCACAGGACCACCACTCAGCTGAACATGCAAAGAAACGTTTAATAAATCATTCACAAAAGAGGCCACCTTGATGCACAAATACAAAATCCATCTAGCCAGACAGATACAATCTACAACTCTTCTACTTTAAAAAAGAAATTATATATTTAATGTGTTATGTGTGCAGTTATTTCAAAAGTCAAACCAAATGCAGTGCACTGTGGGTTACAACAAGGAGCTATACTGTGTATTGCACATTTTGGCAAGTAAAATGATCATCCAGGTAATCCATGCATATAGAAAATTTGCATAATGTGCCACATACTTTATACTAGAGATAAAGTCATCAGTATGCTAGTTTGCTGTCCCAAACAGCAACTTGCCAATGCCTATTTAACATATAACAGAATTTGCCAATTCGTGAGAACAACGAAAGTCTCTTACCTGGTAGTTCTCCAGAAGCTTAAGGCAGGGTAAGGCACTATCCTGGTACAGGTTAGTGAGTGTGAGCATGCCCAGTTTTTCCGCCAGCTCTCTCCAGGGTACGTGGTCTTCAATGAGAATACTACACAGTTTCGTGAGCACCCCACTGTCCAAACCTGGGTTCACTGTAGGAGGACGAATACAGATCAGTCACATGCTAGAAGCATGAGTTTGTAAGAACATAAAGCATGCATCTAATTCTCATTACCTTCCTCAGTGCTTATTTTGGTCCTCTTGGGGGCGTGTGACCTGGGCCTGGGGCCTTTCCTGCCATCTAAAAGATCTCTAACCTGAGGAAGATGGTGGGGTTTCATGAGGTTAAATCTATTACACATATTTATTCATCCACCTTCAAATGTTCACATGTTATACTTAGATATTACAGATACAAAAGCTCAAACCTTTTGGCATTTGGCCAGATCAAATGGTGTGTGTCCCGCAGCAGGTCTCTTGCGTGGGTTAAAGGTTTCTCTTTCAGATGATATTGACATGCAGCGAACTTGCTGAACCATGAGATATGGAAGCTGCCTGTCGACTTCATTCTTCTCGCTCTCGTCATCTTCATCTGAGGAAGACGAGCTCTGCAAAAAAAGAGGCTCGTCGTTCTCCATGCGTTTATCAGCACCTAAAAAAGACGACAAAGATCATTAATCAAACAGCTTTAATCAAACATAATTAATGAATGTCATAAATTATGAAAATGTAGACAAAGACCTTACTAAAAATCACATGCTATACAGTAAATGTTCATCTTCATCATGAGTAGCTTGACCATGTTCTTAATGACATTTCATTGTGGTTTCTAGGCCTTCACAGATGTCTAAGTACCTCTTATTTGTATTAAATTTGTAGGATTGAAGGTTTCTCAGTTACCTGCAGCTATCAGCATGGAGCAGAGAGATGGGGAGCCCTGACTGGCAGCAAAGTGAAGAGGACTGTTGCCCCCGTAGGTACACGCATTCACGTCAGCCTTCAGCTGTAAAAGAAACAACAAACATAAAACTTTGTGGTGGCTGCATGCTTAAGAAGCTCCAGTATTTCATCATAGTGTTATTCCAGAAAGACAGCAGAACTATTCATATCTGGTTGATTATGTTGTTGTGAAATACACTTGTTCAAAAGTTAGGTGTCAGAAATGAATGCTTTTATTCAGCAAGGATGCATTCAATTTAACAAAAGTGAAACGCCATTCTTTTAAACATTTTATTCATCAAAGAATACTGAAAAAAAATTATGTAAAAAATGTATTTACAATAGTACACTTTTAATGTATTTTTCATCAAATAAATGAAGCCTAGGTGAGCAAAAAGAAGTCTTTCAAAAACATAAAAAAATAAAATTAGAATCTTACAGACCTCAAACCTTTGAACAATAATGTGGGTCATCTGTATCAGTCTCAAATTTCCTACTCAGTGAACCCCTTATGGTGATGTAACAAGTATTTACTGAACTAAACTGAAACTATGACCACAGAAGAGCTAGGAAATCTGAACCGTTCAACCCTTTAGCACTCCATAGGTCCTTTACCTCGGTAATGAGATAACAGGCCAGTTTTAAAAGGTTGTCCCTCACTGCCAGGTGTAGTGGTGTGCAGCCACTTTTCTGCTCTGGCATGCTAATCTTTGCTCCTGCCTCCACCAACAATTGAAGACAGCGCTCTCCATATTTCTTTACTGCGAGATGGACTGGATATTGACCTAAGAAAGAGGGGGGAAAATGCATGTGTGATGCAAATGCAATCTTAAGCGCCATTTCAGTGAAGACTGAGAGACGATACCATGTGTATGTCTCACCTGAGAAGTCAGCAGAGTTTATTAAATGGGAATGGCGCTCTCCCAGCAGACCCAGGATCACTCGTAGTATGGCCTCATCACCGGTGTGAGCGGCCAAGTGAAGCGGTGTCCTGCCCTCCTGGTCCAGCAGACTCGGGTCTGCACCCATTTTCATCAGCATCTCAACTAACTTGGCCTGCTTTGTGATCACAGCCAGATGCAATGGAGCCTAGAGAAGAAAAGAAATGTGAACTTTACATGACATAGGAAACCAAAGTAAATGTTAAAATCAAATAAATAGCAAAAATAATAACAGAGAGGAAATTAAAATTCTTAAATAATAACAAAATAAAAATCTCTTAAATTTTGACCGGTGGTTTAAAAAAAGAGCATATATCTGTTAAATTACTTGATTGAGGTTGTTGAGCTTGTTGATAAACTTCTGCTGTGGAGTGTTGTTCAGGGCCTGAATAAGCTGCTGTACCACAACAGGTTGCTGATGGATAATGGCCAAGTGCAGAGGACTATGGGAAAATAAATACAATACAGATTCAAATTTCAAGTCTGATCACAATTGTGTTACACTTATTCCCCCTCTTCATTCAATACTATTGTATCTGTGTGCCACTACACTGCTATTTACATTTATTCATTAAGCAGATCATTTAATCCAAAGTAACTTATAATACACTAGGAAAGTTTAAAAATAACCTAGTATTTAATTTAGTATAGTTGACGTGTTAAGACAGAGATGAGAAAAGACATACGTGTCTCCGTTCTCGTCTTGCACTCCACACAGATGTCTTTGCAGAGCCAGTAGCAGGCGCACATCCCCTGTTCTGCAGTACTGTAACAAAGCATGAGCAGACCACTTTGCCATCAAAGAGGCACGACTCTGCAGAGCTGTGTCTGGAAACAATACAGGAAGGAAATATACATCACTGAGCGCATATGCACGCAATGTCTTGAGTTTAGCTGGCATAATTCTACTCACCAATCTGAAAGAGATGCTGTTGCAATTGAGAGCCAGACTGAGTTTGTGTGTTTGTCGACTGATTCTGAGATCTTTCAGCTTGTGGGGTGGAGCCTGACATCTGTGCCCCGCCACTAAATCCACTACATCCACCAATGAAAAACGCTGAACCATCAATCGGAGGATTAAATTGAAAACCTAAGATTAAAATTGACTATGTTACATATATGAACGGTCTTGTGTACACCTGAATAACTGAATTGGCAATCTACACAGGAAGCCTTGGGTTTAGGAATATAATATGCTATACCTCCTCCCATTCCTCCTCCTCCTCCTGTTCCAGATCCAGGACCTCCAAAGGCCCCTGCTCCTCCTTGAGGTCCTCCGCGCCAGTTATCATAGGACTGAGGAAGTGGCTTCATCCTCTTCCTCTGAACCTCTTCTTTGTCTGTAGGCAAACAGGAGCCAACATGTCATCAAACGTGAGAAATTCATCTGATAGATCAAAACTACTGTTTGGGGTTAGTAAGTTTTTTTTTTATTTAATTTTTTTTATTATGTTCAATACTGTTTGCCAGGATGGATTAATTTAATCAAAAAAACATTCAGCAAGACATTTAAAATGTTACAAAAATGTTTCTATTCTATTAGATTTCAAATAAACACTGCTCTTTTGAACTTTCTCTTCAAAATATTCAGAAAAAAATATACAAGGGTTTCCACAAAAATATTAAACAGCACAACTTTTGTTATAAAGTGAGAAAAAAAAGTGAAGTGAAAAGTGAAAGTGAGTGAAGTGAAGTGTGAAAAACATTGATAATAAGAATGATTTCTGAAGGATCGTGTGACATTGGGTTAATGACTGCTGAAACCAACCACAGACATACATAATGTACATAATGCCAAAAAGGAAGTGAAACAATTAAGCTACTGAATGAGATATAAACGGTCCCCATACTTATGTTAGAACAGTTTTTCGTAATCTGTTGGTTTAAATGCTTTATTCAGTTTAAGGACTATATGTTTAATATAGCACTACTAACCTTGATTGTGGGGAATATACGTGAACTGTTTGGGTTCGCTGCAGTCGCCTCCCTTCTTCCTCTTGAGCTGCAGGAAGACTGTGACAGGACGTGTGATATCTGTGCAGCGGTACGGTGGGGTCTTAAACACGATCGCATACTGATGGGAATAAAAACAGTGTTATTAAACATTCGTTGTAAAAGGCTAATCTGGAATAGTCAACCATTTTATGCTTGTGTCAATTTATAACAAACCTGTTTGTGGACATCAGTAGGGGAGAAGTCTCCAAATGCCTCCCATCCTCCATCATCTTCCTCCTCATAAAAACGAATGTCAATATCATCTGGAAACGAAGGAGATGAACATCATTTGATCTAAAAGGATGGGAAGGACTGTCTATCCTTTCTGAAATTTGAAAACCATAATAACCTTTTTGAACTTTATCACAGAGCAGAAAGACCTCTTCTCCTCCCAGCACTGATCCAGATGTTTTGTCCATGCGGGAGATCTTCAGATTTGAAGCATTTGGTGATTCTGGGCAAAGATCAGCACATTTTACTTTACTTATAACAAGATTATATAACAACACATACTTTTCTAATTTACACTGCTGTTCAAAAGTTTGGGTTGGTACCTTTTTTTTTTTTTTTTTTGAAAGAAGTGCTGCTTAATATTTTTGTGGAAACGTTAGATTTTTTCAGGATACTTTAATAAATAGAAAGTTCAGAAGAACAGCATTTATTTCAAATAGAAATTTTCAGTAATAATGTGAAAGTTTTTACGGTTACTTTAGATCAATTTAATGCATCCCTGCAGAATAAAAGTAATAATAAAAAAAAAGACAATTACATTTAAACAGAGAAAATTCTATAATTACAGAACAAGTTTACAGTTAAACTAAATTGTAAAACAAAATAAAAGATGCTTAACTAATTACATTCATAAAAAAATTAAAAAGGAAAAAAATAAATCTTATCAGGTGTTTGATTAATTTAAACTATAAATGAGTAAAATCTCATTTTCTTTTAAATCATATCTTATATCTTTTGATAAATACATATATATTCTTTTTAATCATAGCTGATACATATTTTAGTTTATTTTGGTAGATATGACCCCTCAGCTTTGAGGTGAGTCCTTATCAAAAGTTAACTGAATTTCATTCATTCGTTTATGTTGTTTGGCAGGACTTACTGCTATCATAGATAGGGTTGGAGACAACTGACTTCAAGGCTCTTGTGAAACTCCCATTGCTGTCCTGCAAGTAAGCAGTAAACTTTAATCTCACAATGTTTAGGTCCATGCTTTTGCCTAGTTCTCTGGCCTCTTGCAAAATAGCCTGTTCCTCGGAATCTGTATGAGAGTAAGAGAGAGAAAGCACGTCAAACGAGGATGTAAGCGGTAAGGAGATAATGTATGTCCAGTTGAATAATGAAACCATTTGACTTACCAGTAAATTTATATCCAGGCTCTTTTATCCTCCTCTTCTCTTCTTTCAGCCTTTTTGTTAATACTTCAACCACTCCTCTCTTAGTGACATGGAGGATGCCTAAATTACTGAATCTAGACATAGAGGATGTGAGGATGAATTAAGATTGAGCAACTACAAACAAACATTACTCAAAAGCCACAAGCGTCGCATGATGATGATACACACACAATGCCTTACGCAATTCACTTTAATCATAATAACAAAGAAAGAGATCATATGAGCATGATTTACAGTAATAGTGTTCACTTACTGTGCTGTGAGATCATTAGGCCCGACATCAATGATGCATATCCCGTTGTCATTACAATGGCGACCCACAAGGCTGTGCGCGTGAACACGTGGGGGGTCTGTGTGTGTCACAAGCTGAACCTCTACGCGAGCGTGACCCACATAGTTTGACACCTGTAGAGGGAGAAAGTGTGCGTTCATAAATGTACTGTTAATTTAAAAACTTCATCGCTACATTTACATGTGGCATAACCCACCTTGACTGTGGGATACGTCCTTCTGTTCCTCTCACTGGAGGCCCCTGGCAGACCACCGTGGGATGGGCCCTCACATTCATAACGAAATCTGAATCCTCTCTGTAATGCACACATACAGTGTTATTCACATAACACCTTACTCACTGATAAAACCCTGTATTTGGGGAATTCCAGTGCATATGTTTTGGAATTATCCCACATTGCCTGCACATTCAGTACTGTCAAATACAGTGAAAATGAAGCAAATAAAACAAGCATATGAAGATTTTTGTACCTGCTTTGGCTCCTCAATTATCTGTAGGTAAGGCCCATGAACTAGAATAAAGTTCAGATCATACATAGTAAATTATCCTTATTGTCAAAAGGTAAACAAACGAGAAACATTACATTCACAGACATTGTTAACTTACCTGTCTCTGGCACAAAGGGTTCAGGCTTCACCTCAAAAGGTTCATGCAGATAATGAAGGTCCACCATGAACTATAAAGACAAAATGTTGGTGTTTTATATTAAGAATATATTTATGGGTGTTTAAACCCAAACCTTTAGCACAAATCACAATGTGTCTGAGCAGTGGCGGCTCCTGCCAATTCTCTCGGGGGGGGGGGCAAATGTTTTCATGATTAATGAGGATAGGTCACCCATTCAATTGATAAATTAACGGCTAGTTACAAGATTTAAAGGAAACTGAACTACTATAGTATTAATTAAAAATAAACTGACTCTAACAATCAATCTCTTGCTCTCCTTATGTTTCTATATGCGTATTGACATAATTCGGCAGCAAATGAAGACTGAAGCCAGGATGTGGTTTTCCAAAAAAACATTTTACTTCAAAATCAGTTTAATAAAAAATTATTGAAGTCACATAAATCACTATTTACACAACTCACTTATATTACACTGCTCATTTACAACATTACTTATATTATTACACAGCTCATTTGTATTACACTGCTCATTTAAATCACATTACTCAATTATATCACATTATATTACATTGCTCCCTTACATTACACTGCTTACTTAACTTACATTACTCACTACATCTGCGCTGAGGTAACGTTTGACTGACAACTGAATTTGAGTTGGCTTAGCTGTCCCCGTCTTTCCCGTTTTTTTTTTCTTCCCTTTTTTTTTCTTGTTCGTTTTTTCACATTTGATAAAGATATTAAAGCAGTTTTTAATTTTTTCTTGTTGTTAAAATTCAAAATAGTTTTATAAATATTATTGGATGCCACTGTTCCCAACAATCCTTGCACAAGTTAAGGTTACGCATGATGATGAAAGCACATTAGTGCGAGCCCTCCCGGAACTCATTGAGATTGCATTGCAGTGCCTGCAGTTAAAAAAAATTATCTTTGAATGGAAGTCAATGAGAGCACTCGGGGCGATTCTCAGTCTGACAGAAATCGCCCAAAAAGGGGCGGTACTACACAAAACGCGACTCGACACTGATTGGA
The DNA here is from genome assembly GCF_018340385.1 of Cyprinus carpio. Lineage (NCBI taxonomy): Eukaryota > Metazoa > Chordata > Actinopteri > Cypriniformes > Cyprinidae > Cyprinus > Cyprinus carpio. The sequence goes on along the minus strand of NC_056609.1, from coordinate 15,723,860 downwards.
CTATTTAGAGGTAGAACAAACAGTCTAGAATAGTGAAAGCTAGCTAACACTGTGGTTGAATGTAAAAAAAAAAAATCCCTCCCTTTCGCGCTTTGGTGGTGCATTGCCCAATCGCCCCAATGGAGAAACCGCTACTGTGTCTGAGTATGAAAATTAAGGATGCACCAATTATAAAATTCTAGCCATTACCAATAAGCCAATAATTATTTTTATGCTGTGATAACTAATAATATGCCCTGATATAAAAATGTAGACTATTTTGTTTAAATAAATGTATTAAAAATAACACACTACAAGTGAATGTAAGCATCACAACATCATGAGATCTGTAAAATTTACATTTAACAGTGTTATTAAAATTTTCAAAACTAGTTTTCAAAGTTAGTCTTTGATAATGGTAAAGGTAATCTTAATATAAAAATATGAGAAATTAGTATTAAAATGAAAAGAGAGAGAACAGATATGTTACCCAAAATCTTCACTCTAAATCAAAGATCTGTTGTAAGATAGCAAACTACAGCAGTAATAATGACAACATGTGGCTCACCTCGGTAAACTTCATGGGATACTGTGTATCATCCATCCTGTAATGTAGAAGAAAGAGAAGCTCTTATTGAGACTGTTTTACACAGAGACAAACCCCGAACTCCAAAAAACCCAAGAGGTAAGGTGCTCTAATACAGTCATGCTGAATCAAAACATCAACTGAGCTGCAAACCCCTACAGATGAATTTAATTTCCCCAGTTTTTCCCCACAGCAGTCTTCTGATCTACACACAAGAAGGCGTACACTTAGCCTACCTGACAAACAAAATGCAGAGAAAAAGGCTCTCAGATTTACACAAATCCGTTTCACTTTCAGTGTCAGAACAAGGATATGTGCACCGGATTTTTTTTCTCTGCCTCGCTGACTTGCTTGCGTTACTTCCTGGAAGTAAGGCAGTGAAAAAAACAGAGGAAAGCCCCCAGAATACCAGCTCACTGCTGCCACTGATGTCAAATCCCGAGAAATGCAGGTACAAGCATATTCACACTCTGACATCTAGCCTGCTCATATCTGAATTTCCTCAACTTTCCAAAGGCTTTTTTGAATTCCCTTCTCTTTTTTCTTTCTTTCTTTTTTTGAGGTACTTTTGAAACTAAATTCCTATAATGTTTCCTTTTTTGAAACAAAATTAAGCTTAATTTCTGTGAAAAGAAAAAAAAAATTCCACCCATGTGTAATTTACTCAAAATGTATTTCTGAGTCTGTGTAACTGAATTAGTCAGATATCTCCATAGTGCCACCAATATTAATGCCATGAGAACAGGCATGAAAGATGGGTATTGCCCTTCATCTGTTGGCCTGCCCTTGCAGCCAAATCTTTAAACTCACGAACACTTCCACTGTTAACCATACAGGAAATGGAGCTGAAGATCTCTAAGTGATATAACTACTAATACATGAAGAGAAATTGTAATGTTTCATTTCATTTATTGCATTGTTGTTATTATTATTATTGGCTATGTTTGGCTACACTGGATGATAGGATTGCACAAGAGTTTCCTTAAACTGCCGCTGACAGGAATGAGGAAGCATTGTGCTGTTCAGGATGAGCTGTACTGAGATTGCTCTGAAGTAGCAGATATTCTTAAACCCATGAGACAACTAGCAGAGTAAACTATGAATTTTCTTTCTGAGGTGTCAGGGCTCACTTTGAGTGAAACGCAAACCTCGACGACGTCACTAAAAAGGGTAAAACTCTTCTGGATGACACCACATCCTGTCCTTCTTCTGTGAAATGATAACATCTTCATTTCAGTCAAACAACCCCTACATCTAAAGAACGTCAAGTATAGACAAGAAGATTCATTAAGAAAATGCAAAAGAAAGTCACTGTCAAAATGGTTTTGTCAGTCTAAAACAATGAATGTCAAACAGGGGCCTGGGGACCACCAGGAGGCCACATAAACATCCAAAATTGCGAAATGACTAAATTATTTATTTAAAAGTTTTTTTTTTTTTTAAATAAACCAATTTAATTATTCAATTCAATTCAATTCAATTCAAGTTTATTTGTATAGCGCTTTTTACGATACAAATCATTGCAAAGCAACTTTACAGAAAATTAAGTTTCTACAATATTTAGTAGTAGCTTAATTAATTAATTAAAATGCTAACAACAACAACAAAATGTATTACGTGTCTTTTAGTATGTTAATGTATTTAATTAAACATATACATCTCTTGAAACAGAATCATAAAATTAATTTTTGGACAAATATTTAATTTTACAGGCACTCATAATTGCTCTCAGTAAGAAGGTTAAAATCAAGCAACTTGGCCTCACAGACAACACATTATAAAGTTCTTTAAAGACTAACCACAAGAAGATAAACCTTGCTCTTTTTAAAGTAACAAAACATTTTTGATGTAGAAAAATCACAATACAGTAAATCTGATTTTAACAGTTTCAAGTCTTCCATAGGCATAAAGAGTTAAACCATTGCATGTAAACCCTCTAATTATTTACATACTATAAGTTTATTAGTATCAGCAGCAAATTTGACTGATTACAAGTCTAGATGCTCCATGTAAATCACGTCCACATTTATTTACAAGTGTGCACAGTCATAACTAAGTGAGCTGTCAATCAGGACAGCGTTATTGGGCGTCTAAATACTGTATGTCAATGATGCCCAATTTATAAATAGGCTGCACTGGTAGACAGCTCACTAGGATGCGCCAGACAGTGGATAAAACTGTACCTTAGTGCTCCAGCCATTCTGTGCTCTGCAGGGTCATCCGAAGCGACTCTGGACTCCTGTCAGATTGAAAATGATGGAAATGATGAGTGAGTGCACGGTGTTTGATGGGGATGTGATTCCCCTGCACATGTAAGTCAGATCCAAAAAGTACTGACTTTGATGGGAATTTCCCGCATACTCGCGCGAGCAGCAGCAAAACGCACGGGACAAAACTTGTACACACTGTCGATAACTGACATTAATGAAGATTGCTCAAATTTTTATTAGCAATTTAACGCTTTGGTTATTAATGTGCAGTAATACCGTATGCACGCGAGATATGTAACGTTACATCATATTGTACAGCATCTCTGTAACATTAATGTTTTCAAAACAAGCTTGAAATAGATTTGTCTATGCAACGTACTAATTAACGGAGTAATTGTTTCGAAATAAGAAAGCAGAGTAGCATTCTCTACTATTTAAAGACCCACATTACTTGTTTCAAAACTGATCGGTAATAATGTTACTACGTGAGTAACGTTACTTATCAAACTTACCTCGGACAGCCGTGATGTTTGCTTATTCTCGTATAGTTTCTATTAGACGTTGACTTTACTAAACCACTGCCAAAAAATCTTAGCAAACGCCGGAAAACCATAAACAAAATGAACCATCCATCAAACGAATCTATTCCAGTTTCTTTAATAAATATTTACTGAACACAGCGAGCGTTCAACTTTGTGAATTGATCGCTCTGCTGCTGCTGGAAAGCCCCGACTTCTAGGGGAATTCCGCGATCACGTGGCGTGATGGGAGCGTTTTGATTGGCTCTTAGACCAGTCATGATTTGCTTGAACTCTACTTTGTGATTCTGTTTGCAAACATGTTTATGGTGCATTCTATTCAACCTGTTTATTGCTAGTGCAGCAGTAGTAGACAGCGCAGCCTTTAGCGCTTACTGCTTTTAAATGTTATAAAATAAATGTTTTATATAGAAGTTGCATAAGAAAATACAACACTCAATATTTATTTATTTTTCCACTGTGGACCATACTGAGGGTAGACACTACATTTTTATTTACAATTTACAATTTTTATTTAATACATTTTAAATTATAGTCAAAGCAACAGTAAAAATACATTTTTCAAAGAATACCCAGGATGCAAAAATACTCGTTGTGAAAATTAGACATGATATAAGACCTTAAGACAGTTTAATCATAGACTATAAAAATACATGACATCATCTTAAAATATACACGAATATTCTTCAGGACTCTAGTGAGCTGAAGTCTAATAATAAAAAGTTCTGGATGACAGGAATGCTGTTGTCATCACACTGGAAATGGCTTCGGACGGTCAGGAGAAATGTGTTCTTCATGGGGGTCAATATGGAACTAATCCTGTCAGCTACTACCTGAATGAACCTCACCTCTGATGCTGGGGCTAAAGACACACGCGCACACACACACACACACACACACACACACACAAAACATGACTTTTAAAGTAACAATATTTAAACAAATCATGTAAAAGTATCATGATACAAATACAAGGAAGTACCTCACCTATGGTCTTATGTAGCTTATCTGGGGGAGTGTTTAGGAGGATCCTCTGCACCAGAGCAGGAGGAACTTGCACACAGATTTGATCATCTCCAGCTCGCACAGTTAAAACAACTGGCCTACAAAGACAAGTCATATTGAGAAAGTAGATCTAGATAACTAAAGTTTCACTTTACTTATGCAGTTTTAACAATCTAAATATTTATTTGCATCATATCACTTTTATTTATACATATAAATAACCATTTATTTCTCTGATATTTGTATATAATGACCACTAAACTGTATAAATGACCTTTGTCCCTGGCAAATTTCTTATTCAACAAGTATACAGTACATTAAGTTGATCAAAGAAATTTATAATGTTACAAAATATTTCTAGTTTAAGTAAATGCTTTTCTTTTTAACTTTCCATTAATCAAAGAATCCTAAAAAAACAGGACAAAAGGTTTTCATTATTGATAATAAGAATCATTATTAATAATTGAGGACTAATAATAATTGATAATAAATAAGCAACAAATCAGCATATTGGAATGATTTCTGAAGGATCATGTGACATTGAAGAGTGAAGACTGGAATAATCATTTATACACTTATGCTAAAACAAATAGGTCAGTCAATTAAGGGTCCATTAACACATATCATCAATGTGTCACTAGATCAAGGGAAATTTCCTGAGTCATGGAAAATTGCTAGTGTCATTCCTATATTTAAAGGTGGCAACTCCCTTCTTACATCTAATTACCGACCGATTAGCATTTTGGCAACAGTATCTAAAGTTTTTGAAAAATTGGTTGCTAAACAAATCATCAATCATCTTAATTGCAGTTCTTTTCCTTTGCACTTAATGCAGTTTGGATTTAGGGCTTATCATTCTACAGAGACAGCAACGTGTTATTTTCTGGAAAAGGTTAAATCAAATTTAGACAAAGGAGGGATAGTGGGAGGAGTATTTTTAGATCTTCGTAAAGCATTCGATACAGTTAACCATTCAGTTTTACTGCACAAACTTCATGCATTTAATTCTTCTTCAATATTTATAAGTCTTATTAACTCATATCTTTTATCTCATTCACAAAGTGTAAGAATTGACCAATATAATTCCACCCCCTTACTATTATCAACTGGTGTTCCACAGGGTTCAATTTTAGGTCCAATTCTTTTTAGTTTATACATTAACGAGTTACCATCTTTGTGTAAGAACTGTGACACTTTGATGTATGCAGACGACACAGTTATTTTGGCCTATGGAAAATCTGCAGAGGAAGTTGCCTCTAAACTAACTGAGGCCATGTCATCGATTTCAATCTGGCTTGAACAATCCTGTCTGCAATTGAATATATCTAAAACAGTTACCATGTTTTTTTCTAAAAACAATATAAATATAGAACCTGAAATTTTTATATCTGGAGAAAGGTTACAGGTCGTCACAGAATATAAATATTTAGGATTATATATAGATTCAAATCTCAATTTCAAAACTCACATCAAAAAAGTTAGTAATAGGATTAAGTTCAGTCTAGCAAATTTCAGATTCATTAGAGATTTCATGTCAACAGAAGCTGCTAAATTATATTTCTTTTCCATGATTTTATCCCACATAACATATTGTTTAATAAGCTGGTCCAATACTCACTCTACAATTATAAAACCATTAGAAAGATTATACAAACAAGCATTAAAAATACTGGATAAAAAACCATACCACTACCACCACTGTAGTATTCTGAGGAAATATCAGTTACTTACCTGGGATAATCTAATTAAATTCAAAAACATTTGTTTAATTTATAAAATTAGATATGGCTTAGCACCTCCTCCACTATGTGATTTTATACATTTTAGATCCAGTGAGGTTAGGGTAACTAGAGGGGCAGTGAGGGAAGACTGTATCATACCCCGGAGAAAAACAGCTTTTGGTCAGGCCGTCTTCTCCGTAAGAGCAGTTCAGCAATGGAACACAGTGCCGGCAACCATTAGAGAGTCCTTGTCATTCTTTTCATTCAAAAAGAATGCAAAAAAATGGCTTGTAGAGAGCCAAACTTGTGGGCACTAATGCTTTTATGTGTGTATTTAAATATTATATCATTTTTATATGAATTGTATTTATTAACCATAATGTGTTGTATGCAAATTTATTTATTTATTTATTTATTTTTTGTGATTTTGTACTTGTGATTATTTTTAAAGGTTGCCTTGTTTAAATCTGGCTGGGGGACTACCGATGAAAATTAGCACTTTTGAGCTATCTCGGGTACATTTACATTGTTTTAATGTTTATAAATGTACATTGTCCCCTTTCAAATAAAGAAAAAGAAAAAAAAAAAAAAATTAATTGTAATAATATTTCACAATATTAATGTTTTACTATATTCTTGATCAAATAAAAGCACTTTTGTTGACCAAAAGAGTAAATATATATATATATATATATATATATATATATATATATATATGCACACACACACACATACTTTTGATGAGACAGAGAAAGAGATCAGACCTATAGTAGCGACGCACTCCTGTGTGTGGCAGGCATGGGTACCAGGGTCTGTATATGCTGTTCTCAACTGTTTCCAGTTCTGCAGAGCACTGGCCACAGCCGGCAAAGATGATGTCACCAGAGACTACATCCAGGATCTTCTCCAAGGGCGTGTTGCCATCTATTAACAGCGAGGCCTCCTGGGATGGACTGCTCTGGAACTGGAACGCTGTGATTTTAACTCTCAGATCCACATCACCTAATGAGTGTGTAAACAAGAGAGTCTTAATGTAACCATCATCAATTATACTAAACAAATACATTGTTAGCATCAACAAAAAAAAGTTCTACCTGAGTATTTCTGGGACAGGAGTGTGCTGAGATCAATCTGGAAGCTGCTAGCAGTCCTCTGTGAGCGACCAGTGTTGTAAAACTCCTTGCATCGATTGTCATCAGGAAAGAGAGGCTGACAGCTGCTCCATGGAGTAGAATGCAGCTCTAGCAAACCTGAAGTCACATCTTGTCTGACTAGCAGAAACCTGAACTCCCACACAGCATCTGTAACATGCATAAGCAATACAAATTGTGTACAATATCAAAAAACACTCAAACTTCATTGCTTTATTACAGTGGTTGTTCAACACAAAAATTGAAAGCCAGTATTTATATATTACATTTTGTGATTACAGAAGTTAAATACTATTATGTTCTTCAAAAAGTAGCATTTTGCATTTGCAAAACAATTTTTAACATTAATATTTATATATTTAAAATATTACTTATAATTACAATTTGTTAATTTGAATATCAAATAATATATTAAATAAACATTATTTAAGTCATCCTGTGGCCACTCTGTAATGTTGCTGAAGCCCCTACTGGGCCTCGGCCCTCTGGTTGAGCCACTGAATTAAAAAACACCTTTTTTCCTCTCCAAACGCTGCAGCCAAGAGAGAGCAGCTCCCCAAAGTATGACAGCACCTTGGTGACCATCTCCTTGCTCCACATTCAAAATGGCTTTTAGTACACCTCAAACCAAGCAAAACACCACTACTAAAACACAAAAAAAAAAACTCAAACAAAACATCAATATGAAAACATAAAAAATAATTAAAATTCCCTTTGAGATTTGATTGTTTAGTATCTGAAGTGAATGTGAAGTACAAGGCACATATAAACCAATTTATTAAATGCTTCTTCCAAATACTCGATTCTGATTGGTCAATGGTGTCATGCAGTGGTCTATTAGACCGCTCTCCTGGGTAATTGAAAACGGTGCTACTTTAATTATGACATCGCTATATCATCTGAAACTTTATTATAATGCAGTTCTGTACCTGTGATTAACTTCCAGTGTTTAACCCTAAGCAGAGCGTGAACCAATGTGTCAGGACGTAAAGCTCCAAGGCGGATGAAGGGGATGGAGTGCAAATCCTGAGGCTTCTGAGGAGGCAGAGACACCAAGAGGGGGCGCTTCTCACACAGATGAGTGCACAGCGTTCTCAATGTATGACAGTTCAAATTCTGTGGGGCTAAACAAGATTAACATTACATTAGAAGGGAATAACCTATACAGTCAAATACATAACAGTTACATTAAATAACATAATCTGTTTACAAAATGTAAATGTAAACATACATTGCAATGTTACATCTATACCTTTAATTTGGCAAAATACTTAGGTTAAGCCTCAGTAGTAATTATGTTTCTGTTACCAGGTGGAATACGTTCCCTTGTGACCTGTCCCAAATTTAGCAGCTTACTGGTGAAGGACGACTGCAGGACAGTCTCAGTCTTCCACTTGTCTATGTGCACTTTTACATCTGCCAAAGCAAAGACAGTAAGACAACCGTGAGTGAAGCATGAGGACATTTAATTAAAGTGCATATCTCACAGGTGTTTTCTTTTAACCACACATCCATTTTGACCACTTTATTTTAAGACGATTCACGGTTGTTCTCGATATATAGGTTGAACGAGCTGGTGATTCACTGTTTGTTGAACTGACAGGTCATGATTTTAGAGTAACATCCTGATATTCTTATTTTGTTGCTTAGCTGTACATTTCTTATGTTCACACCCATTCTGCTCAAAAATACATCCCTACAAAAACAGTGAACACTACTGTTTGAAAGTAACATACTGCATGACCTTAAAATCAGGATTTTTAAATAGAGTATGTGGTCTAAATAATTCTGAGTTTCAGAGTATATTATGTAAATATATATACAGCATATGCTTTTCAATGTTAAACATTCTATTTTAATATATATTCAAATGTAATTTATTTGAATTCTTTATTCCTGACTTCAGTGTCATGATCCTGCAGAAATCATGCCAATATGCAGATTTGCTACTTATTAAAGATGTCTTATTATAAATTATGTTGAAAACATTTGCCTGCTTAATATTTTTGTGGAAGTCATGACACTTTTTTTTTGAGTATTCTTGATTAATAAAGTTCAAAAGAACAGAGTTAATTTGAAATTGAAATCTTTTGTAACATTATAAATGTCACATTTACTGTCGCTTTTGATTAATTTAATGCATTCTTAATTCTTAAATTCTTAAAACAAACCAAAACACAGATGTTACTGACCCCAAACTTTTGGGAGGTAATGTACATGTATATTTTATATATTGTATTGTCTGTAATATTTATACGAGATCATGAGTAAACAACCAAGTTAAATCATACCTTAATTGGTCAATATACATGAATTCTGATTTATTCTTGAAGAGACTGTATTAAATAAGATTGCACAGTGTTTAACATCATACACATTTATGAATAAACATAAATCAGACTTTTTTGGATACTTGGCAACGATACAATATAAAAAGAGTTAATTCAAAGATCTAATGAGGAGGTCTCAGTGGTTTCACCTGTAATGAGCAGAATTTCTCCTGGAAAAACTGTCAGAGCCCAGAAAGCCGCTGTCCTCCATAACACCACCTTCATCTCCACGTCTGATTGGTCTGTAACAATCAGTGTTGCTAAAGATACACTGGTTCCAGCCGAAGCTCCAGTTTTCACTTTGACTTCTTTTAAGTGGCATGGATGCACCACAGCAACCAAGATGGCGTATCGTACACCATGAGTCTTACACCTGGCCAGCAGGGTTGTAGGGCCACAGAGGGGGGCAGCAGTTGTTCTTGCGCTCTGATTTGTTTCTTTAGTTTTACTTACAGTCTGAGACAACTTCATCCTTTTAGAAGTAGTGGGACTAGGTGAAGTCTGTGCAATTGTAGATGGCGAGTCAATATTAAGTCCAGCTTCCTCATGATCCACAGGTTTTTCAGCCATAGCATTACCCTGAGAGCAGAGGATGCCGTCAGTTGTGATTTCCAGAATCACCCCTCTCTCCTGCTGTCTTTGGCTTAGACTCTCATTATGCCACTCTCCTGAGCTTTGCAAGGTTCCCCCCAAGCCCCTCTCTTCAGGGCTGACCACAGGACTGTACAATTCTGGGGAACTTATAGAAGATGAGGGCGTTTGTTTGGGAGGGGTGTGTGGAGAACCAAGAAGAAAGTCATCAGGAAAGTCAGAAGTTGGACATTGGGCCACTCTACCTCGAAGAAGCAAGGCTTGGGACTTTGTCCATGTACTCAGATACTCAGTCTCTGTGGAAACGGGCGATGCAGGCCTTCCATCTCTGCCTTGTCTATGCGAGCAGAAGCAACTATCTAGGTATTCTGTCACTAATACAGGACACAGTTCCTCTTCTTCAACGGACTCTGCCTTTGATTGAGAGCACTGGCTGCCTGATGGAGTGCCGTCATCCTGTGATGTTTCTGTTTTGTCCTCTGTACTCTCAACAGCAGTTTGCATTCTACCACTAACCATCGTAACACACTCATCGGTTTCTGCTTCTCTTATGGTGTCTTTGGGAATCAATCTGCCTTGACTCCAAGTGAAGTCCATTGTCTTCCAGGGTGGAGCTGCTCTCTCCTGTGTGTCTATAGCGAGTGCTTGGGGACATGGGGCACCCAAAAAAACATGAATCTTTGGTTTGTATGACATTTTCCTGTCCTTAGAAGATTGCCAGGGCTTCTACTATATTTGCAGATAGATTAAAGTGGCAATCTATAAGAAAATTGAAATGCATACTGTTAATTAAAACATAGACAAAAGTCCACAAAATTATTAAAGGATTGGTGCACTTTCAGAATAAAAAAAATCCTGATAATTTACTCATCTCCATGTCAACCATGTTCATGTCTCTCTTTCTTCAGTCGCAAATAAAATTTTTTTCTTCAGTTGCTAAGTTTTTTGAGAAAAACATTCCAGGATTTTTCTCCATAGCGTGGACTTCTATGGTTCCCAACGTTTTGAACTTCAAAACTGCAGTTTCAATGAAGCTTCAAAGGGCTCTACACGATCCCAGCCGAGGAATAGGGGTCTTATCTAGAGAGACAGTTGTCATTTATATACTTTTTTAATCACAAATGCTCGTCTTGCTCTAGCTTCGTGATGTGCATACGCAACTTGACGCATTATGTAGTCACATTGGAAATGTAACGCACGATTCGTTCTTCGTCTGTGTACTCCAGTACAAAAGGATAGGGTAGGGTGAAAAACTCTCATTTTCTTCTCCAATTTCAAAATCATCCAACATCATTTTACCTTTTTTTCTAAAGGACGTTTGACTTTCTTTGCACGTCACTTTGTAAACACTGACTCGGCACTTCCGCTTCACGTCACATGTGACCTTTCCAACATGATTACGTAATGTGTGAGGATGGGCTAGTGCAAGATGAGCATTTGTGATTAAAAAGTATATGAATTTTAGTTTTTAAGAAGATGACAGTTTGTTTTGCTAGATAAGACCCTTATTCCTGAGCTGGGATTGTGTGCTGCATTGAAACTGCAGTTCAAACCGTTAGAAATCCATATAATAGAAATCCATTATATGGAGAAAAATCCTGGATTGTTTTATTCAAAAACTTTAATTTCTTTGCGACTGAAGAATGAAAGACATGAACATCTTGGATGACATGGGGGTGAGTGAATTATCAGGAAATTTTTGTTCTGAAGTGAACTAATCCTTTAAAGGCATAGTTCAGCCACAAATTAAAATTCTGTCATTATTTACACACTCTCATAATTTTCTTCTGCAAAGACATAAGACAACATTTTGAAGAATGTTTCAAATGTATTTGTCCATGCAAGAAATTCAATGATGTCCAAAACAACATTGGATCCAACTGACTTTCACTACACAAGGGGACACGGAGAAACTTTTTTTTAAAAAAATCTTCTTTTGTGTTCCACAAATTAAAAATTCATTCAGGTTTGGAATGACATGAGTGGGAATAAATGATGACAGAATTTTCAGTACTGGGCAAATTATCCCCAGTGTTGTTATATTGTTAACTAAAACTTAAACTATTAAAAAATAATTTTAATTAATTTAAATAAAGCTGAAATAAAATATAAATATTAGTTTAAAAAGTAAAAAAAAAAGTTTAGGCTGAAGTACTAAAACTACTCAAACTGAAATAAAAATACAGCTAAATAGAAATATAAAAAAAATATTAAATTAAAAAATAAAAATAAAGCACATAACAAAATTACTAATGTAAACAAAAAGTAAAATGAAAACTGAATGTATATAAATAAAAGCTAATTCAAAAATGCTAATAATATTATCAGAATATATAAATAATGAAATCACACTGGCTATCCCTTTAAATATTATTAAAAGCCACACAGCTGAAAATGCTAAATTACAGTAAAGGAAAATTCCAAGCAAGTTCATTGAGGAAGAAAAGCATGAATCTATTAAAAACCTCCACAGCTGGTGGAAATAACAGAGCTTTTTAATGTGTCTGTGCAAGTGTGCATTCCTCAGATCAATTGTTTTCACTTCGAAAAAGAACAAAAAACAGCACTTAATGAGTGACTCTCCAGAATTTCACCAATCAGGTGATGGGTGTAGGCACCACATGAGCCAATAACAGAGCACTACAGGCTTCTTTCAAACCAGTGTGATTTATTGCAGGCAGAATTTGTAGACTGAGAAGAAGAAAAAAGACTGAAAACAAACAGATTTTCTTGTGTTAGCTGATTCTCACGTGCATTCAAGGTATAAGGAAACCATGTGAAACAAACATGAATACAAACATTTGAAAACTTGGCACATGTGTTTTAAACAATTTCCTTGTCTTAATCATGGACACTTTTACTATATATGAAAAAAAGTAATCCATTGCTGCTGTCCACATGTTCCTCTGAGGCAATGGAGCATGTACACATTGAGACATATCTTGGGAGACTGCAAAAAACAAGCTCTTCCCTGGAAACAATCAAAGTAGCCCTGCAAGAGTTGATCTCCAGGGCATGATGTGTTTCAGGAAGGAACAAATTACAGCAGTTACAAAGAAGATATGACTTAACTCCTCATGTCACTGTAGCCGCAGGTGAAATAAAGCAGTACATCTGGATTTACTGAACCTACTACACTGAACAACTGCTAATACTACACTGAAAGACCCAACCAGTTAAGGTAACACAAACCATTTGAGGAAAATGATTGCTTTAAACATTCTAGTTAAAAATAATTATTAATTTGAGTCCACAAAAAGGGGAATAATTTAATAAATTAATAAATTAATTTTTAGTAGTATTTAACTAAAATTTACTTGCTTCATTTAGTAATTTTTTCTGTATGGTTTCAGGTAGGAAGCAGACACTATAACTGATTTATGAGACTGAAGATATGAAGCTACTCCATCATGGACTGGAAAAGGCCAATAACCCTGACACTAACTAATCACAGTCAACAGGGCCTCTGCTGACCTCACATGACCTCAGCTGCGCTGCGCAAGAAAATCACATCCTGGATAAGCGAAAACAGAATAACCTCCTGCCCTTTATCACAGAAATAACTCCTGTATATTTAAATACTGTTTATATGCACTGAGTATGAATGAATCTGCTGTGTGTTTGTTTGGCTTCTAACAAGTTACTAGATAAGCACTACAATTACCAAAGTAGAGTTATGACGTATTGGAAAACTGTTGTAGTCCTTATATAGCAACTTAAAAATTCACGCTCAAAATATGACTGTAACTTGAAAGTCTCTTAACATAACATTAAGCATATACATTTTGCATTCTGCTAATTTTATGTAGATTTAAAGTATTTTACTTCATACAATAATACATTTATTTCAGTCCTCTGTTGTGAGATAGTAGTGACTGTTTGTAGTTGTGGTGGGCCTATTTAAGAGAAAATCCAGGGCTGTTTTTTACTCCCAGTCTGTCCCTGAGCACAAACCTTATTTTACTCCCTTGGTCTTTTTTTTTTTTTTACTCCCTAAATCTTAGCAATGCTAAAACACAGAGAATATTCCAGGGGGAATCATGGCTCAAAAAGCAAATTCTCTATAACAGCACATTTAGACAACAATACTTTCAAAAAGTAGGATATGTTATTTAAAGGCATCAGTCTGTTTTGAAAGCCTTTTTTCAGGTGGCATTCCTTGCTAAAAAAAAAAAAAAAAAAAAAGAAATATGTTACACTATTTCTTAATCCCCCTCTGTTCTAGTCTGTAGTAAAATACCATAACATTTACAGTACAGTACCTCAAAGAACATTTCCCCCCAAAATGAAAAACATTTTAAACAGGCATTAAGTTTAGCCAACACATTTATTTCATCGTCAGCAGCAACTTTATACTTGTACATATTGTTTCAATACTTTTTGCATAAGTTCAAAGCGCAGTGTTTGCTTATGGGTTCCTGCTCTTTGTGCGCCTCCCAGCTTGAGGTGGAGACCCACGGGCCACGGCACGCCTCCCTGCCGATTTAAACAACTCACAAACAGCACTCAAGCTGACACTTTATTGAGTGCAGAAGAAAAAGGAGGAGCCCTGGTGTCCGTTTATTCACCCGTCCCACCCTTTCCTTTGACACTGTCTTAGTTTGTTCTCTTTGTAGATACTGTTAGTTAGTGTTTTAATTCACAATCATGTATAGGTATCTGGGGGAGCTCGTCTCGCGCGCAGCCGCTAGCAGCGCACTGGCCTCGGGATGCGTCGACTCCGCTTTGCCTGCTTCCGCGACACTCCTGCGAGTCCGCCGTTACAGCGAAGCCGTGGGAGAGAAAGACGATGACCCTAACTTCTTTAGGATGGTCGAGGGTTTCTTCGACCGCGGAGCTTCTATCGTGGAGGACAAACTCGTGCATGATCTCAAGACGAGAGAAACGCCCGAGCAGAAGCGGCACCGAGTGCGGGGGATCCTCAAGATCATCAAGCCGTGCAACCACGTCCTGTCCGTGTCGTTCCCCATCAAGAGAGACAACGGGGAGTGGGAGATGATCGAGGGCTACCGAGCTCAACACAGCCAGCACAGGACTCCGTGTAAAGGAGGTAAGTTCATGCGTTATTTACACCGGAGTTAATAAGGAAGCAGACCCGCTCTCGAGAGAAAACATGCAAACTGAGACACATAGCACTTACCTGTCGAAGCATCTTCAGATGTTTTGCATTGTGATGGCGTGATTCTGCGTGTGTCCAACACATTAATTTACAGGCATTAGCTTCGTATTTTGACAGAGCGTGATAAATAGGCCTTGCGTGCCATGAACTTGGAAAATATCGTGCGTCGCGGTTGCGCAGCAGCGACACTCCGCGACTGTTTGCGTGCAAGCGTTTCAAGCTGCACAATAATAAAATCCATATGCAGTGTACTGTAGCTGGTAATAAAGCGTTTAACAAATAGGTGTTATATCGGAATAAACTGGTTTCGTTTATTTAGCTGGACTAATGTGTACATTAGGTGAGATGGTCACATAGTTTGACAAGTTTAAGCTGGTTTGAAGACCAGTTGGTTTCTGTTTTTTTTTTTTTGGTACAATATGTTAGCATCATAGACTAGCTAGAATCCATATGCATATTACAAATTACAGCTTGAAATGGGTTTTCCATCATCATAAAACCATCTAAACATTCCATACACAATATGCATTGCATTTAATATTGTATAATATGTAGGAGAGAGGAAAGGCTTATAATTAAAAACACATCCTGCATTGCTTCACCATTTTAGGTTTATATTTGATCATTATTTCAGCAGGAATGCTGCCTGTCCTGTTCATATGTTTATTTTAGTAGGTAGATCTGTTTTCTTTTTGTATCTTAGTCCACACCCATCATATAAATTACAGTTTTACCTTTACAGAAATATTTGTGTACTTTTTGGAAGCTGTGAACTCCTTTATTACCACTGGAATGTGCTTGTGTAAGAGCTGTTTCTATCAAGCATGACCTATTCTGCAGTTGTTTTTCAGGCCATTAGATTTTGCTTCGTCAGGACTGACTGTGCAGTGCGGGAGCTGGAAGCCCCCTCTGCAGTTTCCTCCGATAGAAGCCCCATCCAGTCAGTTTTTTCAGACTATTTCCCCCTTTTTAAAACTAAGATCTTTACTTTCAACTGTAGAATGACCAAATAAAATAACTTGCATCTCATTTACTTTAACCACCATTTTAAGTGGTTTAAATTGCAGATGAGTTAGGATAAACTGATCAATAAAGTTTTGGAAGAGATTTTATACTGTACCCTGCTTGATCTTCTATTGAGTAGATTTAAGAGGAGCTTTCAGTGAGACAGTCACTGAATTGATGGCTAGACTTTAAACTGTTAAGTTTGTACATTAGCTTAGTCACTGATTTTACCTTGAGGTCTAGTAACTGTCCGGATAACAAGATAACATGTTTTTGCACCTTGTATGCTGGGAAGTCTCTTATTAAGCTAATGTAAAAGAGACCTCGTAATCAGTTTACATGGGGGAGGAGCTCACAGTTGGCTTTATTTTTTATTTGTTTTGTTTTTTTTTTAGAAATAAAAAGTTTGTGGCTGTAATTTATGCTATACTGTTTTTTTTTTAATTATATTTCCTTTTATGTGGATATAAGGAAACTAGATAAAGAATAATATGACCTGCAATCCTATTCTGTTATTTGCTTAAACATGCAATAAGTGAAGATTCAGCAAAACATGCATGCAGTATAATAAGTAAAAGAATTCAGACTTTGGACTTCCTGAATATGTGCAGTAAACATGCTAATTCCACAATATGCATACAGAAGAGCTAATGACTTATTAATACTTCTTTTTTATAGGGATAGTTCACCCCAAAATGTTATAGTTTACTCACCCTCAAGCTGTTCCAAACCTGTATAGTTTCTTTCTTCTGTTGAGCAGAAGTCAAGTCACCTTTATTTATATAGTACTTTATACAATACAAAGCAGCTTTAAACGGGACAATAGTGTGTCCATAATGCAAGAGGATGATAGTAAAAACTCAATTTTCAAGTTAAAGTCAGTTCGTCATTGATTCAGTGATGTCATCGTCCAGCTCAGTTCAGTTCAGATAGTATCTGTGCAATCAAGTCGACAATATAGTGTCCCAGCTAAGCAAGCCAAATGCAACAGTGGCAGGGAACCAAAACTCCATTGTTGACAGAAATGGAGAAGAAGAATAAAAAACCCTGACTCAGTCAAGAGCAGTCAAAAGAAGATATTTTGGAGACTGTTAGTAACCAAACAGTTGTGGCAAGCCATTGGATTCCATAGTACTTTTTCCATACTATGGAAGTGAATGCCTAACGTCAACTGTTGAGAATGGGTAATTTTTGTATGAACTATCCTTTTAAATCTGCAGTAATAAAATTATTTGTGATTAGTAGTAATTTGAAATGAATTACTAGCTCATCGTCCATGAATTCAAGACTTTGCCATTGCTGTTCAAAAAGCGCTTTTGAGGCCGATTGAAAACAGATGTTTAGTTTGGGGTAATCACACTGAATTTAACCACACCCAGTTTGGGCCCTGTCTAGGAGAGAGTGAGTCATCACGGTGGTTGGTTTACTGCCTGTCCTGCCACACAAAATTTCCCCTCTAAGAACTGTAGACCTATATTTTTTCCCAAGGCTGTTAGAGCATTTGAATTTTCCAGACCTCCTACTCTTAACAGCACATTGCCCGGTTCATCAATGCTTACAAACAAGGCCCAGCTTTGCAGTGTACAAATACTTGACAGCTTTCATTCTGTTATATATTCTTTTTTCCCAAGAGCTTTAAAACACCCTAAATGTCTTGAATTATATAAGAACTCAAGTAATATAAAAAAGCTTGTCAAAGTGTTGTAAGCTTTAATCGATAGAGAATATCCTGTCTTAGCATCATAAAACAAAGGTTATAATGCATGTGATTTATTTTGATGCTTGTTTAATGACTTGAGTGATCTACAGACATATTTGCATAGACGTACAGTCTGATGGATGAGGACACTGCTTCTGTTTCTCCAGGTATCCGTTACAGCACAGAGGTGTCAGTGGATGAGGTGAAAGCCCTTGCGTCACTAATGACATACAAATGTGCAGTTGTAGGTATGTTCTTGCTTGAGTTTGCTTACTGTATGTGTACATTTGTTTGGTTGTGGTTGTTAGCGTGAACGTTTAATCATTTGCATGAACTGTGTTCTCCACAGATGTGCCTTTTGGAGGAGCTAAAGCAGGGGTGAAAATTAACCCAAAGAATTACTCTGTGAGTGTTTTCTTCAGATTCTTTGACTAAATATAATTTTGGAAGATGGTAAGAGACATTAACTTCAGATATTTTGACTGTAATAATAAATGCTCCTGCAAATGAATGTCTAGATATGTGTTTGCATTTTCTAGAGTCCATCCTCTTTAGATGATTTTATGACATTGTTCTAGAAAAAAAAACAAACAGTAAGATTGCTATTATTGGACAGATGTTCAGAAACTCTGAAACCAACCAGATTCTGAATGGTGTTTATTTCTTGACATGCAAAGTAAAATCCTATGACTGTCCTTTGTTTGTTTGTAATTAATCATTGGTGAATTAAGCATGCAATTTTGAGTTTAGTGTTCTGATGACAGACTCCCCGTCTACAGCTGGAACAACGAATGCTCAAGCGTTGCTTTCTTAATGTATACTTTCATATTGTTAATCGCATTGTAGTCACTGATGTCCCACCATTTTTTGTTTTCCTTACACAGGACACAGAGCTGGAGAAGATCACAAGAAGGTTTACTATTGAGTTAGCTAAAAAGGGCTTCATTGGTGAGATATGAGCAGGCACAAACTGAATCTTTTCCCGAGTTCAGCAAAAGCTCAGCAGAATTAATATTTGTTGAACCCAAATGACATCAGTTTAGCATATTTTACTATTCAGACAAGAATGAAATGGGAATTCTATGTCAGATCAAACTGCGGCACAATACCACTCATTAACAATTGTAATGTAAAACTTATCATCAGACGGCACAGTTAAGATTAACAATCAGGCTGCTATTGACACCACTTCTACATTACAAGTTATTTAACCTGTAGCCCTAGATAAGCTGTATTCATATTACAATAGTCTGCAAAGAGCTTGTAATAGAGCCAACTTTCCTTATGTAATTGGTGTTTTTGAGTCTGTGCAGGATTCCCACACTGTACTGTAGCTTCTCTCAAAAAATTGTGCAGTGACACAGTTGCCACAATGTGACAATTATCACATAATACATTGTACTGTATGTAAAGTATGTATTTTATGATTGCCATTAATTGTGTCCAGATATTTAAGTTAACTATCTGAGCCATGGCCATGGGAAGGGCGGATCAGTAGCGCACTCATTTCTGTTTCCTTTGTCAGGGCCTGGCATTGACGTCCCAGCCCCGGACATGAGCACAGGAGAAAGGGAAATGTCCTGGATTGCTGACACATATGCTAACACAATGGGCCATCATGTAAGTTGAGGAACCTGACCAAGTTTTCATATAGTTTGAAATCAATTTAACCCAAACCACTTAACATATAAAGTATAATACTGTTTTGTATGTAATTTCCACTATAGTAGTTTTATCTTTTTTAAGCATTCAAAATGCATCTAGCAGCAACGATGTTGTTGTAATATTTGCAGTCGTCCTTTTTCTTAAATGGTGATTTGTTTAGTCTTCCATGCATTTCCATGTATCTATTTATACCTGGCTGTCTTACATGTTGATGCCTCTGTCTAGCTGACTGTAAACAAGACATACTTACTCTGGTTTTGTATACATAATATACTCTCTCTTTTGCTGCCTTGCAAACACTTCAGATCTAGTTTCCCCCATTTCATAGCATAATATTGTAGATAAATACAGCACATACAGAAAATTTGATGCATACATTACCTTGAAATGGTGCAGGGATTTCTTATGCTTTTACACATATTGTATAAAAGATACACATAGATAAAGAGCCTTTACTGTCCCTGACAAAGAGCATGGTGTTTATAGGACCAAGAGAACAAAGCATTTGTCATTTGCTTTGTCTAGGTAGTTGTGATGTTCTGTCCTATTTGTGAGCTGTGCTGTAGGGAGATAAATGAAAGGACATGAGATATATGCTGTAACATCAACAGGACCTTATACTGAATAATAGTCATAACACAGACCTCATAGCTTTGTGCCTGATTATTAGAGTTGAGGTTAATCTGTTTGAATGCAAACAACATTTTTCTAATGCTTGGAAATTATAATTCTAAAATATCATTCTTCTTTATCAGGATATCAATGCTCATGCCTGTGTTACCGGTAAGCCCATCAGCCAGGGTGGTATCCACGGGCGTATATCTGCCACTGGCCGTGGTGTCTTCCATGGCATTGAAAACTTTGTAAATGAGGCTGCTTACATGAGTCAGCTGGGCCTGTCCCCGGGGTTTGGAGACAAGACATTTGTCGTTCAGGTTTGTGCAAGCCAGTAAAACTTGAACCACACTTGAGTTTTATGAAATTGATCTAAAAGTACTACTGTATTTTCAGTTTTCTTTCATGGTGGAACTTACATGCACGTTGTCCATTATCTCATGACTCCGTTCCAGCAGTTAGTGTACGCTGACATGGACCATTCTGACTTTGCTTATCTAAGGACTTTAAATATTCAGAATGTGCTTTTAGATACCCAATCAATATTTATTTAGAATGCTTAAAAGGGTGCAAGACCTTCAGATGTTACACTTCCGACAATGATTAAAAACACGTAGTAAAGTTAATGTTGCAACACTTCATTGTAATGTCAGAGAAATAAAAATAAACTGTAAATTTAAACATAATTTAGAAGTAATTGAGACAGGGTGAAGAATTTTTACTATTTTGCTTCCATTTCCTTTAATTAATCTTTTTTGCACTTGGTACACAAAATTTTTCCTCTCAGGACCTTAAGGACAAAAATGTCCCCATTGAAACCCATTAAAACTGCTATTTTTAATCGCAGTGCCATTTAACTGTAAAATGATGCAATTTTTGTCAATAGACTTTCATTCTGTTTGCAAGGCTTTAAAATTGAATTGTTTACTATATTTTCTTACCAGATGGTGCCATTTTTTTAGGTTTGGCCTATAAAGCAAATAGTCGCTTTATTCCCGTTTTCTGCTTCTGCATATTATAGAGCCAATTGGTTATAATTGTGTGGGTGTGTTGGTATGGTAAAAAATAAAAGTTTTGTATGGTGTGTCATAAAAAAAATGTGTGTGTTCTTGTAAAATTTGAGAGACAAAAACTACTGCAAATCACAAATCCAACCACTGTGTGCATCAGCAGAGTTTTGCTGGCATCTAATGGGGAAAATTTGGTACTGCGCCCAAACAAAATCTTACTGAAAGCAAATTTTTGGAGATATCAACCTCAAATTTATGGCTTTGATTTTCTAGCAGGTATAGAGTTCACCATGTTTCATACAATATATATTTTATATAAAATATTGGTCATAAATCATTTTCATAAACTTAAACCTCTATAACTTTTTTTTTTTTTAGTTTCACTTTTTAAAGTTTTCTTTACTTTGGTAATAATCTGCCATGAGTCTTCTTTAAAATTAAAATCTAGAAAGCTTATATCTGTGCTGCCAAGCTTAAAATTTTTATGACATTTTTTTGACATGGACATTTTTGTCCACTATGGACCTATGTGTAACTTTTTTTAATTGACGCACAAGGGTTAATGAAATAATAATGAAATATTGTGCCTTTTTTCTTCAAAGACAATGCCAAGAACTAATATTGTGCTTTTTGCAGCATAAACATTCATCTGGTGCTAAATACAAGAAGAAGGTTTTTTATTTTTTTTATTTTAGTTAATTCATGACTAATGAATTGACAATTCAAACCAAATAAATTCACTTAGGGTTAGGTAAAATACCTTAAGATACCTTAGGATAAAATACCTTAAGATACTAAATGTATCTTTTTATACTGAATATATCTTGAATTAAGATTTTGTACCATTGGTATTCATCCCCGTTTAAAGCATAAATCTAAAAATATAGTTAGATTATGATTAGACTATTTGTCAGAAGGGTAAGAAAATATGTTAATTCAAGCTGTGTTCTCTGAAAAAATTCTTCAGTCTTTAACTTGAACTTCTGAAGTGTGTTTTGTTTTAGTGATGTTTAGATATTTAAATTTTAACACAAATGCTGACTTTGGATTGCAGTGTGTTTAGATGTTTAGCAATGTTCATGCACTAAATCCATCAGCTCCGCTGTCAGTATAAAAAATATTTAATGTATTCTCCTGATTTTTGTGGTAGGGTTTTGGTAATGTGGGCCTGCACTCCATGCGTTATCTGCATCGTAATGGAGCAAAGTGTGTGGGTGTCGGCGAGCTGGATGGAAGCATCTGGAACCCTAAAGGCATTGATCCCAAAGAGCTAGAAGACTATAAGCTGGTGAGTATCAATCGCTCCTTTCCTTCAGAGTGACATTCCTGCTGAAGCGTCAGTGCAGTGGAAGACTATTCACTATAAGGCACCCACCCTGTGGCCAATTAGCAGTACTACATACAGTACATGCAACTCTGTAATCCAAATGTATAAATAAATACCTCAAATGCTCACATTTTCTAGGCCAATGGCACTATTGTTGGCTTTCCCGATGCCAGCCCCTATGAAGGCAGCATCTTGGAAGCTGAGTGTGATATCCTGATCCCTGCTGCAAGTGAAAAACAACTTACAAAGAAAAATGCCAACAACATCAAGGCCAAGGTTAGAGGTCAACAGAGTCAACCATAACAATAGTCATCCTAATGTAGATGAGTTATTAATTGTATTATGCCACTCCAGAGAAGCTGCAATGAGAATATAAAAGAAAAATGAGTAATATTATATTTTATTTTATTTTATTTTATTTTCACAGATCATTGCTGAAGGAGCTAACGGTCCCACCACCCCTGAAGCTGACAAGATATTCCTAGAGAGGAATATCATGGTGATCCCTGTACGTTTTCCGATCCTAAATGTTATTTTAATATTAAATCAAAATTTACCACCCTTGTTGTTTTTTATATGCATGTTCAGGTGATTTGATCTCATTTAATCTTTTTACCTTTATTTTGATTTTATTTACAGGAGATTTTTATATAGGTTTATTGTATTATTGTAATGAAATTTGAACCCCCCCCCCCCTCTTTTTTTAAACAATCTTGTCTTGAAAATAGCCTTTGATGCCAATAGGATACTAACAATAAATAAATAATTATGCATATAT
The DNA here is from genome assembly GCF_018340385.1 of Cyprinus carpio. Classification (NCBI taxonomy): domain Eukaryota; kingdom Metazoa; phylum Chordata; class Actinopteri; order Cypriniformes; family Cyprinidae; genus Cyprinus; species Cyprinus carpio. Next base: position 15,700,530 of record NC_056609.1, on the reverse strand, counting down.
AGGACATGTACCTCAATGCTGGAGGTGTGACAGTCTCCTACTTTGAGTGGCTGAAGAACCTAAACCACGTCAGTTACGGCAGACTGACCTTCAAATACGAAAGGGACTCAAATTACCATCTCCTTAGTAAGTCAAAAATTTGTCTTCCATAAAACATACTGAAGGGTTCGCTGATAGAAATCTCCCTACCAATGGTGTGATTGTTTGCAAATCAATTCCCAGTCTTGTTGTTCTGCTGATTTAGCTCTCTGGAAGCGCTTGTATTCCATTTTCTAATTGCTCTAGATTATGTTGGTGTTCAGGCGGGCTAGAATAGGTCATGTGGTGTTTTTGTTCACTTTGTTTATTCTGCTCCCACAAGCAAATATAGTGGAATTGGTGTCCCCTTCTGCTTGCATGTATACACAAGAACACAAATGCGTGCTCTGTCCTGCCTTTCATCCGACTGGCCTACAATGACCTCACTTCACTGATAATCACATGGTGAAAACAGACAGACAGACAGAAAGAGGAGCAAACCCATGTGAAAAAGCTGTTGCATGGTGTAATGTTCATTTTAGCATATTCGTACACTAAAACCGTACCATACTTTGTTGCACCATTTATAAAATATTTAACTAAAGATTAACATTTGACCATTACTATCTTAAATCCATGTGTCAGTTTGCTCATTGCTAATGGGTGTCTACTGTGGTGTTTGGCAGTGTCTGTCCAGGAGAGTCTGGAAAGGAAGTTTGGGAAACATGGTGGAGCCATACCTATTGTTCCCACATCTGAATTTCAAGAGAGGGTTGCTGTGAGTATGAACGCAGAAGCTCTTGGCACATATAATTAGCATTTTTAAAAATAGTTTTAAATTAGACTGCTGGAGCTTTATATGCTTGTTTTGCTCATCTGGTAGGGAGCTTCTGAAAAGGACATTGTGCATTCTGGATTGGCTTACACAATGGAGCGATCAGCCAGAGTAAGTAGAAATATACTGTAAATACTGTATATAATAATCTTTTACATGTATTTATATAATTATATACACATATATTATGCCTATATTTATATATGCTGCTGTATATATATATATATATATATATATATATATATATATATTGAAAATATATTTTTAATATATAATAACATGTATTGTTTTATATTTTTAGTTTTTAGTTACTGTATTAGCATAGTCAATTATTATTATTAGTATTATTATTATTTGTAGTAGTAATTATTCTCAAATATAATTTTTTTTTTAAAAGCATTCTGCTACACCAGTCTTAGTAATGATGTCAGACCCCGGTAGACATACAGATTATGATTAATGACAATGAATCAGTAGCCGATTAATTATTAGTTACTGTCCCTGCTTACAGTTGTGTTAGATGGCATCAACATTTAATGTCACACTGCATCAGTGCCCTTCTAAACATGCAAACAAACAGATACTCTTACTTGTTACACACCCAGCTACAGCTTTTGTGTGAAACTGGGATGTGGTAACCGGAGAACAGCATTTTTGTTCATGTGGTGTTGTTGTTGTCAGTTATTTGTTTCTGAATTGGAAATGAGATCCAGCCTTTTTAATGGATTCTTAATAATTTAACACCCAAAGATATGTGGATCATTGAAACTTTTAGCTAGAGGGTCTGCTCAGTGCAGTATGTTGTGTCAAATTGTCTATTACACCATTTAATTAAGCTATCTTTATCAAGATTTTTTTTGCTATTAAACAAAGTAAGCTTTTCAATATACATCTTGAAATATTTTTCTCAATGAGCTCATCTTAGTGTATATTGCCTATATAGGCTTCCCCGCAAAGGACACATGCAATGCTGCGCTAGATTTTGACCAAAATTAGGTATTTTTGGAGGCAGGATAATTATGATTCATTTTACAGTAATATTAATTTTAAGAAGTATGAGTTTGATGGATTAAAATGCTGTCTCAGGAGGTGTCTGAAGAGCCTCTGTTTCAGGAAGGCTTCATTTGTTCACTTAATTCATCTCTCCTCTTTTAGCAAATCATGCGCACAGCCAACAGGTATAACCTTGGGCTAGACCTGAGGACAGCGGCCTACGTCAACGCCATTGAGAAAGTCTTCAAGGTGTACCATGAGGCTGGTCTTACCTTCACATAGACGGTTGTATTATTCACCTGACTCTATAGCGGAGTCTGTTTATCTGCGCAGACCTGAGGTATATTACTTAACCCCTCAGCTTCTCACGTTTACATTTTATACATCCAAATATATATGTCATATCATTTATGCATGTGTTTGCCAATATGCATCTTTCGAATCCTCTGGTCTTTTCTAGTTTATCATCTTTCAAATATCCATGGCTTTTAGAAAAGCTTTAATGTCAAAGTCTCTTTAATAGACTCTCCTTGCCATGTTTCAGAGCATAGCGGGAATGTCTCAAAAGGAACCACTGATCGATTTTACAGCTATTTTGTAATGTTTTCTTCAGGTCATGTGTTATTGAGGTTGCTGCATATTGGAAACACATAAAGCCTTAGAGTCACAGCCGCACACTGTTGTTTCAAAACCAGTTTCTAGAATTTCTAGATGGTTACTTTTTCCCCACCCATTTTGACACAATCATGGTCAAGTGGGAAAGGGATGCAGGATCAGTCTCAGGCTTTTTTATATCTGTTACCAAAATGTTGGTTTAGCTGCTCCTTGGAACCGTTTTCAGTGATAACCCAAAGCTTCCTTCATTTTTAAATGTGTTCTTGTCCTTACTGGTCAGTGTTTAATTTCTTAATAAATGCAAGTAATTAATAATAAATACAAATGTTAGGGCATGTATTTGGGAGCAAATGTTTATTTTCATCATATTAGCATTTCATATGAAACACCCTTTTAAAAAAACAGACTTTGTATTGCCTTTTTAAATGGTCTAAAATTAATAAAATGTAAATGAAATGTGCAGTGTGTCAGCTGATTTACTGGGTTATTTGTATTTGTACTTTGAAATGTTTTAAAATATTCACCAAAAAAAAAGTAAAGAAAAAACAATGTGATTTAAAAAAGAAAAAGCAATAAGATTATAGTCAATGTTCGTGTACTGTTGATGGATAAAACAAGGCCCTTTTCATTCAGTAATAAAAACATATTTTTTATTTAGCTTTATTCACTCAACATATATTCAATCACAGTTTTGAAAACAAAAGCATGCTAAATAAACTTATTTAAATATCTAATACGAATGTAATTTTTACTATTTTTTATTTTTTAGTAGTTGTACATAATATATTAAAGAGACATCTGTTTAAAACTATTTACATTGGTAACAAATGAATATCTTGTAATATTGTTTTAGTCCATGACACTTGGTGCTGATGTAAGAGAGGTCTCCAGCTGAAGAACTCGGCTGAAGAGGTTTTTTCCTAGTTGTCAGAACATCATTTCTCACAGAACTCATTAGCAAGGTCATCCAGTGCATCGTTGAAACCTAATCAAACACAAAATATGAATGAATTATTATTATATTGTGCATGGTGGATTGACGTTATTGCTAGACCCATCAGGTTTTGACTTTGTGTGTGTGCATGTATTTGTTTATTACTCACTGCTGTCTGCACCAGTGTTGTCTGCTGCATTGCTGCCTCCAGCACCAAAGGCTTCTCCGCCGCTGTTGTCCCCTGGTGCTTCTGCTTTGAGCAGGCCACCAAATAGTCCTGACTTTTCCTTTGGTTTCTTGTCCTTCTCCCCGCTACTTGGGAAAAGACCTCCCATGCCACCGGTCTTATCAGGTTCCTGTTTCTTTCCAGTAAGTGTTTCCTTCACTTTTCTTTTAGCTGCAGAAGCTAGGAAAATTTGAACAGCAACATTATAGAAAGGTAACACATGGCAGTCTACGTTCACATGCTACATGTCCTCTTTCCCATCAGATTTGACTCAAAATTATGTTTCTTAGATGTCTAAAAATAAAAAAAGAATCTTGGATTGCTTTACAGGCACTGAAGGCCCATTCTAACGCCATTCCTTAAAAGGAGTGGCATGACTACTGGACTGACTGCATTTTTTTTTTTTTTTTTAATCATCAGATTCATAGAGAACAAACAGCAGCAGGACTAAAACAAGTACAAGCTAAAAAGCAATTTGAAAGGGATTGAAACAACTTGTCCAGTCCAGATTTTGTGGAATAATTGATCTTGGTAAATGTTAATAATTTAATTCAGTTAAAGAGTCATGGTATCATTACATTTATTATGTTAACTATTACATATTTAGTTAGAAGTTTCTATAAAAATAAAAAAATACATTATAAGTTGTTTTCTTCTGGCTTTTTAGTATATCCTATATTTTTAGGTAAAAAACATAAGCTGGAAAAAATATCTCATCTATATTTTTATGCCCAACTTAAAAATAGCTTATAAGTTTGATTATAATTGATTTATTATAATACTTAATAACTGGCTGGCTAAACAAGGACAGAGTGTCTCAGCATAAAAGTACAAAAATCTTGCACACAATTGCTTTAAAGTTTCTTTAAAGCTTCTCACGCATTAGAGACTCACCTGCTTTGTCCACAGCCTGGTCGACAAATGACTCTGCTGCTTTATTACCCAAAAATCCTGAAAGGAAAGACATGTTTGTAGAGTCCTCGGCTGTTGATGTTTGCAAGAGTGTGTGTATGTGTCAGTGTTTTGAGACCCAGGGTTCATGCGGTTTTATTAGGCTGGTGCTCAATCAAAGCACGTCAGGGATGTGTGTGCCTATTGGCTTCTTCAGCTTGGGTGGAGTAGAAAGATGACAACAGAGAGAACAGCAGGCTTGCTAGACTGGTTTACCTGGGTGCCTGTATCATCAGTCAGGCTTTTAGCATAACTCATCATTTGTTAAATAAAAGCATATAGTTATTTTATTTTATTTTATTTTATTGTTTAGGTTAAGTTGAGATAGTTTCAGGGTATACAGCATTAATAGTCCTTTTGATTATTGTAGTAATTTTTATTCATGTCCTATTTTATTTGTTGTTGTTTTTCATTTAGGGGAAGGTGAGATAGTTTAGGGGTATACAGGATTGATAGTCCTTTTGATTCTTGTCATAATTATGATTATTTTATTTTATTGTTTTGTTTTGTTCAGGGGATGTCAAGAGTTTCAAGGATATGCAGGGTTTTGATCCTTGTCCTAATTTTATGAACATTTCTAACATTTTATTTTATTGTATTTTTTTAATGTATTTATTTTATATATTTATTTATTTATTTTATTATTTTTATATATTTATCATTTAGGGGAAGCTGAGATATGGGGTGTATATAGTCTTTTGGTTTTGTTTTGTTTTGTTTTGTTTTGTTTTGTTTTGTTTTGTTTTGTTTTGTTTTGTTTTGGGGAAGTTGAGGGTTTCAGGGATATGCAGGGTTTTGATTCTTGTTCTAAATTTGTTATGGACATTTCTAACATCTGTTGCATTGTTTATGTTCTGGTGTAAATGACTTTCCCCTGAGCAATGATGGGCTGGTACACTTCTCTGCCTCCTCCCATTGCTGGAATGTGGAAAAAGCTGAATGACTGTCATTTCAAACACAAATATCACAGAGCGTGAAAACTTCATAAACGTTGACATTCTGCCAGAGCCATAGTGCTTTTCGGTGGTATTGTAATGGGCAATGCGGATTTCAGTTCTTTGTTGATGAGATGCATATTTAATTGGATGTGCTGGTGTGCTGGGAACAGGGAGGGGAAGAGCAAGAGCGATGTTCTGATCTTAAGGGTGTGTGTCTTGATGCTTTCAGTGTTCTTAAATTAGTTTTCATAGTTTCACTGAATATTTTAAGGGAGTGCTCGCCCTGCCTCTTTCGTATAGGATGTACACTGACGTAAACACAATTTAGTACACAAATACTTTCCAATGTTACTTACTTGCTACTTTATACTTCAAATATTGTGCAAATGAACCTTGTTAGCTTTCTTAGCAATATTCTGTTCTAAAAATAAGGATAAAAAAATGAGAGCAGATTTATTTTTCACAAAACTGAATTTATTACAGATGGTATATTTAAAAAAAAAAAAAATGCTGTTTTTAGACTTCATGGGGAACAATGAGTCAAGTACACGAATAGGATCACTTAAAGTGTATTTGTGAGACAGCATGCATAGCTTCCACAAACAAATCATGTAACCAAGCAACTGCTCTGACATCATTCACAGATTTTGTGAGTTGTTTATAATGGTTGCTATAGCAAACTACATATACTGTAAGAGCATTACTAAAACCCCATCACTCTATAACCACACTTTAAGATAATACTGAAAGTAATTTACCCGGGCATGTTCATGCTTTACAGACATCAGTTGCCCTCTTTTTTTTGGGGGGGATTTGCCTATTTGTGATTCTCTTTTTCTGCTCCTTGTTTCAAAAACTGTCTCAGATACACTGACTGTGTGTTTGGACTGGAATGTTTTAAAACGTTATCAATCATAAAGCTGACCTCATTGCGTTAGGTGGAGGAAAACTGGTTTTAGGGCAGGTAAGAATGACAGACAATGTCTATATAAAAAGTCCAAATCACAAGCACATGCATGTAATATGTGCACAAATGTGATGACACGCACTGCACAGTATATGTGAATATTGCATAGCTAAATAATTTTATTACATAAGCTTTGTTTTGTGAATAGGATAGGTTTATGTGAAGAAAAGTGGTAAATTTAAGTAAGAAGAGTTTGTTTGTGAGAACAAAGCAAGAGAGAAAGGTGGGTGTCTTTGTTTTTTGTGTTAAACTGGATATTATTAAGCGTCCATCAGAGGTTTAGTATGATAATATTCAGACATGGCCCGCAGCAACTAATGAACTCGCTCTTCTTAAGCAAGAAGCAGAGCATCACGGGGGTGTTCAGTGCGACATCACCCTGAAACGAAACAGAAGGATGTTATGTTGTTTCAGTGCACATACTGTACAGATGATTCTTCAGAATTTGTAAAATATAATTTTTTTTTAAACAACTGGCAAACTTGCTACACATGAAATACTGAGGTATGTTTTTTACAAACCCGTTTGTGCGCTGTTTTGAAGCAGATGTGGCGTGTTGACATAAAACCTGTCTGGTAAGACTGTAAACTACATGAACTACTGAATGTCACAGGACACTGAGATCTCACTGTCAAATGACTGCCCTGAGTAATTCAGTCAAAGATAATTAAATAATTACTGAGTTTTCCTCAGTGTTTAAAGAAAGTCGACAATAAATGATTTGATTTAAAAAGCTGTGCATTTTCAGTACTAATCACATGTACTGAGTCAGACATCTCTTACTAGTACTAAATCTGCATAAATTTACCCGAGAAGAAAAATTGTGAACTACTTTCAGAAAATATAGGCCTACTATGACTTAAATTTTGTTACCCGACGTCTAGTGACTAATACATTCCTTGAAAACAAGTGTCATTTTACACTACTTAGCGATTTTATTATGTTTCAAAGTTATTTTTAAAGGTTTTGCTATTTTGCTGTAAATCCTTTCTCAAGAAAAGCTCACATCTTCTCTCTACTGTCCAGCGTCTGTAGGCTGCTCTACAGCTCCCTCCTGCTTCGGCATCTCCCCCTGGAGGCACAAACACATCAACACATCTCAGAAATGGACAGTTCTTTATCACTTTTTGTCATGTTTTCACCTCCTCAGGTATTTACACAACCGAGAAAAAAAAAAAGGAATAAAAAAAACACTACTGTAATTTTTAAATGATGAAATAAATATGTTTTGTTGTTATTGCTCTCTGGAAGATTCCAGACTCATGTTCATGAGTTATTTTGTTGCTGCACATCGACTGATAATGGTCGCATGGTTATGGCTTGTTTTGAGAATTTAAATGAATAAAAACAATTTTGGAACTCGAATGAAAGGAACTAGGATGCGTTTTAAAAATGCAGAGCAGTATTTAGAAAGCAGAAATGAGTTATTTATGAAGAACATCACTCTTTCACTCTTGCTGAGCAGTGAGTCAAGTGCAGAGAAGACATTTTAACTGCAGGGCTTAGCTGTTTCTAAACTAAGTGTATGAAAATATGGAAATAGATCTTGATAATTTGACGTAGGCTATTCAAATGTAGAGATTTTAGTCTGTAATGGCTTTGGGGTAAATGTGATCATTCAGCATGCTTTTATTGCATGCATGAATTTATTGAGTTTCTAAAAGCACCTCAGTGTACTCCAACTCATCCTGTCCATGATTGGTTTAGAAAGAAAAGCATGGGCATCATATAAAATAGACCAGCTTTATGACTGAGCAGTGTATTAAGCAATTTCTGGTTGTACTGAATTATATGACCAAATAATAATACCTAAAGGCACTAATGCAACTGATTCATTGTTTTGAATTGTACAAATACTTTTTAAAAACATAACTGACCTCATGCAATTTGAATACTTACCGGTTTGACAAGGCCAGTGGATGCAACCATACTCTCCAGCCCCTCCACTGCCTTTTCTGACACCTGATTGGCTCCAGACACAGTGGTTTCGCTCACAAGATTGGCCTGCTCAGTCGTTTTCTGGGCAACTAGGACAGATGAAAATGTGTCCTTATATTTTGATTTGAGACTTTCCGTAGATTAGTGTATTTGTGAAAATGGCATATTGAGTGTTGTTTAGTTAAGACCTGTTTCTATTCATTTTTTTTTTTTTTTTTTTACCTGTGTTTACACTTGTCACAACACCTTCCTTTGTCTTTGTGCCTGTCAGAAAAATAAAAATAAAAGTTTATTGTTAAGTGATGTAGCTCAAATAATAATTCACCTAAAAAAGGAAAAAATTCTGTCAACGTTTATTACCCTAATGTCATTCCAAACCTGTATCACTTTTACCGTGGAACACAAAAGAAGACATTTTTTTTTCCCATACAGTGAAAGGCTTTGGGGTCCAAAACAATATGTACAACAAATACTGGTATTTCTTCAAAACTATTTTATTTTGTGTTCTACAGAAGAAAGCAATTTATATAGATTTGGAACAAATTATGGTAATAATGGAAGAATCTTAGGTGAACTGTCCCTTTAAGACCTCAGACATACGTTCCTGTGAACAAATGCTTTTTCCACAAACTTGTATTTCATTTTATCTTATTTTTAGACCAATGTCTGATCCTTGATTGATGCTTTCAGTGCTGGCTCCTGTTCTGTTCTGGGATCCATACACTTAGTCTCCTCTGGCAGTGCAGCTAAAGGTCCAGCTTTCTCCAGTACCCAGGAGACTCTATAAAATCATGGCAAGTAAAAATGCTTCTGATCCTCAGTCAGTGTGCTGGCTGTTGATTGGCATCACTAAGTGCTATTAAGCATTACAGGTCGAGAAACATCCTTTCTACTGAGACGCTTCCTGCATGTTAACAGTGGAAAAACCCACTTCGGCCTCTGAAAGGCCCTGGCATCTCTAGTTCTGAATATGCGTTGCACGAATGGCCCGTAGAACAAGTGTAAGCTCTGTTTCTTTCCCAGAACCTTTGAGCCCACAGCAATGTGTCTGTGAAAGTCGCTCCTCCTTCCCAACATGCGCACGCACAGCACAACAAATACACCCCTCAAGAGAGACATGACATTGTCCTTGTTGTTCTGGACAAAGAGCTGGTTTAACTATCAAGACACAAATCAATTCCACAGCACATAGCCTCTGCTTGCAACAACGAAACACAAGCCTGAAATCTTATATTATTAATGTTATAATCAATAAAGACTAAGAATATTGCCGCCACCTGACCACTGCTGCAATATGATGTCACTTCCACAGCATCTCGGATTACGTGACGAAGCATAAAACGTCTCTGCTGCTGCAGTTTGCTGCTATGATTAAGAGGAGGAGACTGCGATATACCAAATATAGTTGAGCAAAGATTATAGAGGAAGATATTATTTCTTAATTGTGTAATGCAATTAAGACAACAAAGCACTTTTTCAGATAATAATGCTATTGTATAATGCTGATAATGCTAGCAGGATCTATATTTAAAAGTTGTACTCATAAAGGGCACAAATTAATCTCTTGTATTATCATTTGTATCCTATACATTAGTCTGAATGACATCAACTCTCTCTCTAGTCCAATCCCAGAGCTTTAATTTCTGATCCATATGAGACATAATGGAATTAATTCTTCAAAATAATTAAGCTGGACTGTGCTCACAGTTATATAATGTAACAGAAATGAAAGTGACAGGTTTATGTGAGCTCAGCCTGGTCTACAGTAGAGATCCAAACGTAAACTAGTAAAAATTCTTATTGATTTTATTTTTTTTACTTGTATCTATTATAATTTTAGTTATATTTTTGTTTCTTATGCATTGTCATAACCATTTGAGTGAAAATGAACATGTACAGTGTTTCACTTTTTTCAGAGTTTGGCTTGTCACTCTTTTGCTATATTGACAGCAGCACAAGCATCATGAGCTTCAGATGTTTGTGTCAAACCTGATGATTATGTTCTCCAGCATGATTTGAGATGATGCAAAGAGCATCTTAAACTTCAGTGGAAGCTCATCTGACTGTCTGTACAAAGAGCCACATGATTAATGGCACAAATCTACTTAAAGCAGTGCAGAATCTCAAGTATTTTTTATTCATTCAACATTATAATGTTAGCTAAAACTAAAACAATAAAAAAAGTCATTACTTACAATTACATTGCATTTATATTTAGTCATTTAGCAGACGCGTTTATCCAAAGCTACTTAACAATGAGGACAATGGAAGCAATCAAAATCAACAAGAACAATGATATGCAAGTACATGTAGCAAGTTTTTATTATTATTATTATTATATAATAATAATAAATAAAAAGAAACCAGATAGAATAGAAAAAGAATAGAGCTAACTAGTGTTAGAGGCCTTTTTTTGCTTTTGTATAATATAATAAATAAAAAGAAAAAAATAGATAGAATATAAAGATTAGAAAAGCTAGTGTTAGTTTTTTAAAGAAAACAAACAGTAAATGAATAGTGCAAGTCTAAAAGGGACACTTTTTTTTAAAGAATAGAATTAGAATAGAGAGTGCTACAGTTAGAGGGTTACATAAAGATGGAAGAGAATTACTTATTACTTTAAATAAAATAAACATGAACTGAAATTATAAAATATTTGAATAATAAATAAAATATCTAAATACAATTTGATAACTAAATAACTAAAAACTGTATACTATTATCAAAAAAACTGCAATATTATGTCAATAATCCTAAGGCAACACTGCCACTAAATAAAACTCGATGAAACTAAATAGACAAAATCTAAAAGCTATATATAAAATCTAAAAACCATACAGTAACTATATAAATAATCAAATATAAATGATACTAAAATAACACTGCCAATAAATAAGATAATTAAAGATAGGTTTGAGAATTATTGCAGGCATATAAAGGATCTGTACTCTATATAACAGATGTCTACGTGTGTATACAGTAGTTGAGTCTCTAGGGTGGCAAGAGAGGTGTGTATGTGTTGGCAATTTGTCACAGTTCAGTGGACAGTGACCTCGCTTTTCTTTGAGCGGCTTGAGACATCTCTGATTGAAGTAGATCGTCTGTGTGGTGCAGAGGAAAGCTTTTACCTCCAGCTGCAACACACACACACACACACTCCATCCTGGCTCATAAACACTTCCTTCTCCTCCTCTCCAACATAATTCAAAGCTCCTTGTAATAGCAAGCACATTGTTCTTTCCCTTCTCTGATGTGTAGGACAGGATATGCTCTTAAAAAACCGAAAGCATACAGTGACAGGCTCCTGTGTACACACTGAGAGCCATTGCAATCATCAAAGATTGTGTACTGACCCGAGCAGACCCTGGTCTCTGTGGACCGGGATGTGAAGTGGACCGGAAGGGAAAGGGATTATAGTACAGTGTGCTCCTGTCGGCATAGTAGCACAACTAGAAAGATACACATAATACTTGTGCCTAAAGTTATCCACAAGATGCAGTGGTTAATGGTAACACCTTACTGTACTGTAAAATGTTACCTATATAGCATGCTAGTATTATTAGCCCTACAACATGACAGTTACTTACAATGTAAAAACAATATGATGTTCAGCATATTTAAGCATGCTTATGTAATCAGACTGCAATATCATCATCATCAAGAGACAGTATGTTAACTGCTGTATCATATAGTTAAATAAATTATTTTTTACACGTAATATAAATGAAGTTCAGTTAGGCTCTTCTCTTCATAATGTATCTGCCACTCACAGCTCATCGATTGATTGCATCCTAAAGTTAGGAAAACACAAAGTGCTTTCTTTCTTCTTCTTGTCCTGTCTTTCTTTATCTCTGTCTATCTCCCTCCTCATTCCCCACCCATTCCTGACAGTAGAAAAGTGTAGAAAGCTATTGCTCAGGAGTAAACAACCATGATACTAGTAACCATGTTAAGTTAGCAGCTGCAAATATAGGCAATTTATGATCTAATAAGAAACTACAGGCAGGTGAATAGTGCTGGTTTGCCTGTTGTTCACTTGTAATAATGGGCTCATGCCCCATATTTATCTTAATTGCCCTGGTTTTCATTTTCAGGACTCTTATAGTGGCTAATAATTCAGTTGTTTAAAACTGAAAGTGATTTTTTGTTTTTTACATCATAAATTGTAAGCAAAAATGTACTACTTAGATTATGGTGATGATGATAAAATTTACAGTAAGTATCATTAAAAAAGGAAACTCAAATTCCTGACATGTTTCTTTCTTGAATTTATTAGGTTAAGATCTGTATGAATGTAATTGATTAAAATATTTTTTTTATTAGATTATAAAATATTATAGATTTAAATTACGTGAGTAAAATTGCCTTTAAATATGCTTTTGTAATTTTACAATTGGTTTGTAAACTTGTAATTGGAATTGTTTTTAAATATGAAAATGGCACACCATGTCATTTTAAATAGCTTTATATATCCACTACACTTTACTGAACTGTACTATTTTTAGATACAAAAACGCACTTTAATTCTCTCACTTTTCTTCCCTCATTTGTACATACCTACATACATGACCCCCTCTTTGGTTTTGGCAGCTGCCTCCTCCACCCCGGCCTTGGTTTTCTCGGCGGCGGCCACCACTCCCTCCTTAGCCATGGAGAATCCCTTCTTCAGTGCATCCATACTGGACCTCAGAGCTGTATGTCCTTTAACTGGAAGTGGCTCTCGTCTTATAACCAGTGGATGGAGCTGTGTGTGCTCTGACTGCCAGTGTGGTAAGTGTGTTTGCCAGAGTGTGTGTGCAGCTCCTTTGAGAGTGGGATGGGCACTCAGTGCTCAGACAGATTGGGACACCCTTAACAAGAGGAGTAGTCAAGCGGATGGGGAGAAGAAGGCACGGAGAGCGAGAGAGAGAGAGAGAGAGAGAGAGAGAGAGAGAGAGAGAGAGAGATAGAGATGGGGGTATAATAACAAGTGGGTGAGAGGAATGACGAGAAATGGATTCCACATGAAGAAAGCTTTTTCAGTTTGGCCTGTTTTCTCCAGCCACCCTTAATAAATGAGATTCACATACTGGAAGATTAAATTGTTAATGCTCAAATCCAGCATCAGCGCACAGCTTCATAAAACTATTAAACAATCTCTTCCCTTAATCCTGCCATAGACACTAGCCAAAACAATTATTATAAAATTAAAAAAACATAAAAAAAAAAAAAAAAAATATATAAAAATATTTAAAAATATCTTATATTTTTATTTATGTATTAATATTTTGAATTAGCTTTTATTTTTTGGTTTTCAGTTTTAATTTTAGTTTTTTTGTTTTGTTTAATTCTGTATAGCTTTATTTTTATTTCAGCTTTATTTTTAGTAAGTTTAATCATTCAACTTAAACATTTATTTTAGCTAGCTGTCAAAAATCTGTCAAAAAGCTGTCATGTATAATTTTCTTATGGTCAAATTTAAAGCTATATTTTTAGTTAATTTTAGCTTTATTTCAGTTTTTAACACTGATTCCTAGTCTATTTGAAGTAATTATAATTACATTTAATTCAACATTAATATATGGCTAGATACATGGTTAAATATCCATATCAAACTATGCAGGCTGCACTGACTTCCGCACCAGTGGCAACACTCCTCAGGCTCATAGAGCCTGTCATATTCATAAAATAATAATTTCAATCTGACATGAGTGTATAAATATATGTTTGCTGCAATCTAATATGGATCCTCTTTGTGTGGACCATCTTTGTGAAGCTAATGTAAAGACTTTTGTAGCATTTTTTGTAGCAACAGTGAAGTTAAGAAAGAACCTCATAACCATGATTAGATTATGTTATGCATGCAGTATCTCAATGAATAATCTTTTTCTTTCTATGTTATACAAGTTGTTCCATAAATATCAAAAACTGTATCTTGATAAGAGCTTAATAAAATCACACTGGGGCACAGACCTAAAAGAAATGTGGGTTTTCATCATAGATGTGATTCTTGTTGGCTAATCCAACATGAACAAGGCAAATGATGTATAGTCTTTTATATATTTATTAAGTTAAATCCCTTAGTGAGCTTATGCAGTCTGAGCCACTGCACCACTATGAACTGAAATTCAAGGATTCAAGCATGCTTTTTCTGATACATCATGATGTTAAAAACCCTAGGAATCACTTGATGGAAGAAGTTTTCTTACCTGTGTTTATACAGGACGTTTGGGCAATATAGTGATGAGACTGTACGTATTTTCAAACAGCTATTGGACTGCGTGGGACATTCTAATTTTAATGAAAGCTTTTTTATGCAAAGGAATAAAAATAAAATAAATGAAATATGACTTTTTATCTCACACTTCTGACTTTTTTTCTTGCAATTGTGAGTTTGTATTTCACAATTCAAAACAGCAAGTTTATATCTTCTTATAAACTCACAATAAGATTGGACTGGCTTACTTGGATTCCTGTCACAAGGAGAGATTTGATACAAATAACTTATTAGTTCATGAAAGTACAAATGCAAAGGTTTTGTCATTATTCATCCTGGCAGAAATCCAGTAACTTATTCTCTCAGCTGTGCCTGATAGATACAAAACTGCTCCTGATATGTTGCAGACGGCTCTCACTGAGCAGAAATAGCGTCTGGTCTCTAGTAGCCATGTGACCTTATTATCCACCTCCATGATGATGCTCAGCCCAGGATAACTAAATGACCACCTCTGTATATCTAAATATAACTCCTTGCATTTCCCAGGGCAGTGAGAGAATGTAATCTAATACTGGCTGCTCAGAGCTCAGTGCTATCGGGTCGATATGTATCCATCACGTGGCAAAAATCGAGACCATGGGAGAACAGCATGATCAGTACTGAACTAATCATCGACATGATGACAGAACAGTGTGAAATACCTCATCCAAACGCTCTCAAATCACCTTTGAAGGGATATCTAAAGCATATACGTCAGACTTTGCAAAACAAAATTCTCTCTAATTTAAGCTCAGCCCTAATTTAATAGAATTCATCAGTGCTCAGAAAGGCCCTTTGTGCTGAAAAGCTGGAGTGTAATGCTACTCTATATTAACTACATGAAAAATTAACAAAATGTTGAATGTACTTGTTTACTTCATAGGAGCAAACACAAGTCTGCATCTTAAAGCATTTTCCATCAGTGCTACAAGATGAAAACATTCCATTCATTAAGAAGGTCAGTTCATGTTCATAGTCTTATTTTTGCTTATGCTCTTCAGTTGTCTGGCATTAAGTCTCCTTTTCTCTCTCTATCTCTTGTTCAGTCTTCTGCCTGTAACAGGAGTTATTGTGGTTGATCAAATGGATCATCTGACTGTGGTTTCTGTAAGGGTGTGATGAAACAACTGGCATCCTAATGCGCCTAGGTTCAGGGCAGCCTGAGAACTGCTTTGAGAATGGGATTCAGGGAAAAATCCAGTCTGTGATCATACCACATACCACATCCCTGCTGTCACAATATAAATTTTGTATTGCATAGTGCCACTGGCAGACCTTTGATGACACTTAAAAACAATGACTGTTCTCCTAGATCTCTGTGGTGACACTCACATGTTTACAAACATAGAGCTTTGATTTAGGACTAAAGGCTAAAACTTTGGACATGGTAATTTCACTCATTCAGTGTTATTTCTTTTGAAACAATATTGAACTCCATTTAAAAATATTCATTATTCAAAATTTCATGAGTTAACTTAAAATGTATAATTATATGTTGTAATAAATGTATATACAGTATGTCTGTATAATATACACAGTACAAATGTTTTTATTTATCAAAGAATATAGCAGTGTTTCCACAAAAATATTAAGCAGCACAACTGTTTTCAACATTGATAAAAATAAGAAATGTTTCTTGAGCAGCAAATCAGCATATAAGAATGATTTCTTTAGGATCATGTGACACAATAGACTGTAATAATGGCTGCTGAAAATTCAACTTTGGCATCACAGTGTATTATAATAAAAATTGGTTTTATATGAAATACCACTTCCCCAAAAATATTGAGTGTGTGTGTAGACATACACAAATACATTTATATGTCCTAATAAATAAATAAGCAGTAAGTAACATAGAGCATGTAGCTATTGCTGTGAAATGAAGATGTATTGTTATAGTTGCATTGTATTAAAAAAAAAGTTTAAAAAACCTCACATTTTCTCTCTCTCACACTCTCTCTCCCCCTCTCTCTCTCTCCCCCCCCCACAAAAACACAAAACACACACGGTTTTAACTCATTGAGAATACTTTTTTTTATTTGGTTAACTCTTTTGAAGAAATTTTTAACAGAGTTAAGCCAAATACAGTTTTGGAGTTTTTAGCTAAATTAAATTCTAAAAACTAGGGCTGTCAGTTTATTGCATTAACATAATTACAGAAGTTATGAAAAAAATTACGGGATTCAAATCTTTTTAATGCAGTTAAAGCACTGGCCCCACCCCCAGACCTGTACGTCATCTTACAATTCATACAGTTGACTGTTGACAAATATAATGCATGGCAACAACTCTATAAATGCAGTTTATTAAAATTCAAGATTTTGGTGCAAAAAAATGGTATTGAGTATTGAGTACTGCTGAGGTGGTTATGGAAGCCCTGGTTCCAGCAAAAAAAGAACCCTTTGGCCCACAGTGGTCTTCAGCTTGACAAAATGCATTTTTTTGTAGAATGTTCATTCAGCACCGCAGAAATTCTCATTTTCCCAAACTTGACGCATTCATACCCCATAGATTCTCTATGGGGTTAGGTCTAACATATCTAGGCTGTTTGCTGGGCTATAAAGGTTTTGTAGTCAAGCACACCAACACCATGGTCATTTAACCAACTTTTGGCAGTTATTTATACTGTTTTTATTTCTATGTTCAGGTGCCATATCCTGCAGTTAGGGGTCAAAATGAAATTTATGTCAGCATCTTCAAAAAGCTGGTTGCAGTCAGCAAAACCTTTTACAGTGCGTGATGGTTGTTTTTAATGCATTTGAAGGAAGGATCCAAAATTTCTTGGTAAATGGAATTTTTTTTTTTTAAAGAATGTGTAAAAATCTTGTGTCGCATAGGAGACGAAGAGAAAAATAGAAAGACGAAGAGAAAAATGGACCCTAACACCTGCAGAATGACACTTAGAATTTCACCCCAAATCATCACAGACTGTGGAAACTTTACACTGGACTTCAAGCAACTTTGGCTATGAGCCTCTCCACCCTTCCTCCAAATTAGACTCTTCAGACCATTTTTAGTTTGTTTGGCCTTCTGGAAATGAAATACAAAAGTACTTGCTCTCATCTGAAAATTCGGCGACTTGACTTTGTGGCACCACTGGGCAATGGAGTCCAGTTTCTTCTTCTCCTTCAGCCCAGGCATAAGACGCCTCTGACATTGTCCATGGTTCAGGAGTGGTCTTAACAAGAGGGCCAATACGAAAACTGTAGCCAAATTCCTTGACACTTCTGTGTGTGGTGGCTCTTGATGCCTTGACCCCAGCGAGCCTCAGTCCATTCCTTGTGAAGTTTACTCAATCATACTGTGAATCGATTTTGCTGGACAATCCACATAAGGGCTGCGGTTCTCCAGACTCTAGGTTGTTCATGCAATCTTTTTCTCATCCACACTTTTTCCTTTCAACTCAACTTTCTGTAAACATGCTTGGATACAGCACTTCAGTGAACAGCCAGACTGTAGCTTTTCCTTGAATGAATGTTGGCTCTTGTGGCTTACCCAGTCCTTGTGAAGGGTGTCAATTCTTGATTGTTTTTCTGGACAACTGTCAGATCAGCAGTCTTCCGGTTGTTCATGATTGTGTAGCCTAGAGAACCAAACTGAGAGAACATGCTTGTTTACAGAAGGCTCAGGAAACCTTTGCAGGTGTTTTTGAGTTGATCCTAGCTGATTGGTCTGTCACCATATTCTAATTTGTTGAGATAGTGAATTGGGCTGGGTTTTTGGTGTTTTGAATGATGAGCCAAAATCATCACAATTAAAAGAAGACTTAAACTACTTCAGTCTGTGTGCATTGAATTTATTTAATACACGAGTTTCACAATTTGAGTTGAATTACTGAAATATTTTATACAACATGCGATTTTATACAACATTAGTTTCAGTCCTGTAATCAAAACATCATGTAATTAATTCAATTAAACATTTTAATCGACTGACAGCCCTTATAAAAACATGATATAATTAATCTGTAATATTTCTCGCCATGAAAATAGCCACAGAAGCTGGAATGGTGTTAAACACAAACACACACACGTTTGTTTTTGTGAAAAGTGGGGACATCCCATAGGCGTAATAGTTTTTAAACTTTACAAACTGTATATTCTATCGCCCTACACCAACCCTACACCTAACCCTACCCTTACAGGAAACTTTGTGCATTTTTACTTTCTCAAAAAAATAAATTAAAAAAACTCATTCTGTATGGTTTATAAGCATTTTAAAAAATGGGGACATGGGTTATGTCCTCATAAGTCACCCTCTCCTTGTAATACCTGTGTCATACCCATGTCATTGGTTCTGTCCTGATATGTCACAAAAACGCACACACACACACACACACACACACACACACACACACACACACACACACACACACAAAATGCCTGCACAGGGTCTGTTTTAGTGACTTTGAAAATCCATTGCAACAGCTTGTGTTGCCTGGAAACAAAATGTTTTTGTTTTTTCTCCTCATTGAATCTGGGTCTAAAGAATTAGTTCAGAGGTGAGAACTGTGAAAGACACTTTCTCTACTAAGTAGCTCTTCAAGCTGTGGGTCAAAGGTAGTTCACCACCAGAGGTCATTCTCATTATGACAACAAAATGCATAAGCTAGCTGAAAGGCTTTCTGATTGGTCGCTGAAATATAGGCTACCAAATTTGCACAGTAGTGCTAAATGACACATAAGTTGGAGACAGTCATGAGCCTTGCTTAAATACCTGTGTATGTTACTGGCAACTGAACCAACAAAAACAGCCGAAGCTCAGGTCTCATTAGTGCTTACTGTAGCATCAGCCATTGCTCCTGACCACACTGGAGCTAATGGAAGCTTTCCTCAGGCACAACATATTCTCTACTTTACAGCCCAAGTCCCTCTCTGCCTACAGCTTATGATAATTATATACCATGCCATAAGTCATAGATGCACATTACTGGTAATAATTAATCAAGCTGTGAGTCAGCATTTAAATATTTAATGTCAACACCGTTTTCAAAACAAAAATATTTTATTGGTGTTTATATGGTTATATGTTTCCATACTACATAATATCATGGTCATTAAATATTCACTTGGTTAGCTCTACAGTTAGCTTGAATCAGTTCTTGATTATTATGGCGTCTGAAAGACAGTTCGTTCATCAGCAATGCATTCTCATCATCAAGGCAAACAATATATCAATAATACTTCATGAATTCAACATGCTGTACTAGTTTCACATTTGTTTTACAGCAGTGACATCTACTGGTGACTTCAAGTAAGCGTCCTGCATGAGGCTTGATCATTGCAGTCTGTCATATATAGTTTATATTCCCTGATTCGAAAACGACCAAATTTAGCTCGCTTCTTAGCAATACAATCTCTGTTTTGAGCTCATTTGAACAGTATATTAACACACAAATGGTTTTATTCCCCTCCAGACTGCTCAGATTCTTTTTATTATTTTTTACCATTTATCTTTCTAATAGGCTAAACATTCACAGTGTCCTTAATGAAAACTACAAACTGGTATAAAAGTCTTTCTCTTCAATGAGTTCTAAACAAACTATTTGATAATTGTTTATACAGAACCATTAAAACATCTGTTTCTGTAAGTATGGTAAAGCAGAGAAACTATACTATTTCAACTAAAACACTGACTCATCCTTTGACTAAACAATAAAGGTCATAAATCCATGTTTCCTCGCATACTGCTGCCAGCAGAGGGCCTCCCAGCTATCTCTTAAAGGTACAGATCACCCAAAAATGAGAATTCTATAATCATTTTCACCCTGTTCCAAGCATTTATGAGTTTCCTTAAATAATTTATCCATCGTTTCTATGCAGTTACAAAGAACAGAGCCTGGGGCTTTCAATCTTTAAAAATGATGCAAAGTCATCGGGACATAAATGGTATCTACAGATTTACGTACAATGCATACTGGTATATGCTTTGGAGAAATATCATAACTTTGAGTGGTGGATTTGTTTGATTATATATATGTGTTTTATTATTTTATTTTTTTGTGAACCAGATCAACTGATTCTTTGATGAGATATGAATTGGCTAGTCTCACTAACTCTGATAAATTTTTTCAGTGAGGACAAGATGTCAAGATTAAAAGGGTTTCTTAGGGCTGCTAAGATCTTTTTATGTTTTTGAAAGAAGTCTCTTATGCTCACCAAGGCTGCATTTATTTGATCAAAAAATCAGTAAAAACAGTAATATTGTGAAATATTATTAAACTTAAAAAAATACCTGTTTACTATTTTAATATATTGTAAAATCTAATTTATTCCTATGATGGCAAAGCAGAATTTCTCTTCAGTGTCACATGATCGTTCAGAAAACATTGTAGTATGCTGATTTGGTCCTCAAGAAACGTTTCTTATTATTATCAATGTTGAAAACAGTTGTGCTACTTAATATTTTTGTAGAAATTATAATACATTTTCTCCAGATTCTTTGATTACTGGAAAGTTCAAAAGAATAGCATTCATTTAAAATACTTTTTTTTTTTTTTTTTTTTTTTTGAACAATGCCTTTTTCATATTTATGATGAATTATCCCTTCAAGTTATTATCCCTTCAGCAGTCCCTGCTGCTGAATATATAAGAAAGAGAAAAAACACATAGAAATATAGGGATGAAATACTGGTGTTTCCTCTTAACCCAAGTAGTTTTTTCCCATGATTTTATGTATAAAAACCATTGTCCTTTTATCTTCTCGTAATACAAATACACTTGCATTCAGCTTTAACATCCCTTTCCTGAGCTACTTAGTGTCGAGTGGAGACGAGAGCAGCAAGAGGTGATAAGAGTGTAAAGCTTCTGGTGACCAGCCAAGAGAAATGGACTGCTTCCTCACTCATACAGTCAAGTGTGTGTGTCCAGCACCTCCGAGCATGTAAAGCCTGAGAGCTGACCGGCCTCATTGTTCCAGGCTCCACAACCTTTCCACGGGGAGTAAGCTGAATGTGAGTGGGGGGGCATTTCCGAGGATTGTTGGAGGCCTTTGAAACTATTAAGAGGGAGGGGAATAGATAGAGGTGGGGGACACAGGGAACGGAGGGGAGTGGACTGACAGGAGAAGGGAGGGAGAGGAGCATTTTCGAGATGGGGGGTGGAGAGTTTCCATAAGGCACCAGAGAGCAGCGGCTTTACAACATCTTGTTCTCTCGTGTTTGTAGCGGTTCCTGTGTATGTTTTGAGGAGCTCACAGATATGGTGGTGCTGAGGTTGGCCGTGCTACTCCAGGGGCTGCTTCTCGCAGCACAATGTGAGGTCAGAGCCAGAGACCCGGAGCTAAAAGAGGAGGATGAGCTGAAAGACATGTCAAACGGTGGTGGATGGGACCGCAGGGTTCCACTGGTTGGGTTTGGAGCACCTCATCATGGTCAAGGACTAAACAGGCAGAGCCCTGATGTTTATGGGTCTGTCCACCATCCACTTGGTCATGGACACCATGATCCCACTCCTGGACATCTTTCTCCAGACATGCCTGAGGGAACAGGGGACCCATCAGATCCAACAGCTGGGGGCTCTTTACCCCGCACTGGGCAAGTGTTGCTGTTCTTCATTCATTCATCATGCTTCATTTGATTCAAATACATAATCGTGACCACATTGTACAAAAATATAAAGTAATTGCTTGAGGTTTTATCTTAAAAGGGGGTTGTCCACCAGGGTAATTCTCTCATAATCTGGCTCATTACATGTACGTCATAAAAAACGTGCATGGTTTGCATGGTTTTAGAGCTCATTATTTATCCTGGAGAGCCACCCAGGTTGAAGCAGAGCAGCAGCTTGTGGGGTTTTAAAAACAAAGTGAAGTTGGGTTCCTCTCCATCATTTCCTCAAGTTTCTTATCTTCTTATCAAAGCTAATTTTTGTAACAATTTCTTTACTTTCACTTTTAATCAGTTTAATACATCCTAGCTAAATAAAATAATATATATCTTTCAAAAGATACGCCATATCTTTCAAAAGATACGCCACATCTTTCAAAAGATACGCCACATGAGGCTGAAGCAGAACAGCTTGTGAAGCAATTTCTGTAAAAACAAAGTAAAGTTAGGTTCCTTCTCCATCACTTCCTTAAGTTTCTTATCTTCCCCATCTCTGTTACAATCAACTTTTGGCTGAAGCTAAACACAGGAAAAGCGTTCCAGCAAACATTTAGAGGTACCTGTTACTAAGAAAATTCTGTGCTTAAAGGTCTCCTCTAACATCCCCTCAAGAGTGCCCATATGTTTTCTCTTAACTCTGACTAATCCATATAATTCAGCCTAATTACCTGGAGCAGATAGGAGCCGAATGTTTCCTGTGCTTTGAGATCAGACTCAGTTTAATCTTTGTACAAGAGCTGGGTCACTCTTTACGTCAACCCGCATACATACATTACACCCCAGTTTGCTCGGCAGCAGGCTTGAGCCTCTGATAACAACCTCACTTTGTATTTAATATGGTGTCCTTGTGATTAAAGGAAGAACATCTGCTTTGAGTCAAATTAAGATCCCATTAAAGCCCCATTCAGAATTGAACTGAGCATTACCTGACAAAGTCCAATTCATGCGGTTACTGGATTGGGATTTAATTTGATTTGAGGTAGCAAAAACTGTACAGTACTTTATTAATTACAGAAGTCTAATTATTTTAAAAAATAAGGAATTTAATTAAAAGAAATGTAACTTCTGTAGGAGTAGTTTTTAATAACATATGAATGAATTAGCAATATATACAACATATGAGGTATTTATTTACAGAAACATTCAATGATTTTAATGATCAGTTATTTAAATACCACATGCAGAAATTGTATATTGGATAATTATATGTTTTCATTTTAATATAACATTTTTAGTATGAATTAAGAATAAATGTTATTATACATAAAACATTTACAGGCTTTTACAGATTATTATTAATAATCAGCTGCATTTGCAATTGCAATGCTTCCATTTATTTGTAATGTAACTTGTCTTTTATATTTTGAGGTTTATCGTTAAAGCCTAGGGTAAGATAAAAGGTTTGTTAAATAACAGGTGGAATTTAGGGGAGGTCTCGGTCTGTGGATGAAAGAAAAGGTCCTTTTTTAGAGATGTGATGTCTTGTCACGCATGGACAGCTCTGAATAGTTAAAAAGAAAGACAGAGTGACAAAGAGAGAGTTTGATGCCCAGGTGCACAAAATTGGAGGGAGCTGGAGGAAAATATCACAGATCATGGTAACAAAAGGAATGTTTTGAAGTTTTGTGGAAAATTAAATAAAAATGGTCGGAAATAATTTAAATAGAAATTTCACTTCACAAAGTTTCTCAAGCTTTCTGAACAAAAAACAGCTGCTGGAATATCACAACAAGTCAAATGTCAAAACAAATGACATGTTCTTATGAAACAAAACCTTGTTTTGCAAAAGTCAAATCATCAAGACACACGTCTTTTGTCATTGAAATCCCTCGAATTCATCTGAATGTGGATGTTCTGACCTGACAACTCACACGTACCTCTCTCCATGCCTGTGTATTCGGTAATGGTTTCTATATTTCAAATCCTCTCACACACTCTTCTTTCTCTGATGTGGTTTTAGTTCAACTGCTTTCATTTTGGGTCTGTCTCAGGAAGCTGCTCTAGCTTACGACCTGGCCCTGAAAAAGTTCTGCATACAATTTACTTATTGGGTCTTAACCAATCGTAACAGAGGTCTGTCTGTCTGTCAAGAAAAAAAAAAAAAAAAAGTAAGAAAGGAAAAGATACAAGAAAATCCTTGTTTCCTTTTGTGCTTAAATCAATATAAACTCACCACTTGCTTATAATGAGCTTTATTTCTTGGACTAGAATCAGAGGAATGACATGGATGGGAGAGTTTTATCTGTTGCAGCTGCTGTAACAGTCAGAGGCAATGGGAATTCTGTATAGAGGATTCAAAGTCAAACTAAATCCTCCATTAATATTCAGCCTAAATATTTCAACTATGTATATAGTAGTATGCAAATGTCTGCTGATAAAAACATCAAAGCAGCTTTTCAAAGTTCTTTGATTTGTTACAGGCATTTGTATACAAGTTTTTCTCCAACTCATGTTAATATATTATGGCTTGGGATGTTCACTATTTTACAGTGTGGTAAGGAAAATACACTTCATTCAAAAAACATTACCATTCAAAATTTTTAGGTCAGTAAGATTTTTTTTTTAATCAGTACTTTTTTCCACATTAATGCATTTAATACAAATATTTATAATGTTATAAAAGAATACCATTTCAAATAAATGTTGTTCTTTCTAACTTTTTATTCACCAAAAGTATGGTTATGATTTCCTCAAAAATATTTAGCAGCACAACTGTTTCTAAAATTGATAAGAAGAAATGTTTCTTGAGCACCAAATCACCATTTTAGAATGTTTTCTAAAGGATCATGTGAGAGCTGGAGTAATGATGAATAAATTACATTTTAATAAATATTAAAATAGAAAACAGTTATTTTAAATTCTAATAATATTTTACAACATAATTGTTTTTACTGTTTTGCAGCCTTGGTAATCATAAGTGACTCCTTTTAAAAAACATGAAAAAATTACTGACCCTGAACTTTTGAGCAATAGTGTACATAAGTAAATTATATCTTGTTCAGTTAACTTCTTAAGTAAATGTGTGTGTGTGTGTGTGTGTGTGTGTGTATATATACTGTAGTCTTACGAATATTTAGATATTTGTATTAATAACAAGACAAAAATACTGATTAAGATAATTATTTTTTTTGCAATACACTCTCTGGAAAATGACACAGGACCAACGGAAAGTATGAAACAAAGGGGCTAAAGGTTAGAGGTCATGTCAGTCTGTATGCGTGGAAGTCCGTGGGTATCTTCATTGCGTAAGGATCCCAGGATGAGGGAAGTTTGCTGGAGGGACAGACAGACACACCCTTCCTTTAAGTAAACACAAACCAACAAAACCAAAAGGAAAGGCAGTGTGCTTACAGAGATGTCCATCCATAGAACTATATGGCAGGAAGTGACAAAGTCTGATTTAAGCCTGAAAGGTGCTGATTAGGGAAAAGGAGTATATATGGGCCAAACTTTAACAGCCAGTTCTGTACATAACTGTCTGTCTGTGATGCAGTAAAATTGTAGTTTTTTTTGAACAAGTAAACTTACTAAATGGAGACAGAAAATTAAATTGAATGGACTGACAAACAAACTGCCTAATTTGTTTTTCTTTCTGTATCAAGAGTGCTAGAATTGGGCTCCAGATCATTCCAACTTGATTTAACGTCTTCTTAAGGTTACAGAAGCTAACATAAACCAGAGATGAAGGCAGCAAGAAGCAAGTCTGTTGTGCACCATCCTTTAATTCTTTAATCCCAGTCTGCCCCAGAATAAAGCAAAATCACAGACTTGTAAACTACAATGATTCACGTGCTTTAAGTAACTTGTCCTCTTTAGACCTTTAATCCCTTTACCCTAAGATCCTATTAATCAATGAGAACATTACGGTCAGCTTAGTTATCAAAACAAATATAATGTCAGAGGAATGACCAAGTAATGTTCAAAACACTCCATGTGTTAACTCCAACAACAGAGACAAACGTCTTTACATCTGCAATACGATTCCCCTCTGTTTGACATTTTCAGTTTGTGTGCATTAGCATGAAAATGTACTGTTGCACAAGAATCACCACTTGGATATTTTTCCTTACTCTGACATTTTGTATACTGAAAATGTGAGTTGTTGTTGTTGTTTTTTTGTCACAGTTTATTCTATTTAGAGACAAGCACTAAAGCTGTTTATGTAAGACTAACTGTGGCAAGTATGGTACACAGTTGTATTTTGTTTCAGCTCAAACCTTGCGTAAAGCTCTCTTAGGATAAATCATGCTGTAAGTTTCATAGTCTAATGATCTAAAACGCATTAGGTATTACTAATCATCCATAAATAGTACTGTTACTTACCAATAGTGTTGGAATGAGTATGTTTGTGTTGTGTTTTGGCTTATAAGTGAAGTGCAACTTTGCTTAACTGATTTAGGAACACACGATATGTTACACAAAAATCTAAAACTCAACCTGGCTTATTCCCAGTCATCAAAATTCTTTCGAAATGTACTGGTCTTCTTGAGCTTATCTGCCCTACATTCATGTTTGATTAATGGAGAGACCAATACAGCGTTTCTCATTCTCAAGCTCATACCGAACGCATTAACCATTGACCAAGACTGAACAATTACACCCAAAACAATTCACAACTCGGCAGTGGATGTGATGGATTTGGCAGGGAGGTTTTGACCCGTCTTGCTTTTGGACTATGAATCATACATCAAGAGGATTGAGCAAGTTAAAACAACCAATTGCAGGATGATGTTCCTACTCAGAGGACCATTTCCAAATACATCTACCCACAGAGCCTTATCTGCCCAGCCTTTAACTTCAACAAACCTCTGATCTCTGCTCAGTGTTACCGGTTAATTCGTAATCAGTAACACAGACTCATGTCAAAGATCAGCTCTAATGATGTAAAATAACTGCAGCTCATCATCATCAGCTCTGGCGTGACCTCAGGAAAAGGACCTCACAGCTGGACCCAATGAAATCTTAGTGCTGTGTTTTGTCTTTCTGGTCAGTTACCCTCAATCAGTGTATGTAACCAACCTCTCTAAACCTGTGACATGGTACGGACCTTTTCTGTCCTTTGTGTGAAGCAATGACCTTTCCATTTTATTTATCTCCTAATTGAGCTCCTCATTTGTATTCAACAGGTCAAAGCAGGAACAGGGTGTTTGAGCTTGCCCTGGTCAGAAGGGGGCTCGGTTTTTTACAGCATTGTAAATCAACAGAAAACTTTTCGGGCCCTATTTTAACAATCTAAGCACATGGTCTAAAGCGCACGGCACAGGTGCACTTAGGGCGTTTCCAAATCCACTTTTGCTATACGGGAAAATGAGAACTGTGTCGGGCTGAAACTAGCAAAAACACTTTTGCCGCACTTTGCGCTGCATTGTGCCAGGTGTATGATAGGGCCCTTCATTTCCCTCACTGCCAGATCAGATCAGGGATGCCATGCTCTCAGCACTATTATAATGAGTCATGACTGTTGGCATCCAGACACCTATTCTTTGGTTCCTGGTTTGAAAGGAAGCAACTGTGTGCCAAAATAAAGTGGATTTGGTGGACACATTGTGTTGATAGGAATGCAAAAAAGTTTGCAGTTGTAACTGTCGTAAGCTAGTAATAGCTGTGCATGTAAACCTCACTCCCCTGATCTCAAGAGGCGCGCTAGTGACTGACGCTAGAAGCCGTGGCCTTTAGCCTCCCACGCCGGAGACCACGATTCGAATCCCGTTCAAAGCGAGGTGAAGTAGAACTAGTTACATTGGTGCCGTGACCCGGATGGGAGTGAGGTTTAAGGGGGTATATTGCTGCTGCCACACAGAGCTAAAATAAACATGTGATTTATTTCTCAGCTGTTTATCTTCACAGACATAACTGACTGTTTTTATAACTCATGTGTTTTTAACGTAAACTTTCTGCCGCTTTCTGTCCGTGTGCTTCGGATGTGTGCACTCAGAAAACTGTAGATCAGAAGTTTAAACTAATATGGTATAAAACGCATGACTTCAGTGCGATAAACATAATAATCAGAATCAAAACAGATGTTTTTTTAGCAGGTATGAGCTGTGATGGCACAGGGGCAGCTCTATTCTGAAAAAGGGGCGGGGAGCAGCAGCTCATTTGCATTTAAAGAGACAGACAAAAAATAGCTTGTTTCTGCTTCCACTCAAATAGGCATTTTCAAAATGATATAATAAATGACCTGTTGGGTATTTTGAGCTGAAACTTCACAGGTACATTCTGAGGACACCAGATACTTGTATTACATATTGTAAAAAGGGGCATAATATGTCTCCTTTAACAATGTATATTATTTGGATGTAAAAATCACAACTATCCATTTTAAAGAAATAGTGTTTAAAAAAAATATATTTTTGTGGAAATATATTGGTAATTCTAACTTTGTTTTCACTAACTCCATAGCTTTGATTAGATACATCATATCCGTTTTGATGGTCGGACAGGGTCTAGTTGCAAAAGTTCAAATACTTCAACATATTCAAAGCTCAAATGGATTTGAAAATTCTGCATACACATATGATTGAAACTGTTTCAATGTTTCACACTTGTAATTTGTGCACACTTGTAAACTTGTGTTTTGCACCACTTTTAACCCTGAAAAGAGGTTTTCTGTGAAGGTTTGTGTGAGAAAAGTCAAGTTGTTCAGCAAGAGACGGCCAATCATAAGCTGCCACAGTGCTTGCCTCATTAAATATTCATGCGCTTTGTATAGTCACATAACTTTTATATACATAAGGAAACTCTCAAAAATTACACTGATTATTATTTAATTTGTAAAACTGTCTTGATGTACAGCGCTGGTGCAGGAATCGCAGCATATTTACTCTTTAATGTTGCTGTAAATGGTGTTTATTCCAAGAACTTTGAGGAAAACATCCGGCCATTGATTCATCAAACTAATTTGAGATTACCATGGATGCATTCCAAGCAACACATTAAAGGGCTTAATGTGTCATTTGTAGGTTAATATTTGCCTGTAGACAATGAAATATTTTTAGGCTTGACCATGAGAACTACGAGAAAAAAGGTTCAGCTAAACACAAGTATGCAAAAATAACTATGTTTTATTGCTAAGTGCATCTGTACAATGAACCTCTGGCCTTGACCGAACTGGATACTTCCGATGTTTCCTAACTACGTAGTATTCTTAATAAGTCTTGTGGCTGATGTTCACTCTCCCTTCCAGGAATTGGTGTGCGTTTGTTCACAAGCGTGCTGTTACTGTGGCAGTATCCTGTGGAACTGAGAAGTACACCATCAAGTCCCAGAGTCCCTGTCCTAACGGCACCCCAGACTGCCAGCTAGTCATGTAAGTAATACATTATATCTTAAAAGTGAAATGTAGATTCTGCACTACAAGCACCAAACCATCACCTGTTCCATCACCTGCCACAGTTGGGATCCGGAAGTAAAAAAATTCCTTTCATTTTCCCAACAGATAAATTAATTTTGAATGATGATTAATGAACTTTTAAAGACCTACCTGTGAACTACGAGGTTGTTAACTGATGTTATGCTTTTGCTAAAGCCATCAGTCTGCATTACTTGTTTTTTAAATAATTGTGCTCAACAGTGGGATTACATGATTCTGCAGAGAAATCATCATTTCTCAATCTGAGTTATGTAATTATGAGAAATAAATTTCAAATCAATAGTTTTATGTTTATGTTTTTAATTCAATTATGCCATTCTCAATGCTTTATAGGATTGTAGTTTGTCTCATTAAAGACGTCCAGTACACAGTCTTGTACCTTTGTCTTTTTATATCCACCTATTTTCTTTTTCTTCAAATTAAAGTGTGTGATGTTGTAATTCATCTCCTACCTGGCTGGTTTGGTTCATGACTTTTTAAAATCCCTTTCGAAAAATGAATGGGAAAAACACTTCTGGAACCTATAGGTTGCTGAAAAAGTGCATTCTATTGGTTGAACACACAGTTTGTCCTGCCCATAAACTCATGTCACTGGTTGAGTTTTTACTGGTTCATGCATATTAAGTTAGAATAGAAAAGGTATTTTAACATAAAAACGTGTACTACATCTCATAACTTAATTGTTATGCAACATAATTTGTATGCAGGTACAAGCTGTCCACTCGGCCAGTGTACAGACAGAAGGAGAAAATCTACACTGCACTTCTGTGGCGATGCTGCCCTGGGCATGCTGGGAAAAACTGTGAGGAGACAGGTAATGATGAGCTTTGACACAACAGTGCTTAAAGGGTTAGTTCACCCAAAAATTAAAATTAGCCTGTGTTTTACTTACCCTCGAGGTATCCTAGTTGGATATGACTTTCTTCTTTCAGACGAATCCAGTCTGCGTTATATTAAAATTTGTCCTGGCTATTCCAAGCTCTATCATTGCAGTCAGTGGTTGTTACAGTTGAATAGTCCACAAGTCGTCAAATAAAGTGCGTGTATCCATAATAAAATGTGCCTCACACGGCTCCGGGGGTGAATAAAGGCCTCCTGTAGCGAATCCATGTGTTTCATATCCATATTTCAAACGTAATTAACACTTTTCTCTCACTTCCGGTATCTGTCATATCCGGAAGCTGTTCCAGGGGATGACGTAGGACTTCGGCGTTGCGTGATTAGTGATGAAAGCGGAGCGAGAACAAAACAAAACACTGGTCACGAATTAGAAGTACAAACCGAGG
The DNA here is from genome assembly GCF_018340385.1 of Cyprinus carpio. NCBI lineage: Eukaryota > Metazoa > Chordata > Actinopteri > Cypriniformes > Cyprinidae > Cyprinus > Cyprinus carpio. The sequence goes on along the minus strand of NC_056609.1, from coordinate 15,669,619 downwards.
ATTTGTAAAGAAAAATGTCAGAGGATTTCGATATAAACCAAGAGGAGACTTGTTTCTTTTGCTAAGGCAAGGAAACTTTGCTTCCTTTACTCCTATTTACAAACTCACGAGATTTCATCCACCGGAACGCCTTCCACGTAAGACAGATACCAGAAGTGAGAGAAAAGTGTTTATAAAGTTTGAAATATGTATATTTTTCTTGCAATAATGCATGGATTCACTTCAGGAGGCCTTTATTCAACCCTCGGAGCCATGTGAGGCACGTTTTATTATGGATGCGCATGCTTTATTTGATGTCTTCTGGATTGTTCAACTGTAACACCCGCTGACTGCAATAATAGAGCTTGGAATAGCCAGGACAATTTTTAATACAACTTTGACTGGATTCATCTGAAAGAAGAAAGTCATATACACCTAGGATGCTTCGAGTGTGAGTAAAACACAGGCTAATTTCCATTTTTGGGTGAACTAACTCTTTAAGGTGATACTGGAACCAAGAACAAGAAGTGTTTGCAATACCATGACTGACTTGCTTCATAAGTCAGTGATAAACTGGTTTGCTTCTACACTGGTACTGCCATTTTCAAAAGAATGACATGGTGTTACTCCTCTCTTGTGTACATGTAACAACATTAAAGATCTTAATACACTGCTTGGCCATATAAACATCCCCCTTCTAATGACCAAGCGTGGCTCTTTCATCTACTGTAAATTGGACCAGATTGTCCTAAACAGATGCAAAATGGCTTTTGTAAAAGGAGCTTTTCACTGGTGAGGTGCCATATGTTCTTGAAAACAAGAACGTAATTTTATTTCTCTGTGTTTTTTCTGTGCAGTCACAGACGGCCACGTCTCGGAATCTGAAGACCCCAGCATGGCAGGCACAGCACATCCAGGGGGACATGAAGCAACAGACAGACGTATGTGGTTTAAAAACTCTTTCATCTTTAAATAAGTTAAAGATCTACAGTTTTGCCATCTGTGATTGAATGAATACAACATGAATATTTGCATCTCTGCATGCTGATTGGTAAATACAGCATTCTAGCCATGCATGACTATATACCTGTGACAGACTGACACAGCCTGGCTGCTAAAACAAACTGAGGAAATGAAAAAAGTGTGTTTGTACAAATATTAGCTGGCTATGAGAATGTTATTGCCCCACATGGGAGGACGGAAAAGGGCGTATGAGCATTCTGAAGGCAAGGGGCGAGCCCACACAGGGTGTTAACGTGTATGACCATGCTTCAGTCCAAGCATGGACAAAACAATAATACACACATGCACTGGAGCACGCTAGAATAATAGCACGTTTCAGAGGAGGCCGTCAAATCCACAGCTCTAAAAATAATCCTTTGAGTTGGTTGTTGGGACATAAACAAAGGCTTTGGATGCAAACGTGGAAATTCCCATGCTTCTGATTAATCTGATACTAAGCACTCCTACTATTGACCTTCCTGAGATTCAAATGCACAGGTCAAAGTGTACAGGTCACATTCATGCAGTGAGTAGAGCATAATCAATCAATACAACCACAATGCCACATTAGATTTGGCACTACTGTTTTTTCTTCTCTTTTCTTAGGACATAACAAACTAACTCAGGAGAACAGAGAGCAGAATGATTACCAAATGTTTGGCAGTCCACTGTATGAAGCTCAACAACCTGATGTAGAGAATCAAACTGCAGCAGAGCCCACTGATGATTATGAACACAGCCGTCATGCTGGCCATGACCACTTTGAGAGGAGAGGATGTATGTTAAATTTTATATGCAATATTCCTCACAGACTTTGCTTTGACCACATAGAACTTGCTAGCACGTTGCTAAATGGGACTGCAGAGGTTGACATGAAACATCAACACGCCAAACTGGTCAACACATCTAGTCTATAGTCCACTTTTAGTCTTGTGTTTATGCGTGCACTGTTGAAACTATTCTAACTCAAACTTTCCAACCTGTAGATTTTAAATAAAGACAGAAAAGTTTTAAGAAGCTTAACGGTTTTTACGTTGAAGAAATGCGACCATGGCGTCCTTTGTTTATAGCCTACCTTTAGTTTTCTAATTCTGGCAATTCTATATATATATATATAACAACCGGTCTCTCTTTCCACTCTGTTGTACATCCAAACACTACAGAAAACAGATCACATGTGTTGTCCGTACAAGAAACTTGCTTACCAGACATTTCCTTTGGTTGTAATATGCATGGTCAGAGATATTATGGGGATATTATTCTGTCTGTCAAGAGCTGGTCTCTCTTACATCCTTCTGTTCTGTCCAGAGGATGCCAGATTAACAGAACAGTAAATAATGCTGCAGACTGGGGGAAAACCTCCATTCCTCGGCTATGACAACTCCTGCTTACTGTGCCTTCTCAATACTAGTTCCTGCACAGGATATCCTCTCTTTCCCTGGGAAAAAAAAGTCCCCCCATACAAAACACTGTATGGTTTTGAGTGTGATGTAATGGTCTATGGAAACAACAGAGGTTCAGATATAGATTGAATCCAGGCACATACAACCCTGGGAAAACTTTGAACGACTGGAGTGGTATTGATGTAAGGACACATTTGTCACATAAATAACGCTTGAGAGCCTCATTTAAATGTGCATTCTCTCACAGAATAAGACAAAAGAAAGAAAAACTTTGAAGTCTGAATGGAGAATTTTCTTCTAGTTACCCTGATGTTCTGGGTAGGCAGAGCTTTTGTGTTTGTATGAAGTGTGGTTCAACTAGTAATAACAATGTTGTCAGAGTAATAGAAGTTGACTCAATCATATATATTAGATTTTACAACACAGGAAAAAAAACAGCAGGAGCATAAATTCTGAAGCTATCCAGACAGTGTTTTGACAGCATGTGAATAAAAAGGATAAAAACAGCACATGACCTCTATATTCAGCCTCCCAGCAGGGAACTTGTACATGTACACATCTCTTCTTGCTTCAAACTCTTAACTAAAACTTGTGCACAAAAACCTAACAAAACATACCACACACATAGTTTCTTACAATGCAGGGGATGTGAAAGACCTTTGGCTGTTGAGGGGTCAGTTAAAAGGTTCAAATTCAGTTGAATGACTCAGGCTGAAATGGAAGTTGACATAAATCTTTCCGCCATATTTTTTAGTTTCCTTATGAGCAACACAAAAGGTCAAACAGGACATACAGCACCACAGGGAAAATTATTATCTAAGAATGACAATAGAATCAAATTTCTATTTTGGCAATGTGGTTATTATCTTCCAAAACAGTATTGTTGCTGGGATTCCCCTCTTAGTAAGTTGCTTAGAATGTTCATAGAAACTGATGACCAATGAGAACATATCTATTTTAAGATTTTCTCTAAACAATGAAAAATTAAAGTTCACGTGTCTTGGTTTCGCTACATTGTCTTTCTATTTTTCCAGATCCTTATGCTATAAATGAAGGTGTTCCTCAACCTGAAACTCCTTACCTTCACCACGGGCTCCTACCAATCTTGAAAGAAGCTGTGATGTCTCAGCTGCAACCCATGTTGGACAGTTTCAATCTAACCCTGGAACGATTTTCTCAAGAGGTGCAGGGATTGCAGCGGGACATGGCCCAACTCCGACATGAACAGGGGCAGGGGAGGGTCACTGAGCCTCTGGAGGTTGGTGGTGAGGAGCACACTCCACAGGAGGCTGTTGAGGCAGAGTTGAGGGAGAGTTTCCAGAAGCTGGAGGAAGTGAAAGCTCAGTTTCGCAACCACAGCGATGAGGTAGAAGCGAGGCTCCACTTGCAGCAAACCATGCTGCACTACAACCTGACGAATTTCAAGACAGACATAGATGTCAAACTCAAACATAACCAAAAGATGTTACAGGTCAGAATTTTTACTCAACCTCATGACACTTTTATATGTGCAGAGCTATTGTACTGAATGTGTGTCTTGCTCTAGGTGAATCTCCACTCCCTGAACACGTCAATGTCTGAAATGCGGCAGGAGCAGGAAAGGCTGGACGAGGAACTTCAGAAGATTTGGCCTGAAAAGAAGACCAATCCTGCACAGAGTCAGTCTTATGAGAGCACAGCTGTTTGGGAGGCCATCACGCGTCTGGACAACAAAGTCATCAACAACACAGTGAGACTTAGTGGCTTGATTGAAGGCCATGAACAAGTGACGGCAAACATTAAGGACCTCCAGAATGGTTGGAACGATCTGGACAAGAAAATAGTCCAGACTGGCCTCAATAGCCAGGTTCAGTTTATGGAGACCGTTTTAGAAGTGGAGGCAGCCAAGGTAGCAGTTCTTGACCGCATTAATGAGCTGAACAGCAACATCAGTGTTCTCCAAAGCACCCTGCAGGAGATGGAGACTGATGTCGACTATCTCTATACAGTGTATTACAAGAATATAAGTTCGGCAAGTGGGGATTGTGACTGTATCGCACTTGGAGCATCAGTGACCCAGTTGGAAGACACTGTAGCTAATGTGAAAGAGATAGTGAATGAAAATAAGCTGGCCCGTGAGCGTGAGGCTCAGGAGATGTTAGACAGTCTGTCTCGGCTTCCAACTGTGGAAGATCTGAAACTAGGGCTACTAAATGTGCAAAAGTCTCTTGCTTTTGAACAGGAAAAGAGCAGAATGTTACAGAACAATGTGATACAACTCCAGGCCTCTCTTCTGGGCAGCCAGCAAGACATCGAAATACTCCAAGAGCACGATAGGGCCAAGGTCGAGAAGATCCAGCAACTACAAAGCATTTTCAACACTTTGCTTCAGGATGCCATTCGTCATTCGGAGGTACTGGAGAGTTTGCTTGGGGAAGAAGTGTTAGAGTTCATGGCATGGTCTCCTGAGGAAAAAAGACGTTTCTCTATACCAGAATTGAGGGAAAGCATCAGAGATATGCAAGAGCAGATCAATGGACACAGTCGCAGCTTGGCCTCAATGCTGAACTCTGCTTCCCCTCAGGTGACGGCAGCAGATGAGCCCTCAGTGCTTTCAGACTGGGCCTCGGTGGGCATCAAAAGGAGACGTGGGGATGAAAGGTTTGACTTATCCGAGGAGCTTCCAGAGTACTCTGATAATGACTTCTGGACTTTGGAGAAAATGGTGAAAGAACTTGGAGCTGACATTAAACAGCTTGAGGAACATAGGTGTCCTTCTTGCTGCAACTGCACTAAAACTGCTGCCACTGGTGGTGTGGAGGTGAAACTGCAGTCCGAGGTGGATACTTTGCGTAAGGACCTTGAGACCCATCTTGGAGTTTTTAACAGCATTTTCAGTAATACAGAGGGACTTATTGGGTCTGAGATATCTGTAGATTTGAATAAACTGTCAGCTTTGATGAAGAGAAAGGAAGCAAAACAGCAAAACAGGAAACAAAGAAAGAGAGCAGATAACAGAGCAGTTCAGACGGGAGAACGAGTGAATTACCGCATCAAAAGGGATGCATCACTGGAGTCCGCAGGTGAGGAGATAATTAAACATATAGTAACTTGCAAAAGTATTCACACTCTTACAGGGCTTTCTCTTTTAAACAACTGCCACATCAAAATTATTTTTATATTCTGTTCTTTTATAGTTACAGAGCCTTGTACATTACATGAAGGGGGAAAATAATATTATGGCCACAAATTAAGAATTAATTAACACAACTTTGTTTTAAAAGCCAGGAAACAAATTAGTACAATATGGCAATAATTCAATTAAAAGGAGGGAATTAATTAATTAAAACATGGCAATGAATTAATAGGTTGTGGGAACAAAATTTTCATCCTCATGTCATGTGTAGGTTTCCATGTTTCAGAGACCCTTGCCTTAAAATAACTAAATATAAAATTTTCTAGACAGAAATAATGTAGTTAAGGTAATTATTTAACATGCTACGTTAAGCAGGTAAAATGGTTTTCACATTGAACCTAGAGTAAATGTTAGTTGACATTTGTGACAAGAGCACCCCCAGTGAGAGTCAGTTGTAATTGCATTGTCATGTCTCTTTTTTTATTTCTCACAGCATTCATATTTTAATGCCTTTTCGTTATCATTTGATTTCAAACAGTGCTTCGTCAGCTCCCAGATAGTCCAATTATGTTCCTGGCCAGCACTACAGAAGGTGCTAACAGATCTGGTACAGTACTTTTTGAAAGCGTGACCCTAAATCATGGACAGTTATACTCGCCAAAAACAGGCATATTTCGTGCTCCTACTTCTGGTGCTTACCTCTTTGTGGTAACACTGGACTTTGGACCAGGCACATCTCTGGCTCAATTAAAGAGAGGTGGAGAGGTAGCTGCCTCCTTACGGCAGAACCCGAGGAAGTTGGGTGCACCTGCAACACGTGTCTGCATCCTCCAGATGGATCAAGGAGAGGAACTCCGTCTAGAGCTGGTGCAGGGAACTATAGAGCGCAACAACCCACAAGATAACACGTTTGCGGGTCTACTAATGCTGCAGACCACCTGAGAACATGCAACTAACTAAAAGTGCAAAAGGACTGCAAGATGGCAAAAATATGCTTTTTTATTTTTTTGCACTGCTCACCACTTAAATGTCTCATTCAGGATCTGAGAGATTAAAATAACAGCTAGCAATTCGGAAACTTACATTTGGTTTCAGTGTGACAACTACGATATTCCTTATAAGCCCTAAAATAGATGTCATTCCAAACAAACAAACAAAACAACTCACAAAAAAATGTGTACTAAAATTATATTTTTAAAAGATTACATTGACAAATATTATACAGAGTTTGAGGCCTAATCTTAAGGCACCCTTTCAACATGGGGCTGAATAAAACAAAAAACATGCTTTCAAATTAGACAGGTTGTTTAATATATTACATAGCGATGGGCTGGGTGATACTATGGTAAAGCACACTGAAATCTATACAGTAAGGGAAAAACACATCCTTTCAACATGCTTCATAACTCAGATTACAGTGAGGAGGTACATTCTCAGTTTTAGGATGAAGTTTTAGGGGATGGATGCAAAATTAAGCATTTGGGAAATTGCAGACAAAATTACTGAAACGAAAAAGATGAGATGCTTCTGGAATAGCAATGATTCATCGTTCTTTAATGCAATCAGAAGCTAACTTAATGTTTTAAAATCTCTTTTAGCCACAGAAAAGCATTTGATATAAATGATCAATTTCACAGATTCAGTTTTAATATTTCTTGTACAGTAAGAGTAACCAATGTATGCAAATGTATTTTCATATTCACCAAATCTAGTGTTTCGCTTGCGTACTGTACTCTATGCTGAAGTTATCCAGTCTGAAGTGAGATAATGTTTCCTTATCTATTATTTATTTTCTGAATATTTTAAATCCTTTTGTAAGCATGTCAGTAACCTTGACATATTGTTTCAATCAAGATGCCCTTTTGGCATTTCCTGGCATACTGTTCTGAAAGTATTGTGACAAAGCACCTTAGTCTGGCACATAGTATATTCACACATCCTGTCTTTAAGGGTCCAGATAGTGGCGGAAAGAACTATTGTGAATTGTTCTGTTACTATTAAAAATCACAGTGGTCTTTTCAATGGCACTGAGAATAATAATAATAATAATAATAATAAAGAAAAAATTATTCTAGAACACAACACTGCATTTTCTAAAGAATAAAAAAATGCATGGGAGTTCTGTAAACATGTTATGCAACAATGTGTGTTTTGGATCGTACCAGTTACCAAGAGCGTATTTTGGCAGCCCTTACTGAAATATAAAGCACTGATGGCTAACAGATGTTACAGTCGTACCCTTCACCTTCAGCCTCCTCATAAACATAAACACAGTTCAAACACAAGATTCATAATATTGGCAAGGATATATGGTCAGAATATCACCAAATCCTTGAAAGTCACATTCATAGTAATCCGTACCAAAAAACCTGCACCCAGCATCTCTAAATAAAGTGAACTCAGGAATGTATCAACCTACAGTATCCCCAACAAACACTACACTGAGTTTGTCAACTTTGAAGTAAGAAATCGCTGATCCACCCGACCTGTCAGTCTTAAAATGAGATGTATCGGCAGCTGGTTTACTTTATGAAACTAAATGGTCAAAGGCTTGCACACTGGGAATGTTAAAAATAGCATGCTTTAAAAACTCAAAGGACATATGGTTTAAGCAACAACCAATTTGACAAATTAAACTGCATCTACTGAAAACGCAGCATGCGTCTCTTTACCTTTAATCTTCTGTGGGGGAAATAGTTAAATTATGATTTTTAAATGCCACACATCAGATAGTCTACAACAGCTCTTAACTGGACGAGATTATATTGATAGCATATTGTTTTGCTCTGTTGTCAGTTCACCTATTACTATAATATATTACACATCATACATTAAATCACAGTATGCTTTACACAGATCCCATGAGAAGTCAACAGCATTTCATCCATATGGCAGGAAATCTAAAGAAATCTATGCAGAATAACTTGAGTGTATTTTAAGGCAGTGGGGTTTATGTCAATCTTTCCCACTCTACTGTTTCAGTCTGTTGCAGTAATCCTCTGATCCAAGTTTGCAATGATACAGCTTTCACAGAAAGCAGCAAACGCACCATTGTCTGATCCAGGAGAGAAAGAGAGCTCGCTATATTTCATAGTTAGATGTGTTAGAGGTCACCATCACCGACCCTCCTCCTCTGTGAAGGGGACAATGATGTCAAAGACTAAACAAAAACCACTCAGATTTTAATGTCTTGAGATTCCACCATTTTTGCTAAAGTCTTCTTGACTCGAAGGATGGTCAGGCGCGATGCGGGATTGTGGGCCCAGCATTCTGACATCAGCTTTAACATGGCCCTCAAACACTGGGGAAACAAACTCTTATTAGATCATGAACTACATTTATGTTCTGCACATATTTATTTAACTCTACAAATAGTAACTAAATCTGTAAACATTCTGCAAATATAATCTGTCAATATGCTGCCATCTGCAGGATGACTCACCTCATCACTGTTCCATCTGTTGGACACAGTGGGCCGCAGTCCTTTGACGCACACAACCTCAAGCATATCCGCATAAGACGGATCTGATGGCACCATCTCATAATATGGCAGCTGATAGTCCTCAACGATACCTGGGGAAAAAAATCATTGGATGAATTAATTAATTACGAATGGTTTAAATTCTGTAAGCATCCACAACAGGAAGTTTTCATTTTAGATCAAAATCCTTCAAGTTGCAATGAAACCGAATTAGTGACAGATCTGAGTGAGAATTATCATCAAAAAGAAAAAAACTTGGTTCTATCCATCAGCTGTTGATTGGATGGAGGCAGATCTGAATGCAAGCTTGCAGCTGATTAAAAGAAAGGGGCGGGGCTTATGCAGACAAAATGATTGGAGAAGTTAGACCTTTTTGCCTCAATCTCTTAATTTGCTGTTTATTAATAGTTAGTGATGAAAGATCGAATCCAAGTCAGACGGTCAAGGTGCAATGATATGTAAATTTATTAAAAATAATATAGAGAACAGAAACCCCAAATCATAACTTGGAAATAAAAACTCTTGATAATAATAAAAACCTTCAAATATAGAAAATGCAAATCAAATGTTAGTACATTTTTAATAACAATCCATTTATGATGGATTCAACCCATCTAGTATTAATCAAAACATTAATAAAATTGTAATTAAAACATAAACAATTATTCTGTTTGAATCAAAATTACCAAAGTATTAAGTATTAAAGTATCAAAGTATCTGTCTGAGTCTAAGAGTTTTCGAGTGAAGCCAAAGAAGAGAAGGTGAGAGCTGAAAAGATAGAGAGACCAGAGAGTCTCAGAAAGTCAATAGTCCTATCCTATTTTGCAGAGTGCATAGCTCTTTCTTATATACTATTGTTCCAGACATAAGTCGTCATCTGGAATATAATTAATAACACATCATGACCTCGATTTTGGACCTCTTCCTCTTTTTAGATTCAAAATATCACACTGATAGTTCCAAGAAATATTGGCACAAAAAACAATACATGCAGTTCAACTGCTTATGCAAAACAGACTCAACTGACTACGTAGTTAGAAATACTTTGAAATTATATATGAAATATACCACAAAGTTTACCAAAAGACATCTTTGAATATATACATGAAACTTATTAATATATATGAAACATATCGTTACCATGGAATATTATTATTATTTTTAAACATTTAAATGAAACTTATCATTATGAATAGAACACATTTTGAATACGTGGCTACAGAGTAAGATACATCTTGAATACGTGGACTTCTCAGAATCTCTCTCACTACGTGGATTTAATTTGAATACGTGGACTTCTCAGAATCCCTTTCACCGGTGGATTTCTTAGAATCTCCACACACCAGTTAGTAAGGTAGTTAAATTTAGGTATTTGGTAGGATTAGGGATGTAGAATATGGTCATGGCAAATATATGTGCTTTATAAGTACTAATAAACAGCCACTATGTTAATAATAGGCATACTAATAAGCAACTAGTTAGTAGTGAGAATCGGTCCCTATACTAAAGTGTTATCAAAAATCTTTTAACAGATGTATAAAGCAAAACAAAAGAAAGATTCGCCAGTGAATACCTCCAGTGACACAGCGTCTGGCCATTTCCCATATAACCAGCCCATAACTGTAGATGTCCGCCATGATGTAGGCCTGGAAGTGGTTCTTATTTAGAGTCTCATCCAGGACCTCTGGAGCCATATAGCGTCGGGTCCCCATACGTGTGCTCAGTGGGATGTCCACTTCATTTGTGTCACTGAGACAAACAAAAAAAATGTTACTTCTGCAAAATGCCTTAACAAACCACTTCAAAATGAATGAAGAGTGATGAAGCACCTGTTAAATTTGACAGCAAGCCCGAGGTCAGCGATGCAACAGGTGCCGTTTTTCTTTATGAGGATGTTCTTGCTCTTCAGGTCTCTGTGAGCGATGGCTGGTTTTCCCTGCGTGCCGTAGATCTCCGTGTGCAGGTGGCACAAGCCACAGGCTGCAGAGTAGGCCAGTTTAAGCAGGGCCTGCGTGTCCAGGGTGGTGAACTTCAAATAGTCATACAGAGAGCCGTTCTCATGGTAGTCTGTGATCAGGTACAGCTGCGTAGATGCTCCAGTGCCATTAATGTCAGCAGCAATGAAGCCTTCAGACAGATCGAAGAGTTGTGTTAAACAACTGATTTACAATTTCAAACACTACACATGAACGAGATCATCTCGAATGACATGAAGTGTACCTAGTATGTTCTCGTGTCTCATGAGTACGGTTTGGTAGATCTCTGTCTCCCTGAACCAGCTGGCCTCCTCTCGAGTGAAGAACACTTTCACTGCTACCTTCTCCCCCCTCCACCGGCCGAGCCACACCTCTCCATATCTGCCTTTTCCAATGAGACGCACTGTCTGGATCTGCTTCGCAATGGTGCGCTGCACCTGTAAAAATGAGCAGGAACACGGTGAATAAAAAATGAGCGCATACAGTTCTACAAAGACCCTACAGTCTGCATCTGATGTCTCACCAGCAGGGGGAGCCCGGAGCCACTGCCTGAGGTTTGAGACTGGTTGATGAGATCTTTCAGAGATTCTCCTGTTGGGATAAAGGCCTCGTCCTGCTCTAGGTCTCTGTGGTAGCGTTGCCTCTCTGTCTGCCACTTATACCTGAGAACACAGTCAAAAACAAAATCTTTTTTACAGCTGTACTTGAAATCTGAGAGCTCTTTTTTTTCTTCTTAAAAACGTGACATGTTTTGACATAGCTCAGTAAACAGACACTAAAAGATTGATTCGTTATAAAGGCAAACTTTTCCATAGTTAGTAGTCTTGCCCCTACTTGCAGTAACAGAAGTGTTTCTCTTTTGACAACAACAGGCCATGATGTGGGTGGCATGTGTTTTCAAAGGTAATATGCAAAAACAGCAAGCATTACAGCTACAGTTCACTGATGTGGAAAAAACAGGCACGTCACAAGCAGCTATTATATGTAAGAGCTTCAGTGTGTTTTGTTGCTTCAGTGTGGTGATGATCTCACCTGTAATAACAGATGACAGTGACACAGATGAGGGTGCAGAAGCACACAGTCACTGAAATAAAGAAGGCCAGCCAGTGAGGGTCTGGTGGTTCTGTAAAGACATGAAGAGAAAACACACGTCCTTCATTAAGGCATTAGGTTAACCTGGACTCAATCAGCAGGCCTAGTCGGATTATTATTTATTTTTTTAGAATTCTATGATGAACAGAAAGTTCAAAACAATCAGTATTTTTTTTTTAAACATTAATTTGTGAAACAATGCAAATGTCAATTACTGACAATTTTGATCCATTTAATGCATTTGTGCTGAATAAAAGTATTAATATCCTAAAAGAAAATCTACATTTTGAATGGAAAACATTAATGCATATATTCTTTAATGGTTTTGATGAAAAATGATGGTATATCATGCTAAACATTACTAATTGATTTGTCCCAGACAAGCCATTCTGACAATTTTCACTGCAATCTATTTAGCAATTAGTACTGAAGCATACCAGTGTCTCGAGGTGGTAACTCTGGCTTTAGGTCTCGATTACAAAAGTCAAACTGGCAGCATTCGATGGTTCGACGTGTCTGTGCAAACTGTGAATCCTGTGAATAATCAAATGAGTCAAACTTAGAAAAGTCTAATATTTAATTACACAAGATGTCAAAGCATAAAACACAAGAAACAACGTTTCTTACCTTGCACTGAAAGTGAGAGCCCTCATATTTCATACAGCCTGAGCTTAAGATCACATCTCCATTTTCATCTTCCTCAATGATGGCGAAGCACTGCCCATTTGTCCTGTTATGTTTTAAAGAAAAGCAATCTGCTTAATTTTTTTTTGAATACCTATAAACAAAGCACAAATCTGTGCAATAATCACTTAGAATGTGCCTTGGCCTATGACACTTACTCGCAGGTGTTGTTCTTGGCATCATCAGGGCAGTGTCCTGAGCAGTAGCAGCTGAGGAAGCGGGCAGCATCCTCTGGTGCCACAGTAGAGTCACCCCTGGGCCTTCTGGAGTCTGAGCCAGGCTTCACTCCAGTGCCCTGTAGCACATGGTCAGGATTCTGACCCGCTGTAAATGACAAGACACTAACAATTAATGCCAGGCCAGGTGAGCAGAGAAACAGCATGGCCAGTAGTTGTTAATAAACCAGTGTCTGTGGTTCCAGAAACTCACACACTACTGTTCAAAAGTTTGGGGTCTGGAACATTTTTTAAAAAGAAATTAATACTTTTATTCAGCAAGGATGCATTAAATTGATCAAAAGTTACAGTAAAGACACTTTCATGATTTATATTTGTTAAAAGTCAGTTCCTTTGATATTCATCAAATAATCCTGAAAATTCTAAAGCTTACCACAAATATATTACACAGTGCTAACAATTTTTCAACTTTTTTCCCTATGATAATAACAAGAAATGTTCTTGAGAGGCAAATCAGCATATTAGAATGATTAAAATTCAGCTTTGCCATCGGGAATAAGTTACATTTTAAAATCTATTCAAACAGAAAACGATTATTTTAAATTGTAATAGTATTTCACAATTTTCCTTTATAACAGAATTTCTGATCAAATGAATGCAGCCTCGTTGAGCACAAGAGAATTCTTTCTACAACGTAAAAAACAAAAACAAAAAAACGTACAGACCCCAAACTTTGAACAGTAGTGACTATGACAACTCTAGGTTTAAAGCTAGCAATGTGCATCTTATTTCTCTTCATAAAATCTCTCAAGTAGTGATGTGAAAAATAGTGATATCAAAAGTATTTAAGATCCAAAAAAATACACATTTGAAAAACTCTGATACCAGTCTTTCTGAAGTATCTGTAGCAAACACTCAATTTAGCTTCCTGTTCTGGCTGACAGTTGGCTAATGAAATTTAGGTATTGTGTCAATCCTCAACAAGGCCACCATCTCCTACTTTAATTTCATATCCTTCACTCCTCTGTAAACCTGCTCCTGTTCAAATGCAGCTCAACTACCATGTGCATCCATGTATGCCCCTTTCTGTTTCACACCTTCACAACCATTCATTTTCCTTTTTATTTGAATTTCTGTTCAATAAAGGCCTCTGAGACATGTCACTACAGATCTTACTGTCTTATCATCATGTCACAGTGCATGAGCATGTATTGCTGTAGCTTTCTGTTGAGCGTGACTCCAATCCAGTCTAGACCTGTCGGTAAAACAGCTAATCACTCACAAAGCAGCAGTTTGAGAGATTGGGCGGCAGGGCGACACAGCTCTCTCTTTATCAGCTGCATTCCATCCTCAGATCCCATTACTAGTCTGTCTTACACAGCCTCCCTGTGTGATGCTGATCTTACAATTAGACTGGACTTTCCTCTTGGACTAATTCTATTAGGACTCAGTGATTAACCCATTTAATCCCACTGTTTACAATAGTGACCAAAAAAAGGTTTTCATTTATAAAGCTCTAAAAACCTCACTGATTTTTCAGTGCACTTCCAGCAAATATGGAAAAAATAAAGGGTCTCGTTTAAATATGTGCATTTTCACATGATTAGTGCAAATTATCACATGACCAGAGCAGTTTATTTCCTGTTTGCAACTTGAGAAGACGATGACTGCATCAAAGCTACAAAACGAAAGGCTAGCAAATCATGTTAACCAAGATATGATAAAGATTTTTGGTACACATTATCTTTAAGGTGTCTAGTATTAATTTAAGAATTCACATATGTTCAGTTTTCTTGAGTGTGGTCATAGAATGAGTAAACATCTTGATGGTCACAATAGTGACTGGTGGGATAGCAGTAGGGGTGGGAGAAAAAAATAAATCAATGCATTGCGATTCTCTCTCCAACGATTCTGAGAATTTCAGAATCGATTCTGAGCTTAGTTTTTAACCAGATGCGCAATGACGCTGAGTTTGCTTTAGAAACACCCGTACCCTGCTTCCTTCCAATTCCTCAGACACATACACCACTCAAACCTTCAGTAAAATAATCTTTCATAAAGTTTGGAAAGGTTGAAGCGAATTACAAGAACATTCGCGGGCTTCATTGCACAGGATGCGCTGTGAGAGACGCGCACTTTGTTTGATGTTACACTTGAAGTATGCGGTCTCGCCCATCAGTATTTTCCTTACAAATGCTCTACGAAGTCATAATTTATGTGGTTTCGAATGCAGTGGACTTATATATTTAAAATATGAACCTAACTAACATAAGGCTGCTTTCAATTTCAAATGCTGATGTGCACTTTGTTTGTGAAGACTGCTTGCGCATGCGGCTGTGCGCAACAACGTAAGTGGTTTAATGCACTTGCATCTCAAAATGTTTTTATGACGCAAAATTCATGTAAACACAGCCAGTTATTAGGGTTGCCACCCATGCCTTAAAATACGGAATCGTCCCGTATTTAAAGGTAAAATGATGCGTCCCGTATCAGAACAATACTAGACTCGATTTGTCCCATATTTTACAAAGGCCAACACATATTTGAATAAACAAATAAACATTTTGCACTGTTTATAATACTAATAGCAATTATAATGAAATTAATTTCATAAGAACTATTAGAGAAGCTCATTTGCGTGTGATTTTGGCGTCTTTGTTTCCTTAGCAACGGACATAGCGACAGGAGTGCAGCATGCGGTAAACAAACCTGTGCGCTTTAAAACATCTAGGAGCTCACATCTGCCCTCTGAACACAAGACTCTCCAGATGTAGCGCTGAAAGGGAAAGTTATCAATGTGTCTGTGCAGTAACTAATGATGAACCCGCAATATGCAGAGAAGCATTTCAGTTGTTCATGGTGGACTGTCTGACTTAAAGGGACAGTTCACCCAAAAATTTTGTCATCGTTTACACACCCACAAGTTGTTGTAAACCTGTAATAATTTCTTCTGTTGAACATAAAAGAAGATACTTTAAATAATGTGGGTAACCAAACAGTTTCTGGTCCCCAATGACTCTGATGTTTTTTTTTTTTTTTACCTTACTATGGAAGTTACCACCATCAGCCGTTTAGTTGAGACACGTTCTCTAAGTATCTTCTTCTGTGATCAACAGAAGAAAGAACTTTATACAGGTTTAGAACAAGCTGGGTAAATCATGACTAATTTATTTTTGTGTGAACCCTACCATTAAAGTGACAGACACATCCGTGCTTCTAAAGGTATAGGCCTATTGTTTTATTAACATTTGGATAGTCTGTTAATATTATATTCCATACATTATCAGAGCTTGGTAGACATAATTATTATATTTTTAGACATGATTTAGATGGATAAATTAATATATTATAATTAATGTTAGTTATGTTTTGAAGTTATATTAGTTTAAACTAATATACTAATTATAACTGATAATTATTTTTTTCAATTTGTAATTATTTTTAAAAATACTTAATTACTTATGTACATATATGTATATGTAAGGATTTTAAGATTCTCAAGTCGGTAAAATAATTAATTAATAAGGGGGGAAAAGTAGATCAAGAATCATTCTGGAATCGGATCATGACTCCCAGAATCAGAATTGGATCGGATTGTGAGGTGACTAAAGATTCCCACCCCTAGATAACTTAGGTATACAATATAAATCCAATTGCAGTTGTTAGTTCATTTGCTGGAGTTCATTGCTCTCTCATTTCTCTTCTCTTTTTTTTTTTTACTGTGTGGATTGCATTGCACTGTGAATTATTTTGCTTCAAGCACATCATTCTGCACCCTAAATGTGCATAAGCGCTATGACTCCATGTTGCTTCAAGTGCACCATTCTGAACCCTGGATGTGCATAAAGCCCCGTTCACACTAGCAGCGACTTTTGTCGCTGTATGTTGCCAGGGGCTGGGGATGAGTTTGCTAGCGGGCGTTCTCAATACAGAACACGTAGACATGTTAATACTGAACTTTGTTTTCAGGGATTTGGACTATGAGATGGACACTTGCTTCTTGCACTCTATGTTGCACTTTCCTTTTGCTTTAAAAAAGGATTTCATAGAAATTTGGATTTCATTTGGAGTTTCACTACTGAAGTCCTCTGTTCATTTTTCTCATCATGCTGGAGATGTCTGTTTAAATCTGTTGTTTACACATTTCTAAGAGTACTTTTAATACTTAAAATTTTTTAATTATAACTTTTAATAATAAAATTTTAATACTTGATACTAATGGACTCTAAACATTGCATTTATTTAATGTTAAAATCCAACTGATGGGGTTATTTGAAACATTTTTTCCCTTTGTAGTTGCACTCACAGCTGTAATGAACAGAACCCCAGAACATGTGGATATTTTCACATTAAGAACATGCTGCCTTTCTCAGACTTTTGTAATTATTTTCTTTTTATTTCATTTTTATTAGGTTTGTTTACATTTTTACTCTTTTAGTTTTACATTTCGTCGATGGCTTGTTTACATTTATACTTTTTATTGTACACTACTGAATGGCAAAGTTGCAAATTTAATCTTTTAGATTAATCGATTAATCGATAGACAATTAATCGTGATAATATCGATATAATCGCCATAGCTCTAAAACAGACAATTAATCGCAATAACCGTGACTATTTTTAGACAATTAATAGTCAGCCAAATTTCATAATAGTGACAGCCCTAGCAATGACAAAATATTGCACTAAATTAAAGATTCAAATGTAAGAAATAAGTTGCAATATTGATGTTGTAATACTGGTAGCACTAATATAAAAAATTTTTATTTCACAAAAAGTAACAATTTTGAAAAATGTTGATTTATTTTTACATTTTTTTGTCTTTTATCTCAGTATTCCTATCAATGTTGTATAAGGTTTTTTAATGCATAACAGTAATCGCAGAATGTGATCAAGCAGTTTACATAGCTGGGCTAAGATATATAACACACAATATTCCACAGGTCACAATTGTGACCGACCATAAAGCAATTTTTTTGCATATTTTTGCATTAAAAAAAAAAAAATAATAATAATAATAATATAAAAATACTGATTATTTCAAAGGGTTAATAATGACACATCATTTGAATATGTTCATGTCTGGGAAAAAATTGGGATTAAACAGGTTAAATAGAGAGCTGGGCATGATAAAAAAAAAAAGCCTCTGTTGCTCTTCGATTCACTGTATAATTCAATGGATCGCCTACAATGTACATACACTGAAAATGTGATTGATGAGTACATACAATTCTATATAAACACAGTATGAGCCTAACAAAATAGGCAGCCTGAAAGAAATGCTATTAGAAATATGATATCATGAACACACATTTTTCCTAACATGTGTAAGCATATCACAGCAGTTTGCTTTGAACTGTTGAATGTCCCATGGCAAAACAAATCTTTAATATTTAATTAAATGTAATAAGTAAAAATGGATTTTACCATGCTGTGGATGCTTAAAGAGATTCACCCAAAATTAAAATTTTGTTATAATTTTCTGGCCCTCATGTTGTCCCAAACCAGTACAACTTATTTTCTCCTTTACAATATTTTAGAAAAATATGTTATTCATTCAAACAATTAAAGTCAGTGCGGTCCAATGTCGTTTTTGGTTCGGAACGACATGAGGGTGATTAAAAGATTTCATTTTTGGGTGAAATATCCCTTTAACACTCCACAAACCATATTATGTAATGAGGTTCATGAGACATAAATTGTAATAGTCATTACTGTTGTTTATATAATAACTCTAGTTAAAGTTGCAGATTCGAAACAATTTAATAATTTTTGCATAAAAACAACATTAAATCTGGAAAGTGTGGAAGAGGAAATTGTGGTGGTCTCCAACAGCATTATGAGAGTCAAAAACAAAATGCAAGACAGCTAGAAACATTAACAAAACCGTCGATCACAACACAAACAAGACTGCCGGAGAAACACCCTGAGAAAACAGAGCTGATGGGGGCAGTGCAGTTAAATGTCCAGATAACGCCTGTGAAGCTGCGAGACGCTACCTTTGATACGCTCAGTCTATCAGAACGATTCTAGACCGCAAACTAAATGACGCACTCAGCCTCTCAAGTGCTCTCATTCAGGGTGCAGACAGACTCCATATCTTTCTTTCTTAAGTGGATCAAACACACTGTCTACTGTTACTTTACTAAACTATAAAAATCAACTCTTCAAGAGAACTATACTGTCTAGACTTAATCTCATTCAACTGCTCGCAAGGGATTTCAATGAGGTCATTTCAGTAATTGAGCTACTCATAAAGCAAATGTAAGAGGTTGGGTGGCCTGGAGTCCATGCATGCTAAGGGAGACAGCCCCCCTTTATGACGGTAGCTCCTAATACGAAGGGCTAGGATGGAAATTTCGCATTAGGAGAAAGCTGGACAAGGATCAAATGGGCAAAGCCACAAAGAGGAACCCAGGGATCCCTCTCCATCACTCTTTACTTCTCTTCTCCATTCTCTCTACTCAGGGTCACTGCTTGAGGAATGACTTTGGGATTGAAGGATCTTGAATCTGGTTTTCACTGTAACTGCACAAATATCTATGGGCGTGGCAGAAAAGTGCAACTTACAACAATGTTAGGATTCCAAACTCTTCAAAATAGATGTAAAGCAGTCCTTCTGACTGGGCAAAGAATCTCTGCCCACTGCTGGCCTGTGACCGGTTATGGGCGATGATTGATGTGTCAGAGGGGCCCATTAGAACCTCCACATTCACATGTGTGCCTAATTTTGCCGCCAGTTACAGTGGAGTCTGAGGTCTGGCAGATCATCCCACCATAATGAGACTCTCCAGCAGATACACACCATTACCCTCTCTCTCTCACTTGAGAAAAAGAGCAAAGAGAAAGAGAGCAAAAGAAGAAAATCAAAAATAGATTTCAGTCTACAGCAAAGCTGAATTACACTGTTTCCCTTCAGAGCAATGCATTGTTTCATTGACTATTTCCCACTTCACATTAATCCTCACAAGTGCCACTTGAAATTGTACTCAGAAGAGAACTGTGAATTAAATATAGCTTAATTAAGTTAGTATACTGAAATAAATTGTCTGTGTCATTTCTAGGGCAATTTTACATGCATTTCATTTGTTCACCTCACAAAATTAAACACCTGCCTGCATTTAAAACACATTTTCTTCTCCCCTAGGAGTAACGCTAACCTCATTCACTATTCAATCAAGGTACAAGTGCACAATTGCTTGGGAAAAAAGCACTTTGCACTATTGGAGGCAATTGAGGGCTTTCAGTCGCCAATGTCACCTCTCTGTTTCTTGAAGATTATGTTTCAGAGGTGCAGACACCTGCCTGAAATTACATCTCAGGGGTGAATCTGATGAGCAAGGTAAAAAATATGTACTATAGAGGTATTTAACTAGCCATTACACAACTGTAACACTGAGAGAAACAACAGCGCATTGAGAAGTCAAATGTCCTCGCCTTCATGCTGTGTCTCTGGTTTCAACCATCTCCTACTTTTCTGCTGCATCTGTACAAAAATACACTGACAAGGACATTAGACTGTTGTTTGATATAATATGAACTCTAAAGGAAAACTGAGCTGTTTGAAAATCTGACTACTTGGCATGTTAAAAGACCACTTTTCTTTCTCTCAAATAACTGATCAGAACTGAATAAAAGACTGGGCTCCGCAGTTCATCTGCAGTGGTATGCGTTGAATCTAAGTGTGGACTAAATATGATTAATTCAAAACTTCTCAAACATACACATTAAAACAAATAAATAAATGCTTTATTTGTTCATTCGAAAATGTAGGTGAATTTTTAATAATAATAATAATAAACCTCTCAAGTTCTATAGTCAGTGTGGAACAGAAACCAAGCAAGCCTCTTGTAATATCTAAAATCTACTAAATAGGGGCTTAAATCTAAAGATCAACAGCACAAAAAGGCCCAAGTATTTCCGGAGAAAACGGTGTGTTTGGAATTGTTCTTGCTAACCAGCAATTGTGAAGTGCCATACAGGAAATGGTTAATGTGCTAAAAAAGGAAGAGAGAGCGGCAACAATCACTTCAACAGCTTCCTTTAGTGGGGGGCCTCTGAGAGGCTTGTGGTTCAGGGTCTTTTGAACTCCCTGGCATGAGTAAACACACCTCAGAGATATCAGAGGGTGTTCTAACCCAGAGCACAAAGTATTGTTTTACGCAGTTTAGAGTTAAAATATGTTAACAAACAACGTGACCTAAAATATAAAGCAGTAGGCTTTTCAACACAAACTTATTTTTTTTCTGTGCACTAAAACTGTTTTCCGAGTAATCGGCTGTTGCTGTTTGCCTTCACAGCTCACTGATTGTCCACAGGCAACCATCAGTTAGTCTCAGGGAGGGCGTTTTTATTAAACAAAGGTATCAGTCTTTTTGACATCAGTAAACATCACATTATTAAGCATATGGAAACGATCAGACGGGCACATATGATTCCTGCCCTGCTGTTCTACAATCACATCAAATGTGAACTGCAAGAGATACAAGAGAATGCGAAACTCAAAACAACCAGTGTCTCAGCTTTAAACTTGCCCCTTCAAGAAAGTGATGAGGGAATTTCCCCTAAACAAACTTTAAAAAAATCACAAAAACAGCCATCTGTACCTCACTGTGTTCAAGTGAAAATATAACAATTTACAACATTACATCGAATTATTTTCTTATCAAATGAAAAGCTTCAATACAGAGCTTCACAGCATGAAACAAAGCAACACATTCTTATTTATCTGTGGAATTAAATTACCAAAGTCAAGACACAAAAATTAAGTCACATACATCCTGATAAATATTACTACAAAAATTTTACTACAAAAAAGCAAAATACATAAAAACAACATATATAAAAAATAAATTATAAGGGTCTGTGTGCATATGATGAGTATTTGATAAACTCGTAATTCAGAATTAAATACTGAAATGCTTGAGGTGAGCTCTCACAGTAGCTCTGGAGATCACATTTATGTGGAGTGTTCATACAAATCAACAAATCTCAGAGCAGAGTTTGCATAGAGCAGTTGCAAAAAGGCTTGATAAACACCTATCACCTTGTTCGAATGCCACTTACATGCTTGAGACTGTGCTTGGTTTATGTGAAGAGTACGGATATAAGCTAAAGCTACTGTAAATGAAAGATGAAGACAAGAACACATGTGAAGTAAAGAAAACACCCTTACCTCCAGCACAGAGCCTCAGAAGCAGGCAGACTTTGGCCAAAAACACAGTGACATACAAAAGCTGTGTCATCGTCAAACAGCGTCGTCGTAACCTTTGGGCTGAGGATGAGATCAGTGATGACGGCTGTTTATGCTCCTGATATCCCAGTGAACAATAAAGTACAGGTGGAGCTGAAGAGACTATGGCTGAAGAGATATAGAGAATGAGAGGAAGAGCTGGGGGATGATGATGGCACTAGACACTCAGAGATCCCTCCTCACGGGGTCCACGGCACTAAAATAATAAAAGAAAGAATATTTGATGTGCAGATCATACACGTCTCAATACATCTTTCTAGATGAGTTTAAACACAATGTCTACAAACACAAAAAATGTCTAAAATCATCTACAGCTTAATAATTACTCAATATTACAAGAAAAAAAAAAAAACTTGATTAAGCAGTGCTGTAATTTTTCTTGGTAGCACTGAACATCATTGCCCCCTTATTTTTTCTGGGCTTGACCCCTCAACCCGTCAGGCTGGCGCTACTCTTGAATGCTGAAACATGCCCAAATAATTTGATGAAGGATGTTCCGCAATTACCCCGTTGGCCCCTTCCAGCGTTAATAACGTGATGTGTCTGTTCCCTTGTAGGCCTGTGCGTCTCACTGCAATTAGTGGCCCTGAGCAAAGTCTGTCCTGAGGGGGGGACAAATTAGTGGTGGAGTGGGCCGGTGTCTGTCACTTCTGATTTGCCCAAGGGGGACAAAGAGCCCCGACCTGTGCCCCACTTTCACACATCCCTGACCGGATAACAAGGGAACAAAGCTAGCCTCCGCAAAGCAAGGGGACAAGATAGCTGTGAAGGCACCTTCACACAGAGACAAGAGTCTGATGTTAGCCTCGAGCCCTGCTGCAAAGATGATGCCTCAAAACTTACCAGATGGCATCACTTTCAAACACATTAGAAAAAAGAACGGTATAAAGAGCTATGTTAAATGTATAAGTGTACACTGATATGGTGAAGAAACTAAACTAAATTAGACAAGCACACAAACTCCTATCAAAGGGAATGCAGAATAGAACAGTTTGTCTTTTGCTTTAGGAATGAAATATGGGGCAAAACCCACAACATTCACGGTTGAAAGAGTGGGAAGAGAGGCAACACAGTACAGGAGGATGTTTAGAGGTATCAGTCACCAGTTTTGAAAGACCCAGTCTTCAGAGTCACATGATCCTTTAGAAATGGCTGTAATATGCTGATTTTATGCTCCATGTTAATCCATGTTGAAAACAGTTGAAAATCAACTTTTATTCAGATGTTTTATACATGAATGACTGAACAAGTTGGGTCATGTCCTGACTTGATGAAGACAAAACTCGGATCTACACACACACACACAAAAGTGTGGAGAGAAGGACACCCCTGAAAACAGCTTACTATACTTCTAATATTAGACAGATTAAATCTACTGCTAAACCTTAGAGACTTTCAAATAAAACAAATCCAGCGGTCATGTGTCTTGAATGGACATCTATCACTATTATTGCTTCAAAAGTATCACAGATCTTACAAAGCAATATATAAAGCACACTATGTTTCAGTGTTTCATCAGACACTGCTGGAGCTTTGCCCTCTGAAAGACTTTGATGGCGCCATAAATTTATGTCAGGAGGCTGAATGAATAGGGGTATTGTTGTATGGGGATGTGTAACTATGGTGCACCTTTAGAGTCAACCTGAAGGCCTGGCTATGCTTCATTTTCTGCTCCATTTTGTGTACTGGATGGGCGCAGATTGACAAGTTTGGCACTCTTCTGTCCCAATAGTTCACCTTGCGTGTGCACTGTTGTACACACACCATCCACACTGACACAAAAATTACATCACACAGTGCACAGGACACAGTCAGCCCAAGTATACTTTAGGCTTTATGCTTGACCATGAATATCTCTCAATCCCTGAGGAAGGAATCATATCTGATCTTCCTAATGTGCAGAACATAATTCAAGGGTTCCCTCAGGTCAACAATCCAACATAAATGACAGTTTGCAACAACATACAGAAGGTTTGGGCGTGGGTTACAACTAGAAGAAAAAGCCAATGTTTGATAATATTATATAATAGACATATGTGTGAAACAAATCTCACCTTGCCTCTCTTATCCCTTCTAACTACAGCCTAGTGGTCTGGTGTTTGTCTCCCCCTCGCCCCCGCTCTCTTGGCCTGCTTTGGCCTGGGTCTCTGGTCCCTCCTGGGGCCCCTCCTTACAGCATGGCTCCCAGTACTGGAGGCTGCCTTCCCTCAGTGTCGGCGCTATGCCCGACATGCCTTTCAAGGCCTGCTAGACTGCAGGGCAGACTTTCTGGCTCCGCTGCCATTGTTTGCTTGGCTGCTTTGCGCCTCATCCCAGGAAAGGATTAACATAAGAATACTTAGGCACATTGAGATGTCCCCCACGACCAACTCTCTCTCTTCTATCATCCTCTCTTCTTCTCATCCTCACTGAAGTCCCAACTCTCTTCCTGACACAACACCAATCACTGTCAAGAAGCTCCATCGCAGAGAGTCAGTCAAGCAGAGACTTTAAAGGTAGCACAAGACTGGTGACACAGCAGTGGATCGCAGGAGAAGAACAAAAGTTAATCTGTGGAGCACTTGGGTGCAATATGAGCTCCTTCGACCAGATTCCTCTTGGAGGGGTAATGGGTTAAGACACCATTTCTAGAACAAAGCCTCCAAAATTTGAGCACATTTTGGCTGAGGAGTTAAGAAACTCAGCTTGACAGACTAAAATCGGAACAGCTCATCTGTGAAACACGAAACAAATCTCACTTAAGAAGCCGATTTGATCGTTGTGCTTTATAACTGGACTAATTAGCCCAAGATGATTTCAAAGTGCTGACTGCTTGATTTGTCATTAAAAAAAAAAAAAAATTCCAAAAAAAAGACTAACCATTCCTTTTTCCTATTTAAAAAATGGCCAAACCTCTTAGGGTGCAAAAATTTGTATAAATATAAAAAATTATATCAGAATTACTGTTGGTATTTATCAATACAGTACTATTCTATTGATCATTCCTTTTTCCTGCTTATCATAATTCAGTTGGAAATGGAATTTGCGATTGTGTTTTCCTTCCTGTTGTAACGTAAATGGGATTGTCTCGCACCAGAGGTAGAAATTGTAATGTTAAGGACAAACATTTTTTTTTAAATTGCATGAATTATTCATTTATAAATATCTTGATTTCATGGTGACTTAATAAATTGTTCAGTTCCCCTCAGTTCAGTTCCTCACACATTCCCCCAAAGGGTCTGAGCATTTGGTTGTGCTGGGGTTTGATGAGAGATGGGTCCAGTGCAGAGATCTTCCGAACTCACTATCTAGTCTTTAAATTTGAACCATCTCCAGACTTACGATGACCCTGCTCTGAGATACCCTTTACTTCAAGGAACTTTGGTAGACACATTTTTCAACATATTTTCTTAGAAAAATATCATTTGCATTATCATTAACCACATCAAATAATTTTTCCTCTGTGAAAATTCCTCTCTGAATATTTCACAGCTTAGCATCTGCTAACCATAAGTCTGCACCTCAGGTGAGAGAGAAACTGGGTAGGGCTGTTGCCCTGGAAACCAGCCACACATGGATGAACTTTGACATGTAAATGTTTTTTTTGTTTTGTTTTTTCTAAAATGAATTCCCAGATCTTAACATATGGAAACCATTTGTTGCAGTCCGGCCATCTCTGACGTAGGGAGAATTTTTATCTACTGTGGTAACCACATGAAAACACACTTCTCGGTTGCTTGCGCTGCAGGGGATGTCAGAAGATGTGGCATTCTTTTAGCAGTTTCCTTACCGTACAGAAAGATCCATTTCTGTGAAGCATGTTGGCATAGAGTTTGGTAAGCATGGAGGCTGGCTTCAGGTGTCATTCGGATCCAGGTGGCTGAATGTCCAAAGGGCATTTGGATTTTGGCATAGTACCACAAAACCCTGTAAAATATAGGAGAGAATCTTTTATGCAGTAAAGTATGTTACATTTTTATAATTTTGTTCTTGCTATCAAACTTTAATAAACTCAAGAAATACAATGGTATGGTAAAATAGTTGGGTTCACCAAGAATGACATTTAAATATGCCGTAAAAACTGCTGCTAAAGAGCAAATACACGGCTTTAAACTATTTTAATGCACGATGTGAAGGCAAGACTGACGCAAAGCTATGGAGCATTCTGCCCGCTTCAGATCAGACAGTCATGAAACAGTGCGGTAAGATCACATTTATTTGAATTAATTAATTTCAACATTTAGCTACTTGAATTAATTATTCGAACAGGAGAAAGTGAGAGCGAGTGTGTGTTTGAACCTGCGTCAGCGCCTCTCTACAAGCATGTGTTTAGTTACTTAAACAGTGATTTTACGCCCTCGTTGCTGATGAATATAATGTAACAATTCAGTATCAAAAGCTATTTTACTAATAAAAGTCGCGGGGCAGGGTTCACAGCAAGTTTGTGCCCTCCTGAATGTTTGTATGTGTGCGCAGCTCGATCTCCGATCTCACAAACCAAAATAATAGACATGATTTTCTCAGGCCACATGTAAAATCATATGAATTGTTATAAAAATTATTAAAATTAATATGTATGGATGACAGTTGATTACAATAATAGTTCAGCTTATTCCCCTCAATATTAAGAGTTTCCCCTGTGGGGTAAATAATGTTAATAGTGTTATATTAATAATACTTCATTAACATTGTTATTTATTACCCCTTTTACAGTATTATTTTTGAGTAAAAAATACAACAAGATGTTTCCAGTTCTCTGCGTCAGGTCCAAAAAAATTTAAAGAATGTACAAACTGAAAACACTAAATACTTTTGTGGTCTATTTTCATTAGTTATTTTCAAAAGGGAAATACTGACATACTGTACATGTTTACAGAGCAGAGGTCACCTTTTTCATTCCAATTGGAGAGATGGACTTTTGTTTGTCTTTATCATTATTATTTTGTTCTGTATTATTGTTTACGGTGTTATTTCTGTTGCAAAAGGCAGCAATAAGAGTTTTCATGTGACTTTATACATTACATTTTTTTGTGAAATGAATAAATGCATAATAATCATCATAATCGTAAAACCGTGATTATTTCTTAGACAATAATCATACCAACAAAATCTATAATCGTTGCATCCCAAAATAATAATAAAATAAATATTAATTGCTGGACATCCTTGAAATTGCCCATGTGATTAAAATCCTTTTTTGAATTAAGGTTATTATTAGAATAACAGCAACTTAAAACAGAATTGTCATAACATATGTAATCTCTTGCATACACAGAGAAAAGAACTTATCCACTTTTCCTTCATAAGACCTCTGAACCTTTAACACAACAAGTTTGTGGCTTTTTCTTTATTAGCAATTCGTTTAGTGACTGTGTTGAAGCTTTATGTGAACAAACTATTTTTTTGTTTGTTTTGCATAGCCTACGTTTATATTTTTTTTTATAACCAAATCACATACTGTATGAAGAAAACTGGGCAGGATGTGAACATGCTGGAAGAACAGAAAGGTGTTCCTCTGACGCTGTATACAAAACAGAGATCACCAAAATGCTCAACCCTACCTCAAAGGCATTAATGTTCAAATAAGTAAGCTGTTTGGTTACTTGGATGGGTTAACGGTACAGTTCACCCAAAAAAGAAAATTTGCCAAAAACTTACTCAAGCTATCCAAGAAATATACAAGTTTGTTTCTTTATCAGAACAAATTGCTTTACTTTGTTTACTGAAGAAAGAGTTGTTATGGATTAAGGGCTCGTATTTTGGCCAGAAGCTATCATTTAAAGTTAAAACTAACATAATGATGGATGGATGCATTACACATGCACATTATGTGATGGACAGGAGCCATGCAGATCCCTTGTGGATAATTTTGATGTTTTTATCAGCTGTTTGAGCTCTCATTCTGACGGCACCCATTCACTGCAGATGATCCATTGGTGAGCAAGTGATGTATTGCTACATTTCTCCAAATCTCATCTGATGAAAAAAAAAAAAAAACACTAATCTACATCTTGGATAGCCTGAGCATAGGTAAATTTTCATTTTTCACTAAACTATTCCTTTAACATCAGCCTTTTAAAACAGAACAAAGAGACAATATCAAAAGCTTATATTTAAAGCGTGCCACCAAGTGGAATTAGACTAGTTGCTGTACAAATAGAAAAGTGCTGGTATAAGCAAGGCCTGGTGTGTCAAAGGCATTCCGGGCATTACAACTCTCACAAGATGTTCATTACATGCCATTAAAAAAATAAAAATAAAAATACAGACACATGTTATTCAATTAACTGGGTCTCTACAACCAAATGAAATCCCCTAAATAATATGGTTTACAAGCATTGTGACTCATTACATGACCAGACCGAAATCTTTTTGGTCGTCTGTGCACTAACCCAACCCATCATTGAATTTACCCTATCCGGTGCCACTCTAAATAATTTACTCCGATAGCCAAGTGTATTTAAAGCAGATCAATACCATTAAAGGACAGCTGGGGCATACTGAATAAACAGAGACCACTCTCCAGCACTGCACCGGCCTCCCACCGCATAGCTTCATCCAATCTATCTTTATCTGATCTGCCATCACACTAAACAACAGTGGCACAGAATGAGTTAAAGAAATCAATGGCTCTCCCTCACTTTCCTACCATCCACTGGAAGCACAAGCACAGAGGACTCCTCAGCCTACAGTAAGTGTTAAAGAAAAGTCTGTTCAATAAAAGCTCAGTAGCGTGTATCAAATGGCCGAGTTCGTCTAGGATTTGTTTTCCACCTTTTAGATCGGAATGATATGACTAAATGGTGGGGGTGATACATCAGCACCTTTACGATGGGATGGGTGATACATTCGGGGCCAGGCCAGAGGTTGCCGTGTGTGTTTTTCTCTCTTGCTTAGCCATCCTGTCTCCAGAGCGAGTCAGGGAGGGTGGGGGGCTGACTTCAGACGGCGCAGCAGCTTGAGGAACGCAGGCAGGGATGTGAAACCTGATCTACACTGCCTCTTAACCCTCCCGCCCCCACACCCCCCTTCCCCTCCAGCCTCCCCGCACTGCCACCTCGCCAGACTCCCACTGCAATCCGATCCCTTGCACTGTGGCTGAGATTGAAACACACTCCTAGAGGGCTCCAGGGCAACCCAATCTGGGCCTGACTGATATTTAAAAAAACAGATAGAAGGGGAAAAACATCTGTGTTTATTGTTGTATGATGTTGCAGCCTTTTAAGCAATTAATTCATTGATTTTTGCACATTATATGAGGGCAGATCTGGGCCAAATAGAATATATACATGTCAATAATTGGTAAAACAGGCATTATTAAAGTGCAGGGGATGCAAGGGATTACTAGGGGTCCGTGGATATGTTTAGAGAAAAGCAGTGTATAATTAAAAATATATATATAATAAAACAATAAAAAAAAATCATAAAATACCTGAAAATAAAACATTGAAATAAAATAATAAACAGTTGATTATAATGATAATTAACTTAATAGAAACATATTATTTTCCTGCAGAGAACGAGAGATATATTTATAAAACTGGGTATTTATACAAAAACTATTTAAATGCCTTATAGGATTGAAAACCCTTACACTAAACCATCTATTCACTTTGAGAAAAAGCACATGACCATCACATCTGCATAACAATTGATCATTACTTAACATTCAAAGTAAGACTGAACAAATAATTGCTCTAGCAGTTACTGTAAATACACCGTCACATGCTACACAACACAAATAACAGGACATACAAGATGTCACTGTTTTGCATTTATTAACATAATAGATCACCCAGGTTCATCCTTTACCAATCCCCATGTCATTCCAAACCTGTACGATGAACGTAAAAGAATAATTATTTTTACTGTACAGGGGAAAAACAGTGAACATGAATGGGGACTTTGCTCCCTAATATTCCAGCTAACATCTCCAGAAACTTACAGAGCACTATAGAGTGAGTAAATGATGTCTTTTTGTTCTCATCAGCACAGCTCTTCCAGATACTGATATTTTTTTCAGAAGAGGTCCTGCATCAAGCCCTGGAATGCACAGATGTCTGGCATGTATATACTACGAGCCTTTAGCTTTAATTTTATAAACTAAATCCATTTTCCTCAGACTAAGCCTCTCTCTCCTCCAGGCCTCTCGAAGCAGACTGCTTCACAGGCAGTGTTACCATCTGTTTTTTGACCTCCTTGATAAGGTAAAGGAGCTGAGCAGACCCCCTTCCCCCAGAACTCCTAAATTAAAAGCAGCTTTTGTATGGAGCGGACTAGAGGCATGGCCAAAAGAGAGACTAAATTCTGGAAAGCAGTATAAAATGCACAGTAAAACCGGCATCATTTAAATGTAATAAATTTCCACAAACCTACGCATACAATAATATCACCCAGAAGCAGCTTTTTGTATTGGGAGGCGGATACGTGACCAAAACAGCCTGAAGTTAAAAACAACCCATGAAAAGAATATAATATGCAAAATATAAATAAGCACGATATTGTATCGTGAAAAGAAACAAGCATGAAATGTAAAACAGTTTCCATAAGAGAGATAAACAAACATTTCGAAGCAACACACAGCTGTCAGATTATTAGGGAAGTTGTTGCTAGCGTTACGCGACTGTCGCGTTAATAACTTTTCACTCGGATTTTTACTTCAGAACAGATAAATGTTATTTTAAACATAATAAAATGTAGATTACAAAGACACTGTATTGCTTGGAAGCAAGACGGTCCTTATTGGTAGTTATGGGAGTAAATTTAAACGTATTTTGACTTGCTAACGGCGATAGCACGCTAGCTATCATTAAACTCGCTTCACTCTTAGAGGAAATCTCCTGACAAAATCATGTAATAAACGCGTCAACGCTCATCGTTTTTTCTCTTTAAGCCTTGTACATTTGTTTACTGCGTAGTAAAAAAATATAAAACCCCAAGGCAGTCGGTTTTGCCTTTGTACAGCGTTTAAAACATTACGTGGAAAATGGAAAATTCAGCGCAACAAACTTTCGCGAGGCTGCGTTTAGCATAGCCAAGCTAACACTCCATTACACTTACCGAGAAGATTCTTCAGCAAATCTTACTTCCGTGTGCTCTGTCGATTTATTGCGCTCTCCTACAACTCAGAGGGTTCGTTTGAAGTTGTGATCGCGATGAACTCTGATTGAGGTCTGTTAAGGGTCTGGCACTGACCGTCACAGTAAAGCGTCCTGCACTCACTACACTACACTGACTGCGGAGCGGAGGACAGGTCACAGGCGCGAGCGCTGATGCGTCGACTCCCTAGCGCCCCCTGCCCACGAGCGCGAAACATTCACGTCCTCAACAAGTGACCCGATATTTTGAGTGTGTTCTATCTCAACGCATTAGTAAATAAAAACATTCATCTGACAGTTTGATGCTAATAAAAAATCATACTTTTAGGCAGAATTAATATTAGTTAGTTTTATTTTAAAACAATATCACAGTTAAGGGAACAATGTTTTGAATGACACCTTTTTGAGTGAAAATAACAGCACATACATAAATAAAAAATGCATTTGATGATTTTTTTATTCCTCACTGCCCTATGTACATCATAATTAAATAATTAAAGATTATATTGTTTTATTTGGATTTTTAATTCATAAATGAATGATAAGCATTGTACTTACACTCAATCAGTAATCTTTCTGTATGACATTTTTGAATCCGGCACAATTTTTTAAAACAACTTCAAACATTTCATTAGTTTGTGTGGAACATGATCATTTCGACTGAAGTTAAAGATTATTCAAACACAAAATAAAAGATAATTTCAAATACAAAGAAAAAGAAAACTATTAGTAGTACTAGTTAGTTAGTTTTCATTTTAAATTGAAAAAAAAAAAAAAACTTTTAGCCTAGCTCATAGTAAATCTACAGTATTCTGTAGAGCCACATCTCAGTTGAACTATCATACATAAAGAAGTCTTCTTCTTTAGACCAAGAAGAAGACTGCATTAAAAACACTTGTTAACATATACCCCAGAACGTCATATTTATAAAAAGGAGTGTCACATAACACATACTGTATATGGTTCTTTATTGTATTATTGAAGTATCTGCAGCTTTATTTAATTATGGATCAATCCTTTGTCTCTGTAATTCCCAGGTGAACTGCAGAATACAGCAGATGACAAATTCAGATAATACATTATTTGTAAAGTACATTCAATAGCATTAAATTACATCAAATACATCTGTTTTTGAAAAATGCTAAAAAGATAGAACATTCCCACTTCTGAGCCCAACACTGATATTAATGTAATTTTAAGTAACTTACTAATCTTGTGTAAAAAAGAAGCTAACAATTCATTAAATTTAAGAGAGGCAGTTATGACATGCCAAACCACTGTTAGTAATATTCAAAACAAACAAACAAACAATAAAAGCCAAAATCAAAAGTATAGCCATAAGAACACGTCAACTGATGTGGTAGGTAACATTAACTTCAATATATGGCAGTGAAATATATATAAATCAAGGGCACATTTATGTCTAAATAAAAGTTATTTTAAGTGAATTGTATGCATAAAATATCAATATCACATAGGAAAACATGAGTGTCTAGAATTTAACCATGATGTATAATAGCCACTAGGCATGAAACAAAAACTTAACTTCAGAATTTTGTATCATATTCCCACAGAGAAAAAAATTCTCAGGTACCCCATTTGTTACATATTAACAATACAACTTGCATCCTGTGTGTGCCTCTGTCTTGTTAATTAAAGTATTTATTAAATAAAAATATGAATCCTACCTTCTTGGCAAAGAAAACAAGTAAATTATCCATGCAAATTCAGAACAGTACACCATTTGCAAAGATGTTGTAAATATTGAGGTTTAGCGCACAATAAATAACAACAAAAATCAACTATCATAGGTGACAAGGCAAAACATGAATAATTGAAGAAAAAAAAATACTCCTTGTGAGCTGGACATACACTGTGAGGGCAACAATTAATAAATGAAAATAAATTCTGTTACCTTTTCAGATGCCCTGCTCCCATTCTTAAAATGAGTTGATAAAAATATGACACATAATGCTAATATTGACATCACATATGCATTAATTAGCTCACATGCTTTCCCACACACTAAAAGCACAAATGAACAAGATTAGTAACACATAAAACACCCATTCAGTATTGAAAAGACTGCAAAACAACACACAGTCTCAATCTATTTAATCCTTTTATGATTGATAAGCAAGTCAGGGATCTATAGGCCTCATTATTGTTCAAGAAAACAAATAGTAATAGAATAAAAACACATTCAAATTTTAAGGCGTAATAATATGCATAGACTTTTTCAGGCTGTTTCAATCTTCAGCATTCATGTATAATATTAATATCTTTCAAATGAATATTTAAGTCACTAATATGCATACATAAAAAGTGAAAATGTTATATCTCTAAAATTACTGTATCAGACAAACAAGTGCATGTATGCAAATGTATTAGGGTTATAATAAACATAAAGAAAGACCTAAAATTGTCAAAATGTCTAGTTTCATGTTTTTACTAATATGCTATTTAATATACTGTATGTCTTTTATATTAGTTTTTGTCATTTGGATGTCTTGCCATAAACCACACATGCAAATGTATTAATTGCATTTAGTTCCTCCACTGACAGCTTTTGATGCAATGTTGAAGCATCTACACATTGATGGCATGTGCATGCTTCTTGCATAATGGCTTGTCCTTCTTGGAGTAGAAAGGTTGTCCTTCCAGGTTCACATGGCACACCTGTATGTCGGGACAGAAATGCATAGAGTCATAATTCAAACTCGGTGCTGAATTATATATAAACCATATGGGCAAGTGCTTTAACAAACTGATTTT
The DNA here is from genome assembly GCF_018340385.1 of Cyprinus carpio. Lineage (NCBI taxonomy): Eukaryota > Metazoa > Chordata > Actinopteri > Cypriniformes > Cyprinidae > Cyprinus > Cyprinus carpio. The sequence continues at coordinate 15,635,606 of NC_056609.1, read as the reverse complement.
GAACCTACCGCACAAACAAAGCAGGTATCATGCCATGTGTGGCCAAGAGCTTCAATAAATTTGTCTCCTGCCTCAACTGGGAAGTCACAGCCATGGCACTTTGTGCTGAAGAGTGCAATATAATCTGGTGACAGAAACAGTTCATGAAAATGATAGCAGTCTGGACTGTATATCTGCATACACCAAACTTGTAAACATACAAATTTGTGTCAGACATAGCTGGTGGCTCCCATACCTTTCTCACAATACGGCTCACCATCCTCCATATGGAAGAGGCTGTTTCCAAAGGGCTTTCCACAAGCTGCACACACAAAGCAAGTGGTGTGCCAGGTCTGCCGCAGTGCATGCATCACTTCCTGTTGAGCAGATGTTGAGCGGACGGACTGTCAGTATCTGAAGTGTGTCTACAGTCATGTCTGTGCATGTGTGTACAATGTTAATATGTTTTCAACATACTCCCATGATCTTGGTGTTGCAGCGGGCACATGTAGGTGCAAAGAACTCTCCATAGCAGTTTTCACAGTAAACATTATTCTGCTCCTCCACAAAGCTGACATCGGCCAGAGACGTGTGGCAATAATGGCAGTTGAACTCCTCTGGATGCCAGGAACGACCCAGTGCCACCAGGAATGGTCCCCTGAGGAGTCAAAACACTGATAAAAAAAACTTGTTTTGATAACATAAAAATATATTATAACATTATTAAATCATTAAAACTAGGATAATCTAAACAAAGGTGAAATAAACAATAAAAATAAAAATATTTTACATGAGATTCAGAAGTTTTTCAAAAGTTACTGCTTTTATAGAAAGGAGACAAAAGTGTAAAAAAAAGAGATTGAGATAAATAAATAATAATATAAATAAAGGTAAATATCACTTGAAAATAATTTTTTGTGTCACTTCCAGTCACATAAATCACATTAAAAAAGTTTAGCCATTACTCTTTAGAGAATACTATAAAATAATTTAAGATTTAATGTCTGGGTGTGTAATGAAGGTAAAAAAAAACAAAATAAAATATAAATCTATGAACAAAATGCATTTTATTTTGTATTATTTATACACTATTATTGTATTTATAAATATATTGAATTAGCTTGCATTTTTTTCAAATTTCACTTTTATTTTATTTTAAATTTTAGTATTTTTGCTATATGCTTTAGCCATTTATAATTTCTTTTGGTATTTTTTTTTATTATATATATTATATATAGCTTTTTTATTGGAGCTTTAGTTTGAATACTTTTATTACTTCAACTTCAACTTATTTATGTTTAAGTTTTTCATCTAATATTTATTTAATTTGATTTCAGCTATATTTCAATTAATAAAAATGGTTTTAACAGTTTAAATTACATACAAAAATAAAACTATAAAAATAAAACAATGAAACAAAAAAAAAAAAAAAAAATAAAAAAAGCTTAAATCTTTTTTTTTTTTATAATTTTTTTTTTTTTTTATAAAAATCAACCTCTGGGACATGAAAGTGCCCAAAGTTGGAAGGTATGGGAAGCTGAATAAAAACACATATATTACAAGAGGTCTTGTGATTTAAGATGGGTGAACATTGCACAAGTGTTTTCATACCTGATGATGCTGTTGCAGGCTCCACACAGAGGTGTTCTGTTGCTGGCTGCAAACCGCTCTGCCCTCTGAGCAACTCCACGAGCCACAGGTGGGAAGGGGGCTGGGTTGAATGCAGGGCTGGGTGCAGCAGGAGCAGGAACGGGAACGGGAGCAGGGACGGGGTTGGGGATGTAGAGTGGTGGTGGTGGGGCTGCCTGGGGAAGAGGCTGCACTCTGATGTTTGTGGTGGTGGTGGTGGGTTTGCTAGGGTCAAATTTATGGGCAAAGTTCTCATCAGTAACCCAAGGAGGCCTGTTGGAAGAAGACGCTGGAGCTGCGGCAGGAGCATGTGGAGGTGGAGCAGGCTTGTGAACCATTTGAGGAGCTGGTGCTAAAAGATGCCCATGAATTAGTATTGCATACAAAGATGGAGACACACATAAACTGAATTATTTCACATATGTGCAATGCTACCTGGGGCAGCTGTGTAGGCTGCGGGCACAATGGTGGCAGTGCTGACCACTTTAGGTGGAGGTGTACCTACGGGGATCTGGATGGAGCTGTGCTGCATGGGTGGTGGTGGCTGCTGCTGCATAGGTGGGACCTGGGAGTAAGAACTACAGGAGGACAGACCAGAAACTCAGTAACATTTCAGTTTAAATGAGAAGATACTCCTCCTTTCTGCTTTTCCAAACTACTTAAACTTTTCCTGATCAATCTAAAACATTATACTTTTGGCAGATGCTTTCATCTAAAGCCACTGCATTTAAGATATGCATTTGTATTCCCTGGCAATCAAACTGATGACTTGTTCATCTGTTTGAGCTAAATGTATCCATTACTCTTTTATTAATTATGATTGTAATATGTATTAATTACATTATTGATGTTTTATAAAGAGCTGCTACACATTTTACAAGACTTAACACATTGACGCCCATATTTTGCCCATGTAACTGCAATTTAAGTTTTAAATATGTGGTATATATATCTCACAGAGAAATGTGTGCAAAAATAATAAAGTGTTTTGCACATCTGTCATTATAAAGCTGCAAGTGTAAACATGCAGAAAGGGCAACAAGAATTAAACAGCACATGGCACATTATCCAGTAAGTCATCATAAGGTTTTCCTAAGGTTGTCTATTTTTACAGTATGTCAGCTGTTTTTAAAATATCTATAATCTACAAACAGAAAAAGAGTGATATTTCCTTTGGTGACTTTAGTTGTCCACAGGCTTAAATGAGTTACTGACTCAAAGTTTGGATGCACATTCAGTTCTCATACTTTACTGCTAATATTATCCAAGGATGTCTGACCAAATATTCCATCACATACACATTTGAAGCTGTCTTACCTTAAATCCATTACAATTTTAATGCAAGGCTTATTGTTATTTTAACATGCAGAGCACAAGAAAAAGACAGTCTTGTACCAACAACAAGTGTTAGAAGAGAGAGCCTTGATTTGAGCAAAATGACCAGGTTACACAAACCCTTTCCATTTATATACATAAAGACACATATTCAAGAATGGTTACAACATGAATTTAAAAGAACAATACCCCAAGCATAAGTATTATCCCTTAGTCAAATTGTCAAAAAGAAACAGTAAGGGAAAAAAGATGTGTTATGGCACATTTGACAGGCCGCACTGAGACTGGGAAGGAGAAAACACTGTGTTTGAATACAGAGCAGGACCACAGCAGTACCTGGAGATGGAGGTTTTGTACTGGGAACTGTAACCCATAGAGGCCTGCAAGTTGAAGCTATAATGTAACAAAGACAAAAATAGTGGACAGTCAAATATATCATGCCTAGATTGAAAAAGAGAGAGGAAATGTGCACTCATATCTGTACAACTGACAAACTCATCCAAATATTGTCTATAAAAAATACAAACAGGATCAGATATTTTGGTTTTTCAAATCATATACATATGGAAATTAACTGAATATACAGTAACTTTTTAAAGAACTAGTCATATGTATTCTGTTCGTTTTGAATACAACAGTACACTATCAGTACAGTACAATATGAGTGAACATTGCAACAAACAGACCATGAACAAATCATCTTACAAACATAAAGACATGCAGACACACACAAAACAGAAATCAAACATATGCGTTCAAAACCCACCCACCATGTACCAACAACTGTATTTTAATAGCCAATAAAAAAGACCTAATTTAACACAAGATTCATATACTTCAGGGCTAAGAGTCACCTGCTGACCCAGTCACTTCCTGTGGTAGGAGACAAATGAAAGATAGACAACTAAATCTGAATTAATAAAATTACAACTGTGGTTTCTAATAAGTACATGGAAACATGGTTATTTATATGATTATTTGTATAAATATTAAATTCACTCCAGTCTGGATGCAATAAACTTAACAGACTTCAGTGTCAATGTAAGCAATGGATACATGCAAAGAGTTTTTGCCATGTCTCAAAAACAAACTTACTTAGGAAACATGAGAATGGGTTGATAAAGGCCCTTGGGATATGTGTTTCAATGCCCAGATATGAAAACTCACACGTAGGTCTCAAAAACTGACTTGGTATAAAAGATCAAATGAAATAATTCTAGAAATAATACATATTAAATAAGAACATTTACATATAAGAAATTGAAAGAGATTTATTAAAATAAGGCTAACTTTGAGATCTGAGACTTGACTGGGACTGTTAGAGACTTGAGGGTCGCATAACAGCATCAGGTGTAGTAGTACTGACATAGTACCTCATTAAAAGAAAAAAAACCATGTCAGGAAAATTAATGCTCAACCCCCAGAGGAAATGTATTAAGTCACTTTATCTCTGGTTTCATAAACACCGGTTCCTGCTGTTATTGTTAGAGTAACACAAGAACATAAGTGCTTATGGTGATCTTAAACATATAAAGTAGTTCATGGATGTCTTGGGAGGTTTTTATTTGGGTCAAGTCCTGGTGTTGAACGATGTGATGATAAAGAGATGCCACTCATAAAAGCAGAAGGCCAAAACAGACAGCCATCCTGGAAATGATGACATGTATTCAATCAAACATGAGTTTCTTGTTTCCTTTGGGGGAAGAGTATTAGTAGTAATAAGCTGTAGCAAATGAAGCAGCAGCTGCAACAAGAAATTGGGTTAAGACAAAGAAGATCATAGTAGAGGATTAAAGTCATTGATTATAACATTAATAGGATTGGAGGATTGGCTTTGCTTTGAATCTCCAGGATCAATGAAGCCTCTTTGTTCTAACAATCTCTCTTGTCCTACAATCTCTCAAATGTTAGGTTCAAATCTAATAGAAATAGTTAATTGTCTACAACATCTATCATGTGTCTCCACTAATAGAAGTTAATTAAAATAGAAATAACTCACTACTATGTCCTACACACAGTCAAACAAACGACCTGTACATAATCACATGATGTTCCTTTTCAAAAAAAGTAAAATTCTGAATAAATAACCCCAAACAAACCAACAATAAAAACAGCAATAACAACTTAGAACAAATAAAATAACACTATGAAAGTTTGAAAGAAGTCAACAAGGCTGCATTTATTTGATCAAAAACACAGTAAAACAGTGTAACAATTTAAAATAACTGTTTCATCAGTTCAACTGTTTCATGTCATTTACTCCTGTGTTGGTAAAGCCGAATTTACAGCAACCATTACTCCAGTCTTCAGAGTCACATGATCCTTCAGAAATCCTTCTCATATGTTGATTTATTGCTCAAGAAACATTTCTCATTATAATTAATGTTGAAAACAGTTGGGCTGTGCTTTATATTTTTGTAGAAACAAATGTGTTTTCCCAGGATACCTTTAAATAGAATATCTTCTGTTACATTATAATAAGTCTTTACTGTAACTTTTAGTCAATTTAATGCATCCTTGCTGAATAAAAGTATACATTTCTTTCTTTCAAAAGAACAAAATCTTACTAATGCCAATTTTTTGCAATGCATATACATATACACACATACATACCAATGGGGAATACAATAAACCAAGTAAAGGTAAAGCAAGCACAAAATGCAACACATGCAACTTTACCTGGTTACCATGGTTTGCTCAGGATTCTGCCCTGCATCAGGCTCGGGTGCCTGACTGGCTATCTGTGGCTCCGAAAGGAGCTCATTGGGCGAAGCAGCGATAGTAGGCGGACAGACAGGTGCAATACTGGTGGAAACTGGAGCATGCTCAGCAGGAGTACTAGATACAAGGTTAGGTTGCAGTGATATCAGAAACTGATGTCAGGCTGAAGCCATAAATACAGACAGCAGCCGTGTTTCAGGCCATGTATGTATATATGCCTTAATTGAAGTTAAATTTTGTTACAAGTCGCTGTTTCATTCTCATGCTTACAACATTTCTGAGCACAATGCAAGGATGTCCATCATGGGGGGAAGGAAATGTTAATTGCTTTATTCTCATTTGGCTACTCTTTAAACGTATCCATTTTGTCACTGAAGGACCGTAAAAACTGTAACATAAAAGACTATGAACTATTGAATTGGTATGAGTCACCACTTGAGCTGTGAAGGCTGTATTTTTACACTGAAAACAGTGGTGCCTCGGCAGCTGAGACAACTGTAAGTGCTATTCTAGCACAAATTAAATGAATCCAGACATAAGGGCTACAATCAATTGCGTGCTCAAACAGTGGCAATGAACTGCATATGGCAGGACCTCAGTGACGCAGGGTATAAAGGTTACGTAAACCCTCTTAGTGTGTCCATAAAACACAATTCAGTGGTTAGAGAGCAGTAGATTAGTGTTAAATAATACTCCCCTGTGATCCAAGCAAAGAAAAGAGCATTATTCACAAACTGACATTTCTTTCATTTGAATCATTTGGCATCCCCTGTACATAATCAAACACAATCAATTTATGTAAACAGATTGGTGTTGGAGCCGCCCAGGCAGGAGAGAGAAGATAAAAGGCAGGCACCTAGCAGCATTTGGCCTGGTGGTGGACCGATGGCTGACCCCCTTCACACACTCCGCAACCATTCTTCCTGACCATCTCTCTCTCTTCCTGTTTCATTTTATGTAGAAAAAGCCCATAGGGAGGATTGAGGTAAAAGATGAAATAAAGAGAATTTTTAAAGCTGCAGTGTCTCATTATTTTACTTTATTTATCCCATGTCAATATGCAGAAACACCTATAAGTGAAGTTAACTTTTTGTTGGTTTTTCTGTTGATTAACCCTATGGTTAACCAGGTTTCATGAGAAAATGCAACTATTTTACAAAGGAGTGATTTCATACAGAAATTTATGATTTTTAGATTGGTATCTGTTTGTCCGACCAATAAAAAAAATTAGGGAAAATTCTGGAAATCTACATTAAAACAGTTCTGTTTGCAATTGCAATTTGTGATGTTACTCGCTCAGAAATGACTCGCTTCAGCTTTAATGTCATTCTGTGAATCATATTGAGTTATGGTGATGGAACAGAGAGAAAGGTCTGTAAATGTTGGTTGCAGACATTTATGAAGCCTTCATGAAGATTTAAACACTTTCTGTGGTGAACTTGTATGCATATTGAATCCCTCTCTGTTATTTTGTATAATGTAAGAAGAGGATGTGTGTGTATTGAAGGGGCTTTGGGAAAGGTGTGTGGTGGCAGAAAGCATACACACACATTAGCATTTATTGCAAGCTGTGAGAGACTGAAATTAGAGAGTCTACAAACTAACAAAAATTATAACTTAAGAAATGATGTTTACATCACTGATTACATGACTCTTTAGTCTCTCTCTTACACACACACACACACACACACACACACACACACACACACACATTAAATAGGTCATAATGTCCTGAACACTGTATTCATCAACTAACTATGCTGCCAAACTGTGGCACTTTTAGTTATATTAGCCAAATCTTGAATCTTAGCACAGATTCAGAGAACAATGAAATACAGATCACAGAAGCAGACGATGCTATCAGAAAGAGGGGTTGTTATTGAAACTTAACTAAATACTAATTTATGGAAGAGGACCAGAGAGCAAAGAGAGTCAAGACAGGCAGAGGGTAATTCAGACAATACTGCAGTGCCACCTGCTGGCATTATATGCTTGACACATAGTTTGGACATAGGGAAAGTGTGTTCATCCTAAAGCAGGTTAGTGCAACACAATCTCATGAAAAGCAGCCTAAAATCTAGACTATCACTGTTCCTCTCTTTACATGCAAATTAGCAAACGAAATTGGAATAGTAGAGGGTTGCAAAGAAAAACTGAATGAATATTGAATGGAATATGAAATATTCGTGCAATAATAACAACCACACACAAGAGACATTGTAGGGATTGTATTGCTTAGAATGTTGGATAGGTTCAGTTTTCCAACCCTACAGTATTAAATATTAAGCATTTGTTTCCAAAAAAAGTATAACTGTTTTGAGGAAAATATTACAGTGCCTTGCAAATGTATTCATACCCGTTTATTTTTTTTCACGTTCTGTTTTGTTGCTGCCTTATATTAAACTGCTTTAAATTAGTTTTTTTCCCCACAACAATCTACACTCTATACACCATCATTGTAAAGCAAAAAAAAAAAAAAAAAAAAAAACATTTTTTTAACATCTTTGCAAATTTATTAAAAATAAAAACTAAAATGATTCCATTGCATAAGTATTCATACCCTTATCTGGGACAGTTGAAATTTAGCTCAGGAGCATTAATTTTGCTTGTAGATGTTACTGCATTTAAAGTGAAGTTAACCTGTGGCAAATTCAAATTGAATGGATATGAATTGGGATGGCACACACGTCTAAATAAAAGGTCTAACAGTTGATAATGCATATCAGAGCAAAAACCAAGCACTAGTGTTGTCCAATGGAGCTCTTAATATATATCAACTACATGTGTGTAATCAACCAAACACAAAACTTTCATATATTCTTATAGTACCCCTATAACACTGTTGCCGCGGGTTGTTTTTCATGTCCGTGGGTTGAAAAACGACCCCAATAATGTGATATTTAGCCCCTGGAATGCAAATTTTACCAGGGGAACCCTGCCAAAACTTGTGTATTTTATCCCCGGAACGCGATTTTAACGGAGGACCCCCTCGAAACGCGATTGGGCAGGCTTTGTTGTGAACACCTGGCAACCGCATCATAAAAGCAGTGGTGACCTCAAGAGGAGGAAAAGCAGCAAAGCTAAACACCCCGATCAAGTTCAAGCAGGGAAGTTTCAAATACATTTTTAATATTTAGAGCTTATGATATGAATATTATTCCATATTTCAATTTGAATGTTGGATTGAAATAAACATTGCTGTTAGCGTATATGTAGATAATCATTAGAATAAGCACGGCTAACGCTAATATAATGAGCATTAGAATGAAGTTTCTTTGATAACTATTTAATGCTGCTATAATTTTTATTACTGTAAAAAACAGGACATAATGGTATTTACTATTTTTACACACCAGAGGATTTTAAATGGACTGTGTATCTAAAATATGAGTGTTAGAGAATGTACAAATGTATGGTTAACTACGGAAGTTCTAAGCGGCCATGCATTATAATTTTTTTTCTTTTTGTTTTCTCATTATAACGACTAAATTTTCTCGTTATCTCGACATAACGAAGTTCATTTTCTCGTTATAACGACTTAATTTTCTCGTTATATCGACATAACGAAGTTCGTTTTCTCGTTATAACGACTTAATTTTCTCTAAGAATTTACAAAACTGCGCCAGCAGGTGGCACTATAGACCTGAATATAACTGATGGGGTGTTGTATACTATCCACTTTACTGTACGCGGACCTTCCTCGTGATCGCTATAATTTGTGCAGTCTTGTTTATTACTGACATTTAATTAATTCATAAATGTTAAATGCTTGAATCAATATGAATATTTTGTGTATTAAGTTCCTGCTAGATGCATGAGTTTCACCAACACATTCTGTTTCATCAATAACTGCTTATCAAAACCAAGGTTGACATCACTGTATTCTGTTTGCACCAATATATATATTATATTTGTGCTTCTTTTAGGCTCATGATTAATTTAAATTTAATTTTAATTTAATGATTAGGTAGTTAATAAGCGGAGATGTTCTGTTTATCTACAGTAGGACGGGATTTAACGATGTAGGCTGATGTGCTTCTTTTCCTTATTACTAATCTTTATTGTTAACCATATTGATGAGAAATGTGATGTATATGTAAAATCCATAGGCTAATTTAATTCAGTTTTGTTCTGTAATGTTGTAATGGTTTTTTTCTACACACACACATACATTACACGTACACATGAACGCTCTTTTCAAACAGAAGCTTATAACACACATGATATCTGCCACATAATGACTACTACAAATTACAAATTATATATAATTTTATTTCATATAAAGGGAAAATTAAAAGTGAGTTTAATCCAAGCAGCTCTAATGGCGCGGTGTTGCCATTTAAACATGTGAATTACAAAAACAAAACGTTCGTTGTAGTGTCTCTGGAAAAAATCAACAGTGATTGATCAGCCTTTATTTATACAGTATTGTAGACGTTATTATTACCTAGGCGAAGCAAAATTGTGCTGAAATATAGGCTGCAGTAAGAGCGCCTGCATGGCTGTCCATCAGATGCCTGTCAAAGTTGAGTTTGTTACTATAGCAACAGTAAAACTTTCATGTCGTTATAACGAGAAAACAAACTTTCGTTATGTCGAGATAACAAGAAAAATAAGTCGTTATAACGAGAAAACGAACTTCGTTATGTCGAGATAACGAGAAAATTAAGTCGTTATAACGAGAAAACAAAAAGGAAAAAAATTATAATGGATGACCGCTTAGAACTTCTGTAGTTAACAGTGTTTATGTGTTTAAGTTTTTTTTTTTAGTTAGTTGTAATTATTGGCTGAATATCTCTAGCAGTTTTTATATGCCCTTTAAAATTAATTATGAACACAGTTTGGATTAAATAAAAGTACAGTCAAATTTTATCTCCTGTAGAATTCACTGTACAATGACTTAATGTTTTCTAACATGAGTTAGACCTAGTAATATCTTACAGTGTATAAACAATATGTTTTTACAACACTCATTAATGTTTGTGAATGTTATTTAATACAAACACTTGATCATTCATGTTTGTTCATTGTGCATCAAATAATTTTAACAGATTGAACTTGTGATATATGTATTAGTAAATTTTGAAATTAACACTAAGAAGAATAATTACCATATAACTATTGTTTATTGTTAGGTCATGTTATCTAACTACCAAAAAAATAAAAAAAAATAAAGTGTTTTTAATACTACAGTGGAAAAACTTGAAACAACTTTAAATAAGTATAAAGAATGTCATTGGTTTTGTACATTTAATTTTTGTTTAATAAAAATAATGTTGTTCAATTAGCATGTTTTTGTGTTTTGCTTTTGTACCAAAATTGGTACCGAGAACCGTGGATTTTTACTGGTATTGGTACCGAATACTGAAATTTTGGTACCGTGACAACACTTGACCAAGCACTGAGGTCTGTAGAGCTCAAAAACAGGCTTGCGTCAAGCCACACATCTGTGGAAGATTTCAGAAAAAAATTCTGCTTCATTGAAGGGTCACAGAAGCATGTAGTCTCTGTCACCCTTAATGGAAGAAGTTTGAAACAACCAGGACTCTTCCTAGAGCTGGCCTTCTGGCCAAACTGAGCAACTGATGGAGAAGGGCCTGGTCTAGACTGATGACAATGAACCTAATGGGTCACTCTAGTTGAGCTGGATGATCATATGGGGAGATGGGAGAAACCTACAGAAGGACAAACTCCACCAATCTGGGCTTTATGGCAGTGTGGCAAGAGTCAATCCTCTCTTCAGTTAAGACACATGAAAACACACTAGGAAGTTACAAAAAAGCACCTAAAGGACCCTCAGACTCTGAGAAACAACACTCTCTGGTCTGATGAACCTCAATTCCAAGCATCATGTTTGAAGGAAACCAGCTCTGCTCATCGCCTGCAGAGTAGCATCCCAAAAGTAAAGTGTGGTGGTAGCAGCCTCATGATGTGGGGCTGTTTTTCAGCGGCAGGGACTGAGCTCAGTGCAGCAAAATATTGAGATAGATGATAGCCTTAATGAAAACTCAGTCCAGAGCATTCAGAGCCTCAGACTGGGCAGAAGGTTTACCTTCCAAGAGGACCGTGACCCTAAGCACACAGCAAGAGTGGCTTATAGACAACTCAGCCAGAGCCTGGGATTGAACCCAAGCAAATATTTCTGGAGAAACCTGAAAATGTGCATCTGCCCCCATCCAACCTGACAGAGCATGAGAGGTGAAGAGATGAGGAGAAGAATGGCAGATCATTTCCAAATGATGCTGTGCAAAAAGACTTGAGGTTGTAAAGGTGCTTCAGCTATGTACTGAGTTAAGGGTATGAATACTTATACAATGTACTTATTTCAGTTTCTTATTTTTAATACATTTACGAAGTTGTGACAATTCTGTTTTTGCTTTGTCAATAAGGTGTATGGAGTGTAGATTGATGTGGGAAAAAAAGTAATTTAAAGTTTATCATAAGGCAGCAACATCATAAAATGTGAAAAAAAAAATGAAGGGGTATGAATACTTTCGCAAGGCACTGTATGTCCCCTTGTTAAAGAAATCTAACACGAAATGCCCTACAGGAATACATAAGACTGGGTAGTGAGTTATGGAATAACTTGGGTGTGTTTCTTTGAATGCTTTTAAAAATAATGTCCATTTGACTTCATTTATCTATACGTACAATCATGCATGACAGAAAACAACCTTTACAATGATGGGTTAAAAACACCAAACTAATCCTTTAATATTCTATAATATTTAATATTATGACAAAAATCCTGGAGAGGCTTTTTAACAAGGGTAGAGATTATCTGTTATTAAATAAAAACATTAGTGGAAAAGGTTGTTTAATGCTAAAGCAGTAATTCACACTGAATGATTGCAACAGCATAAGAAGATTACAAACTAGTACAAACAACACAACAACGAACATTCAACAGATTCATACAGAGCTGCTTTGACCACATCTGGCACTAAAAAGACAACTTAAAGTAACTTAAAAAGTACCATAATATAATAAAATACTAAATAATAAAACACTTATAATATAAAAGAATTAGAACGTAGCTTTGGAAACTAACTAAAAAAAGTGAAATAAAAATCATTTAAAGTTAAATGGAAAAACTAATAAAAATGACAAAATTACTAAAATTTTAACTAAAAATTAAATCAATATATAATAATAACCCTGCAATTAGAAGAACCAAAAAAGAAAAAAGCAATACCAATAAAGTGCCAACTTGATAAGACCTACTGAAAACAAAAATCTTGTCTGAATGAGCAAAACAAACATACAACTTAAAGGACAGCAGGAAACAGCACTGCAGTGATGTGCAATGAAATAATTGTTTTGTTTCAGTCAAATAAGAAGTGTCTGATGAAAAGTTGGAGACTGAAAATATGAAGAAAATGACAACATAACATACAAAAGAGCTGACCGATGCAACATTATGTCAACCTACTGTAGCATGACGTGTTCAGATGTACATGAAGGCAGAGATCTGAATAAATATGACAAGGATGAAGAGTGAGGGAGGGGCCAGCCACCCAGGGCCACAAGCACTCCAGTGCAGTCACACAGTCTTCCCAGCATGCACTGCATGCAAGTGGGAGGCTCATAAGTGAAGTAAACCAGTAGTGAGATGGAATGAGAGAAGGACACAGTTAGCAGAGGCATAATTCTATACTATTAATAAAAATCTAGCGCAAACCAGCCCAAAGCAGAGCTAACACCATTTCCCTATGTGACAACCAGACAGGCAGAATTACCTGGAGGATAAGTCCTGGTTTATTGACTCTCTCTACTCACAGACATTGACTTCCATCTTGCTCAACCGCTTGAAGTTCTGACGGTTTCACACGCCTTCGCTCGTCCTCTGGACACAGAGCTTGTCCCTTCAGCGCCCACTCATCTAGCTAAAGGTTATTACTCTTCCTACACAAATAAACTTTACACTCCCTGGTTTTTCTCAAAGTAAAACCCATTAGATTCTAAAATAGTGATCTGTCAACATTTTTCCAGTTTCATCCCAGATCAGTGCCATATGCAAAGCTCTGTGATAGTTAGACAACTGACTGACAGATCAACATCCTTATCGCATGAAACCCCTAGGGAGTCTAATTTATAACCACAGGCTTAAGAAAGAAATGTCTGACAAGTTCAATGAAAAAAAAAATCTTCAAAGGGATAATAGTGTTGGTGATTTGAAGTTTGGTCTAAAGCTAAATCTTTTGATGTCTGTCAGGATTTACTTTTCAACAGATAAGAAATAACTTCTGGAATAAAATTGACTGCATGTGCAAGCGATTTCAACATTTGCTAACCTTTTTAACAAACCTGCCCTTGCGTAATCACTGAAATGCTATCACAGTATCAAAGGGTTTGATTCTAAGATCTACACAGAAAAAGGTAAAATAACAAATTATATAATTCAGTGGTTCTCAACTTTATTGACTCTACAAGGCACCCCATTGTCCAACATACTGGTAAGATATTTACTCTGGTATTTCTGGTGCAATTATGACAACACTGCTTGCTTTCAATTTTATTTATTTTTTTATTATTTTTTTTTAAATATAAATAATTACTTTTTTAATAATGTTGTGATTCTAGAAGAGTCAATGTGTTCGGTTTCTATATGTTGTTCAAAAAGTTCTTATTGATTGGATATATAGGCACATATAGCTATAGATATTCCAATAAATTGAATGCTTAAAATCCTCAACTTTATTTAAAAATAGTTTTAAATAATTTAAATAAATCATTTTAAGCAACCCTGTGCCCCTGGATGTTTAAGACCTTGCCCCCTTGTTGAGAACGACTGATCTAATCTAAAAAGCAGAGTGGTTTATTTGTGAATTTATGGGCAAGAATAAAATGGGAATGATTATTTCCAGCCTTGCTATTTTAGGAAAAAAGTTATCAGGTTATATACTATATATCTAAAGATTACATTTCCTTTCTGTAGAAATAAATCTTTTGAACCCATGCAGACTTTCACCCCCAAACAAATCCCAATGCCATAAAAGTCTTTCCACATGATTAGTTCATCACATTTCTTTTATTTGATGGATTTGAAAGACAGATGCACAGATGCAGTGATGTTCTCAACAACCATCAATATGTAAACACACAATCCAATACGGGAGAGAATTTAAATGGTGGCTACACTCTCATAAACAATTCCAAAATCTATACTATAGAGTGAACAACTTGCTTAAAACTGTAGTGATGAGCCAAACAACATAACTGACATTCATCTTCATTCTTTCTGCTTTCCTCTCACATGCTTTGACTTTTCTGTTACAGCAGTACTACAGTCTGTCTATGCCACCTGTCTAGCTCTCTCTATCTTGGGGTACTTTACTGAGGCACATTAAGTATTTGTGCCGACAGGCCATGGTGCCAGTTTTTCAGTTTAGCAAAACGAGGGCCTTTGGCTTCAGATTCAAACATTTCCCTTAACAATCAACACATATATACAAGACAAAAGGGGAAGAAAAAAAAAGAAAAGAAAAAAGAGAGGTTGGAGAAATGGGTTAGGGAATATGGCATTCACTCCCCTGCCCAATATGTGTAAGTGTATAAAAATATGCATGGCTGCCTTGAGGTAAAATGTTCAAGTACCCACTAAATGTTTCACATTCAACTAAATCCCAGAGGTCACATTGTGCATGTATTGTGTCAGATATGTAATGTCAGTGTGAGATAAATGAGAGCTAATGATATATGAAATATAAAGCTTGATGTAAATACCACAGACCAGGGGTGTAAAGTACAGCATTTGAGTAACTGTAAGTCATTACTAATGTAGTATTAACATTAATAAGTAGTAATTTCTGAATTTTAGGAATTTGTACTTAATTATACTCTTTATAAATAATTTAGAGAAGATATTCACATCTCAAAATACATATAATAACTTTAATAATTGTAATAAGGAATTCTCTTCCTACTTGCTACTCAGTTACAGTTTTATTTTTACTACACTATAGTAAAAATGTTTGTTGCCTTTTTGGCGTGGATTACTCTTCTAGGTGGATGAACTTCTGGTTTTGCAATACATAATTTCTGTATGTTTTCTCAAGGGTTTTATGGATAGTAATGTCAGAACCCTTCCCATCAAGTAACCTGGTTTTTATGTTATGTTATTTTGCACATCCAATTTGAAAAATTGGAAAAATTGGATGTAGGTTTACAAAGACAGGGTTAGCAAGCATTTTGTAATGCAACATCTAATTTTAAATGTTTATTTATTTTTACAATTAACTAAATGTTAAAACTCTGGTACTTTCAATTACAGTAAGTATAAATATTTGAATATTTCAGGTTAATAATTTGGTATTTCCTAACATTACCAAATAACAATTTCTTTAACAAAAAAAATAAATGTAAAAATTCTCTGTACTACACCCCCGATGCAGACTACTATGAATACATCTAAGCTGTACTAGACTGATGCATCTAATGAGTGTGGATCAAGTTCAGCACAGAGAGTGGTGTCTGATTATTGGGGTCTGTGGATCGATCAGCCTTTCAAGTTTTAAGAGGCAGAGGGCTAGATTTCAGTACAGGTCAAGTATGTGGCCACCAGATCCTGCTACTAGATGCCTACCTTGACTTTCTCAGAGCTTCCTCATCAGGGTCTTGCACTGCAGAGGAGAAGAGAAAAGACAGACAGAACATTTCAGACTCTACACTCTAAGTCTAAATCTTTATTAAAACGAAAGCAAATGGCCAAAAACATGCAGGCAGACTTACTGTATTCAGTTCCAGTAATGTGGGCGAGGACACGGAAGGACTTGGACTGCAGCTGGGCGGCTCTTATGGCCCAATCAGCCGGCCCCAGTTCATTGGTTTCACTGGGGATGACAGCCTGATACACTGGGGAAGCACTGTCTATAACACGCTCTTTAACTGGCAGATTACTGCAACCACAGAAAGAGCCGGTCGAGTGAAAACACACACTTTCCTATCAGCATGACCGGAATGTTGGCAAAGGTATTTTAATGTTTAACGACATCAAAAGCATTTTTGTTTTCTTAAGTTAAAACTCCACAGATAATGAACTGGGATGTAAATGCATCCATTTTAACTAATGTACTGCCATTATCACTAATTTACAGTGTGTATTGACTAACATATGTTTGTTAACACTGATTATTTTACATAAATCAATGAGTATTATGCAGCATATTTCATATAAGTGCTATAAAACAGAAAAGCATGGGCATTGTGGCCAGAAGCTTGCTTATCACTACCAAATGCAGTATGACAGCATATCTTAGACACATTGTATCTCTTACCCAGAAGAATGACAGAGCAGAGCATTCAGAAATCTGTTTGTTGACATCTAAAACTCAATCGAGGACTGATTTTCTGTTTCCACATTAGCAGACCCTCCTTCTGTAAACCTCAGCATTTAAACACGTTTCCACCAAACACTCATAAAATCACCTAGCAGCAATATTAAGGGTTTCAGAATAAAATTTGAAAGGGAAGTTAAAGGCGCAGTCTGTATGTGGAGTAGTATGTGAGGTCATCGTTGCATTCGGATAAATAAAAAGAAAAGATAAACTATTTCAAAAGTCACCGGACAGTCTCGGCTCATGAAAACGAGGTGCATTTCAGAACTCAGATGCTCAAGATCAATCAAAGGGAGGTTAGAGGGTGAGATGAGAGAGAAATGCATAATATGGTGATCAAGCATGCGATACGGAAGAGTAGAGACGAAACGAAAAGAGACTGCTCATATCAAACAGATGGATCAGGCTACTTACGATAGCGGAGAGTCAGTTTCATTGCTGCCAGGCAGGGCCATTGAGATTGGACACAGGTAGGGTGGGGACAGGGTACATGATGTACAGTGTGATGGATAGATGACGTGACGGATGGTTGGGAATGGAGTGAGAGAGGGAAAATTAGATAAAGCTTCTATGTTATGCATTAGAGAGTGGCTTCTGACTCGAGACCGAAAGCCTGAGCTCTTGTTTTCATGATTTCAAACCATATAAAAAACACAGGACATCAGAACACTGGAACCAACAAACAATACAAATATGTAGATCACTGCTAAATGCATGGATATACAGGAGAAAAAGTGCACAAATACACAACCCACACAATGCCATTCAAAAGTCTGGAGTCGGTACAAATTTTTTATGTTGTTGAAAAAAGTCTCTTATGCTCATCAAGATTGCAAATATTTAATCAAAAATACAGTAAAAACTGTAATATTGTAAAATATTATTAAAATGTAAAATAACTGATTTCTATTTTAATATATTTTAAAATAGAATTTATTCCTGTGACGGCAAAACTTAATTTTCATCAGCCATTGCTCTTCATTGTCTTCAGTGTCATAAGATCCTTCAGAAATCTTTTTTAATTTGATAATGTGGTGCATAAGAAACATTTATTATTATTATCAATATTTAAAACAGTTGCTGCCTAATATTTAGGATTCTTTGAAAAAGTTCCAATTAAAAGCACTTATATTAGAAATAGAAATCTTTTGTAACAATTTAAATGACACTACATACACATACAAACAAACAAAAACACACTATATATACATACATACATACATACATATATATATATATATATATATATATATATATATATATAAACACACACACACACACATAAAATTTCTTTAAAAAAATATTGATCCCAAACTTTTGAAGGGTATAAAATAAACCATGAACCCATAAACCATGATCCCTAACTTGTGCAACTGAGCATTCCCGTCATCATTCCCATTTGAAAAACACACAAAAATTCCAACTGGTTCTACAGAAACTACAGAAACAGAAACATAACATATGCTAACATTGAAGACTTCGAAAACCTTTCTTCTGCTTCCGTATGGCAACATGTTCATATCCTGCAATTTACATTACTCAGATCAATGCTGTGAAACTGAGGAAAAGTAAGACTACATCAAGACTATGATCAGACATCGTTGGGAAGTCTTTAGCCTCTAGAGCATTAGCAGATAGCGTTGGCCCAGACAAGCGTGGCATTGAAAGGCATTATGGCAAACGTGTGTCATGCAGGAAATGGGAGGAGGGAGAAGACACAGTTAGGTGCGACAGGTCTTACCCAGACAGCTCGCTACCCCTGGCCTGGGACTGGCCAGCAATGGCATCCATAATAGCATCCTGGGAGTACATGCTGATGGGGGTGTTGTACTGCGCATGGATGATGGTGGCCTTGCCTCCAGGCCCCTTTACCTCAATGGGCTTGTTGGTGGAGAGTGCAGTGTCCTTCAGAGCTATTGGGTTGAAGCTGGGCAGGTACTCGGTGCTGTGCGAGTGAGGGAGTGGTGATAAGGGATGAGTATGGGTAAAGGAGAGACAAAAGAGATAAAATGGAGGTTAGACAGAGAGAGTGAGATGAAGGGAATGTGGACAGTGAATTGGGAGGGAAAGGTAAGAACCCAGTTGATAATACCAGCATATGTTGTGTTTTGGATGCTGGCATGCTGGTATTTCAACAAAGCTTCTTGATTAGATTAACCACCAGAAAACTATACTGATCGACCAGTTCTGCTAGACAGCAGCATGCTTATACTGGCTTGGACCAGCATGGAAATTCATGATGGAAGGTGTTGCATGTGAGACAAAACCATAGTGTGATAATAATTAAATATAGGTAAATAAACAAATAAAAGGCTCAGACTAATGTTTAAGGCAGAATCAACACATCAAAAACACGCTTCACACAGCAAAAACTTACTACTGCACACAACACATACATTTACTTGTAGAACTACAGCAAGCAGTACAACTTAATATACTAAACAGGGACGGGAACCAGATAGAATTTAAATTCCTGATTCTAATTCCGTCTGAACCATTCCAGTTCCTTAACGGCTCCATTTATGATTCGTTCAAAGAATAAATATTTGAAAAAAAAAAATTATATATATATATATATATTTAATAATTAATAAATGTAAAACAATTCTTGGAAAAACTTGTTCAAAACAGTAAAGTATACATGGGCAAGAAACGTTAACAGAACTGGACATTTAATTATTATATATATATATATATATATATATATATATATATATATATATATATATATTTAAACATGGAATTCAATAGTGAATAAAGGTGCATTCATGGCATGTCGGAATTACAGTAATTATGAGGTTCTGACAATAAGCATTCACATCTTCACAGAACTTGTACAATTTGTACCACCTGACCAGCACAACATCAAGCAGAAACAAAATAGCAGGGCTTCAGTAGAAAAACAGTTAAGCAGTTATTTTGGAATAATTATGTTTAATAATTCCTATAACTGATTATTGTTAATGTCTTAAGAATAATCAAGAAAATAAAAGAGATAAAATACTATTTAATGTAACTATCAAAGAGCTGACTATAGAATAACTATCTAATATCCCACTGAATAAACTATAACTATTAACACAGCATTTGAATAATGACTGTTATTTGTTATATTTTGGTTTTGTCTATTAAATTACACCAATTAATTTTGGCATTAGTAGTGCTGCAACAGTAATACATAATTTAGATCACAACTAATAATCCTGGGTTGTCATATAGTAAATGTGGTAATTACGACATGGTGTGAATGCAGCATAAGAAACTGTTCTTGATTCCCAACCAAACACTGTGAGTATACCAACTAAGAAGTGCTTAACTGGGACCAATAAAAAGATGACAAACGCATTCTCAACGCTAAACATGAGTTCCGCAAGCAAACCTCTAGTCTCCTAAAACACACACTGCAGCACAGTGCCAATTGGGATTCTCATAAATACATATTCAAAAAGATTCAGATATGCTTCTCTGTGTATAGGTTTATGTTAAGCATTAGTGCATCATTAAAGCAAGCTGAGATTGCACGAGATGATAAAATCTCACTAACCAGGCTTTATACCACAAAGGCAGATCCAAACAATTCCATGCATGTACAGTATACCACACAGAGCACTACAACGTTATGCAGGGAGGCTGTTACTAACTTGGCAGGAGTGTTGGTAATAACCTACAATGGGCGAAAGGAAACAGAAACAAGGACATTGGTTAGCAACTCATATAAACTCAACATGGAAGGGTTGTGCCAGTGAAAGTTCTTCAAAATGAAGAATTTCATCAGATTTTCAAGGTGCAGTGCATAATTTCCAAATTGTATAAATAATGCCGGCTCAAACACTTCCTGTCTTACACAGGATGTCCTGCACTAAACCCAAGCCACTGGTTGACCCAAGCTGGGCTGCTCAAATAGACAAATTCTGTTTGTGGAACAGAAATGACACACTTCACCTTTTAGGAAAAGGGAAACCATTAGTGTGTTTGAGTGCCTGTGTGTGTGTATGTTTTGCATGAGTGACACGTAGCGAGTAGCAAGTCGTATTTCAAAGAGATTAAATAAATAACTGAACGCAACAGACATGTCACTGACCACAACTGACAAAAGAGAAACACGTTTTCATAAGAGTGTCTCCCTGCAAAGATGTGATAGGAGGGAGTGAGGGGGGTGTATCAGTGTAGTTAGGAAACTGAACCCTGAAATTCCATGACCTTTTAAAGGGAGAGCGGCGACAGGTGCTCTCTCACCCCTCTCTATCCGTATCACTCGACGGCCTGAGATTTCCTCTGTGCTGAGGCACACGCTAAGACCCTTTTCACCGCATATGAGGAAGAGAGTAAACAGAGAGGGGTACAGGACATTGTCATCCATTTACCTAATCCACAACAGTACTGCCAAAGTGCATTGCTTTGAGGTTACAATGCAGAAGTGAAACTGTCAAACTGGGAAAGTGATATAGTGCTTTTAATGTCTCAATACGACAGCTTGCTTTGGTTAGCAAAACAGGAATTTATGCACAGACAATCTGGGGTCTGATTTTTTAATGCTTTTGAAATAAGTCTCTTATGCTTACCCAGGCATTTATTTATTTGATCAGAAATACAGTACAATTGTGAAATAGTATTACATTTTAAAATTCCTGTTTTCTATTTTAATAGAACATAATTTATTCATGTGATGGCAAAACAGAATTTTCAGCAGTCATCCTTCAGTGTCACATGATCCTTCAGAAATCATTCTGATATGATATTTTGGTGCTCAAGAAATATTTGAAGAGTTCAGATACAAAAGCCTCTAAGTGCCATCTGAAATTTTCTTCTAAGATGAGCATTTTTCTCAGGTTCCTATGTTTTATGTTCAGTTATTCATTGCCTATTCATTGCCATTATAGTGAAATTACTGAAACTAAACACAGGGGCCTGATAAAAATGCTCATTTTAGAAGAAAATTTCAAACGGCACTTTGCATCTGAACTCTTCCTTTATTATCAGTGTCTTACTATTATCAATAAAAACAGTTGTGCTGTTTAATATATTTGTGGAAACCATTAAACATTTTATTTGATCAATAAAAAAACTGAATTTATTTGAAAAACAAACCTTTTGTTACACTACACGTCTTTGCTGTCACTTCTGATCAATTTAATGCATACTTGCTAAATATAATTAACATGTATTAATTTCTTACAAAAGAAAACAAAAATCTTACTGACCCCAACATTTTGAACAGAGATGAATTTTCCATTTTGACAGCCAATTTTTCAATCTAACCCCTCTGGTGGATGCATTATCCGGTATAACGTGATCTCTATCTGAAGGAGGGCCACCTCCAGCTGAAGCCTCAGCTCAAATTTGTCTTGCACATTCCTTCAGAGGCTTGAACCTCGTCAATGTAACAGATGTAACCTCTCTTTTCTGAATGTTGCATGGCCGCTGTCATTCTTCTGTCAAGAGCAACGTTAGCAACCAGGTGGGGCTGAACTATAATGGGCACACTGATTCTAACCTCTTTTAGAAACTCTACACTGTTCATTTAGCATTAAACACTATATTTTTAAATAGGACACCTGGCAGCTAGCGTCAGATCTCAGTCGTTCTGTGATTACATACCCACTAGGCATGCCTGACCCCGAGCTCTTAACCCTCTCCTGCAGCATGGCCATCTCTTGTAATGTCTCTGCAGAGTACAGACCGATGGGGGAGTTATACTGCTGGTTTTTTTGCCCAGAGGAGGATTTGTCCCTCGGAGCAGCTAAATGCCTTTGAGCAGGCAAAGAAGCTTCTCCGCTACTGCTCACCACAGTGCTATAGGACTGGTTGGTGTGCTTGCTTGAGTAGCTGGAGTTTGTCTCAGCAGAGACCGAGAGAGCCCCATTCATTTGCACAGGCTGATCTTAAAGGGAAACGTGCATGTGTGTGGACAGTGTTGAGAAAGAAAGAACAGAAGGAGGTCAGAGGAAAGCTTAGAATGTAAACTACAAAAATTTAATTGAAAATTGATGACTTGATGTTTCACTGAAAGCAAAAGGAATATTTTACCACAAAAAAAGTAGTAATAATTCACAGTTTGTATTGTGCTGTTTGAAAAAACTGTTTACCATTCTTACCAAATTAAAGTAACTGTTATATATATATATATATATATATATATATATATATATATATATATATATATATATTATATAATTTATATCTGTGATGGCAAATCTGAATTTACTCCGGTCTTTAATGTCACATGATCTTTCAGATTCATTCTAAAAATTGCTGCTCAAGAAACATTTCTTACAATTGTCAATGTTAAAAGCAGTTGCTTAATATTTCTGTAGAAACTGTGGTTAACTGTGAAATATTTTAAACGTCTTTTGCATCTTTTCTGAATAAGTATTCATTTCTATAAAAAAAAGACCCTAAACTTTTGAACGATAATATGTACTAATCAGGGTTCTGAAACAGAAGATTTATGATCTTTCCTTTTGTGTGACTAACACAATATTTGTTATTAAATGGTAAACTAATTGTTAAGAGCCTTACATTAACAATATTTAGTTAACTTTTTGCTGGAATGTGCAAAGTGATAACCAGCAGGGGGCGTCATAAGGCTTTTTACATGTAGTAGAACATTTGTAAAGATATCATACATGACAAAGGCATTCTGAGTTGAGAGAAAACCAAAGAACAGAATCTTTTATCTTACCCTCTAAAAAGAATCTTTAACATGATTCTAAAAAAAATCTCCTTTTGACTGAGGACTAAGGCTTGCTTTAGCTTTTACATTTCATGAACAATTATGTGGAATGTATGACCTGTGCTTGACTTAAAGTATGTGAATGCACGGACATATACTGTATGCAGATACAGGTATATGTAGAATGCATGACAGTGAGTAAAATGTGACAGACCTTCTGATGAGGGATCACAGACATAGGGGAGTCAATCCTTGGTGTTGTCATGGGAATTGGAATGGGCCGCTTTGACCTGTGATAAGACAGAGTGAGCATTTGAAGAAAATGACAAAAGTGCTACAAACAGACTGTCTGGATCACATCTTTTATGACAAAATTGCAATGTCAAGTGATGAACTATAAACATTTCACACACAGTTCTAGATAAATGATGCAGCCATGTACAAAGTTTTGGCAAATATTTTCCAGGTCTCCTGACTCTCCTTTGAGATTGAACACTGTCACAATAACAACATAATGAATCCCATCCACAACAGAAGCAAACAAAAATGCTTTTGTCCAAACAGACTTTGTGCCAAATTGAACCTTTTCAGAAGAAAAAATTTAAAACATTTCTTGCCTTGTACACAAAATTGAAAATCTAGCATACTTTATAGTGCACATCATTTGAAAATTTGTGCCAAAAGAAAAGCACAAAGAACAAGTGACAAAAGAGAAGTCCTTGGAACACAGTAAAGACAACAGATATGTTCTGTCAACAACGTACATAACGTATCTTGACAAATGTTAGAGTTTATCCCACCTTTGCAGAGGGAACTCTGGGATTTATTAAGAGTGTTAAAGCAAAGGAAGGATGGTCCGGTGTAATCCCTGCAGGTATGCGCAAAGAGGGGAAATAAAGGTGAACATGCCTTTTTGGGGTTTTGCTCATGATAGAGTGAACTAACAGTAAACCTAACTCAAGAACTAAGACACATCAGAATTGCAACCTGTGCTGGAGAGATCAAGAACGTTTTTACAAGCTCACATATTTCCCGTATCTCACAGATGACTAGTGCAGACATGGTTCATGAGGAAGATAGAAACACTAATCCAGGCATGCCACTCTCTCTGCAGCTTCATCTGTTGATAACTGATATTTATATTACATGCCTAGAATAAATGGCAGATATCTTTCATTCCACTCTTTTGATTAGTTGATCACTTTACCCAAGAGCCTTCAGTTATGATAGTTCTCTGCTCAAATCTGATGTTCACATATGAAGCTGTTTACATGATCTTTTAAATGTGGCCCATACCAGACACCGTCTAAACAATCATGTAAAACACTTAAGCCTGTCATGTACATCATAACACCATCAGCACATTTCATAATGAAATATGATATTTTGTTACATTAGAATTTTGACCAGTCTTCAATCTCAAAACTCTGCTTTCGCATTAGAATTAACTTTAGTTTCTTTGCAATGTTTAAAGCAAGTGAAAAACATTATTTGGCATCAATATATATACACTTCTATTGTGAAGTTTGGGGTCACTTTCTAACTTCAAGTCTCTTATGCTTAACAAGGCTGCATTTATTTGATTAAAAATACAGTATATGTATAGAATATTCTGTAAAATACATAATATACTGTATTAAGATATTCTGTGAAGCAAAGCTGAATTTTCAGCATCGTTACTCCAGTATTCAGTGTCACATTGTACTTCAGAAATCATTCTGATATGCTAATTTGGTGCTCAAGAAACAATGACTTTATAAAAAATGTAAACATTTTTAAGGAATTTAAACCTTTCAGAGAAAACCTTGTTTAAAGCTGTAAGTGTCAGTCCTGGGCAGCCTTGGGTTGGAGCACAAGGCTGGAAAAAAGCTTATCAAGTTAACTGGCGTATGATGTTGCTGATGGATGAATGGACACTCGCCAGGGACTGTGAAGAAAGATTCTAAAATTGTGCATGTATTCATTGTCTATTTTGAAGAGCTTTTCAAATGTGTGCGGATGCTTGTCTAGTAATGTTGAAAATTAGCAAAATTAATCAGCAGCTATTCTGATGCAAGTTGTCACATGTGTCATAATACTCTTTATATCTACTTGTTCAACTAACATGAAGGCATTAAATTCTCATGACCTTTTCCTGGCTAAACACATACAGAGCTCATCTAAACTCACACAAAATCTCAGTCACATATGTTTATGATATACTGAAGCTGCAGTCTGTTTACACTTCATAAAAATTAATCCCATGATTGACTACACTGAACAGACAAGGCCTGCTTTTATTACACTGCAGTGAATGAGCCAACAATAGCATATTCATCACAGTAACCCATGAGACCCGCTTTCATCTGAATTATTCACTATACTTAATTCAATTAAAAATTTGTTTGTTTGTAGAATTGACAGATCACACAAGAGGATGATAAAGGCTGCTCCAGAGCTGTCATTGAAGATACAAATCGTTTCAATTTATGGTCGCCAAGACAGATTAAATATCAATCACAGTGTAAACATGGCAGATCATTTTATTACCTTCACCAGAATAGAAGAAACTCCAATTCTAACCAAGAGGCATCTCACATTTCTACAGACTCTACATGTATCATTCACAATACTGAATTTCCAAGCACTGCCACATCCTTCCTGGTTTCAAAAGGTTTTGGTAAGTACTATAATACACAAATGCAACAGAGACAAGTAAGACTCATTTTTAAAATTCAAATTATATGAATTAGAATGATTTCTAAAGGATTGTGTGACATTGAAGACTGAAGTAAAGTCTGGTGAAAATTCAGCCTCGCCATCACAGAAATAAATTACATTTTAATTATATTAAAATAAAAATTATATTAATTTCTTTTTTTTTACATTGTAATAATATTTCACAATACTACTGCTTTTACTGTGCTTTGTTCAAATAAATGCAGTCTTGGTGAGCATAAGAGACATCTTTCCAAAACATTTTTGAATGATTACTGTACATGCACACACACAGCCCCAAAACACTAATAATGCCCTGTACCTTTGCATGGTAAGGGCCAGATTGAAGTTGGCAGACTTGATCTTGTTTTGGGCCTCCAGGTGTGTCATCCCCTCTGTGGTGACCCCATCAATGGCCACGATGATGTCACCCTGGATCAGGTTGCTGGAGGCTGCCTTGCTTCCTGGTGTAATCTGCCACAAACCAAACAAGCTTTTAAATGAAAAACTGACAGGTCAGCACTTCTGCAAAAACACAATACTTCGACAAGGTAATAATTTGGTCTTTATTTGTCTGCCTCCACATGAGATGAGGTTGGATGTATGTCTGAATAAAGCTGAACAAAAGAGAAGGCTCTGTCATTTACAGGTGCTTGCTTGATACCCTCTCAATAAAATCAGTGGAGGATAAAAACACACGGATCCTGAATCCATGACAGCTGGATGCACAAAGAGATCTTAAGCACACATTTGGCATGATGCATGCTTAGTGCTTGAACAGATAATGTGTTCCTCTTGCTAAAAATAAGACTGCGTTTACAGAATAAAGTCATGCGCTTACTCTACAGTCTGAAATAATGCATATGAAGTATATCATGTACATGGAACAAAAACATGTCTGAGTCATATTTTGCATGTTTTTAACAGGCTTTTTGAGATTTATTATCTTTATATGTTCCACACTAGACTACTGTTAAAAGGTTTGAGGTCAGAAATATATATATATATATATATATATATATATATATATATATATATATATATATATATATATATATATATATATATATAGAAAGAATTTAATACTTTTATTCAGCAAGGATGCATTCAATTCATCAGTGACAGTAAAGACATTTATAATGTTCAAATCAAATCAGAATATTAGAATGATTTCTGATGGATCATGTGACACAGAAGACTGGAGTAATGACTGCTGAAAATTCAGCTTTGCCATATAAAATGAAAAAAAGAGAGAAAATATTTCACTGTTTTTACTGCACTTTTGGTTTTGAATAAGATCAGCTGGTTATTCATTTTTGTGTGGGGAATTTTTTTGTTCTTACTGTTTCTAAAATTAAGGTTAATTTGTCCTAATTTAGATTTTTTAAATTTATTTATTTAAATTTTGGGATATAATACAACATATTCTTGAAAAGTTGTGTGAGAATTTCATAATTTAAATAAGGACACCAAACCCCTCATTGAATGCTTTATTGATGATAAAAAAAATATACAGGAACTGGTAACTGAAAACTGTTGATTTTAAAAGATGTGCATCTACGCAGACAACTTTTACAAAGATTTTAAGTCAATTCTTTTCCTCCATGATATGTACAGAGCATGTTGCAGACCATCATTTAGGATTCTGTGATATACAATAGATACATGAAAACCTTTAGACTGCACATGGGTGGCACTGTGTCATCTCTGTACCATAAAACTAGGCTATCACGATTTAGAGTCTGCTTCATTTCTTCTAAATCTGGCGAGGTTTCAGCTGTGTTTTGAGCCAGAAGCATCTCTTTAAAGTCTGACTGTGCACTTCTGAGAGCCAGCAATTTCAAAGTACTGTCTCATTTACAAAAAGCAAAAAACAAAAAAACAGTGTGAATGCAAAATGAATAAAGCTGATTACAGATATGAGCATGTTACTCTCTAATCTCTTCTGGCTAGATCATGACGTTTTGACACTGTGATATGATTTGCTTCCTGAATGACTACTAAAACTCCCATTGGGAAGAACTGAAGAAATGAATCTGTATTTTTTTTCGCATTTCCATCTGTTTTGAATTTTTAACGAATAAACGAATGCATGCACATCTGAGCCAAGGATTAAGACATAGAAGTGCCAAGACTGCAAAGCCTATTTCAAGAGCCTGAGAAGTAGACCAGCCATAACAAGAAAATGAGAAGTATGTGTCTGAAACAACATACAAGACATACAAGCTCACTCTGTGAAAGTTAGTTTGTTGTCAATTATCCAAAAGCTATCAAGCAGTAAGATCTTAATTTAGAGTACAATAACCACATTTAAAGCTTAGAAACTACAGAAAGGTGATTTTGAGAAATGTCAGCTTATTTTTTTTTTTTTTTTTGGTCACCAGACATTTTTATTGTAAACATACTTCAAAATAAGTCATACAGGTTTGGAATAACATGAGAGTAAGTAAATGATGACAGATTTTCCATTTTTGGGTGAACTATCCCCTCTAAAGTGCTTAACTCTAAACCACAACATTAATAGAACAATCAAATCAACTAATTTAATCAGTTCATGGGCCACCTTTGGTATCATACCTGCAATATTTGTGTCCAGATCTCTAGAAATTCTGAACTGAATCAACCCTTAATAATAATTATTCTTTGGTTTTCAGTGATTTAGATTGTGTCAGACATTGATCAGTTCCTGCTATTTGATTCTCACTAATTACTGGGAAGCTTTGAAAGCCTGTGGTAACTAGATTGAGCCTTTGACAAACCAGCAAATGGTCCAGCAGAAATACCAAACTGACAGACGGAAAGGAGCAGCAGAGCTGGCCAAAGAACATCATCATGCACTGTGTAGCTACAACATATGATATAATTAAAAATTTAAAATTACACAACAGTTACAGTTATCTAATTTGATTGGTCAAACATATGCATATTAACATGGCCAAATCTAGTCTGAAATTAGCTACTCAACATTAAGAGAGATAAACAGATTGTACAAATTTATGGATGTCCAAATTTCAAACAAACACTTTAAACTGCTACAATCATGCAATTTAATTATCAAAGATACAAATATTTATTTTTTTGAAGTTGCATTTAAATTCCACTTAGCTTAGAAATCTGTGGGATGTGCAAATGGATGAATGCTTTTGTTTCTTAAAGTCCTGTCACGTTAGCAAAAAAGGTAAATTTTTAATTGTCATTAGCAATGTACTGTATGAAGCATAGTTTATACAGAAGTCACTTTCAAACCAATTAGCTTTCTGTTGGTAACTGCAGTGAATGTCACTTTTATCACAATAAAAATATGGAACTCATTGTGAAATTCCAGATTGCATGGATTTCTATTGAAATTACCGTATTTCACTGTCAAAAATCACCAGTATGACGGTAAATGTGGCCACAGCTTTATTGATACAGCTGTTATTCTCATCTGATACTTTTATTAGTCTCCTCCTGGTACATCAAAGGCGAGACAATTAATAACATAGGGATAAACTAGTAAACAGCATAAAAGAAAGATTAAAACTATCATGCATCAAGGATATGTGGTTACTAGTGTAAAGCTGATAATTGTTTGGCAAACATAGAATCTTTGATTGCATGCCTTTAGTGTTTGCTTATGAAATATTCTGGTTAATTTGATTATGCTTTCAGCTCTCATAACACCACAGTACTCATAGCTGTGTTTATCTTATTTAATCAAGTTTACCCATTACACATATATTTGCACAAAATCAAAAAACAGGGAAAAGCATGCAGATTCAACATCATCTTGATAATTCAGTCCATAAAATCTCATAAATCAGTGTCGTTGTTAGGAAAAGCTTGCAGCGTGTGGCTACTGTGTGTAATATCTTTAAAAAAGTATCGGTATGTGACAGCTGTGTTTCCACTACTGTGGTCACGTCCACACTGTGGATGAGCTTAACATGATCAATGCAATCCGACACCTGGATGGTTTATATATCCAGGCACTTCACACATACTCATGGGCAAATATGACAGATTGTAGTTGCCCTTCTTGCAAACTGGCACAGTTTTTGATAATAATTTTCTCGAATGAATTAGCAGCTCAAGTTCACTGACCATGTTTATGAACCCAATATAACTGCAGCCCCCAACTGCAGAGCTCCTATCCTCTGGCACAAATTCACAAATAACTGAAGTCTGTCTCATATGCTTATTGAGGTACAAGCCTGTAGAAAATAAGCCACACCAGGTTTAGCAAAAAACCTCTGCTGGTCTAGGTATCTAACGTTAACCATTCGAGGTTGGAATGATTATGCTCACAGTAAGATGGCCACGATGAGTCTAAAATAGCTTTAAATGACTTCCTCCTTTCAAAAAGGTGTTCTGTATATATAATTACCCACAGTGGGAAGCAATTGCAGTCTTTTTTCTGCTTGACAGCTGCTCTAATTGAGTCTGTGTGAATGGGTGCTACCCACTAGAGTGCAGGGGTCATTTTAGAAGCCTTCTTCCTCTATAAATGTCATGTCTAATTGCCACATCTAGCAGGGGGAGTGTCCTGTCACCTTCAGAAAGGCCACTGTGACAGTAATGTTCATGTGCTGGGGGCAACATCCCCATAAAATGACCTGTGCTACAAATTAAAAGGATTACTTCACCCAAAATGAAAGTTATATGGGTTCTGAACGATAGTAATTGATGCCGGAATTTTCATTTCTGGGTGATTCGCCCCTTAAGGCTTCATTACTTATAGGCCACATAATAAAAAAACCTTAATGGCAGAAAAGAAAGGCATTTTGAAAACTCATATTTAGTTGTTTTAGTAAATGCACTGATACTGTTGCTTTGTGCCGGGTTAGCAAAACTAATGGCAAAAGGAAGAGGAAGGGAGCATGGGTCAACAAAGGCTTGGAGAGACTGAAGGGAGGATTACCAGGCCTGGCACACAAAACATGCATTAGCTCTCCATTCTAGCTCATTCCAATTGATGCCTGGATGAATGAGTGGCTGATATGCCAGCTCAAATCTCCTGCTCACTCACAGCAGCACAAAGGAGCTGTTCTGTGGGTCAAATAAATCATGGGGGGAAAGTAGGCCACAGAGAAAACTAGATAGATATTTGATGGCTAGACAGATGAACTGTAAAGGAAAAATAAAATGAAGCCAACTAGAGATCAAAATGCACCCTATATAAATTCTTAATAAACATCTCTGGTCTTATTGTGCATGATTGTTTTTGTACATCACTCCAGTGCAAATTATAATTGTAATCTTTCCTCTTTGCACAATCCAATCAATTCCTGGTGGATAAAATGGATAAAGTCCCACTATTTTTCTTCAGAGAATATCCTGTTACACTCAGCATGGGTTGATAAGCATTTATTTAGTTATTTATTTATTTTGAAAGGGGTTGCCCATGTTCATCAAGGCTGTAAAAACAGTAATATTGGGAAATATTATTACAATTTAAAATAACTGTTTTAAATTGTAATATATTTTTAAATGTAATTTATTCTTGTGATGGCAAAGCTGAATTTTCAGCATCATTACTCCAGTCTTCAGTGTCATATGATCCTTCAGAAATTATTCTGATATGATGATTTTGTACTTAAAAACCTTTATTTTTTTATTTTCAGTGTAGAAAACTGCTTAATTTGTGTTGCTTAATATTTTTGTGACCAAGAAACCGTAATCCTTTTTAATTTTTGATGAATATAAAGCTCAGAAGAACAGCATTTATTTGAAATATAAATCTTTTGTAATAGTATAAATGTTAAATGCCAATCAATTTCATGTGTCTTTGTTGAGTATCCTTTAAAAATATATATATATATATATATATACATACATACAATACATACATTTTTTTTTATTAGTATTCTAGAATGCGGCTATAAATCGCTGCGATAAGATAAGACACTTACAATACAATAAGTACCATGTAATCATGATTTGAATTGACAGTCATGGCGTCAAAATATCTGAAATGGTGAAGACTTGCCCATGATTGAGGCCTGAGTACTTAACCAGATGGGCTCATTTATGCTAACAAGACCGAAAAGAATCCGACACCATATGAATGCAATGTGACCTGATCCTCTCCTGCTGTAGCACCCCTCATATAAGAGCTGAGTAAAGCTGCCCGACACCAAATGAATAAAACACATGTGAAAAAGACCAAGAGTTTATCACAGCACATCAAAGCCAACCTGTTGAATTATCTGAGGACAAGCTTTGGTTAAACACATCAAACATTTCTGTACTTCTGGAAGGAAGCGGTCATTTTGCTGGATGTTGGTATATACAGTAATAGCTCTTAGAGTCTTCCCCAGCAGGACTGACCTGACCTTCAGCAGCCATCTAAAAACAGCTCTGCCTGTCAGCAGCACCAGCTTCAGGCTCTCACAGCAAACACCAAGACTGGTACTTGCTGCCTACTGGTTTATGACTATCTGAGAGAGACTAGCATTATATAATTACAATAACATTATTGACACAACAACTTGTTCTGAGGAACATTTTTGTTTTCTGACTTCATACATCAAGTTAATTAGTTAAATAAATCAAGTTAAATAAATTGCATGCTTTATGATGTGTGTATAAATCATAAGTCTGGTGGACCACAACTGAATGGCATCATCTCTTAACCTGATGCAAAGTGATACAAAAGCAGCCAATCAGAAGATATTGTTTAATGTACAGCTAATGGAGCAATATTTTGAACCACAGACATTTCATAACAGGCTAACCAATGTGATAATGCAAGAACAGATATTAAACAATCAATAAAACATCCTGTCACTTGTAGCAGTCAAACAAATAAAAAATTTTTCACCGTATGCAACAATTTTCCAAAATTATTCTAAAGCAGATTATCTGATGCACTCCCATTCAAAAGAAGATTGTTTTTTTTTTATTTTTTATTCATAAGTCTCTTATGCTTACAAAGGCTACATTTATTTGTTCAAACCTGCAGTCTAACCCAGGGGTAGGCAACACAAAAATCAAGCAACAATGAAAGACTGAAAATGCTACTAAGCCACTTTTTTCTTCCAACAATCAGCTTTAAAAATGAAGTAGGTTTGTGTTCATCTGCCAGCATAAATCTTCCTAAAGACTGACTGGAATGAACAATTTCCCTCGGCTCATTAGAGAATAGGCGTGTGGAGAGATGTCATACTGTATAAGCAGTCCAGCACTGGAAAGTCACAACACTGTTGGGAATGCTCTCACCAGGGGTGTTGTGCTATTTCAAAAAAAAAAAAAAAAAACTTTGATTGTGATCCAAGTAAAGAGACAGCTACATTTGTGTCATTAATCCAACAAGCTGGTAGTATTAATGCAGATCAAATTCAAGCCAACCATAAAACTCAATCTTCACAAGCTTTAACTGGATGCTCAGTGAATACCATATGAATGAGAGTAGCTCTTAATTTGAAACGTCCATATTTGAACACCCTAATATCACTTCACAAAGGTGAAACTCTATTCCACCAGTTGGTGCATTAGGGTATGTCAAAGAGAGCCCACAATAATAATATGCTGAGTTTTATAATATTAAGCTACTGCAAATGCCCTTCACCGGATGAAACATCCTCAAACTATTTGGCAGATCCTAAAGAGTGGATCCCTGTTGACATTTAACTGTAACATCTTTTCAGAGGCAAACGCATTTCTAATGACACCACAGTGTCAAATGAAATGTCACAGAACATTAGTGGAAGTATAAGGTGATTTAGTGCTCGGTAACCCCATAACTCCTCTTTTACATTGGTGGTCCCATACCCCCTTTACTCCTACTACCACTCAGAATAGGATAAATCATTTTCTCATCTGTGCTACATGCTAGTGACAACACAATGGCTTAAACAAGCTTGGATCTCAACTTCTTTCGAATAATGAATAATGCAAATATTTGATTATAACACATTTCATAACTTTCATAAAGTGAAAACCTGAATGTACATATAGGCTATAGTTTAAAGGCAATATAGTGAGCTTATAGACATGGTTTAGTATAGTTTAGTGGCCAAATAAATAATTTAGTCATTTTTAGAGATAATTTGATAGAACTGACATTTTATAATTTCCAAAACTTTATCTGCCATTTGTCAATATCTCTTTGTTGCTGTTACTTAATTACTGTCTAATGCATTCGCCAGATAAAAGTATTATTTTCCTTAGAAGTTCCTTTTCATCCAAACCACCCAGAGGTATTTATATCCCTCATCTGCTGCTTTCAGTTTGAACTGAATTGCAAGTTCATGCTTTCTGTGTGCCATCTGTTACAGTCTGAGCTGCTCTCAGCCAATAGAAACCATCATTTCAGCACCTAGCACTGAATAGGACCACTCATAGACACACTCATACACAGAAGCATCTGCCAACAATATTTCACCCAATTCAGAAGGCCAGTACATTAGCCAAAAAAAGTTAGGAAATATACTTGTGTATTGTCTATGTCAGTACAATTCTTCAAACGCATTTAAAATATTTCTACACTAAAATAGAGTATAATGTAAACAAAGGCAACAAGACATCTCATCAGTCTGGAATACTGATGCATTGTGTTTTTTCTAAAAAACAGGAAGGGGAAAAAACCTTTTCACGGGCACTGTATATACAGGTGCATCTCAATAAATTAGAATGTTGTGGAAAAGTTCATTTATTTCTGTAATTCAACTCAAATTGTGAAACCCACCAATTCACTCTCAACAAATTAGAATATGGTGACATGCCAATCAGCTAATCAACTCAAAACACCTGCAAAAGTTACCTGAGCCTTCAAAACGGTCTCTCAGTTTGGTTCTCTAGGCTACACAATCATGGGGAAGACTGCTGATCTGACAGTTGTCCAGAAGACAATCATTGACACCCTTCACAGGGAGGGTAAGCCACAAACATTCATTGCCAAAGAAGCTAGCTGTTCACAGAGTGCTGTATCCAAGCATGTTAACAGAAAGTTGAGTGGAAGAAAAAGATGCACAACCAACCGAGAGAACCGCAGCCTTATGAGGATTGTCAAGCAAAATCGATTCAAGAATTTGGGTGAACTTCACAAGGAATGGACTGAGGCTGGGGTCAAGGCATCAAGAGCCACCACACACAGACGTGTCAAGGAATTTGGTTACAGTTTTCATATTCCTCTTTTTAAGCCACTCCTGAACCACAGACAACAACAGAGTCGTCTCACCTGGGCTAAGAAGAAGAATTGGACTCTTGCCCAGTGGTCCAAAGTCCTCTTTTCAGATGAGAGCAAGTTTTGTATTTCATTTAGAAACCAAGGTCCTAGAGTCTGGAGGATGGGTCGAGAAGCTCATCGCCCAAGTTGCTTGAAGTCCAGTGTAAAGTTTCCACAGTCTGTGATGATTTGGGGTGCAATGTCATCTGCTTGTGTTGGTCCATTGTTTTTTTTTTTGATAACCAAAGTCACTGCACCTGTTTACCAAGAAATTTTTGGGCACGTCATGCTTCCTTCTGCTGACCAGCTTTTTGGAGATGCTGATTTCATTTTCCAGCAGGATTTGGCACCTGCTCACACTGCCAAAAGCACCAAAAGTTGGTTAAATGACCATGGTGTTGGTGTGCTTGACTGGCCAGCAAACTTACCAGACCTGAACCCCAGAGAGAATCTATGGGGTATTGTCAAGAGGAAAATGAGAAACAAGAGACCAAAAAATGCAGATGAGCTGAAGGCCACTATCAAAGAAACCTGGGCTTCCATACCACCTCACCAATTTCACAAACTGATCACATCCATGCCACGCCAAATTGAGGCAGTAATTAAAGCAAAATGAGCCTAGTATTGAGTACATGTACAGTAAATGAGCATTTTTTCTAGAAGGCCAACAATTCACTAAAACTGTTTTTTTTTAATTGATCTTATGTAGTATTCTAATTTGTTGAGATGTTAAGGGTTTTTGTTAAATGTGAGCAAAAATCATCACAATTAAAAGAACCAAAGACTTAAACTACTTCAGTCTGCACCAAATTAACAAATTAAATACAATATCTTAAAAAAATAAACTTAATTACAGAAAAAAATAAACTATTCAAAAACACCCTAACTACCTATCATACACCATTATATACAGTGCCCGTGAAAAGGTTTTCTCCCCTTCCTGTTTTTTACATTTTTTGCATATTTGTCACACTTAAAATATTCAGATCATCGAATACATTTTAATATAACACAGAGTACAAAATGCAGTTTTTAAATAATGATTTCATTTATTAAGGGACAAAAGCTTTCTAAACCTGCCTGGCCCTACATGAAAAAGTAATTGCCCCCTAAATCTAATCTAATAATAAGTTGTGCCACCCTTTGCAGCAACAACTGCAATTAAGTGTTTGCGATAACTGACAAGGAGTCTTTCACATCTCTGTGGAGGAATTTTGGCCCACTCTTCTTTGTAGAATTGTTTTAATTCAGCCACATTGGAGGATTTTCAAGCATGAATGGATGTTAAAGGTCATTCCACAGCATCTCTATTGGATTTAAGTCCGGACTTTGACTTGGCCACTCCAAAACCTTGATTTTGTTTTTTTTATCCATTCAGAGGTGGACTTGCTGGTGTGTTTGGGATCATTGTCTTGCTGCATAACCCAAGTGCGCTTGAGGTCACAAACTGATGGCTGGACATTCTCCTTCAGGATTTTCGGGGTTCTTTTTTGACCTCCTGCAGGATGAGTTGTTGTTGCGCTCTTGGAGTGATTTTGGTAGGCTGCCCACTCCTGGGAAGGTTCACCACTGTTCCAAGTTTTCACCATTTGTGGATAATGGCTCTGACCATGATTTGCTGGAGTCCCAAAGCCTTAGAAATGGCTTTAGATCCCTTTCCAGACTGATACATGTCAACTATTTTGTTTCTCATCTGTTCTTGAATTTCTTTAGATCGCAGCATGATGTGTTGCTCTTTAAGCATGCTTCACTTTGTCAGACAGGTTCTGTTTAAGTGATTTCTTGATTCAACGGGTCTGGCAATAATCAGGGCTGGGTGTGGCTAGTGAAATTTAACTCAGCTTTCTTAAATAACATGGTCAATAACAGTTCTTCCATGATTTACCAGGAGGGGGCAATTAATTTTTCACGTAGGGCCAGGTAGGTTTGGACAGCTTTTTTCCCTTAATAAATGAAATCATCATTTAAACAAATATGTGACAAAAATGCAAAAAAAAATAAAAATAAAAAAAAAACAGGAAGGGGACAAAAACCTTTTCACGGCACTGTGTGTATATATATATGATATATGTATGTATATATCAATGTAGAAAAAATATATTTAAAAAAAAAACATTTTTCAGGATGAATAGAAAGTTCAAAAGCACAGCATTTATTTAAAATATAAAAATATATAATTTTCTGTAACCATGTAAAAGTCTTCATTGTCATTTTTGATCAATTTAATGCATTCCCAATTATATTATATGATGTTTTATTACATTATATTATATTATATTATATTATATTATATTATATTATATTATATTATATTATATTATATTATATTATATTATATTATATTATATTATATTTCACGGCTCTGTGGAATACTTGATTCTGATTGGTCAGTCGCGACATTCCGAGGTATGTTATCCCTGGATAACAACCTGTAAAAGCTAATAACACAGGCTCATCCGGGCAACAGCAGTCGGCACTGTACTCTTGCTTGAACTATTTTTGTTCTTGGTGGAAGCTTTCCATTTGTTTAGCTAATAAAATATTATAACTCAATTCAAAATGGTGTACAATTGTTTAATTATGTCATCCTGGTATCGCGGACTCGCTCTCGTTTCATACAAACCCAGCTGCTGCCATTTTGCTATGACTGTTTTCTAAGCCGTAATGGATAATGAGAGAACTAACAAACTGGTAAGGTTTTAAAACATTTTTGTCCTAATTATTTTATTGCCTTAATTATTTTGTGGTGAAATGTTGTGTAATACGTGGTTTGACTGCACCGTTTCCCTTAAATGTCCGTTTAGTTTGAATTTGCCACTTGCTCGCAACTGCTGTCTTCACTGAAGCTTTGTGTTCAAATATTTCAACTCAAATAATTATTTACTTATGTGGCAAGTAGCCATGTAATAAGCGGGATAATGTACATCCAGCCGGTTGTTCTCGCAGAATAAACCACATCACCCTGTCAGGGTTTATTCTGCGAGAACAACCAGCTGGATGTACATTATCCCTTACATATTATATTATAAATATATATATTATATTATATTATATTATATTATATTATATTATATTATATTATATTATATTATATTATATTATATACAGCTAATTATTCTTCAATCTCAACAGCTCATAAACAGGTCCATAACAGTTAATTATTGCATGTTTTAACACTCAAAGCAAAGTCTCCAGCACTGAACAGGAATTCTCACTGGCTGATCAGTAAATAGCACCCAGGCCGTCTGTCTCCTGTGGGCTGGTGAATAATATTCAACCTCTTAAGTTACATGGATCCTTCTCAGACCTACTAATGTGATACTCACAGCAGATGTAAATCTATGTCTTGATTCAAATACAGAATAACAGAACACTTCTTGACTCCTTTACAGCAGGCCTGTGAGGTACTTTTATAGAAAAGCCCCCTGTGAAGCCAAGCGCCAGCCAGAACAAACGTATTGGGTAGCACCTGTCACTCTAAAGTGACTGACTAGGCCCTGTGCTACTGGTCTTTTCCTGTAGACAACACAGACCTGCCACACACCTCTTGATTTAGATATTCTTAGTAACCAGTACAGTGAGGCCAAACGGCTGTCAAATGTTGCAAATAAAAAGGCCTAGAAAAGCATCAGAAGATTCCAATCTGCACTACGATACTGTTGAGGGTATATACGTCACTATAATATGACTAACACTATGGACCACCTAGTATAGTGGCAGGACAGACATTCTTCCTGACCGCAGACTATGTTGGCAGAGGTGACAAAATGGCAGTGCATCATCTCTTTGTAGCATGTATTGCCACCGTTTGACGGCTCGATCACTGTCTGACATTTTTTACACAAGCGGATCTATTTTTTCAAGACCCTTTAATGCCAGCAACATATTGGGGCAATGAATCTGTCCTCACTAGACATCTGAGAATAGGTGCATGTGGACTGTGCTCTTATTTGAAGACACACTTCAGCACAATCACAAAAACAGATACATTAATAGTCAAACGCACTCATGCCGACAATATAATGTTCTCTGGTATGTTCTCATTATGATTTCAATAAGTAAAATCTCTCTACTAGGTCAACTATATGCGTTTGCAGAGCTAGAATTTTTTACAGTACAATGAGAACTCACCCTTCTGTGATATCTGACCTTCCTGTCTTACAATAAAGACCTCATAAACAACCTTTTGCACTCATTCATCCTGACTTCCTTGTATATATCGAACTACAATTTCTCAGAACTAGCTGTTCTAGAGAAGAATTAGTCATCATGACTTCACGTCACACACAAGAATAACTGCAGAACAAGTATGAATTGACTCGATTGCAATGAACTGACAACATACATTACGATCAATACAGTACATCTACATTGGAAATATGGATTTACATGATTCTTCAATAAAGCAGCATTGCAGAAAAACTACTAAGTAATTCAGAAAAAAAAACAATATCTAACAGCACCAAAAGGTGATACACAAACTTTACATCAAGATACCAATCACTTCTATGAGGCTCAAACTGCACATGCCCAATGCAAGTTTCCAAATCAAGAAGGATATGTCATAATGATAATAACAGCATTATATTTTAGGAGAAGCATATTTCATATGATGAATAACGTCATTACTATTACACAACAAAAAACTCTGGATCAGCGACAGATCAGCAAAGAATCAAGTACCAAGATAACAATGAATGAACAAAGGAACTACGAATCAATGAAATGATGGATCATATTTTAAGTTTCATAATAAGAGAACTGGACAGTGAGGTTTGGAAAATCTAAATTGAACCGAAACTGAATTGAATTCCAATATGAGTAAAACATTCAATTAGACTCAGTCTACATTGATTGGTTTGCGAGTAAATGCTAATTTACTAATGAATCACTGTCTGTTTGGCCTAGATTTGGGGGTCTTACCCTGGAAATGGTGAGGGGCATGTTGAAGTCCTTGCCTCCTTGCAACCGGAAGCCCCAAGGCGAAGGTCCAGCGAGTGAAACGTTGTACGAACTCATTGTTCAAAAAAGCCTGTGTATTGTTTAAGCAACAGAATTTCTCCAAACGGATGGGGTAAATGGATTTGGAGGGGGGCGGGGCACGTGCCAAACAGCCTCTGAAAGAAGAAGGGGGAAAAAAGTGTAAAATGAAAGTAACACTCACACCTCTCTGATTAAAAAAAAAACCAAACAAACAAAAAAAACCTGCAGGCCAAAAGGGTCAAAGTAACAGCTTAAAACAAGGAATTCAGGCCCAGCCAAACTGCAACGAATGCAAAATAACTGGAGCAACAGAGCAGAGCTACGAGCCAGAGGAAGAAGATTCTTGCCTGTTCAGATGAGCTGGACAGACAGCCTAAGAATATCTGCCCCTCTACCGAGAGCGATAGCACTATGGCATTGTGGGGAGGGGGGAGGAAGGGGTACTTATATGGCATGTAAGGGGACACCCAGAATGCCAGGCCTCCTATGATTCACAGAACTAATATAGCCCCCTCTTAGGCTAAAAGATTTTTCTAGACTCCTTTCTTCTAGGGTGCATCATCTATCTGGGTCCTGGGCTAGTTTTAGTTTGGGTTAGGGTTAGAGTTAGGCTAAACTACTTGCTAGTGCAACCTGGCTGATTCTGAAAAAAGGTCAACAAAAGGTTATAGAGTTAAATGGCAGCCCCTACGGACGCAAACAAGCTTATCTCATTCATTCACAATGTATTCTGGAATTGAACTGTGTCTCCTGTTTAAATGAAGTGTCTATCATCAATCTAAATACACTGAAATTTCAACATACACTACCAAGTCAGTAATACATTTAAAGAAATTAACATTTTCATTTAAATAAAAACTGTAAGGTCATTTACAATGTTACAAAAGATAAACAAAATAAACATTTCATAGTTTCCACTGAAATATTAAGCATTTCAACACCCATAATAA
The DNA here is from genome assembly GCF_018340385.1 of Cyprinus carpio. Classification (NCBI taxonomy): domain Eukaryota; kingdom Metazoa; phylum Chordata; class Actinopteri; order Cypriniformes; family Cyprinidae; genus Cyprinus; species Cyprinus carpio. The sequence goes on along the minus strand of NC_056609.1, from coordinate 15,594,155 downwards.
GAAATATTTTTTGAGCAGCAAATCAGCATATTAGAATAATTTCTAAAGGATTATGTAACACTGAAGACAGGAGTAATGGCTGCTGAAAACTTAGCTTTTCCATTATAGTAATAAATGACATTTTAAAAGATATTAAAACAGTTATTTAAATCGTAACTATTCACAATATTACTGATTTTATTCATTTTTAATCATATAAATGCAGCCTTGTTGAGCATTAGAGACTTCTTTTAAAATCATTAAATACTCTTACTGACCCCAAACTTTTGAATGGTAATGTATCTTTATGAATACATTAACTTCCTGGATGCAATCAATCACTCTAAACTCATACTAGCATTTAAAATATTCCACTGGCATTGTAATCATAATGCAGGACATAATTTTTTATTAAACAAACCGTGAATGGCATCTACATGAGATAATGTTATCCCAAGCATTCAGGGGCATCTGGAGGTTCTTTATGGGCAGCTTTAAACAAAGAACGAGTGGCAGTGAGAAAAGGTTGATATGCTCTTATAGCTCTCACAGAACCGAGATAAGAGGACCTCTCGTGCACCAGCACATCACAAGCTCCGCACCGAGACATCGGAGGAAAGATAACCACTGAGGACCTGCCTGTTCGCCCAGCCTAATTTGGGAGACCTCTAGTTTGCAGCTAAGTTTAGCACTCTTTGTCAACGGAAGAATTTGAAGTAATACTGTACGTGAATGTTCAACAATCAGGCCTTCATAGACAGCATTTCAGAGAACAAGCATACTTCATGTTCATGACATTGCTTTGATAATTAATACAGTGCTTGCCATTGTGAACCTTGGCAAAGACAACATACTATTATTATAAAAATTGCATTAGGTTTTTCTTATTTAAGTTGCTGTATATTTTCTAACCAGACATACCTGTATGGCAATGGCATATATATATATATATATATATACAATGGCATATATATATATATATATATATATATATATATATATATATATATATATATATATATATAATATATGTGAGCATACTGTGTATATTAATTTTATAATGTATAAAAAAATAAATATTTTAAAAAAAAAATCATTTAATACTATTTACACAATATATATATATATACAAACACATGCATGTATATATTTAAGACATGTATTTGTATTTACACATACACAATAAATATACACAGTACACATACATATATTATGTAAACAAAAAGTTTATTTTGGATGCAATTAATCACAATTAATCTTTTCACAGCACTTATATGTGTGTGTGTGTGTGTGTGTGTGTGTGTGTATATATATATGCTTGTTTGTATGCATGTATATATATATATATATGTACATATGTTTTATATATATATATATATATATATATATATTATATATATATATATATATATATATATATATATATATATATATATATATATATATATATATATATATATACGTGTATATATATAATGGTTGCAATTTAGCCACCATTACTCCAGTCTTCAGTGTCACATGATATTACAGAAATCATTCTAATATTTTGATTTGGTGCTCAAGAACCATTTCTAATTATTATCAATGTAAAATCAACAATAAATTACAATTATAAAAAATATATTTCAGAATGAATAGAAAGTTCAAAAGCACAGCATTTATTTAAAATATAAAAATATCATTGTCGATTATTCCCTTGAAATTGTAATTGCAACTATTAATTACAATTATCACAATTTACATTGAATGATGTTTACCATTGTTTTACGCAACTGCCGTATTTTTATATGAAAATGAACAAGCTGAAAACACTGACTGAAAAACTTTTAGTGTTTTTCTATAGTATTAAGTCTCAAATGTCAACGATACATCAGATTGTTTTTTTCTTTAAATTATAAAAAAGTGAAAATATGAATGGTATTAACATGTTATACTAAAAAATATATACACACACACACACACACACACACACACAGAGAGAGAGAGAGAGAAGTTATGTATGCATCACATTAATTTTATGTTCATAAAAATTTTTAGATGACCACATTATCACTGAATACTGATGACCTTACAATAGATCAAATGAGAGTTTTTGCACATTATTTGAACCACCAATATGGATCTACACAAACGCAACCCAACAAGATATTGCACTAGTTGATTAATGATTATTTTGGTCAATTGTGTGAATACATACAGAGAACAGTTGCCACTTGAAGACATGTATCCCACCTCAGTTACATGTTTACACTTTTACACCTTCTCACCATTCACAGTAGTGAATTACATGTAGCTACTACTGTACAAGCAAATATAATTTATCCATCTTTGACCAGATAGAAACATGCAAAACTACACACATCAGGAAAGAAAAAAAAAAAAAAAACACTTCAAAGAGCTCGAGCATCACTCACTCAATCAGTGTTGCCAGAAGCCAAAAACAGACACATACACCTCACAGCAAATTCAAACCAATAACAGAAAAGCCACTGACTGCAGAATAGTCTATATTTAGTATCGCAGTAATATGTAGTAACATATCGGTAGGTGTGGAAGAATGCGAAAACTATGAATGAAGCACTAACTGAGAGACTATGCTTCTAGAAATGTTTTCACGCGACTGCAGCCACTGAGCGTCTCGAGTACAGTGTCAAGCCTGTTGCCTCCAGTTCCATTCAACAAACCATTAAAGACAAACAGCTTCTCAAAGTTTTGCTTCAACCTACATTGCATGCTTAAAAGTTGCTTTATACTGAGAGCCGCGAGCCTTGCAGTTTGGAGTCGCTCCGTTTCCTCCAGAGGCGAGCTCTGTCACTCACGCAAGAGCCCTGGAACCCCCGATGTGCGTAAACCAATCATACTATGCTGAAGGATTATCTCATGAATATTAATTATCAAATGTGGCGTTCCCCCAGTAGGCCTCCCTGATTCGCTGGAATGCAGACGCCGAGCTAATCACCTGGCGAATTAACGAATCACCATACGACACCTCATTACCCAATAAAAATAAATAACTAAAGCCACTTACCCCATAGCGAGCGGCAACCTCGCACTCTCTCTCGTGAAGCCAATAAGGAAGAGACTAAAACTGTAATTCATCGACTGGCCGCTTGAGGCTGGCTGCAAAAGGGAGTCAGTCCCATAGACTCCCCATGTTAAAATGCCCAACTTTACAGCAGAAAAAAAAATATTTACAGCCTGGTTCAAAAAATGATTTTGGTCTATATCGCAAATTTTGCCTTTCATGACAACTGTGATGGGTGTGAATTTTTTTATAACTAATCCATTTAAATTATATTAAGCCTTAAAGTTCTGCATAATTAAGGGCCAGGCCACGTGAGTGACAGGTAGATTGCCGCTGCTGACAATGCCATCGCGCTAGGTCGGCGTGGTTTCAGCAACCAGCTCCCTCCTTTTTGCCCATTTTCGATTATCCGGGAGAGTCGCGCGGTGACGCGCTGCCAAGATGGCGACGGCCCGCTCTGCACACTTTGAGCTTCAAAACCGCTATTGAGGAGTCTACGGGTGACGTCATGGACACTACATCCATATTTTTTTACAGTCTATAGGCTTGTTTGAGATGCGCCTCGCCTCGCCTGAAATGTAGGCGAGAGTAGGCGGCTGCAGTGAGGGGAGGAGTGAAATAGAATATTCCAACACCGACAGTTCTGAGCTCTCAAAGTGGAACAGATACCTACGAGATCAAAGGCAGATATCGCGTTATTTCTCACTCACGTGCTGTGTTGCTAATAAACATGATATAATTTCAGTTCTGTTGCTTTTATATGAAAATAAATATGATGAACAAGACACTCAAGGTGCTTGCTATTTAATTCCATACGAAAGCCGTATTTATCATCCGTTTTTACTTTAATACAAACATGTATTTTAGATTTTTGTAGAAATATGACAACAATCACATATCTCACACATATATCGCACTGTAATAGTGTTTGGGAAGATTCATGAATAATTTAAATACATAATCACATGAAATCAGATAAAAAAAATAAAATATTTTAGAAGAGAACGCAGCATCACAGTTGTCTGAACCAATGAGCTTTAAGCTGTGTCGTCAGTCAGTTGTTTCCCATCATGCTTTTGATCAGCGCAGTCGGTGGAGAGCCACTGCACTCGACTGCTCAATCCGACACAGCCGCCTCGCCGTCGCGAGAGTTTTTCGGCACACGTCAGCATGACATCAGAGCAAGGCGGACGTAACTCGGACACTTTTCTAACCGGCATGCATCTCGCGGTGATCACCGGTGATCGGTTTCTGCGCAGATTTTGTTCATCTCAAACAAGCCTTATGTGTGTTAGTGGAGTTACCAAGCGACACCGCATGACCTGATAAATATTAATGAGTAAAGCCTTTTTCCCCATAGTAGGATTCGTAATTTCCCACACGGGACGGGGAGACGGAGGGCTGGGGATTTTCAGTAGCGAGGAATTATTAAAGAGATAGTCGTCCCTCTGTTGCCCTTGTCAACTGTTTTGAATACGAGCCAACTTAACATCTGACCTATTAAAAAAAAAAAAACTCAAAAAACATCAGACATTCTGCAGGGCCCTATATTTAATTCACTAAACTCAGTTCTCAGCCCTATTTAAAGTAGGTGTTTGAGTTAAACCTAGAAAAACAGTATATTAAACCAGCAATAGCTTGTTTGCATGTCTTTAAACTGGTTTAGTTGGTCTCCCAGCTAAAGTGATTGTATTAGCTGGTTTGCAAACCTGAACTCCAATTTGACCAGCTGAAAAATCCCATAAAAAAGCAGTAGAGCATAACTGAGAGCTAGATGTGATGAATGAATGTTATTTATATCTGCTGATGTACAGGTGGCACATTTTGGAGGTTTGGGGAGAACAGTGGACCCCAGAGGACACGTCAGTCACAGTGACTGAATGAATAACTGCTGTTAGTGACACACTTGAGGGGGTTTTGCATGCCACATCAGGTTATGATGCAGATCCTGCCTCCCTAGAGCACATCAGCCAGTAACTTCCAGAGCTGGGACTCAAAACATATATTTTGTTTTTCTTGCTCAGATATCGCATGCATTACTTACAATCTGATTTTTCCATGAATCACAATGACACACTAATGTAAATGCGGAATGCTAGATGGATTAATATTAACTTTTAGACATGATACACATTTTCTTTAAAGATAAAAGAGTGTTAAAACACACACTTTTGTTTCTTTTCCGACTCACAGAGGAATATTGTGCGGACGTGTGCAAACATTTCTTGCTGAAATGTTTAATGTCATATCATGTTTTTTCAAGAGCAATGGCACATTGCCCACAGGAGGGCATTGTGTGAAAGAGCAGATGGTGCATTGTTTAAAAATGACAACCTGCTTCATAGCTGCAATGAAAGGACTCAGTGTAAGAGCATTTTAACCACGTATCACAGTGCACACACAGTCAGGATTACATGAATAATGTTCTCAGGGACCTTTGAGAAGAAGACATGACTGAGATGGAGATCCACACATTTTACAATCACATGCCCAATATTTCTAGACTTTACTGAACCGAATTCCAGACTATCAAACATTACAATTTAAAAGATCTGGGTTTTTTTCAATATATATTTTTCAAATCAAAAATATAGTAAAAAAATAAAATTAAAAATATCAAACATTACAATCAAAAAAAACTTTTCAATATTCAATAAAAAATAAGAAAAAATAAACACAAATAAGAAAAAATAAACGCATTCATTTGAAATGTTTTTGTAATGATGTAAAAGATTTTATTGTCACCTTTTAATTTAAATTCAACCAGTTGAATGCATCCTGGGTAAATACAAAGTACCAATTTATTTAAAATCGCTCCTTCCGGTTGTGCGTATGTGTAAAGCAGCGCTGTTTTATAGATATATATAAAAAGTCAGTTATAATGCTACTCAGTGCGGTCTTCACCGGTCAATTAAAACGCACAACATATTAAAGCGTCTTTGGTGTTTCCATTTGTTTTCTACAAAACAAAACCGGAAATCGACGGTGTATGACATCATTGCCAGGCGACACAATTACACTATGGACACGGTCCCTGTCCCTAGTTAAAATTGCTTAATTTTCTGGATTTAAACATTCTTCGAAACATTTGGGATTATGTAAGTACACAAGTAATCAAAATATATAACACTGTTCTAGTGGTTTTGGGATATTTTAATAAAAAAAATCTTACATATTGTGCCTTTAAGTCAGGCTTAAAGAAACAACAAACTAAAAAGTTGGCATATGCAATTCAACATGTGGCCAGAACGGGGCAGATGTGTTTACCCTTTGGGTACAATTAACTCAAAATGACTTGCAGAACCAAAAAAATAAAATAAAACCACTAGTAAACCAACTTCCATATCTGTATCCCTCCATTTTCATTTCACAGGATTCTTGTCATGTAAAAAGCCCGTTCATCCTCAGAAGCATTTATCCTGACAATGTATGGAACTTTTGCTGTGATTCTCTAAATGCAAAGGAAAAACCATGAAAAATGATTTCAAATCATTACTGACAGCGTGTGTTATTAAGGACAGCGGTGTCTGAAGGCTAGAGAAACATCTCTATAAATAGACCAGCTTTTATTATTATTATTTTTTTTAATTTAGTGATGTCACTTGACAGTAATATTTTATGAAAGAAAAATTTGAATTATTTTTGCTAATTTGATTATGAAATAACTTGCTCCTCTCTATATTCTACAGAGAAAAGAAACAATTTGTAGAACTGCAGGTTTATTTAAAAAAATAAATAAGAAAAACCACATAAGAGCATTTCAAATATACAATAATGTTCTCCTTGGTGTTGGATACATATATATACTGTCTTTCATGTGAATGGATTAACATATACACATTAACATATATATTCTGATACAATTTGAGACTATACTTAATAAAAACAGTCCATTTTTTTTTTTTACAAACAAACCAGCTAAAAACATATAAACAAACAAACCAAAAAAGAACAACAAAACACTAGATAACTCTAAATAGCGCTACAATGTTTATTTGCTAAACCGTGTCTTCCAGAACTATCTAGAAGAGCAGCCACCATCACATTTGAGTAACGTCCAGTCACAGAGTAAAAAGGCAGCATAATTGTTTAAACATTAATAGTTGAATATAATTTGATCTAAAGTGAATATTCAAACAGTGATAATTAAAAACAAAGAATAGTAAAAACAACACGGCTGAAGAGGTGGATGCATATGTGAGCTGCATGTGAGCAGTATTCTTTAGGGTCATTCATCTCGAAGATAGACTGCTGGAAACACACATAGCATGCATTCTCTGTTGGTGTGATTTAGTGAGATAATGATGTGTCCCTGCTACAGGTATATGCATTCTGGGGCTTGGGCTGTTTAAGATTTACTTTTTTCCAAAGCAATCCAAAAATCTTTTTATCCCTCCAATCACTAGATTACATCAGTGAAACAGATGATAAACAGATGCTTTACGGTGAATTGAGGTGCTGTTTCTATTTTCACTAATGTGATGTAGCCCATATTTGCAAACTGATAACAAATGAAATTCCACATTCTTAACGCTGAAGTTCTTAGGGTTCTGTTGCAACACACTGTAACTTTCAGAGGCCGTTAGTAATATTACAAGAATTTTACAAAACAACAACAACACATTTACAACTTGCATAAAAACTAAAAAGAAACTAAAAAGACAAAACATCTAAAAAATGTCAAAACCAGAAATGATTACAATGCTTTCAAAAATCAGCAGTCAGGAGCAGAATTAGAAAGGCTTCCAATCTTAAACCTACACTATTGGCATTTTGGAGGAAAATGTAAGTTAATTCCAATGTAAAACCCCAATGTGGGTATTGGGACCAGCTCTATGTAACTTCTGGCCCTCTAGCGGTTACAAAGTAAAACTGCATGTGTATAGTGGGAGAAGATTGGTTGTGCTTCGGGCTCTGAGCCTCTGTGCGACTGACTGTTAGGCCTGTTTGAGGCACTGATGTACACATGGATACAGCGTTTCTTATCGGAGAAGACAGACGAGTTTGTGTTTTTAATACTGGAGGTTTGAATGAAAAATTGGTACATTTGTCTCATTTGGACTGACAACAAAGTTTTAGCTTCATTCTACTACCACACCAAAAACACTCACAACATCAGAACTGCTTTACTTCACGAACAGATATGACATGACAAGCATAGGAGAATAACACGTGTACAATTTCTTGTCTAAATTATAAATTAGTATTGTAGTGTTTTGGGGTAAAGAAAATACATGGCTTGGAAGATGCATTTTTTTAAACTCTCCTCAGTAACTATTTGCTATTTTGTTTTTTAAATATATAAAAAGTTACATAGTGCAGCTATAAGTCTGAAGATCTGATAAGTTTAATATTCAAAATGAGATCACCATGGTGACTAAACAGATAAAACAGGATTCTAAGCTGTAATATTGCTTCATATTACATACCTTGAAGTTCTGTGGAAGCGAGCATTTCAGTGTCTCATGAGCAAAACTCACATACCACAGTCTTAAGATGATCCTGTTAAGCAAAACATTCAGGTAGAGTCCCACTTTGAGTAAAGATAGTAAAATAACTATGAAATAGCATTGTCAAACAGGTGAAAAATGGGCTACATTTATAATGTTCTAGAAACTTAAAGCTTAACTCCCTAAGTAACTGATATAATCTGTATATGCCATTTGACATTGATGACAGACTAAAATAATCTGAGATGCCCTTTCTTTCCATCCATCCGAGTCTCCATGGACTGAGCTGTAACTTTGCCTGATTCAAAGCACTGTCTGTTAAATGCTTCCTTAAAATAGAAGGAAACAAAGATGCTGGACATTGTGTAACAGTTTAGGTCATCACAAAAATGTATTACACATGTAAAAGACATCAATGTTTGACTTTCATACTTTACATTCTGTGATACAGAGCACTGATTAATCTCTCAGGGTTTGTCTTCATTTCAAGTTTCCCTTACTAAAGGTCTAAACCACAGAACAGGATAACTCACAAAAACACTAAACCTCAAAACAAAGCTTGAAGGTAAGGATTAGACGGCGAGTGAAGTGGCATAAGCACTAGAGATACTAAGGGCGAGGGTTGTCTAATAAGTGAGCAGACTCAGGGGTTTCAGCCGCAGTGGAGAGATGCACTGCCCCCTGCTGAACTCCTCCACGAGAGTCTCTCCTAGTTGGATTTGCCCCAGCACTGGACACACTTGAGCGGCTGCTTCTGTAGCTGGGCCGTACCGAGGCCAGGAGAGATCTAGACTCAGAGGTGATTACAATACTGGGAATCCGACCAATCGCACCTCTTGAAATTGGCATGTCTGTACCGTCACCAGCCTGCAAACAGCACAGAGAAAGGTTTTGAGAGATTAAATCTACCTATTGCCAATTATCAGCCTTTATTGTGCATTAAATCAGAATCAAAACAAACAAGATGACCTCCGTAACAAAACACTGATGGCAGAATTCTTGGTTTAATGAATAGGCATTCATATATGAAAGATGATTAGGATTATTCTTTCAAAGGCACATATTTCTTCTGCAGAAAAAGGCATTAAATGGAAAAATGGAACAGTAATTTTATTACACGCTTTTCTTCTGCAATCAGAATTCAAATTCATTAACTAATTACTTTTTTTTTCAACAGCACACTGATTCATCAAACAACATTCTAGCAATTTGAATATGCTTTCAGATTTTTCATGTACAAATGTGATTGCCTGAACAAGTTGTTCTGCCAGTTCTACCAAAATAAAACATTCCTGACATCAGCAAATTTTACAAACCATGCCATCTACAGGATCCTGCAAATGCTTGTCCAGTTTATACTAAACTTAAACAGACTCACAGCTAAAGGGTTAGTACGGTCCGGCTGAACGAGTCCTACCACAGACACATCTTCCACATCAGAGGAACTCTAGGTCAGAAATGAGAGAGTCAGGATAACCAAAAAAGTCTAGGGTCAGAAAGTGTTAACTTCTGTTCAGCAAGTACACATTAAATTGAGACATTTATAATGATACAAAACACTTCTATTTCAAATAAATTCTGTTCTTTTAAACTCTTTATTCATCAAAGAATCCTGAAAAGAAATGTTTCTCCAAAAATATTAAGCACAACAACTTTTTAATGGTGACAGGAATAAAAATGTTGCTTGAGCATCAAAGTATCAAAATGATTTCTAAAGAATCATATAACATCTCAGGAATAAATTACATTTTAAAATATATAACAACAGTTCTTTTAATTGTTTTAATTTTCACCATATTTTAATCAAACTAATTTAGCCTTGGTGTGCATTAGAGACTTAGTTTGTGGCATTTTGTAACAAAAAGAAAAAAGAAAACATTCATTCATGTTGTGTATGATGATCAGGACAACCTCATAAAGGTGATCTGCAGGAAACAGCTCAGGGTGCTGCATTTATGTCAGAAGGAGGACCATTTACCTAAAAAGGTTGTTTTTCATTTACCCACAACAAAACCTAATCATAGATTCTAGAACATAAACTACTTAATTGTCTATTTTCAGTTAAATTTATGAAATATACAGTGTTTGTGTGTCTGCCATTGTACATTAATTTTATACTTAATACTATTATACTTAATTCATGCCCATCAGATGTTTGTTTCAAAGCAGTGGGTGAGTAACACACTCCTTGATTCACTAAATACAAGACTACTTTGAGATTGTGTTGACATGAGTTCCATGAATCAGTTTAGTATGGCAAAAACAGACAGATAGTGATAGTGCGGCGTATCTGATTACCATCACAGATTCACTTGAATACGCTACACGGAGTGTGAATTTGTAGGTTTCCTATAAGAAGGCTGAAATGTGTTTAAAAATGTGACTGCCCAAATTTACTGACTAGGTCAAATGTCAAGCTATGCTCATGCTTCAACAGAGTAACACGAGCATTAACAGAGTATGACAGGATTAGCAATTCTGCATGAACACATTTTCATAAGGCTACAATCCTTTGATACTTGCCACATATGTAATACATTCAGCATGTGAGGTCACCTTTTCAAAGATGCCCGAGTCATGGCTTTTGAGCTTTGACTTGAAGCTGGACGAGTTACTAGGTTTGAAGTCTGGGATCTCTGCAGTGTCCTTGCTGATGTCACAAGACACCTGCCGGCTGGCAGGCCTGGAGCTCATGCTGGAGAGATCAGCCTCAGTATCTGTCCAGCCCTGAAGAGTAGAAACAGGTCATAAAATACATCCATTACAATCACATTTGTCCATGAGAAGACTAATCATCATATCTAGAGATCCATCAGGCTCACACACTCACAGATTCACTGTCGGAGGCTGAGGAGAGCCGGGACTTGCCAGTGCTGGTTCTGCGAAACTGTCCGGACATATCAGAGGACTGGCTTGTGACGGTGGAACGACGTGTGGACATAAAGCTGCTGTGGAGCGAATGAAGGTCACGCTTGGGGACGCACAACAGCACACGAAGACATGGAATGTATTTGGCTATGGCCAACCTGACAAAGACACAGATGAGATACAAGCATGAGACATCGTAGACATGGTGGATTCATATTTACTCTACATACTGTAGAGCATGATCCAAACCTGTTCAGTCAAACAATAACTTAAATAATGAAAATATAAAAACAACTAATACAAAAAAAAAATACTAAAATAACATTGATTGCTATCAGAAATGTCAAAATCATTGTGTGTAGTCTTGTAAAAAATATATACACAGATATGTTTTTAATTCAGTAGAACTGAAATCAGTTTTAAAGGCAGAAATAGTAATAGCAGAAATAAGTTTCCTGAAATTTTTTTGTGTCAAAATATATGCAATAACTCCAGAGCTTCAAATTAAAAACATGAAAACATGTTCAGTGCATAGGGACTAAAATGTGTTTAGGAAAATGTGACTTAGTGTTTTGGGAGAAAATCTAATCAAAATGACTTTTTGACCCAACAGACCTTACACATGATACCATACCATCAGGATGATCTGTGCAGGATTAATTATTCTTTATGCTCAAATGGATATTCAGGTTAATTAAATCAATAATAAAAAACTTTAACCCAGAAGCAATGCATGTTTGTGATCAATTTACGATTGAATGGCTCAGTGAGCTAGACACTAGGAAAAATGAAAACAATCATAATTTGCCTCAGGTGTTTAGTCCTAATGGGGCCAGACCAGGTAATCTAATCTCTGACCCATGTTCTGCATTAATTGAAGGTGAGTTTGTCCATTAAAATGTCAAACATTACCACTCACAGTGCCATTAATGATTTTCATTACCACTTTGGCTAAACCAGTCTAGTTTCAAAAATATTGAACTGACATCAACAATTCTCAATGAGATTACCACAGTACCTGTATTTGGGGTGTGTGATGGCGTAAATGATGGGATTGTGGATTGCTGAAGCCTTGGCTATCACAGCAGGTACTGAATTCATATACGGTGTGAGCATATCAGAATACCTGAAAAATGCAAGTGTATAAATTAATCAATATGTTAACTTATGTATATATATATATATATATATATATATATATATATATATATATATATATATATATATATATATATATATATATATATATTACTGTATGCCATTACCTCTGTACTTGTAGTCTACATAATAACAATAAGTTTTGATCAATTTAATGTCTTCGCAGAATAAAATAATAATTTCCTAAAAAAAAAAACCTAATTTTTTTATGGCTATGTATATTTTATATTACATTATATTGTGTTGTCAGGGTTGGGATTCATTTACCCAGCAAAAGCGGTCAGTGCCACAGTTGAATATGGAGACCAGGAGATGACATACATGAGAATGACAATAAGAGCAATTTTCGCCATCTTCCATTCATTTTTCAGCCGTTGAAATTGTTTAATTGTGTCTCTCTTGTTATCGCCATTAATTTTGCCCACAGCTCTTCCAAAGACAAACAGAAAGCATCAGTTAAACAACACTAAAGCTTATCTGTTTTCAATAGGTCACACCTCAAGATTAATTAAAATGCAGAATAAAAGTGTTTAAGTACTTCAGTGTTACATTTTACTGACATTTCTCCAATACAATTTACATTTTTAAAACAAAAGACATATAACACCTTTGGAACACTGTTGATGCTAATAAATTCATATTGTTCTGTTAGAACTGTATCGAAGAACTCACTCATTAGTGCTGCGAATGGATCGGAAAATAAAGAAATAGCAATAGATGATGACGATAAGTGGAATGAAGAAGACAAAGATGAAGAGGAGCATAGTGTAAGCTCGCACAGAGGGTGTGAAGGTCACATAATCCCAGGTGCAGGAGGTCAACAGCCCTTCAGGAACATAAGCACCTGCAAAACAGAGACAGATAGACAGACAGACAGAAAAATAACTATAAAATAACAGAATGTGTGGAGAAAAGGAAAGGATAGCCAGCAGCTAAGCCTTTTACACCCGAAGAAATATTGTCAAAATTGGAACAAGCTCACAAAGAAAAAGGATTTATGAATACTGTCTGGCTGCTGGGCAAACGCAGTGAAATACAACCCAATGCACACACAGCTGAGGATATTTAAGAAATACGCTTTAATCACAGTATTTCTTATTGCCACCAATCACAGTCTGGCTTTCATGCATATGTGCAACTATCATCAGTTCTCCGAGGTTTGAGGTTGGAAGATATATGCTGTCAGAGCCGTTAAAGGACACAGACAGCCTTCGTGTGAAGAGCAGGTTGCCTGTAAACCAGAGATAGAAAGTGCTGGAGAGCCAAAAGCACCAGGCTTTCTATCCCTCTTAAGCTGAAAGCCTTGGTCCTCAGAGACCACCTTTATGCGACACAGAGTCCAACAGCGCACTGTTTGTAAAGCCATTGGCTAACAACTCTCATGCTCGTGTGCTCACACATGGATGACCCAGAATGCTCAGTATACTTGTCCAAAAAGACCTGAGCTTATAAAAGACTGATGCATCCTGTGAAAAGAGCATCAAAGGTGTACTCAACTCCATAAACACAGGACCACACTTAATCACCTGCAAATGCACAGACATAACATGACATAATAATATAAATAACATTTGGTTCGATTTGGTTGTTGAGAAAAGCTACAGGTGTAAGGCAAGATGATGCATTCAGAAATTTAGAACAGTGACAATCAACAAATGTGAAAATATTAGCTCTTTACATCACAACATAGCAAATAACTAACAGTAAAACAAAACAATAATCTTATAACAGTAGCCATATAATTTACTAATGATGCAGTGCATGCTGGGACTTCATGAACCCTTAACATTTCATCACTATTGTTCAATATAAAATTCTTTGTTGTTTGACTAAATGGAACAACATTTGTGGGAATTCTGTTGATTTTCTATAGAAACACATGCAGTGGATATGATGTTACACTTAACGTGATAGTTCAATGTCAATTTATTCACCCTCATGTTGTTCAAAACCTATATGTCTTTCTTTTCTGCTGAACATAAAAAATATATATTTTGCAAAATGTCTCAGTGTATTGGTTTTGTCCATACAATGGAAGTCAAAGGTCATCAGAACTGTTTAGTTACAACATTGTTCAAAATAACCTCTTTGTGTTCTTCAGAAGAAAGAAAGTCATACAGTTCTGGAACAACATGAGAGTGAGTAAACGATGACATAATTTACATTTTTGGGTGAACTATCCCTTCAGGCCACAGTTAATAATGTACAGTATGAATGCCCTTGCAGGCCTGTTAGATAAAAATATCAAAGTGGCATTAATTCAAAACAAAAAAGCATAAGAACACTTTTCAATTAAAACAGTTCACAAAGTTAAATAGGCTTAAAATGTTAAAACAACAGATATAGTACACTTACTCCAGCCAAAGAAGGGTGGCAGGCTCCAGCCAAGTGAATAAGCCCAAGCTATCAGAAGGATCAGCAGAGCTCTCTTTTGAGACAACACACCGATGGAGGCTAGAGGCCGTGTGATCACGAAATATCGATCCACAGCGATGACCATGAGAGTGATCATGGAGCAGATGCCAAATAAAGCCCCACAGAATGCATACAACTCACAACCTGGAGAGACAGGAGGAACAGAATTAAGTGAGTCTATAACCAAGCATAGCTTATACAGAATTGACATTTCTGTGGTCAATTCTAGCAGTTTTGTTGGAGCAGTGTTGGTGCTTGTTGGGTCACTGTGAAAATAACATTTATGTTTCCAAACATTATACTTCCAGAAAACTTCTTAAAATATATGCTGCTGTTTGTTGGGGCAGTGTGAACCAGCTTTTAGGCCTGGAGACACTTGGCTGGCAGGAACACAGACCGCCGCTGGCTCCATTTGAGGGCTGGCATCTGTGGAAGCGGTTAATTAAAATAATCTGCTCTGAAAACTTACAATGAATGTTTTTCTTTCTGGTTACTGCCGTCCATCTCCATCTGTTGCTAAACAGATTTGTGTGTATATATGCTTAGGTTAACTGACTGCTTAGTGTTACAGTACAATACTGTGTTTTGCCACAGAATTGGAAAATATATTCAAGTGAACTATTTTGCAATGCAGTGGTAGTGGTATTTTGTGGTATTTTGTACATTCTGAAATGGCAATGATTTGAATTTTATTTGTTTTTAAATCAGTGGTTCTTAACCTTTGTCTCCCCTTATTGTACTACTTGATTTACAGGATAAATATTTTTTACATTAATTAAAGGAATCCTCCACCCCAAAATGAAAATTTTGTCATTAATTCCTTACCCCCATGTCGTTCCAAACCATGTCGTTATTTGTTTTCTTCACTTACAAAAAGTATTCTCATCGCTTCATAACGTTACGGCTGAATCACTGATGGCAGATGGACTATTCTGACGATGTCTTTCATACTTTTCTGGACCTTGACAGTGTAACTTACTTGGCAGTCTATGGGACAGTCACAAGCCTCCCGGTTTTCATCCAAAATATCTTAAATTGTGTTCCGAAGATGAACGAAGCTTTTACGGGTTTGGAACTACATGGGGGTAAGTGATTAATGACAAAATTTTAATTTTGGGGTGAAGTATCCCTTTAAATTTCCACCTGATGAAATATTGAGTACTGCTGAGACCCCCAGCGGGCCCCGGATCCCTAATTGAGAACCACTGTTTTAAATGAACTTTGTCCACCCAGCATATCCAAATGCACATCATAGTATCCTAGTAACACTACTGTCCTATATCAAATAAACACACACAAATACAGAGATAGAGCTTGTTTGTCTGAAGTCTGTTTCACATAATATATCATGTCATCAATAAAACAGGTCAAACAGAAGAAGAACCAGCAGAGAGCCGAGAAACATGATTTAACAGCATTATACTCGACACACACACAGTCTGGCACCTCCTCAACATCCACACACACTGTCTTCTACACTGTCAAGGCATATGTAAACAACAGAATGAGTGGAAATGCATTCAGTCTGATTCATGCTCATTTGTGCTTGTTTTCTCAGAACACATTTACTAGATGCACTTTAATAATTACAAAACAGAGGCATCTTTTATTGAAGATAATCCTCTCACACATCAGGATGTCTTCTCTATTCTCTCACACCTTGTCAGGTAAATTATGCTTTCAGGTTAATCCTGGAAAAGAGCATTTTTGTGAGTTTTATCTGATTGATTGATTGATTGAGAAAGCTTTCAGGGGGATCAAGCACACAGTTGTCACGATTGAATTAACGGTGGTTGTATTTATGGTAACATATTTATGCCTTGATTTGTAGAGCAGTCAGAGCTGACAGAAGCAAGAAACACATCTTTTAAGAGTTTCCACCAAATAAAACTGGGTCAGAGTCCCTCCTCCAGGAGGGAGGCTTCAAACTCTGCTTGGAAAAGCGTAATGCGTCAGGATCCCAACAGGGAGACCAGAGGCTGTTCTGTTTGAATGGAAGTCAATGGAGCAGATGCCTTCAATATGCTAAATAAACTGCTTTGAGTGGATATTACATAATAAATTGATTTTTGCTGTCTGGTATGATAAATTAGTTGTTTTACAGAGAATTATTATTATTATTATTATTATTATTATTATTATTATTATTATTATTATTATTACTATTATTATTATTATTATTATTATTTTGTTACAGTCAGGATTGAATTACGCCACTGCATTTTCAGTATATTTAATATTTGACAATATTGGTTCTTTTGACTCAATGGCCCCCATGGTCTATAACAATAGTTAAAGGAATATTGACTTTCCTAGCTGTTACTGGATAAGGATCAAGAATAAGGATTTTTTAAAAATATTTTTTAAATGTTTTAACTTTACCCCATAAAATATTGTACAGCTTGGCATAACTATAATTTTATTAATTCACATGACATTTCTGGGTGTCGAAACCATAATTAAAAAAAATATAGCTGCAAGCATTTTAAGGCATTTAAGCAAATACAAAAAAGACATTACATATTATTTATCAAGACAGTATCTAACTAAATCTACGATTAAAAAGGGCATTTTTGACAATTCCAAGTAATTTACCATAAAAATATGATGACCCTTTACAATCAAATTGTAAAGTGCAACCTTTTTTAGATAAGTCCACAGAATTGTACTGCAGTGGTTTTCTTGAGGTTATGCAAAAAACCTAGGTCTAGTATGCAAAAGAAGTTTTTTTTTAATTATCTTGAACAATTTATCAAACGATTTGATTGACAGCAGTGGTCCTCAAGGCAAAGTTGTTCAGAATGAAGAGATCTATCATATATGAATACTGGTTACATGTGTGAAGAGTTGCGCAATATACAATCATTTACACGCTTGAAAAATGCGATATTGTCCCCAGTGGGCAATTTCTTTTAAATTTCTCACAGACCTTTAGGGCCGTAAGTCAAACAGGTCCATCCAGTTTCATTCTGATCAGCCTCCGTTAACCCGTCTAATAGGTGCTCTAACTTCATTGGTTGATGGCGGCCATGTTTCTCAAGATACACGAACGTGTTCATAAACAGCTGTGGCACTTTGGACACAGACACTGCGTGTGAACTTTCAAGTCAATCGGAATAATGGCTGTGTCATTTTTATTTTATTTTATTTATCCAGTTATAGCACCACACAGTGGCCAGACTCCAGGATTTTTCTCATGTGACCTCAGATTGAGTATGGGTGTTGATTTGGTATAAATATCTCATTCAGCTGAAAAGTTAGAGCCATTTTAGAAAAAAGTGGCCCCGCCTCTATCAAACATTTCAATCACTTTTAGGTCAGAATGGTGATCTTTGAAAATCTTAACAATTACAACAGTTGCTTAAAACCCTAATTACACTTCCTCTTATATCCAGATTTTTCAAGACAGTTGTAGGTGGAGGCGATATCTAGTTTTCTGCTTTTTTAGTGCTTGTTTTATATCTGCAACTTGTATTCCAATAAAACCAACCACCAGTCAATGCTGATGAAGGCAATTAAGATTCAGTCCTGATAGGAGCTGACATTTAAAACACCTCAGGGAAAACGGAGTCTTCCATCATCTAATACCACAAACAGCAGCATTTCACAGCTGAGCAAAATGACTATCTAACAAGAAAAGCCTCGATGTGCAGTTTTTTTGAGAGGAATTTAGAGATATTCAAATTTGGCAACTGATGAAAAAGAAACAACTGTACTAGAATAGTTTACATGTACATCGGCCAGAAAGACATTTATTGTTCTTAGCAACAAAAGCATAAAGAAAGATCGGTATGAATCCTTGTAAGCATTGAGAGACAAAGGCCGTCTCCAAGGGCAACCTCTCCTTCATTTGAACCCATTCAACCTGAGAAGTGATTCATCTTGTTCTTTAAATTTAAATCTGTTCATTATAATTCAAAATGTATAGTAGAGTACAATAAATCATGTACGTGCATGTTTTATTTCAGACACTGCCTATGCATTAACTAATGATCTATCTGCAAAGAAAAGTCTATCTATTTGACTGTGTCTGTGTGTACATTTGACTGATCCTGTTTGAGCTCTTAAACTGACCAAATCACATTTTGCTTCAACTGTTTTATCAACAGGGGCAGCGTTATCACACAAAACTACATCCATGTCATATATATATATATATATATATATATATATATATATATTATATATATATATATATATATATATATATATATACAGTACAGACCAACATTTTGGAAACATTACTATTTTTAATGTTTTTGAAAGAAGTTTCTTCTGCTCATCAAGCCTGCATTTATTTGATCAAAAATACAGAAAAAAATTTAATATTGTGATATATTATTACAATTTAAAATAATTGTTTTTAAATTTATTATACTTTAAATTATCATTTATTTCTGTGATGCAAAGCTGAATTTTTAGGATCATTATCACATGATCCTTTAGAAATCATTCTAATATGATGATTCATTATCAAAGTTGGAAACAGTTCTGCTGCTTAATATTTTTTCAGAACATGTGATACTTTTTTAGGATACTTTGATAAATAAAAAGTAAAAAACTTATTTATATTAAAAATTACTGGTCAGTAATTTGGGGTCAGTAATTTTTTTTTCTTTCTTTTTTTTAAATAAAATCAATACTTTTATTCAGCAAGGATGTGTTAAATTGATAAAAAGTGATAGTAAAGAAAATATATTATTAGAATAAATATTATTAGAATTTTTTTTATTATTTTGAATAAATGCAGTTCTTTTTAACCCTTTTATTCATCAAATATATTAGACAGCAGAACTGTTTCCAACACTCATAATAAATCAGAATATTAGAATGATTTCTAAATGATCATGTGATAGACTGGATGTTACATGTGACACTGAAGGCTGGAGTAATGATGCTGAAAATTCAGCATTGCATCACAGGAATAAATTAATTTTTTAAAGTATATTCAAATAGAAAACTATTATTTTAAGTTGTAATAATATTTCACAATATTACTGTTTTTTCTGTATTTTTGATCAAATAAATGCAGGCTTGATGAGCAGAAAGAAACTTCTTTCAAAAACATTAAAAATAGTAATGTGTCCAAACTTTTGGCCTGTACTGTATATATATATATATATATATATATATATATATATATATATATATATATATATATATATATATATATAGTGAAACCATACATGTACATTTCTTTTACCTTTTTCCCCAAAGATCCATCTCTTG
Source organism: Cyprinus carpio (assembly GCF_018340385.1). NCBI lineage: Eukaryota > Metazoa > Chordata > Actinopteri > Cypriniformes > Cyprinidae > Cyprinus > Cyprinus carpio. The sequence goes on along the minus strand of NC_056609.1, from coordinate 15,574,031 downwards.
TGCATGCTGGTGGTGAAAAAGATAGGTGCCTGGGTGGCACACATGAGGAAGTCTGTGATGGCAAGGTTTATTATGAACAAGTTGGCAGGTGTCCTCAGTGTCCGGCTCCTAAACACACAACAATCAGTTGTTAATTTCTCTGTTCATTTAGTAGTTTATATAATGTCTTTGAGAATATCAGCCTCCCTGTGCAACACAAATAGCTCAAACAACCCTGAAGCAATTAGCGTGTCTACAAGAAACACACAACAGTTTAGTTCCCGCCTAAAACTAGTATTTTTTACTGAATCAAATGAGTGACGGATTGATGACTCACTCAGACAGTCACTTGATTTGATCCTAAACAAATCAGGGTTTTTGAAGAAATAGGTTAAATAGATGATTCCATGACTCACTCATAAAATCAGTCGACTTATTTCTGAATAAGTCTGTGATTTTGAAGGAATTGGTCAAGTGACTGATTCATGATTCACTCAAACAGTAGATTGTTTCATTCCTAAATTAATCAGTATTTTTGAACAAATCAGTTGAGCAGATGATTCAATGACTCACTCAGTCACATATTTCTGTCAAAATGAGTAGATGAGTCAAAGTTCCAGATCACATTCATAAGACAAGCACAAACTAACAAACATCCCACCGAGTTATTCAGTTCAAAGAGTGGACTTATCTATTGTGGAAAAGTGTCAATTCAAAGTTAGTGACACTGAAGTGGCACAGGCCTAATGATGCTGAGCACCAATCCATTGGCCTACAGTTTAGCTTCTTTTGATAATGAACAATAAAAATTTCATACAGTTTTACAAGTGTTCAATTTCCCCACATCCTTTTTTTCTCACCTGCTGAATGCATAGATGACCAGGAAGTTGCCCAACATGCCAGTAATACCAACAGCAAGGATGACAGCACCAATAGTGTAATGAGCATGATCAGGCACGTCCACTGTTGGGAAAGGGTAAACGGATTCTTCCACCATGGCAACTTGAAGACACAGGAGCGCACATTAATTAATAGTTCAGATGAAAAGGAGCACTTGCTGTTTTATAATGACCTTTGCATCAAAGAGTGTGCAATCTGTTTAAGAAACACCATTAAGCCTGAACTTAGCTGACACCACAAAGACATTAATTAATTCAATATATGGAAGGGGAGCAGAAATATAAATAGAGGCACACTGTAGATGTTTTAAATATTGGATTGAATGCATTTTTAGACAGATCTCATGATGCCTAATTTTTTTCCCAAAAGGATATCCAGTTGTGGTTTATCTTCTAAATGGGAGTTTTCACTATATCACAGAAGGGCTTTTTTCTGTTTATCGACATATATAATCTGTTTTTGCAAACAATAAGCCTCGGATATGTTTTCATTGTATTATATATTTGCAGTAAAGCATTTTTTATTCACTAGAACAATACAGCCATTTTCAGGTCTGACTATTTTTTCTACTATATTTTTGATTGAATTCTTAACTGTATGAAACACAATGTTGAAGGGTCTGTGCACTTGCAGTTAAATCCAGTTACAGCTGATTTTTGTGCACATTTCAATCTTTTAAACAGGCCTAAATGACAGTGAGCTTGCATTTCTTTATGCTTTTCATTGCAGATTCTCGTCTAAATCAGGACATTTAATCTGTTCATATAAATATTGGTTTCTGTCTTGTGTGTATTAAGAGACAATCTAGTGTAGTGCAAGATAGAGCGTGAACATGCATAGCTGAGATTTTTATTAAAAACTCTCAATGACAGATCAATTAGAGCAACAATATCAATGTTAATCTAAGGCCAGTAAGAGAGGCTTTTTGTCACTTTGAGCAGTAAATCCTTTTAAATAAACTGAAATAGAGACTTAAAATTACGAGACCTAAGAAATCCTAGTAAAGCAAAGGGATTGTTTTAGGTGGCATAATCTCTCACAACAATCCATTCAATCAGATTCTGGGAAGTTATTGCATGCATTCTTTCAGCACGTTACAAAAAGGTAAGAGAGGTTTTTTTTTAATAACCATATAAAGGTCAGAGTTATTTTTTGTAATCAGTTTTATTTATTTCACTTGGCATGATACAGTGTAAAAAGGAACACAAAAGGCTTTCACAGAACAATCATAATTAAATGCAAACTTTTATTTTAGAAGACATTTGTTGACTGCAATTTCCTCAGGAAAAGCTTTAATGAAAAGACCTTTAAGTGCCAAGGCTGTGGGCAAATGAGATGGCTGAATGCAGGACAAGCACTCCCGGAAAAGTCATTTCAAGGCAGATGAATGTAACCATGTGGTCATGATGGAGGAAATATGACAAAGCAGATTCAGTCTCTGCCTTCGGTATGTCAAGTGAAGATGCAGAGACAACTCTTTACCAACAAACTGTCAAAATCATCATATTTGTTATGTAAAACACAGAGTCCGCTATAACACAACCATGCATTTTTTTCTGGGTCATATCTTGTTTTTGTGTAGTTGTGTTCATGTTCTCGAGGATGTCACACAGTCTGTCTAATTTGGTTAGTTTCTCCTGAGTGAGCGATGAGTTTTAGCCAAAATGGGTTTGCTTGGACACAAAACAACAAAACACAATATATGAGAATCGTTTCTCCTCTCTTATAAATGTTTGTGAGCTGATCCATTTTGCTATATGTTTAGTTGAATTTTTCTTTTTGGATTTAGCACTAGTAATTTTCCTTAATCAAAACAAGCCACTGGATGAGAACTACTGTGCAGACAAATAGTTTTTGTTTCATCCAAGGATGGCAAATAATATTTTGAACTCCAACAGCATAGCTGATTAAAAAAACAAACAAACACAAAAAAATTCATTTTCAAATAAAGATTAAAACCTTGGAAACATGGTTCCTTTTACAAACATCCAAACTAAATTAATACAAATCATGTTTCTCATGAACCTCAACAGACATGGGCCATTTTGTGTCATCAAAACATTTGTTAAACCACTTCCATCTTGAGCTCAAGTGGTGAATTTATTTGTTCTGAAGGTTTTTCAAACTATAGCAGTAGCCATTGCTGTGTGTTTTCATTCATTACTTCTGAGTTTGGGGTCAAATGAAGATCTAAGCCATGAAAAACTTTGAGAGCTGAGATAAGACGGTCTTATTTCTCTGGAATGAGAAGGATTCTAATGAAATAGATACTGTTTGAGTCCCACATCTGTTTCTCACTCAGAGTAATATGACAGTAACTGTGTCAAGGCGTTTCGGTGGGATTTTTAATGATGTTTCAAAGCGAACAAGCCTCTTCAAAACCATGTAGTTATTCTAAAGAAGAAAGATGGTTTAAAGGTATTTTAATTTTTTGCAGATGGGATAGCTCATCATGAAAACATTTGCTCTGGAAACAGGATCGCCTCACGACAAACAACAAAATTGTTTTGACAATTTTTTACCAATATGTTTCCCACTCCTGAGGACAAATACAACTCAATGTTATTGTAAAGAGTTAACATTACACAGATTGTTTCTTAAAATAGGAGTTTTCTTCAACTTTGGAATTTTAACTTTAAAATTAAGCATACGGTGCTTCTTATGTTAAATAATATTGATAATTTATAGTCATCTACAACCCCAACTCCAGAGAAGTTGGGACGTTTTGTAAAAATGTAATAAAATCCAAGATCTGTGATTTGTTCATTCTCTTTAACTTTTATTTAATTGACAAAAGTACAAAGAAGAGATTTCCAAAGTTTTCACTGACCAACGTAAATGTTTTTTAATTTTGATGGCTGAAACACACTCCAAAAAAGTTGGGACAGAGGCATGTTTAACACTGTGTAACATCAACTTCATTGTTTGGGAATTAAGGATACTTTTTTTTTTAAAGATTTGCAAAAGTTTTGTCCAGTCTCTCTTGAAGCAAGGCTTCATATGCTCAGCATTCTGTGATTGTTATTGTCTAATTCTCCTTTTCATGACTGGTCATACATTTTCAATAGGAGTCAGATCTGGACTTTGGGCAGTCCAGTCAAACAAATTCACAAACCACGCTGTTGTAGCACACGCAGAATGAGAGCTGGCATTGTCTCGATCAAATAACCATGGACATCCCATGAAAGACATCATCTTGACGGCAGTATATTTCTCTGTACAACTCTAATATACAGTATGCCTTTATGTCAATGGTACTTTCACACATATGCAAGTCACCCATGTCGTTTGCACTGATGCACTCATATACCATGACAGACATTTGGTTTTGCTTCTGTCGCTAATGAACGTCTAGATGGTCCCTTACCATTTTTCCCAGAAACAAGTTGAAATGTGGATTCATCTGAGCACAGCACACATTTTCAAGTCTTTTTGACTATCTAAAATGAGCTCTGGCCCAGAGAACCCGGCAGCAGCGTTGTATAGAATTGGTGTATAGTTTTCTCCTAGAGTAACAGTTTCAAGTTGCATTTCTTGATGCAGCAGATGGTGTTAAGTGACAGCAGTTTTCTAAAGTACTCCTGAGCCCATGTGGATATATTTAACACAGCAGCATGACGATTTCTTATGCAATGCCATCGGATGGCTCACAGGGTAAGCACATTCAGCTGAGGTTTCCTGCCTTGCCCTACATGTACTGTGATTTTCTCTGGATTCCCTGAATCTTTTCACAATATTACGTGTGGTAGTTGGTGAAAGACCTAAATTCTTTGCCATTTTGCATTGTGAAATGTGATTGATTTGTTTGACAATTCTCTCATTAAATTCAGCACAAAGTGATGAGCCACGATCCAGCTTTGCTTGCAAAAACTGAGATGCTCCTTTTATAACCAAACATGAGACCTTGACCTATTACCAATTCACCAGCTTACTGTGAACTATTTCAAAACTGTGGATATTCTATAACCTTTTCACTTTTATTTAGCCTCTGTCCCAACTTTTTGGAATGTGTTACAGCCATCAAAAATCCAATTTTATTCATATGTACGAAATACATTTCCGTTGGTCAATGAAAACAATTTTCAATTTAAAAAATAAGTTAAAAAGAATGAACAAAATCACAGATTCCTGATTTTATTGCATTTTTACAAAACGTCCAAACTTCTCTGGAATTGGGGTTTTAATTAATTTTGCAGTTCAGCATTTCAGATAAATGACGTAAAATATGCCAAACAGTAATTCATTTGAGGAAATCAGTAAGCAAATTTTAAAATGATTAATAAAACACATGTTCCTTTTCCTCCACTAAACTGTACCTTCAAATCACATCATTACAAATGATTAAATAAATGATAAAACCTTGACTCTGTAACAAAAACATTGCTTTCTATTGTATCTATTTTAAGCAAATATGATGGTAAACAAGCAAGTCATGTACCATAACATTACAACTCGTCATGTACTACAACATTACAACTAAAGGACTTTAATAATCTGTTATGATACTTCAGATTATGTAAATTAAAGGGATAGTTCAGCCAATAATGAAAATGTTGTCATCAAGATGTACGAAATAAATACTATGGAAGTCAATGGCTACCGTCAACTGTATGGTTTAACAACCTTTTTCAATATATCTTGTGTGCAACAAAAAAAAGAAAACTGTACAGGTTTGGAACAAGTGGATGAGTAATTGTGACAGAATTTGCATTTTTGGGTGAACTATCCCTTTAATTCTGAACCTTCAGATTTACTGAACCCACCCCCCAACCCCCCGATACATCATTACTGTTATATTTTTAAAAATACAAAAAAATAAGTAATTGAACAAGCATCTCTAATGCACATTACTACACATGATTGCTACATCCTTGATCCAAATAACTGAGATATGAATGTACTGTAATCGCAGGATGTTCACAGCAGACCTTCATATATGGAGGGTTCTCTTGCGCTCCAAATATTACGGTGCTTGTTTGACCGCATTACCATGATTACTTAGCTCAGTTAGAAAGCAAAGCTGCCTGAGCTCGGCTGAACAAAAGCACTGCCAGTACCTTCCACTCTTTCATCTGCAACAGTTTTTCCCTCTACACTACCCAGAGCTGCTTAGTTCTACTGTGTTCTGTTTTCCTTTTGGGGACATTTTCCCCTCAAATTAGAACGAATGCTGCATTTCTATGAGAACCACTGTAAAAGACAAGCACATTTTCTCCAAAGTTGGCAGATAAGCTTGTTTTGATTGTTACACAACATATTGGGCTTTTTAGTTCCAAATAATCAGTCAATTATTGGGTTTTCTTAATGGTACTTGCAAAATGTTTTCACAATAATAAGTTATCACAATAAACATTTATGCACCCACACAAATTGATATTAAGCACAAGATCCCAAACTCAACAAACTGTCCTACATCTACAAACCAGTCCACGCTCTGTCTCTGCTTACAGATCACGTTATTTTAATCAACAGAAGGAAAAGAACACATTGAGAGGTCTATGTAAGCATGGACCTGAATATGACTATATCATAATCGCATGATTATGGTGTATCTTTATCCTAATCCCTCATGGTCAGTGAAGCTGATTTTCCTATGAGGTTTGTTGCAGTCAGTTTGAGACAAATGCATAAGATGATGCTAAACACCCATTAAAGTGATTGAAATGTGCATCTTATCAGCCTGGGCCGTCACTGGGTTTCTGGGTCACATTTTATCACTGACTGGTCACAAGCACAAATGCGTGCATGATTTATGCAAATTTCATCACCTGTTAGGTTCATCACCTAATAAGTCCCACTTGCCCTAAAAATTAATCCCCCTAAACAAGGCTCAGAAATACATAAACTGTAATAAATTCGTTACAGTAACAGCTTTGGGGCCATTTTTAAAGGCCCCCATATTCCACCCAAATACAGATTCAGGATATACACACAGCACCCCCCTCTGTTCATTTTGTGCCGAAACATTGTAGCAACAGGTATTAGGTCAATAACAGAGTTTAATTTGTAGATGAATAAAAAAAAAAAAAAAAAAAAAAAAAAAAAACAATCCCAGTTTAGGTCATTATCTCATTGAAATCATCTGTCATAATTTTCTCTTAGCAAATCTAATTTTAGCTAAGTTTTCACTTCTCATTTACTGATGAAGACATGCTGAATTAAAGATCGGAACAATACATTTGCTGAAGATTTATCCTGATTAAAAATTTAAAAACATTTTACAAATCTTTATTAATTTCAAACTTTTGATTACTTATGTGTTGGTTTAAGTTAATGCCTGTTCAAATCTACCACACTTTGTATGGTATGGTCAGAGACACACACCAGTCACTTGATTTAAGAATGGGAAAGAAAGAGCATAAACAAGCAACAAGCATAAACAGCCCCAAGACATGCCCAATTAGCATGAAAAAAAAATTAATAAACTTTTCCATGAACTCAAAAAAAAAGTTGTTGAACGAACTTAAAAAAATTTGAGTAAACTTTTCCATGAAATTTAATTAAATTTTTCCACCAAAATCGAATTAGTTTGAAATGATTTGTTGTAATCTTGTTGTATTAACTTAAAAAAAATTGGTCATTTCTACTAGATAAAGTTTTGTTATGTCTAATAGAGAAGATTTTGTCAGGTTAACTACTCTGAATTTTGTCAAGCCTACTATATAAAAATAATGCCATGTTAACTACATTTCAATTGGTCGTGTCTACTATATCTAACAATTGCAATGTGCAACTACATACATTTTTGTCCTGCCTACTAGATAAAGTTTTGTTATGTCTAATAGAGAAGATTTTGTCAGGTTACTACTACTCTGAATTTTGGTCAAGCCTACTATATCTAACAATGCAACGTCAACTACATACATTTTTGTCCTGCCTACTAGATAAAATGTATATCATTATACTTTAACTTGACTCTACAGCTACTTCCAAATGAAAGTGAAATACTTGTTATATTACATTTTTAATGTACACCTATAATCTACTGTGAATAAAAAGTCAATATGTTAATGTCAATATATTTTGTAACATTTTAAAGTTTGCGCACACAAGAACATTTAACCTTGCACGTCTTCTTGCTTACAACTGCAAATATGCCAATTAAACATGCTCACCAAGTTCAAAAATGACAATGCAAATAAAACATGAGCATTCAAGAGAATATAACAGCATTTTATTTTTTTTAACATGAGATTAAATGAGTGAGCCGATTAAATAAGTGATTGATAGACTTAATCACCTCTGCTCACAGTGCAAAAATGCCAATAACAAGAACACGAGCATACAAGAAAAAACAAGCATTTCTTCTTCTTTTTTTTCTTCAGAACTGTTAATATGAGGATGGCAATCACATGACTGATCAATAACTAAACTTATAGACACCTCTGCTCACAGTGCAAAAATGCCAATAACAAGAACACGAGCATACAAGACAATATAACCCAGCATTTCCTTTTGTTCTTAATTTTAACATGAAAATGGCAATTAAATGAGCAACTGAGAAACTTAAAACCACATCAGTTTAGAAAGGGGCACACACACTTTATAAATTGCATGCTTTCTTGTTCATACTTGTAAACATGGTAAACGTTCAATTGAACAAGCAAACCAAAATTTTGAAAAATAAGATGTCCTCTGCTCAGAAAAGTGCAAACATGAGAAATTGCATATAACTTGAACACAAAGGGGCCCTCAAACACAGCACCGCTCACACTCTCTAAGTGAAGAGTTTTGTTTTCAGTGCCTGTGCTTTGGCAGGACAGTTTATGCGAGTCCAGCTCCAGAATAATTTTTTGGAGCACCTCAAAAGTGTAATGGAGCTCCTGTGGATAAGTAAGGTTTAAAGAGTATATTAGCCCAAGTAGCATGGCTGTAGCCAATGCTACATTACCCAAACCAGAGAGCACCTCCACACCTTCCAGCACAATGCCGATATCTTCAGGGTCTTCTGTTGTATCAGCAAATTCATGTTTTACAACATAGATCCCCAAAACGGTCTTCTTGATGTCCGCCTCGTTGCTCGCAAAATCAACATCCTTTGGGGGGAAAAAAAAGGGTAAATGTATGGCATATATAAAAAAATAAAGAAATAAATTAACACTTGGAGAAATTATGCTGTTACTACACAGAATGCGACTCATATTCTAAACAGTCAGTCTGTCATGTAAAATCAATAAGTTAAAGTTTAATTTTGATGAGAACTGCAATACAGCCATTATGAAACTTGCACTCCTCTTGTTAAAGACTTGTGGACCTCAATGTAATAGTTCTAAATAAATAAATAAATAATGGTACAGTAATTAATAAAATGTACTATTTACCCAAACACTTTAGAATATACATACATATTTCAAATCAATATTACTTTAACAAAAAGCTGGACACAGTTAAAACAATTACTGACAGCACACCCCTCCCCAATTCTGACAACCCAGTGGTTGAGTTATTGAACACAAGCCTTTTCCCATTTTCTGAAGAACAGCGCAGTCCTTGGCACCGCAAAATTGGTGCAATTCTTTACCAAAATACAGGTTTGTGTATGTTTAATTTCATCTAAAAAATCATTACTACGCTATGCTGTAAGTCACTTTATTTTCAAAACAACAGACATGGATGCAATGCCATTCACTTAAACAAGCATCATATCCCTTGCATAAAATTAATGACTTTATTCCTGAACAAACTGAACGTAATTACTTTGTATGTTAAAGGGATACTTCTCACAAAAATGAAAATTCTGTCATTAATTACTCAACCTCATGTCATTCCAAATCTGTAAGACCTTCGTTCATCATGGGAAAACAAATTAAGATATTTCTGATTGAAATCCAAGAGCTTTCTGACCCTGACTGATTGCACAGACACTATTGGAAGAGAGCTGAACTGGATGATGACACTGAATTATCAATGAACTGACTTTACCTAAAAAAACTGACTGTTTGTTTGTTATTGTCCTCTTGAATTATCGACAAACTATTTTCCTGTTTAATAAAACTGCATTGACAATTTGTATTGTATAAAAGTGCTATATAAATAAAAGTGAATTGACTTGACTGTATTAAGATTTGTGCTTATCAAACAGGATGATATCATGTAAACCTAAACCAGTGGCTATGTGGAGTTCAAAGGTTTAAAGGGAAGTTAACATCAGTCATATTTTACTATTATCTTGGCTTTGCAATTTACTCAATATTTAAAAATGTCAAATTTTACATTAACTCAGCAGTTTTCTTTTGATATTAAAATATCAAAAGATAATAAAGTATATATATATATATATATATATATAAATACTGTCTCTGCTTTTAAAACAAACAAAAACAAAAAAGTTCATGTCATGTCTTTTGTATGCTCAAATTTGTTATTACTACTAGTGATTACTGTTTGTAATGAAAGAGAACTCTACTCACCAAATACTCCCTCACCAGATCCTGTGGATCTTCATTCAGGTAGATGCATAGCCCCTTAAGAATGCACTCTCGCTTGGTCTCTATGGTGGCTTTCTTTAGAAAACAGACACAATAAAACATTTTATTAAAGATCTGATTAGTGTTGTTGATGTTCATACATTTGACATAACACCCTCCAATACGTCTCTGAGTCATTATGAATTACAGAGCATTATATAAATAGCTTGTATTAAAAAAAAGTTTTAATAAATTAACAATACAACCTGAGACATTGGCACCATCACATCCTGAATCCTTTTTCTAACCACTCCACCCTTTTTGGTAAACACTTTTAGCAGATCATCAGAGAACCAATCCAGTTGGGACAGGAATTTGGACTGTAAAGGAAGGGTTGTGATCCGACGAAATTCAGCATTTATCTGAAGACATAAGTTAGACATAAGACATAACAGAGGTCTTGTTTATGGGCAATTCAGCAAAGACACTCTGATAACATACAAGAAAGGGAACATCCAATCACTTACCTCACGCACTTGAAAAAGAGCGGGCCATCTGCTTCTAAAGTCTGCGACTAAAGGGGAATCATGGACAACCTCGTGCCTTCTGTATGCGAAAGTCATGTCCATCATCTTCCTCACAGTTTCATCATTGTTTCTTTTCTTCTGTTCAGCAAGGAGCTCCACCCTCATCTTTTCCTGGCTTTCCGCAGTTTCTCCTGCAGGAAATACTGGGCAGTAGTTCACTTCTGCCTTCTTTGGTTTTTTAACTCCAAAGGCAGGGCTGTGCTTTCCTTCTGGTTTGTGCTTAAGGGCATTAACTGTAACTTCAGGGCATCCCAGTCTTCTCAGTTTACTCCTGTAGTTTGCAAGTTTGAACTTTAAACTCATTTTCCATCCACTGTAGCCACTGGCAGAGCCTTGCTCTTTTAGGCATGGATGTTTGGCTACCAGTGCTTTAGCCACATCACTGAACTCAGAGTCAGATGGATATGCCTTGTAGTTTATTATTTCCTCTGCCAAAGCATCTAGGATACCTGACTTGAGTTTGGGGTCAGGAATCAAAAATTGGCCATTGTTTCTGAATGCCGAGTTGCCATGATTCAGTTTCAATTGCACATCATAAGAGAAACGAGGCAGAATGAAAGGTGTTGGCCATAATGATGACCTTGCTGATGTGGAAGAAGACAAAATGTCAGCATCTGAAGTCTCAGCAGATGAGTTCTCATTATCAGCATCACAGGATTCAGAAGAATTACAATGGGCAAGGGGACTGAACTCATCAGGCATATGGCTGGAAGAACTGGATCTAGAGGTAAAAAAAACAACCCTGACTGTGTCTTTGTCAGTGAGGTCAGAGACTGATGTCAAGTTCATGAATTCATTGAAGTCTTTATCCATATATTGAAGACGAAATTGCTGCCCTTGGAGGCCACATTCATTTTCAATCTTTTTGGAGAGTACATTCAGAGATGCTGGCATGCCATCACTGAAAGTGAGCCGCTGAGAATTGTCATCACCCCATATTACCCGCAGTTTGAATGACGCCATTTCCTTTCCTAATCTGTAAAAGACAAGACCATGTTTTAGTGTCAACCCGACATATGAAGCTAATTTGGTATCATACCCATTTAAATCTGAACAATACATAAATGTTCACAATGTTTATGACATAACATCATTACACACCTAATTAAGGCTGTGTATTAAGGGTGTAACGATACGCGTACCGTGTACCGAACGGTTCCCGGGCAAATTCCAAATGGAAGTGATCATCCCTGTCCCCTTGGAGTGGGGACTTTGGAGTGAGCAGGGCACGTTCATGTCATTATGTAGTCATTTGGAATGCACTTGGCAAAAGGAGCGATGTCATTTCCTCATTATCTTCAGCTGGGATGTTCCTGTGACAACGATGCACGGCGTCCGTCAGCAGATTCGCTGATGGACACCAGCATAAAAAAATAAAAAATAAAATTATATATATATATAATTTTTTATATATTATATAGCATATTTGAAAAACTTTTTTAAAATAAAAAAAAAAATGTTTATTTGCAACAGTTATGCTAACAACAATAAAAAGTCATTTATGACATTAAAACACAGCGTCATCTGCTGACGGAACACTGTGCAGCGTTTGTCACAGGAACATCCCAGCTGAAGATAATGAGGAAATGACATCGCTCCTTTTGCCAAGTGCATTCCAAATGACTACATAATGCATGGAACGTGCCCTGCTCACTCCAAAGTCCCCACTCCAAGGGGACAGGGATGATCACTTCCATTTGGAATTTGCCCGGGAACCGTTCGGTACACGGTACGTGTATCGTTACACCCCTACTGTGTATTGCCAAGAATCTGGCGATACGGTATCATGATATAAGGGTTGTGATACGATATGTTGCGATACTGTAAGCAAGGTGATATTTTGGGATATTTGTTATTTTAGGAATAGGATATTTATTTAGGAAAGCTGTCATTAAGAACACACCACCATATACAAACCTTAGCAATAAAAAAAAAAAAAAAAAAATTTAACCAAAAAAAATGGGATCTGCATTTGCATTAATCAGTCCCTGTAACATTAAACATCATTAAACCACTTTTTGTGCAGTACGAGTAAAGGAGGTAAATATAAAGTGCTTGCAGGATCCTTTAGTTAAATGTATAATACATATAAAATGTATTTTTGTAAAAAGACCATATATATTTTTAGACCCTGTTTTAATGGTTCACAGTTTAAGTTTACAATTATAATCTACAATGTCATAAAATTTTGAACTAAACAAAATAATTACATCTGCTTAGTATCAATTAAAAATAAAGTGCTCACAGGATTCCTAAAGAAACCAAAACAATTGTAAAATAATAAAATAAATACAGATGTTGAACCTTTCCATTTGGATTTCACAGGTTTTTCATTTTGTATTTATGTTCCGAGTGGAACAGCCTAAACCACGACGTGAGCACCACCCAAACTGCACAAAACACCCCCAAAATGAGAGAAAGCTGCAGCCGCAGGGTGACCATCTTTACACGGGAAGTGGTGGAACCAAGGTGGCGCCAGCGCCACATTCCCGCGGTGGACATAACCACAAAAGCCCAAATTATGGCACACTTCAGCTTTTTACACTGAAACAGGAATTTGGACAATTCTTCCTTCCGCCATTACTAGCAGCAAACTATATTAACGCTAACATTAGTTGCGTGCTCTAATGCTAGCATTTCCTGTCACTCAGGATTTGTTCAGAGATGAAGACTGCCATCTAGTGGTTGGTATATAACTCAAAACGAAACAACCGAATCTTGTATAATTTTTCTTTTCATTTTTTTTTTTAATATCGATATTCCATTTTTGAGAATCGATACAGTATCATCAAGCAAAATATTGCGATGCGATACGTGTATCGATATTTTCATACACCCCTACACCTAATGCGCACAGGCCAAAACAAGAAGAATGTTTTGCAGAGCCATATACATTTTTGCACAATGATTAAGCCAAGCATAAGAAAGAAAAGAAAGAAAAAAAAGAAAAAAAGAAAAAAAAAAAAAAAAAAAACCTCGCTCGCTTAAACTGCTTGGGCATAACGTACATATAGAACCACAAGGGAACAATAAGGGTGCTGGACCACAAACCTGTCACGGTCAGGAATCGTTTCAAAGTAACCATCCTCACAGATCCAGTGGAGTAAGCTGCCAAAGGGTATGGATCTGGTAAATCAGCAACTTCAAGCAAGGTAATGTCACTTGTAGCATGTATTTCAAAGGCACGGTAGTGTTCTCTGTACCATGATGACAGCCTCTTCACAATGAAGCACATACTCTCCTGAACCAAGCAAATTTGAAGGATCTCACAGAAGTCTGGCAGCCCACTTGTAGAGCCTTGTGCAACTACCATTCCATTTCTGAACTCAACACCCTTACTGATCACACTTTTGGTCAGGTGTACTTCACTTGCACTTGGATACCTCAACTTAATTTCCTTAGCAGCTGCTTGGTTCAAAACATCAACTGAAACTGTTGAAACGTCATGGGCTTCAAAGTCAGTCTTCTGTAGGCTACAAGGCCTCATGTAATATGAAATCATCAGCTGGTGTTTCACTGCTAATGACAGTGGAATGTTCTTGAAGCATTTTGTATGCCGTGAAACCTGCTTAAAGAAGCTGTGTTTTGCTTCATAGCGCATGGTCCACTGCCCTACAAGTGGACCATACAACTTAATGAGCTCAGCATAGTGCTCTACAAAATGATGTTTTGGTCGCAACAGAGTTACTGGAAAAAGCTCTGTGTACTTCTGTCTATGTTCAGTGATTTTGCATTGAAGATAAGCAATTGTGTCATCCGTGTGAAACCTAGCAACAGCAAGTTCCACAATGTCCTTCAAATCCAAAAGAACTTGCCATGCCAATTCAACCTCTGGAATTAAATTACCTAACATCAATGGGAGCAACCTTAACAGCGTCCAGTTTTCATGTCCGTTGCCTCCTATTGTGTTTCTGCTTGCAAAGTTATGTGGTATTAAATGCGGTTTGTTTGTCTTATCTGTTCCTGTATAAGGAAATTTAGCAATGCTCTTGTTGAGAGTTTCCACTGTGAAATATTTTTTAGATACAAGAAAAGAAAGGCACTGTGCAATCTCAATTGGCACGATTCCCTCCAAAAGGTCGTGCAAAATATCCGGTGGATAGCCAGAGGTAACACAGAAGTGTTCGAGATGCTTGGTGAACACACACTCTTTTTTAACACCAAAGGAAGGAGAATTTGTTTGCTGAGCTAGCTTCACATGAGATTCATGAATTTCTTTTGACCTTCGTACAAAAGAACCAGAACGGACCTCATTTGTCTGAATTTCTGAGCGTTTCGCTAAGCAAAATCGACAGAAATATTCCCCAGAAAAGTTTTCAATAAAGCCTGCTATCCCATGCGCTGCAAGGTTATCTGCTACTACAAACTGAAGAGCACCTTTGAGAAATTTTCCCAATTGAGAGACAAAGACTCCATGTTGCTCAAGAGTACGCAAATCTTGAATGAGAGGTTCCAGAACTCTATGGTACCCAAATTTCTTCACATCCTCAGTTTTACAAAGCACTGCTAAGTAAATATTAGACAAAGCTGAATGTGATCCAGGAGGTAGATTGTTTAAAATCCAATAAATAGCACAGAGTTTGTGTATCTTCCGAGAGGTACCAAGGGGATTGCAAACTTCAAAATCGTCCACATACAAACTTAAAGACAATCTCAACTCCTCCCCTGAGAAAAATGTGTTCTCTTTGTAAACTTTGCCATCCTGAAATGTCCTGTACTCTTGACAATCTTCACTGTACTGCTGAGTTCTGTGGTTCTGAACAATGCTGTCCACTACATCTCTTCTTTTCAAGATCTGCTGTAAAGATTGCAGTATGGGGATATACTGATAGGTTCTGTTTTCTTTAAAATCAAGAATATATTCAGTTGGCTCTACAACATGAAAATTGTCTTTGTAATACCTCTTGCGCTGGTAATCAGAGCTAAGAGGACCACCCTTCCCAATAGCTTTGAACAAAGGAGTAGAGGTGGAGGCTGCTGAAGCGATTTCCTGAACAACTAGTTTATCAATAATAATGTTATGGCTCTGCAACACTTCCTGAATATTTTTAATCGAGAGGGGCGCTGATGCAGATGTATGCAAAAAATGCAATTCCTCTAAAAACTCATTGACTGCAGTAGCTGGCACATGTCTAACATGCTCTAATTTTAACAATGCTGCAGCGAAATTAGTCTCAATAATTTTTGACAAGTCCAGTACTACAGAATCACTGCTTTGATAAAGACTGACCGTTGCATCTACAGTACACGTATCATCATCATCCTCCAAAACGTCACCTTGCAAGTCCTCAGATACCCCTGCAGTTTTAACTACACCAGGCTTAAAATCTTTCACTGAATGTGGATTATGCTTTCTGTTCTTGTGAGACTGATAAGTTGCATATATATTTGTCTGAAAGCTACAACCAATAAATACACACTGGACAGTCTCATTACTCCGTAAATGGCTATTCAAATGCAGAAAAAAATCCCTCTCAGATGCAAGATCACTACATGCACATACAGGGCAACTAAATGTTGACAAAGGTATTTGTTCTTGTGATCTGTGTGTTTTGTGGACTCTACTTAAATGTGCACAAAGGCTATTCCATGTTTTGAAGGTAACGGGGCAAGTCAAATACGGACATGGATAACGCCTGCTACAACTATAATGCCTATGCTTTAGTCTGTAATGTTTAAGCAACTGAGACCTACTGGATTCTACGACTGCACACACTCTACACTTCCACATTCACTGAAAAAGAAAAAGAGAAAAAAAAAAAATGTAAAAAGGGTAGATTTGGACTATTACTACATAATGAATTTGCACTTACCTCTAGTCAATTTGAAGTAGTTCCAATGGTTTGTGATGATGACAATATACTCAAATCTAAAATTGAAAAACAGAACAGGAAACAAAACATAACCAAGGTTGTCAATATAAAATAAATCAATCTGTCAAACAT
Source organism: Cyprinus carpio (assembly GCF_018340385.1). Lineage (NCBI taxonomy): Eukaryota > Metazoa > Chordata > Actinopteri > Cypriniformes > Cyprinidae > Cyprinus > Cyprinus carpio. The sequence continues at coordinate 15,557,213 of NC_056609.1, read as the reverse complement.
GCAGGTTAAGAAATTTGTACAGTTAACTCTAAGGTTGTGAAAGTAGTACACAAATTCTATAACTTTTAACTGAACTTAAAATTAAATAAAATGTTTTGTCATGATAACCATGTACAGAGTGTATTTCAAGTATTCTGAAGCCATGCTACAGCTTGGTGTTAGGAGCAGATCAATTTTACAAGCCGTACTGCTATTGTAATGACATAATTATGAAATTTGCTATAAAATTCTACAAGTTAATAATAATAATCAAAAAAAAAAGGTATTTAATACAGGGTCAGGCTGCCGATTTATGATAGAAATCATTACTGTCGATTATTCCTCTTGAATAATAAAATGTTGATTAATAGAATAACATTACACTTGGAGAAACGTGACGTTATTAGCTGCCTATACAGACAAAATATGTCGGTCCATAACCATAATCTAGCAAAAAGATATACATAAACTTAATTTACAAATACTGAAGCAGCGAAATTAATTTCGCACTTACGTCGCTTCAACAGGAGACTTCGTGAACGCGGTGAATTCAGTCACTGAGCACGTGAAATCAACAAGCGTGACTAATCTAAGGCCTTGGATTGGCTGCTGCCCGCTTTGATTGGCATCTCAATCATTTTGACAATAACGAGCGATAAATTATATACAGTTTAGGAAGACCTAAAATATAAATGTAAAACTTTTTTGTCACCCTAAAAACAGCTGAATGCAGAGCAAGAATTTCAAATCCGTTACTGGGGGACAAATTTGGCCATTTCTAATTATCAGTCTTTGGTGGTTACGGCCCTAATTTTACACATTAATTCATGGTACTGAATATACTGTCAGGGTTTTCTGTCCTCTGTGTTCCGCGATTCTTCATGTTATTTTATACTTTTAGTAAAAAAAATTATTGATTGAACATATTAATGACTGCACCACGTACTGTGTCCTGAAACCTAACATCAGCTACAAACTACACCTAAGAGTTATTTTTATACAATGTTTATAGAAAAAATTACTTTCTGGTATGCAACAAGATATTAACAAAGCATATTCTAATTAATTTGTTAATTAAATTAGATGGATGGTGATAGATTAAAAATGACCACTTACTCACCTCACATGTTCACCGTTGAACAATCCAGCTGCATCACAGTTTCCGTTGATGACGTACATCCGGTTAAGACGAACAGAAAAAATATTCTTGTTGACGCAATTAAAAAAAAATGTGTAAACCTAATTTTTTTAAAATTACATTGTTTAAATTTAATAAAATTAAGTTGGGACCATTTTCCCAAGAGTTGTGTTGTATGAGCTCGTTTTAATTAATGAAATTGAACAAAGAGCAAAAATCATTTTTTTGAACATGTGACGCTGACATGCCTTCACAAGTCCTCTAACTCTGTGTTTAATAATTATCTCAGCAGTGAAAACCCCAAGGACTTAACCTCACAAATACATCTTCAGGCTCAAACCATATATGGTAACATTAAGTGATTAACGCCGAAGGACAGTTTCAGTCATCTGTGTTTAAGAACTGAGATTTCACATGAGAAAAATGCAATGCACCTGACCTGACTTGGTAGTATAAAGACAGAATAAACTCTAGGTATGAATTTAAGACAGAAACAAGATCGATATATTTTATCGGAAGAGCTTAACTCCTGGAAAGATGCAAGTAAAATTGGATTTTATTTTCCCTTCTGATGGAAACTGGTTTTCTATAGTTTATTTTAAACCATGCAGGTCCAGCTGAACTAGATAGATTAAAGGGACTACCAGATGGTGAGGTCTAAATCAACCTGTTAATAGTTTGATAAAGCTGGTTAAGCCAAGTAGGGGGAAAAAGAAATAAAATAAAATAAAAAATTGCGACAAGTGACAAACCAGCCAGGTTAAACACTGGTATGATGGATTTTCCCCCAGAAGCATCATAGAAATACATTTAATCACTACAGTATCAAAACTAAAACCATCAAATCCGTCCACTACTCCAATATATCCACAAAAAAACAAAAAAAAAAAAAAAAAAAAAAAACGCATCTGGACATTGCAAACATAACATGTTGATAATGTAAAAATCTATTTAAACAGCAAGAAACATTTAAAGCGTTTGGCCAAATATCTTCACTTGCACCTGATCATCTGCACAAGAAGATGAAAGACTGAAAAATAGCTTGGAGAATCACGTTTGACTCACAGATGTGGTCGTGGGGGGTAAATCCACCAGCCTGTATGCGCTCATCACGGAGTTGTTCCACGAGGAGAGGCTTTCCACGATGCGCGTGCAGTTAGGGTCTAGCGTCGGACAAGAGATGCCCTTCCTCACCGAGCGCACGGCGCCGCTCATCACTCGTGTAACTGACAGAGCCGTACACCAGAAGACTTTTCAGCCGGAGATAGTGTTAAACGCGATTAGAGCGAGGGCTGTCCAGATGTCAGATTCCGTGTCAGCGCGCGCCGTACTAGCTCTGTGATAGCCTCGCACTTTTATCACACACACGATTATGAAATTAGACCAGCAGTAGACAATTGTTCAAGTATGTGACGGTACCAATAAGAAATAACACGGGATTAAGTGGTCATTTTTGCTTGTCCGATTATTAGTTTTACACCAAATTAAAGTGAAACAGATGTAGTTTCACACAGGCATACAGTGGTGTTCAACACTAGGTGTAACCACAGATGTGTTTTAACATTAAAAACTGAGAATGTTGTATTTGCAGAATACATCATTAAAAGGAAAGTGCACTCATGACAACTGTCATTGTTTACTCAACCTCATGTCCTTCCAAACTGTATTCTGTGGAACATAAAATCTGATATTTCGCAGAAAGCTGGTAGCAAAAGTAAACATCGACCGTTGAATATTTTGTCCATACTACAAAAAATCAAACAAAGTCAATGGGAACCAAAACTATTTGGTTATCAAGTCTTACAGTTTTGGAACAACATGAGGATGTGTAAATGAGAATTGTCATTTTTGGTCTATTCCTGTAACATTAAGTAGGCTAACAAAAATATTTAAAACAAATAACGTCCAACTTGAAAAAAAAAAAAAAAAAAAAAAAAAAACATTGTGACCTCCAGTTCAGAGCATGCAAAACTGGCTCAGCTTGATTTTAGTACAGATGCCCAGAAGGCTGGTCACACACACACCTGCATTTAAGGAGGTAAACGGCAGTTCAACAGCCCCCCATCGGTCAACAATCCTCGCAGGGGTCAAATCACTTTCCTTTGAATCATTCTTACTGACAGGCCAGAATCAGCCAGTGTCACATTTTGAGCTGTAGTTCTTAGACCATCCTTTGCATGCAGAAAAGCTGAAAGTGCTGATGATAACAGTGCTTCTGACCTCAAAAGGTTTGTTTAAAAAAAAAAAAACAACTGATTTGAAAACCGCAAACCAATAGTCGCTCTCATCCTACAAAACTGTTTTATTGGTTATGGGGAATGCCAAATTCATTTCAAATAATTTTGTACTGTACAGTTTCAAATTTAAAAAGAATGTATCTCCTTTTAAAAAGATACAAGTAAATACAGACTAAATACCAAATAGCACTTCACTGTACCAAAAGATTTCCTGAATATTTGAAGTTTCACACACACACACCAAACAAAAACTGATTTAAAAAAAAAAAAAAAAAAAAAAAAAAAAAAAAAAAAAAGGATAAAAACTTCACTGACAAACAGTCTTTCCCCAAGTTGCTACAATTGGCCAAGCAGTCATGAACAGTCTCACTGAGGTCTTTAATAGTAATTGTAAATATTTTAAACTGTCCATATGCACACATAAAGACCCATCAAAAAAAGAAGAAAAATAAAAAATAAAAATTCCTTAAGACATAACATGCGCTTTGAGGGAACTCTGGGCAGATGACGTATGGAGGTTGACATTGCGCTTTGAGGGAATAGGGAGAAAATGGAACTAAAGTAGCTCCTCTCTCTTGAGATGGCGCCTTGTAACATCCAATTACATTAGAAAAAGGTATGCAAAAGAGACGGATTAGCGGGTGAGGCTCAGTCTCCTCACGTCCCTGTTGATGTCGATATCTCCCAGAGCTTGACTGGTCTAACACCTGAACCAAGTTCTCTGTGTTTACCCAGCACCTCTGCATCTCTCCTACTGTGGCCTCTTTGTCCTCTATTATGCTGTGGCTGATTGTGCCTAACAGCCTGCACCTGAGGCTCCCTGTCAGAGGGAAAAGGCTCACACCTGTTTTTGAGGACCTATCCCTGGTCCTGAACAGCACACCTTGAGGCCTCCTCTGACAGTGCTCTCCATGGTGCTGATGGTGGCTGTGTTGCTTTGTGAGGGACAGTGCTGACGCCCCACAATGTAGACCTACTTTTCACACATATAAAAAGATTCCAAGCACCTTTGAACATGCAGCAATTCTATGCAGTCTCAAGGAATCCTTGAAAGATATAATAGTCGATTCTCAATGGGCTCAAAGTGTTACGTGTACATGTTTGACCTAGTGCACAAACAAAAGATATTTAGACACACAATCACCACTGGCAGACACACCACAAACATAAATATTAAAGGGATAGTTTATACCAAATCAGACTGCATGGAACACAAAATAATATTTTTAAAAATGCTGCAGTATGGACAAAAAATAAATAAATAAATAGACATTTCTCAAAATATATTCTTTTATGTTCCATAGGGTATAGAAAGTTGTACATTTTTAGAATGGTGAGTAAATAATGAAAAAAAAGTAATTTATTTGAGTGATCTATCACTTTAAATATGTTCAACCTCTACAGAATGAGGTAAACAACTGTGGGTCAGAGGGTCAACCATATGTAAAGTTTCATTAAAAACAATAGTTGTAGACATGATTGTATAGTGAAATGGTATCAGCAATATCTACACTTCACAACACTGGAAAAAAAAAAGGGGGGGGGGGGACAGACAACAAAAACAGCTCTAGCGTGAATGGAAACCGAGGGGGAAAAAGATTAAAACAACAGACACAATCGTGGCCTAGTGGTTAGAGAGTTTGACTCCTAACCCTAGGGTTGTGGGTTCGAGTCCCAGGCTGGTAATACCACGACTGGGCCCCCAACTGCTCCCCGGGCGCCGCAGCATAAATGGCTGCCCACTGCTCCGGGTGAGTGTTCACAGTGTGTGCCCTTTGGATGGGTTAAATGCAGAGCATGAATTCTGAGTGTGGGTCACCATACTTGGCTGTATGTCACGTCACATTCAACCAATCAAGGTCAGTCAGCATTAGCAATCATTTCTGTCTATGAGACATGTTGAGCAGAAGATGTGGCAGTTAAGCAGACTCTGGAGTACAAAGAGTCTGACAAAAGATAGTCATCTTTCCTCTGCTACTTGCGAGTCATCTATTGTAGAAGAGGTGAATGATTGGATTAGTTCAGCACTGCCATTTCAGGAACCTGAGTAGGATTCTAACTGTAGAAATCTGTCCATTCACTCAAAATAACCACAGAATTGCAACTCACACAGGTCATTAAGTTTACTATAATATTACTATAGCTTCTTATATGCCTAAAAATATATTCACAAGTCTTTAGGATTTGCACAGCAAAAGATAACTGATAAAAGGAAAATGGGACCAAATGTTCGCTTATATTTATCAGTTATGTTTTGAATAAAATACCAAGTCAGGAACTAATGAATGGCTTCATTAGATCACCCTCTAGACAGACATGCCTATCAGTCCACAAAGATGGAAAAATATCCAAGCATCTTTGGAGTTATCTGATTCAGAACTAAATAATATAGACATGAATTTCCATGCACTTTTAAGCAGATTAAAACATATTTACTAACATCTCTCTCATCACGCACTCTTAAAAATAGAAGCCCCAAAGGAGGTTTTCACAGCCATTGCCATAGAAGACAAATTTTAGGTTCTCCAAAGAACCTTCAAAAGAAAAGTTCTTAAAAGAACCATACATTTCTAAGTGTCTGAATATTGAAAAAAAAGTTTTAATAATTTGAGAGACTTTTTCAACTATAACCACTGATTCTAATAAATAACTTTTTAAGGGTTTTTTTCTTTATGAGTGTGTGGATCAAAAATAAAATTTCAAGAAGCGTTTTTTTTTTTTTTTCATTCCTAGGCCAACGAAATTTCATGGTCACTGCAGCAGATTCAAGTGTACACATTGCATCTTATTGGTAGCATGAAGACTTTTCATTCCAATTAGATTAATGCTCATTAAATCTTTATAAGTAATTCCAAATGGAGAGCTTTCAGAACAAAAATCCATTATGCAGAGCAAAGTACAGTGATTTAAAAACCAACACAACCCCTTATTCCCTTATGATTTTAGAAAGCACAAAACTCCCCTGCTGATGATCAAACCATTTGCATGGTCTTTTCACAGATTACGATAAAACATGGCTCTTTTGCTTTTGCACGTATTTGGAGTTTAGCTGGACAGCAGTTCCAGTAATGCTACAGATAATAAGAGATTACAGTGACTGTGTCCAGTACCGCATGGTTTGCATCTCCATTTTTCAAGAGCTCAATTTCTCACTGCTTGCTCAGAAAGACATCATACCAGTGTCAGGTGATCCCCCAGTGTGAGATATGCCCTAAGAATGACCCACTTACATCTACATTTTCAGATGAATGGACAAAACATTGTTGATGAGAGATATTGATCCACGGTTGGCTGGTTTGGTGGATCAATGGCTCCACATCAATGCGTCTTCATATCTGCAGCTTAACAAGCATTCAGAACAATATTATAAATAAGAATAGTTAGGAAGCACAGCTGGTGTTTGTTTGGAACAGTGTGAATTACATCTATTTGACTGACAGCATCTTAGAAAAAGAAAATCACCTTGAGGCTTTTAGAGTATAGGGCCGACAGAATATTGTACTGAACCCTGAATATTACTTTGAGAACATTTATGTTCTTAGCAGGTACTTTCTTACCAAGGTATCTTATGGAGAATACATAAAGAGCATAAATAATATTCCCACAGCAGGTAGATTGGAATGTTTCACATGTTTTATAATGGTACATTAACTTATGAGTCATAAACTGTGATGAAAACGAAAATGCAGAAGTGAACTGTTTTGAAAATAACATTTCACAGGATAAGGCCTGTTCACACCAAAGAAGATAATCATAACGACAATTATAAAGATATATGTGACGAGTGGGGCGGGGCCGAGAGCCGTGGGAACGGAGCGAGGCCAGTGGAGTGATTGGGAAATGAGCGACACCTGCTCCACTCACCGTTCTCGAGTCCCACGGAGGAGATCGGAAGGATACAAAAGAGGAGCGACAACAGTGAAGGACGAGAGAGGACCAGGCCTGGGTTTTGTTTTGTGTTTGGTTTTTGTTTGTGCGCGGCAGTCGCCCGTGAGGGGCTGTCGCGCTGTTTTGTTTATTTTGTTATTAAAGTTTCATATGAGTGTTCGCCGGGTCCCGCCTCCTTCTTCCCGTGATTGTGAAGTTTCTATTGTTACACTGGTGCCGAAACCGGGAGGACGGAGGGACGCGCTGCCGAAGATCCCTTGCCATTGGGGTGAATCCGCGGTGCCATCGCGCAGGGCGTAGCAGTCTGGCGCCGTGGACGCTCGAGGCGGTGGGCTGGAGTGAGTTGCCAACTACCTACTAACCCCCCGCCATCCGCACGCGATGCTGACGTCCGTGAGGGAGCAGAGGAGTCGGTGCCATTCGCCAGGTGGCCGGAGCCTGCTTCCATCCGCCGGAATGGGGAGGAGCAGGGAACGGGGGACTCCTGCCGGCTGCCCGAAAGCGGAGGAGTGTCGTGCCGTCCACCGAGGGCCATCCAGTGCCGCCTCCAGGCACCGCGGAAGAGTTCACCCAGCTGGTGGAGGGCCGAGCGGCAGCGTGTCTGGGAACTGGAATTTTTTTTTTTTTCTTTTTTCTCCTCTCTCCCCTTTCTCGTCTCTGTCGCTCCTCATCCTTCCATCTCCTTTCTCTCGCCTCGTCTGTCCTTACCCCCAGGTTCCCGCAGGTCACCGTGAGCGGCATCCCCCCCGGAGGGAGGGGGGGAGGGGGGAGTAGAGCGCAGTCTCGGGAGTACCCCCCGGCCTGCGAGGTGCGATGGGGGTATGTGACGAGTGGGGCGGGGGCCGTGAGCCGTGGGAATGGAGCGAGGCCTGTTGGAGTAATTTGGAAATGAGCGACACCTGCTCCACTCACCAGTCTCGAGTCCCACGGAGGAGATCGGAAGGATACAAATGAGGAGCGATGACAGTGAAGGACGAGAGAGGACCAGGCCTGGGCTTTATTTTGGGTTTGGTTTTTGTTTGTGCGCGGCAGTCGCCTGTGAGGGGCTGTCGCGCTGTTTTGTGTTCATTTTTGTCATTAAAGTTTTATTTGAGTGTTCGCCGGTTCCCGCCTCCTTCTTCCCGTGATTATGGAGTTTTATACTGTTACAATATAGTTGTCAGTGCCGCACAGCAGTGGTTCTGCTTTCCCTGCCGCCATCTGGTGAGCCTTAAAAAGAGAGCCCCCCTAGGGACCTCCCATTTTCGTCCACCCAGGAGCCTGTAAGGAAAAAACAGTGGGGCAGAGGATCGCAGCGCTCGGATGCGAGCGAGCTAACGTCAGCTCAAGTCCCGCATGCCTCGCTCTCTCCATGCAGAGGGGCTTCCCCCGTCCTCTTCTGCCAGCCTGACCAGCGTCCCTCTGCCAGCGTGAGGGATTTGGTCTCGTTTAGTGGGAGTGATGACGAGTTGCTGGATGACAGCATTGACTGCCACACCCGCCCCCCTGCCATCATCCGAGCCCAGCGACGTTAAGCGCGGGATGGCCGCTGAATTACTCAGTGTCCTCTCGAAAGCTGTCGAGGAGCTGGGATTGGAGTGGTCTCCACCGAAAGAGCCCTCCCACAGCTGTCTGGACAAGTGGTTCCTACCGGGGCGCAGTCAAGCCCCTCGTCAGGGATCCATTCCTTTTTTCCAGGAGGTCTATGACAAGCTCACCAGGTCGTGGAGCGTCCTATACTCTGCACGTCTCCATACTTCCGCTTCATCCACCCTCACTTTGGTGGACGGCGCTGAAGATAAGGGGTACAAGAAGCTGACTTCTCTGGACGAGTCGGTGGATGCGCATCTCTGCCTGCCCACTGCGGTCCTCCAGGTCTTCCAGGCCAAACTCCTCGCCAGCATGGACAAATCTGGCCCAGACCCAGCGACACTCAGGTAGCTGAGAAGTGCAACGGACCTGTCTTTGCATACCACTAAAGCTACGGCTTAGGCTATAGGGCGTTCCATGGCCAGTCTGGTGGTGTTTGAGCGCCATTTATGGCTAACCTTGATGGAATTCAAGGACGCCAACAAGATTCCTTTCCTTGATGCTCCGGTCTCCCCCACCGGTCTGTTCGGGCCAGCAGCCGAAAGCTTCACTGAGCATTTCACAGAGGCACAAAAGTCCTCCCAGGCCATGCAACACTTCCTGCCAAAGTCTTTTGCTCTGCAACTCCCTCTAGTTGCCCCAAGTCTGCGCCGACTCAGCAGCCTGCGAAGCCTGCACCTGCGGCCGCCACCACCCAGCGTTGATCCACTATTATTGCGGACAGATTAAAACACAAACATTTTCAAAAAGAGAGCAGATTTCCTGTTCCATTTCTCATGAGTACTGTGTTACCCTTGCAGCAACCAGGCACTCGAACCAATCCAACCCGACTTCCCGGATAATAAAGCGAGGCTATTCACTTCAATTTGCTCAAAGACCTCCACATTTCTGCAGGGTGGTCCCCACTTCGGTTCAGAGCAAAGATGGAACAGGGTGTCCCCCTGGGAATGGTCTGCAGGAGAAATGTGGTTTTGACAGATGCTTCCAACACAAGTTGGGGAGCTCTGTGCAAAGGAAAACCGGCTTTCGACCACTGGTCAAAAGCAGAGGACGATCTGGTCTGCTTGGACAGCATGACTCTGGTGTCCTACATAAATCACCAGGGAGGGCTTTCCTCGAGGTGTCTCTTTGTGCTGGTAGAGCGCCTCCTGGAATGGGCTCAGCTCAACCTGTGCTCGCTGAGAGCAGCACACGTTCTGAGCAAACTGAACCAAGAAGCAGACATGCTGTCATAAAGCAAAGTCCCCTCAAAAGAGTGGATGCTTAATCCACGGACGGTCCGAAAAATCTGAGAGATCTTTGGCAAGGCCCCTCACTGTCCCTACGTGGGACCTGCCCACTGTTCTGAGGGCCCTGAAGGGCCCTCCCTTTGAGCCGCTACAGTCTGTTGACCCTATCGTTGAAAATTGCTCTGCTGCTAGCATTAGCATCGGTCAAATGAATGGTCTGGCATGGCGACTCTAAGGTCGTCCTGAAACCGAGGCATGGTTATATACCTAAGGTGCTCTCTACTCCATTCAGGGCACAGGTCATTACACTTTCTGCACTTCCTCCCTCAGAAGAGGGAATTTACTTTGCCCTGTCAGGGCGCTGAATGTTTACATCGAGTGTTCCACCCCGTTTCGGCAGTCTGAACAGCTCTTTGTTTGCTTCGGTGGCCGCGCTAAAGGGCATCTGGTCAAGCAGAGATTTTCTAAGTGGATAATTGATGCTATTATGCGTAGCGCCATTTTGACAAATCTGACAAGTACACAAGCAGCGTACACTCTTCTGCGTCAGCCACGCCACAAGGATAAATTTTTTACGTGTATTTATGCTTTGGTTTGAAAGCAAACAGCACATCGACGAAACACGGCTGACACAGAAGAGCATACGCCATCTGCGTACTGCTCAGAATTGACAAAATGGCGCTATGCTGATTTGGATAGACACAGAAGAGAGGAATTGTTAAATAATGTCGTTATTTTGTTTTCTTTGTGTACAAAAAGTATTCTCATCGCTTTGTTACTGTTTGAATCACTGATGGCAGATGGACTATTCTGACGATGCTTTTCAAACTTTCCTGGACCTTGACACTGTTATTTATTTGGCAGTCTATGGGACAGTCTTAAGCCTCCCGATTTTCATCCAAAATATCTTAAATTGTGTTCCAAAGACGAACAAAGCTTTTACGGGTTCTGAACGATGTGGAGGTAATTGATTAATGACAAAATTTTAATTTTGGTATGGAGTAACCCTTTAAACAGTACCTCGTGTTGCATCTTAAAGTGAAACAGACTGCATCCAGTGCTCTGCTGTGAGAATTTAATGCCTTTTCGATAAAGAGACAATGTTTCTCTCAAGCACAGCCTGGCCTTCATCTGCAGATGCCGCTTTGGCCCATGATGTTCTTTGGGAATCTGCAAGAAAGAAACTAAAGACCTTTTGCTCCTTTCTTCCCAGACAGAACAAATCAATTCACAGCAAACTGAATTGTCTGTTGCCACTCTGGCCTCTTGAATGTTACTTTGCAATTGACTTGCAGACTGTTTTGTCATTGCTGTGACATTGGTTAACACATAACTAGTACAATCCTAGAGCAACAAAACACTAATATGAGCTGTCCTTATGTGCAGGTCATTGACTGGCCTGCTTTTAATTATTTGAATTATTCATTTTTATTACTTTAACACACTAATCTTTAATTACCTTATGCGTACATCACTTTTTTCAGCTTAATTTTTTTTTTAATCAGGAGCCCAATTTATTGACTTTAGTCTTTCTTTTGCTTTTTACAAATTTGTGTGTCTTTCATCCATACATACATGCATTTATGCTCCATTTAACTTAAACACAAAGGTAATCATTCCATCAACATACCAACTTGTTTTTTTCTTGTTCTCTCTTGTTGCTAAGAAACCGAAACTACCTTAAGAAGTTAGGCAAAAAAAAAAAAAAAGACATTGTCATCTCACTGTGATTGTTCATGTTTGAAGTACAAATGAAATCTTTAGAGAAGGTCAAGGTTAACAAACATTCCTGTTATTACTGGACAGCAGGAAAAATATTAGACAATAAAAATGCAACAAGCATAGCAGCGCAAGATGCTCACTGGAGGGCCTCTGAGGTCTAAATTAGCATATTAATAGTGGCACACGAACACAGACATCAGTTTTCCCTATCATACCAGCATTTCTGTTACTCTGATGCCATCATAAATGCCTGCCTGTTTAACATATTCATGCCAGAGATTTGGCCTAATTTAAGCAAAACCATGCTAGGTTCCTTAGAAAATGGTGTGCAGAGACTTTTCCATTTGTTCATGACTACTTTAAAAATAATTTTAGAGACTGCTGGGGGAAAAATGTCAGTATGTGTGTTGGGTATTATTACTTTCAACAATCAACTAAAATACAAAATTATTTTTCTAGAGAAAAATACTTCATTTTCAGTTGAAATTTAGTTGAAAATGAGCAATCATAAAGACACAGTACAAACCTTATCTAACTAGGCAGCCAGAAAAAAGGTACAGCATTCTGCTCCTGACTGGAGCTCAATATAACTTTATTGCAAAAATACAAGTTTGATTTCTAGCACAGCATTTACAACAAATCTGAATCCATCTGTACTTAAGGTCAAAGACTGAATATCTGTACACACTTATATATACAGCCTTGCTTTTTTGCCATATCTGTTTGTATTTTAACTCAGAAAAAAGGATCCCTGTTCTGTCAATAATTATGCCAGGCTAGTATTACACTGCATATTGGCCAAAAAAAAAAAAAAAAAAAAAAGCTTCAGATAATTCACCCAGTGGGAATTTAACACAGAGGCACTCAATTCACCGTTAGGTCCTGATTTACGAAACCATAATACATGCAAAACTGTTCTGGTGAAATAAAAATAAGAGAGCATGTGATTGGTTGAGGTATTTGACATGCTCTAAAATGTATGAATTTTTTTTTTGGCCCTGTTTCAATATAAACTACTCTTGTGTTCACTAGGATGAGCAGGTAACACTTTCATTTCCATGAAATGGCACATTGCACCATCAGCTGATAGCTGACAGACACTCTCAACACTTTCAATGTTCAAGACTTAAACTAGTTAACCATCTCAAGCCACAAGTTCCTCCTCAACAGCGTTCAAGAAATTAAATAAAAATTTCTTAAGTCGTAAAACAGCCTGAAAAAGTTTTGCACTTAACAGTTAATGTAAGATATACTGTAGAAACCAAAAAGTTAAACTGCTGCTACTACAAAATATTTAAAATAAAAAGATCACAACAGGTGTCGGTGCTACTATCAGGCAGAACAATACTGTACACAAAAATATCGACACAAATGCCAATGAGGTTGTTGAAAGGTGACTGTTGGTACCTGATGTACCTCTTATTACTTGCACACACTGACGTTACAGCCCTCTAAATGAAGTAGTTACACATAAACATTGTTTTCCCATAAAAATGGGAGAAGTTACAACAGAGGAACATTTTAACTTAACACTTCTGAAGTGCACTAAACTTGAGTTAACAGTTCAATTACAAATCACAGAACTAAGTAAGGTTAGCTTGGAATGCTAATTGGAAACTAAAGCCTATTTGTGCATATACGGAGCAGACAATGTATATCAGCAGGCAAAGTTTGTCAGACTTGGCATTTTGTATTTGCATCAGTTAAGATGCAGCGGCCCACGTAGCAAAGTGCTCTGTTCTTCACAGCTTTGTGCTGAGATGGTGGCCAATTAAAGTGAACTTAACTCTGTGGAACTGAATTAGCAGTGGAAATGTTTAAAAGCGCAGGGAGTGGACGTCCTCCTTTGAGCGTTTAAATGCAGAAGCTGCGTTTAAAATATACTTTTGGAAAATGAACACTCCACATTCACATATGAGCCAAACATCATTGTCTTTCACTTTAGCCAAAGCAGCTAACCTAAGACCTTCCTGCTTTTTGCTGTGTGAAGAGCTTCACAGAATTGGCACTGGCTCTCACATTTACTTCCAAGTCAGAGAAAAAGTGCACTGAAGGATGCGTTTCCTGCATGACTCAGCTGGTCATCCTGTAGTGGTTCATATGGGCTCTGCAGGTCTGGCAGTAGCTTCTAGTGGGCTCAGCTGGGTTCTGCTTGCACAACCCGCAGATATAAACAGGAGGGCTACGGGATGTCCCACCACGTGGTTCTGTCCTGGGGAAGTTATGAGTGTCCCTAGCAGCCCTCCAGTCCCTCTCGGGGGGCACATCAAGGCGGAGGGGTTGGGTTGGTGGCTCAAGGTGAGGGTGATGATGGCTAGAGTGATGCGGGATTGGGGTGGTTGAAGCAGATTGTTGGTGGAGCTGTCTGTAAAAGCCATCCATCATCCTATTTGATGCTGTAGTGCGGTGAGGGTGGGATAGTGTGGCGTAGGCTGCGTCTGGGTAGTTCCGGGGGCCTGGGCCCACTGGGGGTCCCGGCCTTGCTTGGTGCACAGGGGGCCCAGATGAAACTGACCTACGGAGGGCCCTTGGGAGGGTGCCATAGCTCATTGCAACACTGTGGTAGTTTTCACGGGAGAAAGTTTCACCCCTGTCAAGCACAGCCAAAAACTTGTTGGCCTTTTGGCAATCTCCTGCAGAGAGGAGTGAAGAAAATTAGAACTGTTGTTTATAGCAAGCAGTGATGCATCCTGCATGATTAATTCTAAACAAAAACTTGATATAGCTTAGAGCAACTGACAAATCACAAAGACTGCCATTTAATTATATAAATATGTTTTGCTTGTTTTAAAACGGATATTTTCTATATCATAGTGATTATTATTCAAAAAAACATTGAACAAATAAAAAAAATAATTATTATTATTATCATTTTTGAAATTATATATATCATGCATCTTTACAAACCTGGAGCTTAAAAAAAGAAAGGAAAAAAAAAAAAAATTTTATTGTATTTTTATGAGAAAAATGGAATTCGATTTTTTGTGCAGCCCTTATGAAAGGTCAGAAAATTGTAAAATAGACAAACTGAATACATCTTGCCAGCTGAATCATCAAGCTCAACCTCAATAGCGTTTTAGATCCTTTGACTAGTTTAACAACAAAAAAGTGTTAAAACGCAAGATCACAGACAACAACACAGATGCCAGCCTCTTGCAGAGAAAGAAAAAAAGCATCTGTGTCCGCAGCATGAAGGCTGAAAGTGTGGGTGGGGTGAGATGGTTACCTTTTTGTCCATGAGAGGGCCTCAGTGTCTGCTGGTGCAGGTGTGATGGAGGGGCGAGGTGGTGGCGGTGGCTTGGGTGAGGGTATTGGGGCTGCTGTTCATGAGGGAACATAGGAGGATTGTGGGAAGGAGGGGTTAAAACATGCAGGGAGGTGCTGGAGCGACGTGTGGGGGGCTGCACATTCACATGCTTGGACCTCCTGGAGACATGGGGGTCCTTTATGAAAGAAATAAAAAAAAAGGAATAAGAGAGAGGAGACATGAAAATAATATGAGTTCCCAGCAGCACCATGACAAGGACAGAAATGACACACACACACACACACAAAAACAATTGGTAATTAAAGAACAGATGGACAATGGAAATATAAATGAAATAAAACATAAAAATGAAAACAACAAAAATAAATTAAGCTCTACTTCAGGGGTTCTGATACTGGAGTCTGCTAACTACTGGTGTCCATGAAGGATACCAATAGATCTGTGAGATGATTGGCTGATTTAAAAATAAATAAATTTTATTGTAACTGAAAAAGTTTTGCAGCTGAAGTGATATGCCACCTGAAAACCACTTTGTAGTTTCTTTGTCTTCTCCACAGACACTCCAGGTGGCAGTGTTCCTCTTTCAAAGTGAGTTCACAAACATTTAAGACCACACTGCCTAAAACCATGATGTAACATTTCATACACACTAAAAAAAGTACTTGAAAGCTGTTTTTGCAGCAAATTAAATGGTGCTAATGCATTCTGAGTGGATAATATGAGGTTTGAGTGTTTGACCAAGTGACTTTAAATTGTGAGACACCCACAAAGCTGTGAGATGGGGGTACATCAGTCCGTCCTCCAATGACAGTCCCACTCAGACTCCGAGCAATTCGTCGCAGGTTCTCGGCACTGTATGATTCATCCTCACCCAGTGGTGCATCACAGGCCACAGCAGACAAAGGCTGCACACACACACACTGCATTAGCATTTCACATCCTTATCAAATACTAAGAAAGATCTTCACTTTGTGTGATAAGAATTACACACACATCTTACACATAATACTATAAATACTACTGAAATAATGCAGGAATGCCAACGCACCCTCTGAAGTGATTTAGTGCTGTATGCTGGCATCCTGTAGGCACTCCTCTCGATCTCTGCTGTGGGGGTTTTAGAACGACCAAGTGTGGCAGAGTATCCAGCGTTGTGCTTACGAGAAGCAGCGGGACCTAGAAGAACACTAAATTTATACAACCTGGTTCCAGAAAACACAACTCATGAATAAATAAGTAAGTTAGGTAAAAAAACTACACTTAAAAAAAATGGCCACCAGTTATGCTTTATTTTCGCTGCAGATGATTACAGCATTTCACTAGATTTGTAGCGAGACGTGTTTTTGTAAGCCTGTTTCCACTGAAGCTAGAGTTTTATTTTAAAATAAATGCTCTGCTGTTTTCTGTCAAAAAGCTTAAAAACGCAGTATGAACTGCTGACAGCTAACGGTTTAAATGCAGTCCAAATTCAAAATATCTCTTTCAAGTGTAGAAATTGTATTGTATTGAAAGAAGTATTGTAATTTCCCTACTGCAGTGTAAAGCAAAAATAATATACCTATTAAAATATTCATTTTTATTTATTTTATAGAGCAATTGTTTTACAATATATGGCTATTACTGTCATTGTTGTTAGTATTAATATATTCAAATTTCTTTGGCTTCCTAAAACACCAGTGTGAATGTAATTTTGACTGAGACAGTGTATCACAAACAAAAATAGACTTTTTCTGACTGAAGTTTTCTTAGTTAACAACATGGGTTGGAGCTCTTACTTTTGAAATCTCATGAACATTTTTATATAGATTTTTTACGGTAGAACTTTTCATTATTTTTAATATGTTTTTAAATAACTGAAATTTACAGGGTTTTTTTTAAACATATTTCAACAGAGTTATATGGGATCTCGGTGAGATCTTTTTCAAAATTACCTGATCTGTTGGCTAGCTGGGGGCTGGGTCCCTGTGGGGCTCGGGGCATGCTGGGAGCCTTCAAGCTGGCCTGATAAAGTGAGTCCAGCTCTGACAGCTCCTCACAGGGTGACCCACGTCCTGATGGTGCACAATTCTGGGAGTTGTAGTATCGATTGACATTCTCGGCCCACCGCTCCACAGGCATAGGGCCGGCTGGACGCTGATCCCGTGCTGGAGAAGATAGGGACGGAGGACAGGGGGACGAGGGGGAGCAGAGGTCTGCTGGAGAGTATGGGGAGGACTCCATCACAGTAGGACGGCCATCAGGACGTTCTAAACTGCGACAGGACCAATTACGAGAGGATGCCGGGAGTGATTTTTGACATGTATCAGAAGCATGGCTGTGGGGTGTTTGGGTTAGGCCGTGGAGAGACGGAGGACGAGGCGGGTTTTTCAGTCCTTCCCCAGAGTTGGAGTGATTAGAAATGGAAGGTGTTTGACAGGCACTGAAATGAGATGGACTAGAGGGCGACTTGAGAGGAGCCTCGCAGCCATTCACTGCGATCACAGGCACAGTGGCAGAACTGCGCATACTAGCAGTTTGTACAAGAGAGTTTGTGGTGGTTACAGGGTCTCTGGGGCCCCAGGTGTTAGAGTGTGGCCCATTCTCTGTCACAGCAAGAGGACTGGAGTTGTCCACTGCATTGTCTTGCTGCTGGCAAAGTGTATCAGTATGGTAGAAGGAAACAGGAGGGCTGGGGGCTTCAGAAATAGGTTTATTTGTAGACTGAGGTTTCATGTGGAGAGGTGATGGTGGTCTTAATGCATCTTCTAAAACTGCTTTCTCATCCTCTTCTTTAACATTTGTCAGAAGTATTTGGACCGGGACAGACTGCTCACTAAATGCAGAACATGAAAAATAACAATGATTTTCTGATAATAAATAATGTGAACCTACCTGAGTCAGTATCTTGAATCAGTTCTTGATGATGTCATGCAGTATACAGATTTGTTTCAACCTCTCTATCAATGTGACATCACCTGAGCAGCTCGATGCAATATGATCTCTTAAACTAACCTGACTTTCAATTCTTCAAGTTAAAATAAGTATTGATCATTACTTTTAAGGCACAATGCATCTTTCCTCTTCCTGTGTGCAGGGCTCCTGGAGCGCACACACACACATATACACAACTGCAGCCAGCAGCAGGTACCTGAGGGGCTGTTTCTGTTCCTTCTTTTCCTCCTGTTGCTTCTGCTGCATGCGCTGCTGCAGACCTCGTGCTCTCCTCATGCACTTTTGCATCCTGCCCTGAGCGTTAGCGCTGCTCTCATGCAAGGTATGCCTGAGTTTAGCTACAACGCAAACAAAACAAAACAAAAAAAGGCAAAAGAAAAATGAAACTGATGCAGAAAATAAAGAGCCGAGTCATGGGGGACATGCAAACACACATTACAAAGAACTGAAATGAAAAGGGTTTTGAAGGGTCCTGAATTATGAGGAAGGGGTTGAGGGGAGGGTCACACAAACAGGGGAGATGGGGAACCTAGTAAAATCCTTGACACAAATGTTAAATTCTCTCAAGCACAAAATGATTAAATTATAATGAAGTTGACTTAAATCAAAATGAATTGTAGTTCAGCCACTGAACTTAAAAAAAGCAAATTACACGAGCCTAACACCACATCTCAGTATAATTAACTATAAATAATTACAGAATGAGAATTCTTTCCTCATATGAGCTGCAATCTCCTCAACCCTACAGAGGCTCTGGAAACTGTGAGGCAGGGGGGGAGTGAGGTGTAGGTAACACACAGGGGCCAGGCCATGGAAGGTGTGAGTGTGTGTGTGTGTGTGTGTGTGTGTGTGTGTGTGTGTGTGTGTGTGTGTGTGTGTGTGTGTGTGTGCATCCATGCATGTGGTCACCCCATAAGTGACAAAGCTCAGGGTATGACATACAAAAGACAGACAGACGTAAAATGACATTGGTAAGCAAACAGCTTCTACATCAACCGCAGACAGAAAGATACAGAGAGCATTTTATTGACATTCATTAAAAACTGATAGTTGGAGCTGGATAGCTGGATTCACAATTCACGAAAGAAGTTAAGTTTCTTAAAGGTGCAATGTGTAATATTTACAATGATCTATTTACAGAAATGCAATATAATATACAAAACTAAGTTTTCAGAGGTGTATAAATACCTTACTTAATGAACCGTTATGTTTTTATTACCTTAGATCTATCTACATACACCGCGGGTCCCCTTCCCCATGGGGAAGTCGTCACCATGTTTCTACAGTAGCCCTAAACAGACAATCTGCTCTACAGAGCGCGTTTCATCACTTTGTTGTTCTTGCGAATAAAACACTGACACAATGATGAACAAGTACATTAATTCCCAATGCCATCGAATTATTGAATAATCAAGTAAATATAATTCCTTGATTTACCTTTGTTAAGAAATCTCATTGCTCTCTGCTGTCTTTACCGACGACATCTTTACATGTGTCGGCCACCGTAGCTTCTCTAAAGGGATCAAAAATATAAAAACAAAACCATTTCCCTAAATTACAAAGCTCACCGCTAGTTGCCGCTAAAATTTACACACTGCACCTTTAAATTCATACGAACATTTGAAAGTACAAATAAAAAATTTAAAAAAATGCTTATAATCCAAAAAAAATCTCGTGAAAAAATACTAAAAAGAATATCAAACAACCTTTCAACAGACTAACTACACAGGCTAACTGACTGGATAAGTCCTGCATCCTTCACCACTAAGATGTCTGTTGTTTTGATGAACCATTATGGTTAAAAAAAACACACACACACACACACACGCACGCACGCACGCACACACGAAACAGACAAAATTACAAAATTAAAACGAGGTCCCTAATTGACATATTACTAGTATTAGTCAAAATTATACAATTAAAACGAGGTCCCTAACTGACATATTACTAGTATTAATGATGGTTTTTAAGAAAATTCGTTTCAAGAATTCAAAAAGATCAACATTCTTAAGAAATGTTTTTAACTGGTATACAAAATATTCTTAACTTTATTCTTAACTTAAAAGTTAAGAATAAAACAGCAGTTAAGAATTTCATTCTTAAGAATGTTTTGTGAATCCGGCCCCTAGATTCTGGTCAATTCCAGTCACTTTAAAACACTTGCTATGTCATGGCTTAAGGGACTGCATACTAGGCACTGTATTAAAAAAGAAAAAATATTGTTTGATGTTTAAAAGTAATAAATATTTTAAGACAAAATTTATTAAAACAATTTTAAAAACTGCAGAATAAAATGGTGAGTGTTGTAGATAGGATTTGGAACTGACACAAAGGTAAACAACTTTTGTTTATTAGCCAAGGGACATGGTGATTGGCTGATGTAGATCTCAACATGGTCACAATTGACTAGCATCAAATCTATTTAAAATACAGCAGACCTTAGTGTACATCATACACTACACAAAGTATTCATTAAGGTTATCATAGCACTAGGTCCAGGTCACACTTCTTTAGGGCTGCTGGCGGGTTTCTATGGTTACAGACAAATCATCCTGTATTATTATGACCTCACAGCCAAAATCAAAAATATTCAGAATAAGGAGGCATGTCGGCCCATGTATATGCAGACTTAAACCATGACACTACTATTGTCTGGAGGCAGACAGTTAAAGTGTATCTGGTGTATTAGTGAGAGTCTTTATATGGAAAGAGACAAACACACTCAAACACAGAGATGTACAGACACACAAACATGTGGCAGTAGTGATAGCAGGAGCAGGCTAAGGGCAGGATTACTTACACATTGCTTCGTTAACCACAGAAAGAGCGGCGGCCACCTCTCCTGCCTGTTCCAACCTCAGAGACTGGTCTAACATAGACTCTGCCTCCAACACACACCTCTCAAAGCCTTCCCCTTTCCCTGCAGGTAACAAACATCATAGCACAGTGCTATTCAGCATGGAAACCAGCACACCTGCATTTCACAAACACGTACACATGCAGTCCAAAGCTCCAAAGGATAAGCCACAGCAGAAACCCAAGGAAATGCATCCGGAGACAGAGCTACTCCCTTCATCCTTGCACGGCATGCTGACGCCTCACCTTGGTTCTGGAGCTCATCCAGATCCATGAACTTGCTGGGTCTGGGATTGAAGCCTATGGCCGCCTCTTTCTCCTTTTCCTTTCGCCTCTGTAACTCTTGCTCTTTGGCCCGGCGAGCTACTTCCTCCTGTAGCTCATCCAGTTCACTGCGGCCCTCACCTGGTACACACAAACATGAAAATATTAAGGAAATAATCTTGGATAATCTATTGCTGCATTTACACAATCAATTATTATTATTTTTTTTTTTCCAGACACCTTGAACACATATCAGATCTTTCTGAATGAGGGAAAGAAGCCAAAAAAACTGGAAAGATGGAGAGAGAGAGAGAGAGAGAGAGACAGAGAGAGAGAGAGACAGAGAGAGAGAGAGAGAATATCATGAAATTATTGTGTGATTGATCACTGCTGTCACTTCATAAATCTGTTACATACACTAATTCCCACTATTAATATAAACACAGTCCTAAGTAAATACAAATAGACAGAAGAAAAAAAAACTGATGTATGGCAAAATAATATATTTGTCTATTAAGCCTTGCAGCATGATATCAGCCTAAGAGGCACACAATTTTAATATGCACAAAATTCTGTATAACGAACAGTAGGCGGTGACCAAACACTATTCTGGTCACATGGAGAAGCACAAACAGATATAGCAGTTGATAGCTCTCCAGGGCAGACTAATGTTCCTCAGTTTACATAACAGATATACAGGGATAACATTTCACAGAAAGGAACAGGATGTATTTTGCAGCTGATTCTGCTCAATACTGCTTGCTTATTATATTAAGTTCATATACTGAAAGAGCTAAAAGGGCATGTGACATCTAGTTTAAACATGATTAATGCCATAAGGTAAAGAAAAGGTGAAATCGCCCACATGTTGACTGTATGATGACTATAAACACACACGTTCATACTGTACACACCTAAACTCATGTGACTGCTGCCCTTGACTGATGCTTTGACATCCTGCAGTAGGGCACTGCTGCTCTTGGATTTGATGACAGTCTTCCATGATGGGCTGACATCAGGTGGAGGCTTTTTCATTCCTGCCTCTTGTAAGCTGGAAAACACAGAGAGAGAGAGAGAGAGAGATGGATGTAGATATAGATACATAGAGAGAGAGAGAGTGTTTATGATGAATGATGTGCTAACAAAGATCCTTATCAGTTCTGACGAGCTTTTTTCCATTATACCTGTGTGTGCCATTACTGGTGCCCTCGCTAACAGGCATGTCGAGGCTGACGGGGCTGTTACTGTTCCTCTCACTGCTCTCATAGCCGCTCTCCATCCTCTGGATAAGCCGTGAGGGCTGCTCTGATCCTCGTCTCAGGGGTCCCGGTAGGTCTCGAAAGGTGGTCTGTTCCGATGATGCCGCCAAGTCCCCCTGAGGCCCAGTGTCTTCAGACAAGAGAGCGCCTAGCTGACTGTACCCGGCCTGCTTGCGGCGTTCCCTGCTAAAGATGCTGTCGATGTTGAGGGCCTCACGGCGAGGCTTCCAAGGCGGACGGTATCGCCCTCCAGAGGAGCTGGACTTGGACTCACTGCTGGTGCTGTCAGCTTCCCAGTCTCGGGCTTTAGCGGTGAAGTCAGGTGGGACAACAGAGCCAGAGGATGATGCGGAAAGTGGCCGGTTATGGATAATGTTGCTCATAGTCTCCTTAAAGTCTCGAAGTCGACTGGAGCTAGGTTTAGGTAGGGAACGTGGAACCTGCTGCTCTTTTAAAGTCTCACCTGTAAAAGAGAGGGAGGGGAAATCATTTAAAAAAAAAAAAGAGGATGGAGGAATGTTATTTTTTACATAATCTAATATTACTGAACAATCCCACAGAGCATCAATCAACTGGCCACAGTTACGTCCAACATGCTACTCGATCCACTAACGATCTGTCAGAGCATCAATCAACTGGCCACAGTTACAGATTATTAACCAGGTTTCCATTAAAATAACACAGCAATGTTTGCATTGTGGTTTGGTGACAGCATTATATTGTTTAACTGCATACCTTCGCTGTGGTAGCCGGCAGACAACACCTCATCTGTCTTAGAGCAATGACTCCTTGAATCACCCCGGGCCTCAAATTTTCGTGGCCTGCTGGCACTTCGTTTCCGGTCCAAAACTCCTCCCTTTCTGTCTAAGACCCCGTCCTTTCTGAGAGTGTGGCGCTGCACTTGATCGCTGTCAGGACCTTCACAAGTGATTAACAACCAAAGTCACTATTTGAGTTGTAGAGCAGCAGGACTACAGGTGGTGCAATATTAAGGTTGAACCGAGGCACTCCGAGACACTGAAAACACTTGATCGTGAGCTGCTCATGTGTAAATGAACACAGTGCCATGCTTTACTCCAAAACACTCAAGCACATATTCTTTTAATTATATCACAGCATTTGCTATTTGATAAATAAAACTAAATCAGATCGACCATTAATTGTGCAGCCCTAAGCAGGACATAGAACAGATCACATTAAGTTTACTTCTTTATGGATCAACTCAGTGCCAATATACCAAATATGGTGTGTAAACTGTCTTTGATTCTAGCGTGAGTGTACAAACTGACGTACCTGTGGTTTCCAGGCTGCTGTGGGAGGCAGAGTCGTTGTCCTTGTTACAGATGACGGTTCCCTGGGAGTCAGAGGAAAAGTGGGAAGCCATAGACTCGTGGTGGGAGTGTGAATGCTTATAGCTGTAGCTGTCTGTGGAGGAGTCTGTCCGTGTGTCGCTGGAAATTGACGGCTCACGGCCTGACAAAACAAACAGAAGATCTGATGCTTATCACTGAGGATACCAACTGGGGAACCCATAATGCTTTAAAAATGAGATTCTGGAGTTTTCAGTCAAAAGCTGTGACTGGCAAAAAGAGTTCTGAGAGGTGATGGGGCACTGCTAGGTATTCTGGGTGAATGTTTACTCCGGTTAAAGAAGCCCATCCAAAGTTTCTATTATGTTCTGATACCTAGATATAGCTCTGATATAACTATGATATAGCACATTTACCTCAAAGTTGTTGTTTTGTCTTTGTGTGTATTAACCTGTGCACCATTTATTCATGAGTATTGGCTATGTTTTATGGACAGGCCACTTATGATGAACTCTGATACCATCTATAGTATTGGTATATTTTAAAATAAAAAGCAGAATTTGGTAATTCAAGTAGCTCATTATATAGACATCATATCTTCTAAAGAAATATATGGTTATTACAGCTCTTGATTCTTTACCGTATTTGTAACAGATTTTTTTTTTTTATACCTGCAAGTCTCAGCAAACTCCACTAAAGATTTGTCTATAAAGTAGGGCCCTAAGAAATCTGTTTTATTTTTTACTAAATTTCATTTTATTTTTTTCCAAATTCCTGTTTTTTTTTTCTGTTTTAATTTTTCTTGACTCCTTTTTAATAGTTAAATTAAATTGTATTAATCAAAAAGCATGGCTAATTAATTAAAATAATGAAACTTTTCACATCAAATTATTGTGTATGTTTAGGGCCCTATTAAATGTTCTATTTTTTCCCACCATATTTTTTATTGTTACTAAATTCTGTGTTTAAGCATGTCTAATTATTTGAAAGCATTAAACAACTTAATTTATTCATTTTTTTTTTTTAAAGTAGCCTTATGAATTTGTTTCACCTCAGAAATTCTGTATTGTGTATTAAAATTTTTCGGGTTATCAAATTAAGGAATAAAACATTAATTTCATTTATTATAAGCAAACTTTATTTTTTACAAACAAAGGGGATTTACTTATAAAATTAAAACATGGAAGAAATGTTGTGTGATTATTTCTTAAATAATAATGTTTGTTTAGTAGTAGTAGTACCAGCAGTAGGATATGTACTTTCTACTGAAAAATAGTAATAAGCCCAGTGTCTTCAAATCAAACTGGACTTTTATTTTGGCGGGTTGCCTTGAATACCTTTACAGTTCTGTGTATGTGATATGACGCTAGTTTTACTCAAATCAAACAGTCAAATGCTCATGAAGTGACTCTCAGAGCAGTTCTGGAGATGTTGTTCATATGTTTATGTCACGTCACGCGCTCTTCAGTGTGTGTGTGTAGTAAATGAAAACGCGCGTCTGTGCCATTCATTAACAAAAAAAACCAAAAAAATCAAAAATCAAAATTAAAACCAACTTTTAAGGTTTCATGTTTACAGACACAAACTACATACATAAATCAAATTTAATTGAAATGAAACTACCTACTTTTGATTAATTAATTCAAAATTTGACAAATTCAGTGACATTCCGTGCTAAACTGTGAATTCTGTTTTTATGACTGGATTTCACGATTCCGTCCGCGTTTTCCGCATTGTGGAAATCATAGGGCCCTACAGATCATAAAACAAAAATAAAAATATAAAAAATAACTAAATTTTACTCATTAATTTAAAAATTTGCTAAACAACTGCCTTACTACGTAAAACTTCCTCCTGAAGGTGCACCAAAGAAATGCAGTAAAATAAACTGCACCAGTAAACCAGCCTTACGCTGGTGTGCAAGTACCTGAATCCTCACTGTCGTAGTATGCTTTAGTGTAGTGATGTAGGTCTAGACGAGAAGCCAAATCCTGAACTGACACTGGCGTCCCCCTGGGGTCAGCATAGAGCAGCAACAGCGGCTGGTAATGCCCCTTTATACAGCGGGACACCACATCCTTCCATTTGGGCCCAATCTGTGAGAGAGAAAATAAAAGGTAGTATATAGTTTTAAAGCAGTTTAAATAATACATGTGACAGATTTTCCTAAATTAATCCCTAAAAAGCTCAACCAAATATAACTCTCACCTAGTGAAAAAACAAAAAAGCAAAGACCAGTTGAAATGCTCTGGATACCCTGAATAACAAAGCTGAGACTGAAACTCAAGTCCAACATGTTTCCATCATT
Organism: Cyprinus carpio; assembly: GCF_018340385.1. Lineage (NCBI taxonomy): Eukaryota > Metazoa > Chordata > Actinopteri > Cypriniformes > Cyprinidae > Cyprinus > Cyprinus carpio. Next base: position 15,531,252 of record NC_056609.1, on the reverse strand, counting down.
TTCACACCAATCTTACCCCCAAGACTCCAACTTCCCAAATGGATGACTTTCTCTATGCTCCTTCCATAAACAGACAGGATGCCGAGCGAGCCGCAGTAACAGACAAGCATGCACGAAAACGTGAAAAAGTGAGCGGGACAGTGAGCTTTAGTGTGTGTGTGTTTGTTTGCGGTGGACTATCATGGCGGTTTCTGTCTGTAGGCCACGCCCTGTCACTGTCCAGCTGGGGTTGTAAACAATAGTAGGATATCCTTGTTTTCAGAGGGCTTTTGTAGGAGCTCTGCGCAGCTCACGTGCAGGTCAGCATAGGCTTGCCAGACTCCACAGAAAAAGCTGCTTCGTTTGCAACTGTCTAGGATCCACAGCCCTGCACTGCTATTATGAAAATAAAGTTCTGCAAGTTCAGGACTAAGGGAATGACACATCAATCTGAGTGACATAACACACATTATTTATTTTTCGAAGTAGTTTTAATGCTTGCAGGAATTATGCAGTAAACGTATCACTGTAAAAAGTGGGGATGTACCAATATATTGGTACCACATCAGTCATCAACCAATATTACAGATTGGTATCAGCTGATAATGAGCATTTAATTGAGCATTCTCATTTTCTATATTTTACTATTCAGAATAATAATAAGTTGATTTCTGCGATGTGGAAAACGCAGACAGAATTGCAGAATCCAGTCATAAAAACCGAATTCACAGATTTGTAAAATTTTAAATGAATTAATAAAAAGTGGGTCATTACACTTAAATCAAATCACGACATGGACTAGTATCTTAGACTAGTATCAGACGCAAGGTTTTGTTTACTACACACACACTGAAGCACGTGTGATGCTCGCGGTGATTTCAGCATCTGCCGTCTCACTAAATGAGGAAGTAAACACATGAACAACATCTCCAGAACTGCTCTGAGTCTCACTTCGTGAGCATCTGACCGCTTGATTTGAGTAAAACTAGCGTCATATCACATACACAGAACTGTAAAGGTATTCATGCCAACCCGTCAAAATAAAAGTCCGGTTTCATTTGAAGTCTATATTTCAGTAGAATTAAAAAACCCAACAACAACAACAAACTACTAAAATAAAACAAACATAATTTTTTTTTAATGAATAATCAAACAACATTTCTTCTTCAGGTTTTCATTTTAATAGTTAAACCCCTTTGTTTGCCAAAAAATAAAGTTTGCTTAATTTTCAATAATTAAAGGATAAATGAAATTAATGTTTTATGCCTTCAATATTATTAATAATAATATATTACTAATATAAATAATATTATTAATAACAAGAATAATGTAAATACACAACACAGAATTTCTGAGAAAAAAAAAATTCATAAGCCTACTTTAAGAAAAAGTTTAATAAATTAAGTTGTTTTATCCATTCAAATAATTAGACATGCTAAAACAGAATTTGGTAACAATAAAAAATATGGTAAGGAAAAATAAAACATTTCATAGGGCCCTAAACATGTATTTTTTGTTAAACTTAATAAATTGATGTGAAAATGTATATGATTTTAATTCATTAGACTTGCTTTTTGATTAATACAATTTTATTTAACTATTAAAAAGGAGTCGAGAAAAATAAAAATGGAAAAAAACAGAATCCAGAAAAATTAAAATGGAAAAAGCTGAATTTGGAAAAAAATAAAACGTAATTTAGGAAAAAATAAAATGGATTACATAGTGCCCTAAATAAGAGAGAATAATTCTCAAAATTAATATCCATGTGTCATACCGTACATTGTTTTATTTCTTATTTAGGTAAAATAGTACAGAATTTTTGTATTTAATACAATTACTATTTTATACTTAAATAAAGTTCAGCATTTATTAGTTACCAGTCATAACATGGAAAATGCAAAAGCTTGGGGTCAGTAAGATTTTTTTTTAACATTGCTGAAATTAGTGAAATCTGATTTCTATTTTATTATATTTTAAAATGTAATTTATTCCTGTGATTGAGTCTTAACTGTAGATATTGATTAATTTAATGCATCCATGCTGAATAAAAGTATTAAAAAATTTGAACATTACTGTATATTTTTGGCATGTGCCAGATTTGTGCATAATAACTTTTTGACGTTCACTTGCTATGAACATTGTGCCATTCCTGTCTTTATGTTATGACCATATACAGAATGTGCAATAATGACTATTGACATGCATTGAGTTACTGGCATGTGCACATATACCTGCACACACAGACAAACACACAAACACAGAATCCTAAGTGGTGAGTCAAAAAGCTGTCGAATTATGTAAAACAGCACATACACATACATTCACCCACCCACCCACCACATGCTGGGAGCCTGTGGGGCACTGCTAAATAACGAGCCAACACATTGGTCTATCCCAGTTAATGATTCTACACAAACTCCCTGTGGACAGAGCAAGCAAGGAACATTAGATCAGGGCATGTATAAATAAAGCCCTACGAACAACCCTGGCAAACCGGCAAGCTAAGGGCTGCATTTTTCACATTCACTGGTTACACAAAGCCCAGATGATTACCTCTTTCACATGAGCGTCGTCGAAGTAAATCCACTTGCGGATTTTGGTTTGGAAGAAGAAAGTAGAGTAGTGTTTGCCATAGTAACAGACCACGCCCACAAGGTAGAGCTCCGCCTGTTTGGCCTTGTCCTCTGTCACTCGGTAGAACAGCTATGGGTGAAACGAAGGACGAGAGGTCACTTATTAGTCATAAATACAAACACATCCACATACACACATAAAACTAGATCCACACAACCAAACCATTACCTAATTTAAGTGACCATGAGATCTTTCAAAGGCATTAAAAACATCTGTGATGGAGATTATCAAATCACCACTCTTGATCTCTAGATGTATTTCAGTTTAAAATAATCTTTTGTTAGGCCTTTTAAAATGGTTTACATTTCACATTGAAACGTGAACCCAGAACTTAGTGAAATGCAAACCCACTTAGGACACACTGTGCCCGCCCTGTGTCCTTAGGAAGCCTGAAATCAGTGGCAGAGAGTTGTTTTTATGAGTCATTGTCATTGACGCAACAAGTTTGACAAGTTCTGCCTGTAATTCCCATGTGCATCACAGTGATCTCAGAGTTGTAGCACTGCTGTTTGGAGCTGACTGCATTTATCATGATCGACAATGTCAAAGGCTTCTGTTTTCAGCTGTGGATTTGTTCATCTATCAACCTATTTATGTTAGTGGAATTGTGTGCAGTTTGTGGGATATTTCTAACTACTGGCAGGGTGCATGTCTTACATCTCCGAGCCGCAGGACGGTGCCCAGGCTATGAATGACGTCTTCTGCTAGGTCAGAGTGGTCCGAGTCCCACACCAGGCCAATGGTTATGATCTCTGGGGAGTTCATCAGGACACGTCGAATACGGAGCTTCTCTCCACAGTTGCCCTGTAGAGGAGAATAAGGGAGAGGAATTTTTTAATTTTTTTTTATATTGCTTGAACATAAAAAAAAGCTGTGGAGCTATAATGAAACACACACATACTTGCATTAACCATTACCATTAATTCCCATTCCCCCTGCCTGAACTTAGTCACCCTAATATAGATCAGAAATCACAGATGAACACCCATATTTTGTGTGTGTGTGTTTAGGTTGCATGAAGCATGTCTGAGGGTCAAGATAACGTCTGTTTCAGATCTACACAGATTTTTCTTCAACTTTCAAATGTGTTCATTTCAAAGGGAAATCTTGCCATAGTGTCAACTCAAAACATGTTTACTTCCATTAATACTAGTGAACAGACAAACATAAAAGCATAATATCATCTAATAATGTAATGATTCATTATTATATGAATATCAGAGAAGTCAAAATTTAAGCTTGGTTTATGCTTGAGTTAGAAAAATATATGTACTTGCCAACAGGCTTAAAGAAATTAATAATAAAAAAAAAAACTTTGAATAGAAGAAGTTTCTTATGCTCAAAATATCAAATATGGTAAAAACAGCAAGGTGAAAAATATTCATACAATTAAGAAACTGGTTTGTATTTTCATATATTTTAAAATGCAATTTACTCCTGTGATGTCAAAGCTGAATTTTCAGCAGCCATTACACTAGTGTTCAGTGTCACATGACCCTTTCAATGCTGAAAACAGATGCACTGTTTAATATTTTTGTGGAAACCATTATACTTTTTTCAGGATTCTTTGATGAACAGAAAGTTAAAAATAACAGCATTTATTTGAAATATAAACATTATGTAACATATCTCACACTTCTGAAGAAAGTATTAATTTTGTAGAAGAAAAAAAAAATCCTACTGACTTATGTCATTTTGCCTCTGAAGTAAATATATCTTGTTTCAAGGATGTTTAGATATTTTTGCTGGAAAACAAAACAAAAATACTGATTAAGAAAATTATTTTTTGCAGTGTGATAAGCCGTCATCCCTTATCCAAGGAAATCCTGATCTGACATGAAAACAAGTGTGCATGTTTTGCGTAAGAAGTCGGTCCTCCTCAGGGCCACGAGACAAATTAATATTCCACTGATTGCGTCCTGTTTTGAGCCAGCGATTACTTAATGGCCACAATCCTATTCAAACCCAGACAAGCGTCACATCCACACACACACTGTCCCAGGCTTCATTATGCCTAATTAGCACTTGATTTGATAAGCTGAGTGTGTGGCGGAGTGTGGTAATGCTAACCGGGCAGTTGCGCAGGTCTCCCACAGTGCTGGCGTTCCTCAGCAGCTCTCCGAACATGTCTGGGGTGGGCTTCTCCCGGCATTCCAGCATCCGCACTGCCTGGTTACTGTAGTATAACCAACACATGTCACACATTAAGATAGCACCAGCAATACACTGCAGCTCTTATATCTGTAATTACGGGCGAAGTGTTTGTATTTGTTGGCTTTGATTTAATAAACATGTAAACAGCCTATAATTACTATATGAATTAAAAAATTTTAAATGGAATTTGTAATACTAACCTAAACAACTGACTCAAGTGTTTAAAGTGTTTGTGTACAGTGTTTTTTTGTATTCAGAAGGGTTTTCAGGGAGGTCACAGTCCAGACCGGTTTGATCTTACTGCAGCAGCAGAGGTCATCTCAAAGACACTGCAACACTGCATGCCTGGAGCAACATTGCAGCTCAGGCAGGTTTCAGGGAGACAGCCTTGCCAATGTCACAGTGTTACCTGGACAGGCTCCTCCAAGTGAGAGTGTGTATAGAGACAGATCGACACGTCATAATCTGAAAACCACGCCCACCAGGGAGAAGAACAATCCAATGCTCTCCATTGACTTTCTATTGCGGGAAGCTGCCTCCTTGTCATTTCTGACTTATAACAAAAACAGAGCAATCCCTAAAAGCTGCTGCGTGATAGGTGTACAGTAAACAAGCTAAAAAACCCAGAACTACATTTTTATAAGCTGTTGACCCAAAAAAAACTAGTACAACTGTTGCTACATTCACTGGTATTAATAAACAGCCTACATTAACACTAATAAACAATTTCAAAGGCATCTGAACTGAATCTGTAGGCAGCATTTCAAGGTATCACAAGCCTGCTCATGAAGGCTGTCCCAAAAGTTAAGAAATCTCCCTCAGATACTATGCACTGATACTAAGGCATTCCTGACTACTTTTTTCTTAAAATCTATGTAAAATATATTTATTCTTATCAGAATATTGAATAATTCCATTTATGTTGCATGTATTGTAACTCATCTGAGCCAGCACTATTTGTCTAACTAATTTCCTGCCAATGTAGATTGCACATTTCATGCTAATGGCAGTGAGGCAGATCACTAGAAGGAAGCACTTCTGCACTGCAATGTCAGCTATTATCATAAAAAGCCTCCTTAATCACAGAGCTGCATGCTGGAATATTCATGAAGTCCTTTCATCCCTGTTGTGCTTGCGAATGTTTGTTCACAATGCTAAGTATCTCCTCCACTGGCAGGCTGAATGCAGTAATCCAGACTGCGTCTGCAAATGCGCAGCTCTAAAAGCGGATGGTGACAACATTTGACTGCAGAGTTCAAGGGGAGCTGCTCTAACGTGAGGCTCGGCTTTGTATCTGGCCGCTCATCACCCATGATTAAAAACAGTGGCACTGCTGTCTAGGAGACCTAGAGTAATATTTAAGCAGGCTGTTGCCATGTGCTCTTGGCCATTGAGGGAATCTCTCTCTGTTCTGATTGATTTCACTGTGTTTGATGTGGCAGAGAGCTCATTTGCTCAGCTGGAGAAGAGTATAGGACATGATGTTTTCTGTGCCGTACACAGTGTGGCCCTTTTCGGTCCCAGCTTTCAAAATGACCTCATTCTTTAGCATCACTCATTTTTGTGCATGTGTATGTGCTGCAGGGATGATTTTGCTCACCACAGAGAGGTGGTGGAGATGTAGTGGACCATCTGAATGAAAGGCAGGGGGTCTGAGGAGGCTCCACATTTGCTGCACACACACTAAATGAGAACAAAAAACAATATCTGTTCAATCTTTTTTACACAAATGGACAGAGTGGTAAACATTATTTTATATTAAAAACTAGGTGTATTAGGGTTCCCACACTTTACGACAACACAAATTAATTAATTGACAACTGATGGAATTAATTTCAATTATTTTCATATGACTTTCCCAAGACATATATTAACTTTAACCATTTGATGACTGGAATAAGATTTAAAAAAATTATTTTATATTTCACTTATAAAGAGGCCTTTCTAGCCATAGAAATGGTTTAAAAATGAGCACAAATATACAAAAATACATTTCTGTGCATGATACATCAATGCATACTATTATAAAAGAGAAATGATCAATGACTATTTATAAAAAAAACATTACAAATATTTACTGACATGTGCAACGTAGACAGGTCAAACCATAATCCAATTAAATGCTGATGTATAATACACTGTTTTACATTTTCTACCACCAAATATTGAGTGTCATTCAGAATACGTCCTAGTAAATGCATTACCAATGGAATTCATAGTGCCTTCAAAAAATATTGCTCCTTGTTAATAAAGAGGCTTCACCTGCTCAAAGAGTGTCATGGCAAACTTCTGGTGAGGGATGCAGTGTTTGGCTGTGCAGATGTCCTCCTTGGTCTCATCAGAGATGTGAAAGTGGATCCTCATGAGGATATTCTCCTGTGAGAGAGACTTATTGCTTAATTATTACCAATCAGTGTGCTTGAATCAAAATCTCACTGAATAGAAACAGCATACATCTGTCCTGCATGTCTCATGTTAATTGATTCTCGCTGTCTAGTGGGTGTGTACTGAGTCTGTGAATAACAGCACGCTCAGCTCTTTTGGCTGAGGGATATAGCTGAGAATGTTGGGTTGGGGGAAGGCTTGTGTTCTGTAGGGAGATGTTGAAAGTTCACAAAGCAACTGCCCTTCACCAGTGCCTCCAGTCTTGCATAATGACCAGACAACAATAGCGGTTAAGGGGGAAAAATGAACATTTGCAGTTTGTGGTCGCAGTTCTTACTGGTCAGCACATTGTACCATGTTGCTAAACCAGCAGTAGAAAGAGGCAGAGACAGGGAGCCATTCTTTATCTTATATGTTATGATGCTATGGCCTTTAAAATGAGCCATTAGGAGAAAATTAATCACTGCACAAAACAGGATGTGTGTCTATGAGATTACAGAGTCAAACAAGGTTTACATTTCTGTACTATCAAGCATCCTGCCAAGAGACGAGAAATAAAAACTGACATGAAAGCAGACATGCAACCAAAAAAAGACAGGGACGGACTGATACAGGGCCGAGAGGATATCAAACACCTTCCTATTTGGTGGACTTAAGAGCTGACCTAACAATGTTCACAAGAAATGTCAGACTGCACAATTTCCTCTACAAGAAAAGCAGAGAGTCTAATTTGGCATGTAAAAGAATACTAAAGTGTATGGAAAAAGCAAGGGCATGGAGGAGAACAGCAGGAAAAGCCGTAATGCGCTATAGGGAAGCTAAAGGGCAATGGTGAAGAGTCAAGAGCCCTTACGAAGCACTCAGCTGCGTCGTCCATAATGCCGAGCTGGAATCGCTGCTCATCCTGGAAGGTTTTGGCCAGAGCACAGCGGAGAGCATCAGATGGCAGCACCTTCTCACTGCTAAACTGGAACTGCACAAAGATGCTCTGAAAAACAACCACAGCTTTCAATTAACTTTAAAGAAAACATCAACACCAGTTCATAACACAACTACTTTCAAAAATGGGCAAAAAGTGTACCTTTATACGACAGTTTCTCACCCTGTATCCAGTTACAAACTGTTGTATAAAGATTTCAAATTTCTTTCAAATGTGATGTTTATGTAGCCAATAAACCTCTTTTTTATATTAACAAAAGTAGCATGACAAGCAAAGATGTTTTTAAGAGTGTGTTTTACGAAGGAAAGAAAGTCATTCAACTGACACACGAGTGAGTAAATGCATGAACTTTCATTTTTGGATGAACTATCCTATTAAAAGCAGTATTTTTTTCCTCTTAAGCCACATCTAAACACAGCATAATTAAGTGTCTCCTGGTATATAATAAAAAAACTCCCCATAAAACAAAACAATTACATCATCAAGACTTCTGTGCTAAATTAAGAAACTCCTCAGTAAACAATGTTATTACAGGATTAACTTCTTTACTTTGAAGGCTGAAAACTCAGAGGTTGGAAAGAAGAAAGGCACAGCACTTATGTCACTGACCGTGAAACATACTGGAGTAAAGTCAGAAAGATACAGACAGCTGAATACAGAGGCAGTACCAGACCCATGAGAGCGAGCGGACAGGCTGACAGACATATTGTCCCAGTCATGTGTGTGAGAGCAGACAGGCAGCCCCCTACTGCGCTGGCACAGGGCTCAGGAGAGAGATCTCTAATTTCCAGCTGAGTTATTGAACTTTTGATGGAAAGCGCCAATGGCAATCCTGAACATTAGAAGGAATCTAATATAAAACGAGTGTAAGGGAGGGACTGAAAAGAAACGGGATGGAAAAAGAAATGGCACTGCAGGAGCTGAATACACGCAACACTGCTTGCCATGTAGCTATAGTTAAAAACAGGATAGCTCGTTTTTTTGATGCATATCTATTCCTTCAATGCCATATATTTGATGTTTTTATAGTACGTCAACATACATATAATGTTCTGCCAATGCTTTGAAGCAGATGAAATGACAAAGTAGTGATTCAGCACTGTTTTTTTTTGTTTTGGTATCAGACAAAATGATATTCCGAACTGGTTTCCTTTAGGCTTTTTGACAAAATAACTAGGCCTAAATAATAATTAGAACATACATGTAAACTAGTAATTATACTAACGAAATTTTAATTATAGTTTTTGTTCCTCACTTGAGAATGAATAGCTGTTACATAAAATTGAGTAACTTGTGCAAACAAAAGATGAAACAAGTTACTATCCTTTTGGATGCTCAGTAGTGTAATGGAGTTGCTGGGTGCAGTTCTTTATAGACTTATCAAATGAAGCCATTTATTAGAAGACCAAACATTTAATAAAACAAGTTTTGGTGACCACTGACTTTTTTTGAAATTTGAAGAAAAAAAAATGTTAATGTTCCAGAGAGGAAAGAAAGTCAAAGAGGTTTGGAACACATGAGGGTGAGCAAATGATGGCAGAATTTTCATCTGTGGGTGAACTATGCCTTTAAACCAAAAATGTACTTTTATCTGTAAATAAAGTGGGTCAAGCCAATTATCTCTGCTTCTACAATAAAGTTCACCATTTAATATTTGATAACATTTCAGAATCTTGAAGCATATACAGATGGCAGAAACACATTAGCCTTCAAATAAAAAGGGAAAATACTGAATTAGAAAAGCTATAATGGAGCAGAGATCCCTGTCAGCTCCATGAATGTAATGCATCATGAATAAAGTCAAACCCTGATGGGCTCAGTGCTTTACCTTCAGAGCGCAGAAGATGCACGAGTCCTCCATACACTTGTGTGTGGTGAGCTGCCGGAAACTTCGCCGGAAGATATCCAGATGCCAGAGAACCTATAAAAAAAAATGTGCAATTAGACGTTAGAAACGTTTTCATCATCCTCTGATCTTTGATGCTGCTTGGGCATGATATGAGAGTGCTCTGAAAGGCTGAGAAAAGGTTGAATCAAGCATCAGACACTCAACACACCTTCTAAAATGCCTGAGAAGGTCTAGTCATCAAAAATGCATCAGGCTCAAAAAGCACTTGCACTGCCTGCAGTTGACTTTCCACCTCTTCCTAAGTGTCTCTCTCAGAAGGGAAAGGCATCTAAAGAAGATGAGTCGGGTTGGAGATGGTGCAAGTTGTATCTGACGCTGAACAACTCCTTTCCTCAACAATCTCCTAAATCCAGCTTTCTTGACACCCCGTAATACACTCTCAACCAATCACATGAAAGAAGCAATCATGTCTCACCAATCAGGTGTCAAAGAGTCAATAAGCCTGTATGATCTATCCAAGAGTTTGAAGAAACGGGAGCAGGTTAACAAGCAGAGCAAAGTCTGATAGTAAGATGAAGTGATGAGCGTGTTTCCCAGCTTTAGTCTTTCATCTTGAGGAATGTATGCGTCTCCAGGTGAAGGATGATGCGGAATGTCAGCGGAACAAACAAAGACCTGCTGGCTTCCTGCTGGGCAGCTCACATGCACACACAGACACACAATCATGCACACCTCCCATCTAGTCGTGCCTGGGAGGCTGTGGAGGTCGAGCTGACCCCACCTGCCCGCCATGAGCGGGGACTTTGTGTGCCATGGCACCGCTGCTTGCCCGGCAGATCTACACGCTTGCATGCTGAATTATTGAGAGAGCTGTCAGTCCCACACAACTCAGTTACCCAAATGAATCTGCTGTCTAACTTTACCTTCACAGATGCCTTAATCACTCTAATAGTGATAAAGTCTGTCAATGAACTTCAAAAGTTAGCTGGCCTGTAAACCAAAACATTTAAGAGACCTGCTTATGTTTCAGTCAGAAGTCTTAAGCAGAGCTGTCCATTTGGCTTACTTTGAACCCCTTTAAAATCTATAGTGCTGACAGAATTGATTTCAGAGAGTAATTTCACAAACCAGACACACAAAGTAGAAAACATCTGCTTGACTGCGGTTGGGGCTGTGCGTGTGTCTCTGCACAATAAAACTTAAAAGTACTCAACAACACTGATCTCTCATGCCATTACGATCACCCTGTATGACCTCCTGCTGACGCTCTTTGCATGGAAACTGTGGAAACAGTGAAACTGTAAGGGAATAAAATGTATGAAATGCAATACTGTTTTTGTTAAACACAAAAGCTTTAATGTAAATATTTCCTCGGGCATGAAAATGTGCATCAGAGGACCTAGACAACACCATCACGAGCATTCATCACAATCAATAAACTCAATATTTTTGTTTGCAATGCAAACCACATGGTCTTAGGAAAACCAGGTTTTACTTGAAGCCTTGCTATATGCAGTGCTCAAATATAAAGATGTGAGAGTGTTTTGGGACAGGTTGACATTGACAAGAGGGCCATTATATCTAACCTAAAAAAAAAATTATGATTTAAACAAAAAAGACACTCTAACTGCACTATAGAAGAAAGAAATGGTGCGATTTGTGACCAGAAATCTTATATACAATGACATACATAAAAGACATTTTCAGGAGTTTCCTACAATAACCGTTGTTCTTGAAACACAGTCCTGGTCTCCGGGTGCAAGTACGCAGGTCTGCAAATTCACAGGAACATTCTGAGCCAGTGGCCATGGACTAGCTAGTGTGTCCATGTCTCAAGTGGTCAACATCAGGGCACAGTGTCCCCTTCTATTGATTTGACGTCACTGATTTGACACTTAAGTTCTGGGAGCTCTTGTCATGCCACTGAGTTTGCCTCTGAGAATGTCTAACAATAAAATCCAGCTTTTCATTTTTTTATTTAATTTTTTTTAATCTGGAACTGTCCAGTAGAGTTTGTATAGGATGAGACTGCCCATATTGATGAGAAGCCTGCAAGACTTTACAGGAAGTACAGGTGTTTGCTTGACAACCTAGGTCACATCTGCTTATTAAAGCGATGTTCTGACTCAACGTCATACTGAGGGGATTGTAAAATCTCTGATCTGATGCATTTTTTTTAACAAACATATAAACGGCAGCAGAATCCTTTAGACAAGATCTTTATAAAATGGTCTTTTGGGAGAAAGGAAGCTGAAACTGATCAACCGTGGAGTCTGTCATTGTGAAATATGTGAACTGCAGTAGACCACTGCTTGAAAAATGAGTTCGATAAGAGCAAGCAAAACTGCATGAGTCTCCAAAATGGACACATCAGAGATAGCCCTCTGCAAAGAGGGACACCAGGGCCCATTACTAACCATATTACACGCTTCTGATCCAGGGGACGGAAAGCAGACAGATGACAGGGCTGATGGAAAAGATAGACTGAAAATAACTATGACTGACTGAAACCAAGTTACTTCCTTCAACTCATTAAACATTCAAACAAAGGGTGCAGTCTTGTAAAGACTTCCCTTCACAGAATGTGACCATTTCACACCAACAAGAACAAACCTAAATTTTACATTTTTAATTTTACATGTCCAAAGGGAGATTCCAGGTTGCATAAAAATATTAGTATTATAAATGCAGCACAACTTTTTTCAACACTGATAAGTCTTGAGCACCAAATCAGCATATTAGAATGATTTCTGACTGGCTACTGAAAATTCAGTTTTGCCATCACATTATCACAATTAATATTTCTATTGTAAAACCATTTCATTATAATACTAACTGCTGTATTTTTCATCAAATAAATGCAGCCTGTGCACGCATAGAATTTGTACAAGTCGTTTAAACTCACTTAAGCTTGCAAACAAAAATCCAGTTTTTTTATTCAGATTTAACTAATCATGAGCCTTTTACTGAAAACGAAGTTAGTAGCAAGTTGGCTAAACATTTATTAATAGCCTAAAACCAAAAATTCCTTTAACTGCAGCTGTACTCAACAGGAAGCTGCTGATTATACATCCTGACTCTTACCTTCTGTCTCAGAATCACAGGAGACCAGATGTCAACTTTGAAAACCCCGGCAGTCTAGACATAACTCTCTGCCTCTCCTTCCTTCAAACTCATTTATGCTGCATCCTTGGATCTTCAATCAGGAGTTTATTGATTGCATAACAGATTTTATTGAATGGCCGTTGAGAACTATTGATTTTGGAAAGGGTTTCTGGGAAAGCTTAAACAAGGACAGCTTATTCCATTATAGGGAATGTAATGCCAAAATAAAAAGTTATTTTCACTTCATGTGAACAGAACATCAAAACTAAGGGACAGAGAACAATACTAGGCAACTGATTCACCTTATATGTAAACAGGCCTACCGTGCTATGAAAAGGTTTTTGCCCCCTTCCTGTTTTTTCAAATTTTTTGCATATTTATCACTTAAAAGATTCAGATCATCAAACTAATTTTAACATTACACAAAGAAATTGCAAGTAAACACTAGGGCTGGGACAATAAATCGATGCAGAATCAATTTGTGAATTGATTCTTAGATTTTTAGACTGAATCGTGATTCCTCTGAAATCGATTCTGAACTTAGATTTTAACAGCAGATGGCGCTCTAATCTAGTTTTTATCCGCACACTCAAATGCCCATGAAGAAGAATGCTAAAGAGCGTTTGTGCGTTCGGCAGTCATGTAATTTCACCTCAGCTTAGAATGCTTTTATGATGCGAGATTAATGTAAACACAGCCCACTGTGAACACCTTTGTAATTCGCTTCAGCCTTTTCGAATTTTATGAATTATTATTTTAGGTTCAAGTGTGTGCAAGGATTTGGAAACAAGCAGAGTACGGCTGTTTCTAAAGCATGCAGTGCCATCTGCTGTTCAAAACTAAGCTCAGAATCAATTCAAGAAAGAATCGCGTTGCATTCGGAAAATCTCAGAATCGATGCTGAATCATTTCTCGATTCGCGATGCATCAATTTATTTTCCAAGCCCTAGCAAATACAAAACGCAGTTTTTATATGATGATTTCATTCATTAAGAAAAAAAAGCTGTCAAAACCTACCTGGCCCTATGTGAAAAATTAATTGCCCCCTCCTGGTAAATCATGGAAGAACTGTAATTGACCACATTATTTTAGAAAGCCGAGTTACATTTCACTAGCCACACCCAGCCCTGATTACTGCCAGACCTGTTGAATCAAGAAATCACTTTAATAGATCCTGTCCGACAAAGTGAAGCATGCTTAAAAAGCAACACATCATGCCGCAATCTAAAGAAATTCAAGAACAGACGAGAAACAAAATAGTTAACTGCATTTTGAATTTACTCAGAATCATTCAAGAGTGACAAATTTGCAAAAAAAAAATTAAAAACAGTAAGGGGGCAAAAAACATTTCACAACACTGTATATTATAATTTGTGAAGACATCATAGCCAAATTAGCTCATGCTTTAATGTGAGTAACATTTTTACAGACAAGTTCTTAAAATTCAAACAAACAAACAAAACAACTACTTACAATTCCTCAGAAAAGTATTCAAGAAAGGTTTTAAAAGCACCACAATTTGTTCTGCAGTCAAAAAAATTACTGTTTTCACCCCCAGATTTTGAGTTTATTGCCTTGCCATATTGTTATGCTTCATGGCAACAGACAATCCAGCCGTGACGCTCCCTCAAACACCCAACCCCCCGAACCAGTCATAACGGACTCTAATTTGTAGCTATAGACATATTATCAGCCAGCTAAGCCCCTTTATTTCCATATAGCTGATTATACAGTAATCCAAAAATAGAGGTTAAGTAATGGCAGGTTGCTCTGCAGGGTAATTACTGGCCAGTACAGTGTGCGTCTGACAGTTGTTTGTGGGGTCTAGTGCAGACAGTGCTTGAATCATCACTAAATCTAATGCAGGCTCCACCGAGCAGCACAATGGATAAAAGGCACAGCGGTTTCTGTCTAATAGCACTCATGCGTGAGGAAAGGAACGAGTGAAGAGTCAGCGCATCATTCCTACTGCTGCCATATGCATCTAGCCGCTTGACTTGTTGCTTCAAATGGCTAATCACAAGAGGAGGTGGGTGCAATTTCTGCCCACGAGAACAAGCATCTGTTGAGGTCATGCGTTGCACGAGTCATTAATTAGTGAGATTGTTTGCACAATATTTATCCTCACAGACTACAAGTAGAGCCTAACGGTTATGGAAACATATCAGCAAGCTCATGTGGGGTGTCCTCAAAGTGTGCTACGTTTTATGGAGTCCACACTGAGATACATCCCTAAAAACACCAAATAAAGGTTAATAATTTGTGTCAAGAGTCTTCTGTTCAACTAAGACACCATTTGTAAATTTCAGAAAGACACCAATCAGATTTCTGAAGTATAAAAGGCAACATGTAAAATGTGTTTATAGCATGAACATATGTAGTCCTACCTGGAGAGCGCTGTTCAGGAAGCAGCTGTTCTGTCCCGGCTCATTGATGAGTCCTTTGCTGGGGGCGATTGATGTCATGGTTCGTGGGGTGAATATACCCTGTAAGCCACTGCTGCCAGATGCAAAGTAGTTTCTTTTCCATGACATGGTGAAGAAATCAATATCGCTTGAACTCTAAATCGTCCCTCCGCTCAACAATCCCAAGTTCATCTTTCCAAAGTTGAGGGGAAATGAATTAGCATTGTATTCAAAAGATGTAAGAAGAGATAAGAAAATAGTTTTAAAAAAATATTAGTTCTGGGAATATGTTTATCCAAGGGCGTTGGCTTCTTGTTGTCATCTTGCATCAGACAGAAAAAGCAATGTAGTCTCTCGGCCTTGTTAACTGCTCTCTGGGATTTGGTTGTGGAATTTCACACCGCTATACTCAGTATTCTGGGCTGTGGTGATCTTTACTGCAGTGCTCTGTGCTACACCCTTAAACAGAAGCAACAGTGTGCAGATTGACCGCAAGAGTCTCGTCCAGTTGTAAAAAAGCGTGAATCTTCAAAACACTGTGTATCTGAAAAAATAAACAGAAATAAAAATGTTAACAATGTTATCTCCTTACACTCAATCCAATCTAAAGTTCAAGCATTTTTCACACTGTGATTTGCAGCAGCAAAGTGACCACAAGTCATTAATTTTCAATGAGAGTTGCTGATTTTCAGTGGATCAT
Organism: Cyprinus carpio; assembly: GCF_018340385.1. Taxonomy (NCBI): domain Eukaryota; kingdom Metazoa; phylum Chordata; class Actinopteri; order Cypriniformes; family Cyprinidae; genus Cyprinus; species Cyprinus carpio. The sequence goes on along the minus strand of NC_056609.1, from coordinate 15,515,101 downwards.
AGAAAGTTTTACTTCATGCAAATGGGCAGTGAATTGATGCATTAATGTCTAAAAGGAGAGAATACACTGGAGCACATATCATTTCTGAAATACTGTAGTCTAGCAGAGACAAGATGGATGAGAACTTAATGTTATAGTGTCTTGATCTCCCTATTGATTTATGATTACATCACTACGCAATCTGTCTCTGCTTACAGTACGTATAGGGATATAATAAAATGCTACAAAGATATAATAAATTAAATCCATATATTACATAGACACAATAAATGGAACATTTTTTTAGCAAGAAAACGAATTGCTTGTCGGATTAGAATGACATCTTATTTTTCATCTCATTTGATTTTCAAAAGCAAAGGTATCACACAAATAACATCACAGAATCCAGCAGCAGGAACATCAGCAATAGACAAATGACCTTCCCAGTCGTTCTTTATTACTGATACTAAACTGCGAATAAAGCATTAAAATACATTTCTGAACCATTTCATCCAATTATTTAAAAGAGCCACGTCAAAAGATGGAGATTCACAAATCAGACACTACTGTGGATTTTATGCATGTTTTCCCTACACAAGAATAATACTAGCATAACTATAAAATTTATGTATTCATATATCCCTGATTTTTAAGACTTCATTAAGCTTTTCCATGACCATGGGAACCCACATAGGGACAGTTCACCCAAAAATATCAATTTTCTTCATAATATCCTCTCCCTCAAGTTGTTCTAAACCTGTATGACATTGCTTCTTCTCCATATTTTAAAGAACACTAGGAACCAAGCAAAACTGGTCCTCCTCATTTTATGTTCCAGAGAATAAAGAAAGCCATTCAGATTTGGAACAACATGAGGGTGAATAAATGTTGACAGTATTTTGGTTTGAACTATCCCTCAGAGCCATTTAGTGAAACACAGCAATAAAAATCTCAGTATGCATCAAGTGAGCACAGACTCACTCCACAAAACACAAACAGTGATGTCTTAACACCGTAGTTGTGAAATTCCCTTTACAATCTGACTCAGATCTCATCCTGCCGGCTAAAATAACACTTGGGTGCAGACCAGGATTTATCTGTTTGTACCAGTCCAAGCCAGCATACAGAACATCCCCTAGCTGAGTGATGACGTGCTGCTCCGACACATGACTTACAGGTTGACCTCCCAGACATGACATTCTCGACATAACTCGCAGCCATAGTAGGGCCCTATGATTTCCGTGATGCGGAAAATGCGGACAGAATCGCGGAATCCAGTCATAAAAACGGAATTCACAGTTTAACACGGAATGTCATGGAATGTGTCAAATTTTGAATTAATCAAAAGTAGGTCATTACACTGAAAAAATGGCATATCTTTATAGTATTTTTGTATTGTTTCTAGTCAAAATATCTAAAAATTCTTAAATCAAGATACTTTTACTAGATAAACAAAATGACACAAAATATTTAGTCTTGTTTCCAGGGGGAAAAAACAATTTAATCACTTACGGAACGCGGAAGATGTTCAGGCGGATGACGTAGGATGTTTGCATTGTGCGCGCGCCTCTGAGAAATGCAGGAGCAAAGGAAACAAAGTTTCCTTACTTTAGCAAAGGAAAACCAGTCTCCTCTTGGCTTATATCAAAATCCTCCAACATTTTTCTTTACAAATCCACATTTTGTGCTTCTAAATAATGAACGGCGATTTGTTTTGTCTCCGCGTTCGTCACTAATCACTCGGCGGATGACGTAAGATTGTATGACAGTCAACGGAAGTGATAAAAAAAGTGTTTATTACATTTGAAATATGGATATTTATCTAACAAAAATGCATGGATTCGCTACAGGAGGCCTTTATTCACCCCCTGGAGCCATGTGAGGGATGTTTTATTACAGATGCATAAACTTTAATTCACGTCTTCTGAACTGTTGACAACCTACACTCGCTTACCCCCATTGAAAGGCTTGGAGGGGCCAGAACAATTTTTAATACAACTGCGACTGGATTCGTCTGAAAGAAGAAAGTCACATACACCTAGGATGCTTTGAGGGTGAGTAAAACACAGGCAAATTTACATTTTTGCGTGAACTAACCCTTTAAGGTGAAAAAGACACCCAACAAGGAACACATCCATTGCCAGCAACATTTAGATTTTACCTCAAGCTCCTGACAGGAAGTTTAAAAGTTGCAGCTTCGAGCAGTTCCTCTCAAGAGTTTAGCCAATCTGTCTACGTCCATCACCGTCTGTGATGTGATGTGCTTTTTACAAAAGCAGACTTGAGGGCAGTTTTCAAGGAATGCAGAATAAAACAAGAGAGGGGAAGACAACAGAAATAAAAACAAAGGCCACAGACTAAAGACTGACAGGAACAAAGAAAGAAACAAAAGACCTATTTGGACGGGACTAGTTTTACAGGGGGTCGTTAGAAATTTGTGTTTTGGTGATTTTAATCCTGTCCGAATCTGCTACATCTCTGTTTTTCCTCACACAACTAATAATATAATAATTCCAGAGCAAATTACCTACCATTTTTCAGCAAACTCAGTTAACATCTGAGAAAACTAATCCTGTCTGAATGCGAATGTCTGTGATTGCCGCCGATATTTTATTTCACAATGCGTTTCCTTGTGTGTTTTGGCAAACGTGAATTACCACAGATGCTCTTACCGCGCACATGTTTGATATATTTGCTTCCCGGCAAAGAAATAAAAAAAAATAACAACAATAATAAAATCAAGAACCAGATCAAGTAAACTGTTAAGACTGGCTATTTTAATATCAGCGCCAGGTAAGATTACTCACGAACTAATTTCTGCACTCAATTACATAATGTTTTAATTACAGATGTACCTTTATGAAAATTAAACATGGGGTTACTACAAAAAAAAAAAAAAAAAAAAAATTGTTAAACTAAAGTAACCACACATTAACATGGTTTTGCTATACTAGCCATTTAGCTTCTCCATGGTATTTGTGTGATAATACTAATGGTAATCAATCTGAATGACTATTCGCAATGCACACATACAGAGCACGTGATCTCTGTGACGCCCAGATGTACAAAACAGACCCTCCCACCTCTGTAATAAACACGGAGATGTTAGTCCCATCCAAACTGATGACTAAAGATGACAAGAGCCGAACTGAATGGATGAACAGAAATAAAAGGGGGCTGATAGAAATTGAACTGGATAGAGAAATTCTAGTAAGATGAGTGTTTATCCAGCTGTGAGTCAGAGGCTGACCTTACACTGCTGATGTCAATGGTTTCTGTGTCTGTGTTTATGGCTTTGAAACCACATTAACTCATTACATTCGCTCTTAAAATATGACTTGCCTAGAAACTACATGGTATAATGTCCGCTTTCAAACACCCATCTGCATTAGTCTTTGGGACAGATTTGTCAAGTGATGAGTGGGAAAGCTAACTGATAGCTCTCTCCAGATATTGCAGACCTCACTGGGCCATGCAAACAAGCCAAGCAATGTTGTAAGCTCCACAGAGCAGGAGGTGTTCACACTGTTTGGGGAAATCACCCAAAAACTGCTTGCTTAGATGTCTCTGCACATTAAACTAGAATAGTAGAGAACACTTCAACACTGAAGAAACACTCATGGTAGGTTCTTCATCCCAGGTAGACTGTACTGTGCCTCTGCTTGGTCAGAAGGGGGTAGGTCGAATGGCAGGTCAGGCAGGCAGATTATCCCGATCAGACGGTGGATTATCCTGTCTGGCAGAAAACAGAACTAGCAGTGTCTACTGTAAGGTCCTCATTAGCTTCCAGACAGTGGCTAAGACTGTCTTGCTGGGCCTAGTAGTAAGATCTTGTAAACATGGTTTTGGTGAGCCACAAGCTGATAAACAAGCATGTCACAAAGATTCACTCAACATCCTTCAAAAAAAATAAAATAATAATAAGATATGGATGGTTGTCTTTTTAATTGTTGAATGGTATAAAATAAAAATGTAATTCATTCAATTTATTTTTTAAATTGTAAATATTTGTAATAATTATTAAATTAAATTAAATTAAATATACACACTAACAATACTCACTTATCAAAAGCTACCTACAGTGCATTCAGGCTATCAATTTTTACTTATCATGTGTTCCCGGGGAATCGAACCCCCAACCTTGCGCTTGGTAACGCAATGCTCTATCACTTGAGCTACAGGAGCACAATATTATGTAACACTTAATTATTGTAGCACTTAATTATGTATAATTGTATATATAGTATATAATTGTATGCATCCGTTTCATTGCCAAGAACTCATATTTTACTTAAAGTGCCACAAAATGACAAGAAAACACATCAACAAGCTGAGAACAAAAGCAAAAATGACAATTCAAATCAAATGAGTCTTATAAACAGTTCAAACACACAAGTTATCAAGATGAATCAGTCTGAAAAACCCTTCCCTGTATAAGCTACATGAATCAGCCAGACTGGCTAATGAATCACCATCTGACTCACTGTCTCAAACCTACAAAAGCTTCCTGTACTTACAGTTTGTGAAATAGAAATCATTGTAATTCTGGACATGGATGTGTAGTTTAATAGATTTTATTAATAATAATAATAAATAAAATACAATTAAATCATTAATTGTTTTATTTTTTGCCTTATACTGCATCACCGAAGTAAGCCTATAATAACTGTTTATATTTTAGTGCTGTTGGGACAGATTTTGCATGCATATGTCATTCATCTGAGCATGTCATGTCATATCCGTAAACAGAGAAACGTAGCTCCGACTACACTAACATGCATGATGCAAGAGTAGTGTGAAGCTGAAAGTTAGTTGTCACAATGAGTGAAAATTATTAACCATGATCTACGCAAAACAGCAATCCTCCAGGTAATCAATGGTTGTGAAAACAAACTCCAAAAAGGGTCAGCATTGATTTGGTTTTCAGAGGTGGCAAGAACTGAAAGGATTCAAAACTGACAGAGTTGACTTCTTTCTTATGCCTGGTTGGTATACACAACATAATTTTAGGCCCAGTTTTTTACTTGCTGACAGTTTTCTGGAGATCACAGAAAAAAGCCTTAGGCAAATTGTGTTGGTTCACATGAGTGACGATCACATATTGGGAATGATCAAAAATGCAATCTGGGAGAAGCACCGACGCATCACCAAAGTCCGAAAAATGAAAGAGTAAGATACAAGGAAAGGAAATTTTCAAGGGAAGGAGTCATTGTTTTTCATGATTCTCTGTATTACTTCTCGCACATTTTGCCTGGGATTCTCCCGTCGTGTAGTGTGCAAACCACAACAACAACTTCTTTCTTTCTCTGAAAAGAACATCGATCTGACAACTTAAAAATTGTGTCATGTAGGCTATACCTGGCATTACCCGACAGGTAATGCATTTTATTTAACTAACAGAATTTAGCTTTCTAACAGTAGTTTGCGCTCATTATAGTGTCAGCTATTGCTTAAGGGCCATTTCATTATGGGTTGTTATAGTGCTGGATTTTATTTTCAAGGATGTACCATTCATTCGCACATAGGTGCCGAGCCAAAGAACAACCAAAACAATGTTCTTCCGCAAGATGCATGCAATTTTATTTATTTAACACTAGAGGGCCAAAAGTTACAAAGTGTAGCTTCAACAAATCTATTACAGTATCACCCTTCTCCATCCCCGCAACCTAATCCGAGTCTGAATTTGGGGAGCAGAACACAGTCTAAAGGTTTCTGACAATTGCTCCCATGGCAGTTTGGCTGTACTCTGTTATGCAACATGATAGCCTATGAAAGACATCCAGCTCTTCATCCCACTGCCCAATGCAAGCCTCTTAGCTGGCTTTAGTCCAGCATCACACGACTTTCCCTCTCTGGCCAAAAGGCTACAATTCAACCAGCAGTCACCTCGCACAGAAAATCAATGCTGAGCAGCAAACAGCCTCTGCAAGCCACAAGGAACAATAACAGAAGAGGTCTAAAAGAACAAAGATCAATCCGCATCCATTGCAGATTTAATTTAATAAAATATGTTTAAGAAATATTAGGGTCTGACGTGACTTGTGTCAATTGCATCTGCAACACTGAGCAACTCAGCATGTCCCACAAGCCTGGCATTTTCCATTTTAGGAAAAGCCAGGAAGACGCAGGTGACAGATCCCCTTACCCAATCTAACATAATAAGGTGTCACAGGATTATTCCTGCAATAATAGACTCTGCCGGGAACAGCGATGCCCATTTAGTCATCAGGGGTGAGAGAATTCCATCCCTCCCAGCCGCCACCTCTGACGCAGCTATCTGACATTTTCAATCCAGCAGGGCACATTTGTGCCACTAATGAAGTCTGTAATGTCTCACTGGCGAGAAGCTTCACACCTCAGTCTGACACTGACTGCTTTGCCAAAACTTCACTTGAACCAACAGGGAGAAAATATCCAACAGGGACAAAAGCTTGAGGGAAACATGTCGCCAGGCGACAGTGCGGTTGGATGGGCCTGATAGTCTTGGCATCCTATTTCTATTACTGAAAGTGAATGATAAACAAGCGAGCTATCTAGCCAAAGTGTCGCTACAGTTTACTTTAGCAAAAGTGATTTAGAGGCCATTTCGTCAGAGGCTTTTTGCCATTTTATCTTCGGATGTCAAATAAACAATGTGGTTCAGACAGATGGTGCACAGGCTTGTGTGCGGCAAAAGCTATGTTTGGGATTTTCTCTGTCCAGTTAATTATATTAATAAGACATAACTCTGCTTACGTCATCAGCCTTAACCTACTTTTAAATAGCCGCTTCTGGTGTGCAAAAGGACAAGAAAACCTTGAATGTTCACACTAGCAGCACAGGCCGATTTTCCATCTGAGAGAAGTTAAGTAGGATGATAGGAAACAGGAACAGGCCCATCCCTGAGTAATACGCTCTCCACCGTCTCCATCAAACCCAGACTGACATCATCCCGCAGCAGGAGCCCGGTGCTGAGGAAGCACAGGTCCAGGCTGGAGCGCAGTTATTTTCCACTAAACAGAAATAAGACAGGGTGGGTTGTGGTTGCCATGGAGACCTAGACCTGGTGCTGTTTTTGGAAGGATGAGGTGCAAGCACATGGGGCGGTCAAGCACAAGATACAGCCAGGCACAAACAGTGTCCTTATGTTTATATGTCCTATTCCAATACTTGCATCCAAGATGACTTAGGCATTTATTTAAAATAAATGAAACAAGACATTTTTTGTTATACAAAAAATACTGAATAAATGCATGTCATTGCATGGCACAGACCACATACCAGGGGATCAGAGGATGTGACCCATGGTTGGAGAGTTTAGTCGTTCTCCTGTAAGCATGAGCCAGTGAGCATCACTTTGGCCTGGCACAAGCAACTACATTTCCCTCGTACCATCTGTAAAGCTGTGAGGCCACCTGAATCTGGGCCAGTTCGCTACAAACTCTCTCTCCACAGCGCAGAGAGAGGCTGAGAACACAAATGCAACTATAGGGCAAATTTAGCCTGTCGGTCAGTAACCAATTTGGTCACATCAGGATTGGCTCCGCTCCATTAATTCAGCTGTAGGAAACAACAACCAGTTTTTCAAATAATCATGAATAACACCTGAAAATAAAGTTCATACATATCATCATCCAAATGCTTTGTCACATTAACAAATCCATCTATGCCAATCTTCTGTGTGTCTGAACAAGCATACATCCCTGCTATAAAGCGTGTAAAAAGTAGGATGTCCCATAAAGCCCTAGGAGCTAAGGAGCCGTCAGATTCAAAAAGCTGAAAACAAGCTAAGGCAAAGAACTGTAGGGCAGCTCTTTTCAAGTCTAGGTCAATTGTTTTTGCAGGATGTCATTCATAGTTCAGTTAAAGAATGCCACAAAGTGCAACACTGGGGTTCTGGAAGTACAAATCCCATTCAACAATTCTCAGTAGGGGAACAGATTTTTTACAACAGCTTATAGACCCTTAAAGACAGCCCTACAATATTGATGGTATATGCTTTTATTGAAGTCATTAGCCTCCATGCTTTTATTGAAGCCACTGAACTTATTTTTAAATAATCATGTTGTACAATGAAATTCCTGGTGACACTACCCATGATTCTGCAAATAACAAACACCAATTAGAGAATTAAAAGAAGCAAATTCTGCTAAACAAATTCTCTAGCACCCACCTACTGCACTCAAGTATGGTATTGACAATATAATTGTCAATAATTGTGTAAATGTGTATATTTTGCAGTGAACATTATTTTTTTTAATATTTAATCAACATATTTCAATTAACAATTAACAATTAACAAAAGTAAATCATTATATTCTTCATCAGATTCAGCACAAATAGTACAAGAACTCATGCACAGCGCTTGTCATGTTACTGTGGCATTACTATCAACAGGCTTTTTTTTCCCACGAGCCTTTTCTTTTGTGTGCCAAAGCCTGTTAGTGTGGTCTGTTTGATCTGGAGCTGACCCGACCAAGGGTTTAGCCAGATCTCACATTAGTGCCATTAGACATGTGACTACTAGAGCTGGCCTGCAAAGCTTTATGCCAGTGACTCTTGAGCAGCCTACCCACCTTTTTTCCAGATTAAGTCCATTGCATTTTAAATTATGGGTGGAACTTACAGTTTGGAAGGACTGAAACAAAACATTTTAAATAATAAGCCTGTTAATCCTTATCTGTCAGTTTGACTGACTAAGCCATAAATTTTTTGAATACCCTATTTTTATCCATCAGGAAAATAATGTAACTTGGTATTTGAATGTAACATTGGTATTACAAGAATATCTGTGACAAGAGCACTTTTCAAGTCTGCTGTGTCATGTTCTTCTGATAATTTTATTTTCCAATGTAACAAATAGGGAGAAGACAACACATACTGCACTCTTGTGGTCTATTCTCCTGATTCAATGGACATGTCCCAAACATGAAAGTTTCACTTAAATGCACTAGGAACGCCCTCACTAACACCTCTTTCCTGATTTTTTTTTTTTTCTAATCCCTATTAGCAGTGTTTACTGGAATTTTTCTAAAACAGTGAAATACAATTTGATATCTGTCAGAATGGTGGAAAGCTCTTTGAAACATCCATCAATGTTACTGAAAATGACGTAACATTTTTTCTTTCACACAGCATACAAGTATATTACCTGATATAGACCTATTACTACAGTTATATTGCTGTGGAAAGACTTGTTTGAACTTTTGGGGTTATTCATGGTCTGCTGAAAATTATTTGTCAATGATTTCACGTTTAATGTTCCTTTTGATGACTGATAGTTGAAGGGTGTGGATTCGTTTTCACACACCAGACATTTTAACAGAAGTTACTCCCATAATTCACACAAAGCATTAGGTGTGTAAGGAAAAAGCATAAGGAAAAGGTGGTTATGCTGCATGTAGTAGCACACATTTAAGCATCACAAAGAAATGTGAACTACAATTCATGACAGAAATGCATTTATGTACTGCATCAACAGTTACATAAAGACTCCTATTTCTGAGCAAGACCATATTCAGTTTTCAGAGTTCAGATACAGAGTCACATTCTGCCATCATATATGACATTTAACATGCAATGTGATATTTAACATCCTGCCTACTTCAGCATTACACAACTTCCTCATGCAATCACAGATCCCTCTCCTGAGAAATAGTAAACTAAAAGAAAACAGGTAAAATCTTGGTATTATGATCCAGTTCAGCAGGTGCATGACTATAAAAAAAAAAAATCACACACCATTAAAGGCACTCAACAGGTTAAAATTTGAGAAAAAAAAAAGTTTCTCTCACATGATTCACACCACACACGTTCAGACGTTAACGTTGTATATACGTGTTAAAGTTTAACTTTCTCAAGATGCACTAAAACATTCTCTGAAACATCAAAGCTGCATTAAAACACTAACGTAACTTACGTCCGCGAAAAAAACAAAGTTAATCTCAACAAACTTTCTCAACAAATCTTCTATTTAGCTACAGTGCGCTGAAGTAAAACCTGTACGTTTCTATTAAAACCTCGCACGTTTCTTCAGGTTTCAGTACAGAAAAAAACTATATACTTTTATATGAAATCGACATTTCTTTTGAATGTTTTCTCCGAAGCATGCGAATGCGTCTTGAGTTTTGCTCCATAGGGATTCAGGAACAATACGCGTCTCTTCCGAACCAAATCCCGTGAGGAATGCCTGGGCTATCGTTCTAAACTTTTCGTCATAGGAAATGTTTGTAAAACTCACCAGTTTCATTCAAAACTGCGTCCGTACAAAGTTGTGGGTGAAACCATTGGCAACGGGACCGTTAGCTTCAGTTACCGGTATCCTCGCGAGCTTGCGGCGCGTTCATTGCGCTCTGTGATAATGCAGTCAGAGACGGCTGGGGGAGGGGCGGCGCTATTACCTGCAGCCCCTGCCCCCAGACACACACACACAGAATGGGGGCGGGTGAACTACTGAGCAGTGCCCATCCTTGAAAAAGCATGAGTTTATCCCTTCAAAGACATTACTGAATAAAATCTGTAGTTTTAGAGCTTTTAGTTCCTGCCTTTTATCTGTAGGGGTACATGCTAGTGTACACTTAAAATCACATTTAGCATACATTCCCAATAAAACACAAATGATGACTCATGCTGCACTATAACTTCTTGTCCAATCAAATGAGCTTCATAAGAATTTTCCTCCCACTCAGTGTTGGGGTAAAGCATTACAAGTAACATAAGCTACTTAATCAGATTACTTTTTTCAAATAACTAGTAAAGTAATGCATTACTTTTTAATGTAAAAGGAAATAGGCTATCTGAGTTACTTCTTCAAATAAGTAAAGCCAGTTACTTTGTTTCCCATGTATTGACTGACAGCTCTCCTGTCCCCAAGAGTAAGAGCAGAAGTGTTGTGTGCATCATGTGAACACGATGTTACTGTAGTTCTAGACTAAATGTGAACATGCATTCGGTCATCTCACTTGCACAAAAACAGATTCACTTTTCCTCAAAATCAATAAAAACAGTGAAATGCAAAATCAGAATATGATGCAAACCTGCATTTACTGAATATGTTAAATAAAACAAATATCCTTTATGTATTTAATCCAATATATTAACCAACATCTTTGCTGCTGATCTTTAATGATCCAATTCAACCAAACCAATACGTCTTTAGATAAACAAGAGTGTTGAACTTTCTTCTGCTGCGTTATACAGTTTCATTTCCTTCAGCCTCAGGCTTATTCATTTAAATTTTGGTGTGAAAGGGATTTTATATTTGAAAAAAAAAAAAAATAATAATAATGCTAAAGTAACGTAATGCATTACTTTCCACAAAAAGTAAGTATTAGTTACTTTTTAAGGAAGTAACGCAATATTGTAATGCATTACTTTTAAAAGTAACTTTCCCCAACACTGTTCCCATTAATATATAAATCATGAGCAGCGTCCAAAATCCCATACTTGACATAATGAAGGTTTAGGAATTATGCTGGTGCTTAAGCATAATTACGTTCTGTTAATTAGACACCCTCAGCAGTTCTGTCATCTGCCACTTTAAATGCTCAAGCGCTTTAAAATCTGGTGGATGCTGACTGGCTGTCAATGTTTTTATCATTCCTCAAGTTCCTCCTTCTCCTTATCATTATAGTCGTGGTGTAGACTTCACTATTCTCATAGAATTAGAACAATTATTAAAACTTTACAGTTTGATTGTAGTTATCTTTAAACTTATCATATATGTGATTTCAAAATATGTATGGTCAAAAACCAATATAGTTTATTGCATTTATCTCAATGAGTCCTAGATAACATGACTTTGGTTTTTAATGTGAGCCAGTCTTCTTAAACTTCACCAAGTGTCACTTTAACAGTTTTAAGTTAAAGTGACAGTAATACAGGTCCTTCTCAAAAAATTAGCATATTGTGAAAAAGTTCATTATTTTCCATAATGTAATGATAAAAATTAAACTTTCATATATTTTAGATTCATTGCACACCAACTGAAATATTTCAGGTCTTTTATTGTTTTAATACTGATGATTTTGGCATACAGCTCATGAAAACCCAAAATTCCTATCTCAAAAAATTAGCATATTTCATCCGACCAATAAAAGAAGAGTGTTTTTAATACAAAAAAAGTCAACATTCAAATAATTATGTTCAGTTATGCACTCAATACTTGGTCGGGAATCCTTTTGCAGAAATGACTGCTTCAATGCGGCGTGGCATGGAGGCAATCAGCCTGTGGCACTGTTGAGGTGTTATGGAGGCCCAGGATGCTTCGATAGCAGCCTTAAGCTCATCCAGAGTGTTGGGTCTTGCGTCTCTTAACTTTCTCTTCACAATATCCCACAGATTCTCTATGGGGTTCAGGTCAGGAGAGTTGGCAGGCCAATTGAGCACAGTAATACCATGGTCAGTAAACCATTTACCAGTGGTTTTGGCACTGTGAGCAGTTGCCAGGTCGTGCTGAAAAACGAAATCTTTATCTCCATAAAGCTTTTCAGCAGATGGAAGCATGAAGTGCTCCAAAATCTCCTGATAGCTAGCTGCATTGACCCTGCCCTTGATAAAACACAGTGGACCAACACCAGCAGCTGACATGGCACCCCAGACCATCACTGACTGTGGGTACTTGACACTGGACTTCAGGCATTTTGGCATTTCCTTCTCCCCAGTCTTCCTCCAGACTCTGGCACCTTGATTTCCGAATGACATGCAAAATTTGCTTTCAACCGAAAAAAGTACTTTGGACCACTGAGCAACAGTCCAGTGCTGCTTCTCTGTAGCCTAGGTCAGGCGCTTCTGCCGCTGTTTCTGGTTCAAAAGCACACGCCTATGAATCGGCTCCTTCTACTCCAGACAGTCCACTGCTTCCGCAGGTCCCCCAAGGTCTGGAATCGGTCCTTCTTCACAAATCTTCTCGGGTGTGGTCAGCGTTTCTCGTTCTGCAGTGTTTTTTTGCCACACTTTTTCCTTCCCACAGACTTCCCACTGAGGTGCCTTGATACAGCACTCTGGGAACAGCCTATTCGTTCAGAAATTTCTTTCTGTGTCTTACCCTCTCGCTTGAGGGTGTCAATGATGGCCTTCTGGACAGCAGTCAGGTCGGCAGTCTTACCCATGATTGCGGTTTTGAGTAATGAACCAGGCTGGGAGTTTTTAAAAGCCTCAGGAATCTTTTGCAGGTGTTTAGTGTTAATTAGTTGATTCAGATGATTAGGTTAATAACTCGTTTAGAGAACCTTTTCATGATATGCTAATTTTCTGAGATTTCTGGTTTTCATGAGCTGTATGCCAAAATCATCAGTATTAAAACACTAAAAGACCTGAAATATTTCAGTTGGTGTGCAATGAATCTAAAATATATGAAAGTTTAATTTTTATCATTACATTATGGAAAATAATGAACTTTTTCACAATATGCTAATTTTTTGAGAAGGACCTGTATAATACAAAAAGTTATCCGAGAATAAAAGAAGCATATAACTTACTGAGAAAGCAAAGGAAGCTCTACTCTTGGGGAAAAAAAAACTTTACTCTTCAGAGCCTAAAGACAGGCACCAAACACATCTTTCAGCAATTTTACAATCCCCAAACTGTTAACTGAGTGACTGCTGATTGAATGAAAATAAGATGGTGTGGGGCAAGTTACTTCCTCCACCCAGAGATAATTAACAGGGCCATAAGAACAGTTTAACCTGGAGAGCAGCCTGCAACTCCCATCAAGACTCATAATTAAAAACATATGACGATTGAGAAACTACTTTTTATGTTTAGTTCACCCAAACATTCTGTCATAATTTACTCACATTCATGTACAACATTTTCTGTGCACATAAAATATGATATTTTGAGAAATATCTCAGTGTTTTCATCAAGGTCACCAAAACAGCTTTTTTTTGTTCAACAGAAGAAAGAAAGTCATGCAGGTTTGAAACATGAGAGAGGGAAAATAATCACTGAATTTTCATTTTTGGGTAAACTGTCCCTTTCTCATCAAGTTAATGCTAGCCAAGTTATGCTGTAAAATAGAATCAATATTTAAATGTATATCAGTCATGACATGACCAACTGTGGTCAAAACCAAAAATTGATGTACTGCACACCCAAATTTTCCATTAGTTTATCAGTATATTCCGTGCTTTTTCCACAGAGAGCCAGTCTAAACTGATATAGTTGGTTTTCAGTGACCGCACAAAGGAAGTAAGGGAAGGGAGGGCCAGTCCACACAGAACTTTATACTGGCAGATGTTAAAGGCTTTTTCTTCTGAAAAACAGACTGATGTGGTGACTGTAATGAACTTTTAAGTATGACCACACCAAAGCATGCACATCAGAGGCCCATAAACCATGATGAAGGCAATTTATGTATTCTTTTCTGTTCTTTTTATGTATTTAATATACATTTTGTCTCAAACAATTTTACTTATCTCACAAGCTTGCCAGGGTACATTGGAGAAAGTGGAATAACAGAATAGTGCAAAAAATACAAGGGCATTTTTTGTTGTCAGTGATTTTTGAGATGCCTGTGCTGAATAAACCAAACAGGTTCCACACCATTCCATTACAAGAAAAAAGCTGTACAGCTTCCAGTCTGCACAGGAATAAACAAACCCTGAGAGAATCAAACACAAATCACAACAAAAAACCCACATTATGACTATGAGGGAAAACAGAAGATGGAGAAAATCCCACAATCCAACATAACCATTGGCAATATTTCACAGAAAATAATAATAAATGAAAAAGAAAAAAAGAAAAACAACAATATTTTAGCAGTGTAAATTTAAAGAAGGAAAAGCAATATAGTTTCCCACAATGGGCTATTCATTGAAAGGACAAAAGCTTGTGTTCAAAAACAAAAGGTTTCATTCACAATGCTTGCACTCCAAGTTCCACTACTAGCTTCCTCCCCCTGTCCCAAAGGCATGACCAATTGTTTTCCTAGCTTCACAACTGCACTCATTAATGATGATTGTCTCCCCATTATTGTCCCAGAAGAAGCATTTATGTTAGGGTTAGGGAATAATCCTAGCAGGCAAGACTCAAAATCATATGGTTGTTCTTACTATTTCCAACTCACACAACTAATTGACTTTTCTATCAGTAATGTTTTTGTTTGTGTATAAATTTGATTTCTGATATCCAAAACCCTGAAATGGTCATATTGTGCAAAAAAAAAAAAAAAAAAATAATAATATTATTATTATTAAAAATAATAAACTATAGATCACACCATATTACATGCATTATATCAATCTAGCCTGTCTAAAACAAGCCAACATCTTCATAACATAGCATCTCCATTGACAAACGGTGACAAGGCTATAGTAATGACCTAGTGACAAAATCAATTCATTCTTATGAAAATAGTGTAGTGTTACATAAAGGGGATCTAAAACAATTTCATGCATGTTGACTTATTTACATTGTTAAAGAGTTGGATTGTCATGCTAAACATGGCCAAAGTTAAAAAAAAAAACACTTGGACATATACCAGAGTATTTCTGTGTCAAATACACACTTCCAGGTTTCTTACAAATTTCGGAAAGCTTTTCCATTGTGCCTCTTCATGACGTAATGAAGGGTGGAACTCCTTATATGGGCACTTGAACGCGCACACATAGACCAGCGCACACCCATCAACGCGCTTCATTTGGCAGAGCTGCACGGGACTCACTCTGGAAGAATATCTCCAAAGAAGTGCGTTTTTGGTTGTAAGGGAAAGATAACTTTGTTCAGCTTCCCGAAGAACCCAGCGTTACGTGAACAGTGGATACAGTGTTTTTTCGGGGCAGCAAAGTGTGTTTGTTTTCGAATGTTTTATAAACAAACCCCAATTCGATCTGGATTTGCACATCATTTGATACTGAAAGAGGGAGCGTTCTCATCTATAAAAGATCCCAGTCATCATGATTCGGAACTGCAGGCGGTAAGTAAAACTGCATCAAATGTCTGCGTTTTTTGGCAATCGTCACTCTTTAGCCCCGCCCGCAGCACGCCTCCAGGAGCTCAGCTGTTTTCGGAGAGAATGGTAAAGCTGTATCTTTCTTTTATAAATATGATCAAACTAAAGACTTTTTGGAGCTATTAAGGATGCACTACTACTATAGGTACTCAAGATTAAAATGAGATTGGGTCAAACTCTGGGTGTTATGTCCCCTTTAACTTATGAAGTAACAAAACTAACTCTCCCCTAAAATAGGGACAAGAAAAAAATCCCATATGAAAATGTTTGAAGGTAAAAATTGCCTACTGACCTTTTAATGTCCTTCAGAGAGATTATCTATTCTTCCTGGTTGAAAACTTACTTTAAATAACTAGCAACCCACAACATTTAACTTTGAAATTTATAGTGCTTATTAAAAAAAAAAGCATGTAACTTTTTTAACCAATTTTTTATATAAAAAAAACATTTTTGCCTATTGATTTGCATAGACTTCAGCGAAAAGCTCTTTTCAAGGCAAGAGGAGAGGAAAAAGAGGGGAAACCGGTACTTCCTGTAAGTTTTCATATCTAATCCACAGAACAATGAACCAAACACTTCATGCAGCATAAAATTTGCATTCACATCCTTCATGAGAAAAAAGAGTGACCAACCAGGTGATTCAGAGGTCTGGTTTACTCGATCTGCTTCCTGAATGACATCATCCTCGCTGAGTGACACCTCCCGGACAGTGAGGCATGCTTTACTCACTCGGTCATGTGATTACCCCACACAAGGGCTGTAGTCATGCATTATCTCATAACGTAATGACATCAGAGGGCATAAAGGCTCCTTATGCATAAACTCAATGTCTGACTAAAACTACATCTGCTCCAGAAATACTACACTCGCTACAAATGGAAAATAGGTCATTATTGGAATTTATTGTTTTTGTCTTCACCATTTTTCATTGCATGTTTCTGAGTCCTAATATTTTTAGCAATTTCCTGCAGCAGATTCATATCCGGTGTAGGTATCATTTTCATACTCTGAAACAGCATAACAGCTCGCGGTATCTAAAATTGATCTGTGCGAAGTGAAATTACTAATTTATGGCATGAAATACAGCTTAAATAAATCTGTGCAGTGACAAAGACTCAGTTAAATTGTCCAAAAGCAAAAGCTTTACAGGGTCACAACTCCTAGCAAAAAGCCGAACTATTAATCTCTGATGACTTCCATACACAGTCTAGTGCTAAAAGTATTGTCCTACAACATGAACAGAACCCTCTAGAATTTCCTATTAAAAGATAGAAAAGCCTGAAAGAAGACATTAATGTTTAAA
The DNA here is from genome assembly GCF_018340385.1 of Cyprinus carpio. Taxonomy (NCBI): domain Eukaryota; kingdom Metazoa; phylum Chordata; class Actinopteri; order Cypriniformes; family Cyprinidae; genus Cyprinus; species Cyprinus carpio. The sequence continues at coordinate 15,497,885 of NC_056609.1, read as the reverse complement.
ACGCCGCAATCGCACCTGTCAGCTACAGCTCTCTGCCGTACAGTGCACATAAAACTATAAAACAAACCCTTAGGCTGACAAAAGGAGTTACTTATAAAGCTTTATACCGAGTCTGTGTACTTACAGTGTCTGTCTGGCAGACATCTGTGATCCGGCCATGAGCAGCTGTAATGTGTATATCTTGCTGACAATCATGCAGGTTTTTCCAGGTGATTCTGAAACAATGACATCACCCCTATCAACACACACCTGTTTCCTCAGGAAGCTCCTCCCACCTTCCTGCTTTTAAAGGGACAGACAGGGTACTTAAAAAAAAAAAACACGACAACTCATAAAGAACATTATCTGTTTGAACAGACTCAGTCATGTGAGCCGATGCCAAACAGTGTGTTCTAGACAAATATGACCTCACTCAGATAGCAAATATGCCTTGAGACAGTTAACAGAGACTGAATACAGAGCCAGTCAGCCAAATATAAATAAGTATGACTATTAATTTGTCATGTAAGATCTGTTTTTTTTTTTTTTTTTTTTGCATTGCAATGCATTGCATAGGCCTCTGGATTAATTATTCTTTAAAGAAAAACATCCATGTTATATGAATCAGCTGACACATTCTTAAATGACACGAACTCTAGACATTTTATAAACATAGGCTTTAATAGAAGCTTAATAATATGAGCCATTTAGTAGTTCCGCACGCTTAGAAGGTTAAACCCCAAAATGTCACTTAAAATTAGCAACTGAAATGTCATTCATAGCCAGAAACATCAATGAATGCCATATGGGATATTTTTGGCTGTAATCGTCTTTGTTATAAAAGAGTGGGGCTGTTGCCTAGATGGACAATGAAAGGGTGTAAGAGTCTAATTTCATCACTCATTTGTCCTGTTATTAGGAGCTACGCCTTTCTTAGAGCTCTGCTAATTAGACATCATTAAAACCAAAGCAGTTAAACATTAAGAACCTGTCATCAGTAATCTTAATCTGCCATTCACATTAAAACATTTGACCAACTGAACTCAAGATACTTCAAATACAGCTGATGTGCAAAACAAAAAATAATTTTAGGTGCCACTAATATTGCTCTTATTGTGACTTTCATATTGGTAATGACATATATCCATCCCAACTATGGTTAATATAGAAAAACAATTTTTTTTATTAAAAATGTTAACTTTTCATTTCAGCTAAGCCTAACATAAATTACAAAACTTAACTAACTTAATAAAATTACAATAACTAAAACTAAAAAGAAAATGGAAATGGAAAATAAATATAAATAAACAAAATATAATAGTATAATTTGGCATCAAGTATAATGCAATAATGCATAAATTGACTTAATTCAGGGGATTAATTTTATGAAGCTTATTTTATATATATATATATATATATATATATATATATATATATATATATATATATATATATATATATATATATATATATATATATATATATATATATATATATAAAAATAAGCTTCATAAAATTAATCAAATAGAAGAAATAAAAGTTTTAAACCTTGTCCAGGAGTAAAGAAAGAGTTTTATCACTGCAATTAAAATCAAATCCAACCTCTTATCAATAGTTATCCTCATGGCTGGCCTGTTTACATAGTCACACACTATATGACAAAAGTGTCCTCAAACAGAGGCTTGTGGGGCTAAATTTGGATTGCAGGACAGTATCCGTCAATATGTGCGCCGCGTCTCCTCGGGTGGTCAGTAGTACTCACACAGTGCCAATGGCACACGCAAGTAGCCATTCACAAATGTGTGTTGTGCTCATGGGAATTCTGGGAAGGGGTTAAAAATAGTCCAGATAGTTCCAAATGGGTGCCTTTCTCAGAATTTCTGTCTCTCAGCGTGTTTCCACGCTTGAACTTGGCCGCTGAAGCGTCTCTATTCTTTTATCATCTATAAACACTGTGGCCTCAACCATGAAATTATTATGCCAGTGATAAGAATGTGGATATTGTGTTTTATTTAAAGCCTATCTGGGTCAAAATCATTTGGTTTATGCTGTTCTTTTCATATCAGCAAGAGAGTGCAGTGGTTATTAGCTAAGTAAAGGTTCCAGGAGTCTTTCATTTTTAGATGGCTTAGGCATTCAGGGTGTTGACTTCCTTATGGCAGCCCACAACTCTATGTCTTCATGACTGTGTAGAAATTTCATGGTTTTCAAGGAATGTCCGTGACTCAAGCTTTTTCAATAATACACAGAGATATTTAAGCAGAAACAGATGGGAAGGAGAGAGAGAATGAATAGGAGGGAGTGAAAAAAGAAATAAAAAATCCTGTTTAATGACTCACAGATGCCTATTCAGAACAAGGTCAAGCAGTTTTTGTAACAAATTGAGTGTTTTCACCTCATATCATAATTGTGCCCTGTAAACATCATAACATCCTTTACCAGTCTAGTGACCTATAGGAGGTCATGTCATGGCTTAAACACACTGTGTAATGACCCTGTATGTCAAATCCTCTGTCAGCTTTAATTAAAGTTCAGTTCGGTGCCTCCAAATCCAATTATTTGTTAAAGCTACTGTGGTTCTTTTCTATGGGAACAGCAAATAGTTCACATGCACCCCACAATGAGACATTAAATAAACCGGCCAGCAGATTAAAAAGCACAGGGCCTCCATTAATTATGTTTGAGAGAGACCATGGAAGTCTCTTGTGTAGGGATCAGCCTTTTAAGGCCGGGTGTTGTCCAACAGTTTTTTTTTAACGGTAACTGACCTAAACAAGTCATTTTAGGAAGCAGCTATAAAAAACTAAATGAAGTAATGATAGGAAATATGTTTACAGGGAAGCACTCAGCTGAAATGTTTACACTATGACATCTGTAGGAGGGTCATCCATAATTCTCAGAAGTACGGTCTTCTAAATTACTGCTACTAGTGATTTGTCATGGAATTATAAGCATGTAACTTACACATAACTTTGGCACATAAATACAACTAGCTAACTGACTGCTGAAAATTCAGCTTTGCCATCTCAGCGATTAACTACATTTTAACATAAATTTGAAATAGAAAATGGTCATCTTAAATTTACAATACTGTTTTTACAGTAATTTTGATCAAATAGCTTAAACATTAGTAAGCATAAGAGACTTCCTTAAAAACATTATCCCAGACTTTGAATGCTATTGCACCAAACCAAATGGCACATGCAAGCAACTGATGCCAGACCCTTTCTATTTGAACATTTGTGAATTATTTTTTAAATTAAGTTTAACCACCTGGTCTCCAGTTGAACTTAGTGGATGTAAGTCAGTTCACACAGGTGTCCTAGCTGAGTAAGCACAGGTGTACATCAGCGCATTACCGTCTTCCACCATTTTATAGAATACCCCAGAACGTAATCAACGTTTACGTTCAGTAGATAGCGTGCGCATGCTGAACGTAAACAAAGCTGATTACGTTGATTATACGTTGATCGTGGTAATATCCTTTCTGTCTATGGAGGATCAGAGAGCTCTCATGGTTACTTTCAAAAATATCTTAATTTGTGTTCCGAAGATGAACAAAGGTCTTACGGGTTTGGAACGACATGAGGGTGAGTAATTAATGACAGACTTTTCATTTTTGGGTGAACTATCCCTTTAAGCGTTTAACTGTTCGGATTCACTGTATGCATTTCTACAGAAAGAACTCTGCAGGTTAAAAGTTTTTTAATAGACCAAATGTAGACCAAGAGGCTTGTGGCTTCAGAGACTGTTACATAATAATGGATCCAGACTGTCACACAGGTTGCATGTAAGAGGAGGGCTTCACTATCACTATCAGCTGCAGGCCAGCAGACAGAATTTAATGAGAAACAGGCAGGTGCGTGTGAGCAGCACTCGAAAAAGAGCTGGACTGCTGAAAGCATTAATCTTTCTCCATTTCGTTTTCTAAAAGCATTTCTACAAACACAATTAATAAAGAATAAGAAACAAAAGGGCAATACAGACAAGAACTAGAAAACACAGACACATTAATATCCTGCAAAGACACAGTGGCTACAAATCATATATGGACTTATATCACTGTTAAATAAGAAGTAATGAGGGTCTGGCTACAGCCATGCACTTTCTGTCTGTCACATGCATTTGCTGAAAAAAAAAAACTTATTCTTGTAGAAGATTTTTGCCACTTACCAAAATCACAACCACACATGTGATTATTTATTGGCCTTTACTCAGTCTGCTGAAGATTTTAGTCTGTAATGTGCAATTCGTGCAAGTTTGTCTCTGTTAGGATATTGTGTAATATTGACAGGCGATGACAGTTCAAATGTGCAAGATTATTTACACTGACTGCTGTGAGACTTGCGAACTGAAAAGCAATAAACCAACTACATGTGCAATGCCAGCAGCAGTGTCAGTCTCATTAAAATCTCCTTACTGTCCATGACACATTTTACTGGGCTGCAAATACTCTGGAAAATAAATGTATTATAATTTTTTTTTTTTTTTATAAAATCCTCAAAGTGCATTATAAAAACAGTTACACAGACATAAACATAAGCTGTTTTAATTATTCTACCTTTCATTAAAAACAATCAAACCTTACTGTATACACATACAGTATACTAGGAAGTATTTATTTACTAAATAAAATGTATTTTTATGTCCTGTAATCACACATGGCTGTGATTGGTTCATCATGACCAACGCTGATGAAAGCAACAGGAAAAATATGACAGCATCATTATAAGTGCATCTATATGAAGAAGAATTATCATTCGCCATGCATATGGGAGCGTATATGAAATAGTAGAATCATTATGCGTTTCTATGACAATCTGTTGTTAAATTCTGTTGGGAATTAACAGACTGCAGCTTATTTGTGTTTCCTCTGCATAGAGTGAGTGCACACCATCACAGAGAGAGGAGTGCATGTGAGCTGAGAGTGCATATCTAGAGCCAGACTCAGCTGGGGGCTTGTAGCAGGAAAACTGCTCTCACAAGGAAAAGACTTGGGCTAATATCAAATGAAGACTTTGATTTACACATGAATGTCCCCCACTCAGCTCAAATGTTCCTTTACCTTGAGAAGTTTAATAAAAGTTACCCTCAAGGGCTTTTCTGTCCCTTCCTGTCGTAAGCCCTTAAAAGCATGTTGTGAAATTTACAGGAATCCTATACACCCCCAACCAATTATCCAGACTGAAGGCTCTGTCTGCTGATGAATACATGGGAGCATAGGCCCTCGAGGAGTGACCATCGGTATGTTAATTTATTCATTTCTAAATTTTACATAACAATTAGTAGGCTTCTTTCGCATGCAAGCCAGAGCTCTTATTTACTTTTCACAGAGAGATTGCTAAAGGAGGGGTGATGAGAGAACATAAAGGGAAGGTTCGGATGGAGGGGTGTCTATTTTGATCACCCCCCTTCGCTGTATTAATAGAGACATCTCCTCCTTGTTTATGTAACACACCATCACCACACTGAAAACTGACGGATTTTTGTGCACGCAAACGAACCAACTAATTAAACTCCAATTATTATGTTCAATGAAGAAAACCCAGTTTATGAATGCTATTATGATTAATGATCTTGTACTTCCCTCAGAACAGTAGGTGATAGATTTTCAGCACACCTGAATGACCTACACTTCTTACTCTCTCTGTTTCTCACCTGCACAGCCTCTAAAACGCCACCAGATGACATTGGCGGCTAGAGGACAATCAAGTGTACAGAAAAGACGAGAGAGCGCTACGTCACTGAAAATGGTGAGGATCATATGGTCTTGTGCTGGGCAAGTTAAAACGCACGAGACGCGGCCAGCAATAAATCACCTCCAAATCTGCAATATCCCTTTTTCTGTGATGTAGACTGCATTCAATCGCTATGGAAAATACAAACTTTGAAAATGCATGGGTAATTTGCCATTTATGATAGAATTGATGCATGCATCGACACGTTCGAGGCTCAACCATGTGCTTATTCTACTACGTTGCGAACTTCTAGATGCGCAGCGTTTGTGTTCGCCACAACGCACAGTGTGCACAGCTTCGTCAGCACATTACAGCATGTGAGAAATAGCGTCTCCTTCGCACTATACCTGAATTACATTATAAACCTCTCGGAGAAGCATAGCCAAATAAGAACACGCCACTTTGAAATCCGCCGTGCTGCGTAAATTATTAAATGCATTCGTTCTGACAGTGATGCATCCCTATGTTTGTTTACTAGATCAGCACATGCCTGTGGAAGAGCAGCTACGTCTCAACTTCCCAACTCACACAGCGAAACGTCTTCTCTGCCCCTTTTTCATGTCGGAGGAGCAGACACTGCTTCGATAGGATGGTGAAAGGAGGGTTTCCTTACCTTGCAGTATGCATCCTCCCCCTGGCTGCAGCGTAAAAATCTGTTATTTTCTGCCGCTAAACCTTAAACATCCTTCAGCGTCACTCTGCTGCAGCCAAGGCAACCAACTCTCGCGATGTTTGGCGACTCAGGTGTCGAGTCGACGGAGTGTGACAATGAGACTGGGCCTTAAGCTGGGATGGTTGTAAATACAGGGGTACATGAGTACGAATTTTCTGACCGACTTCCTTAAGAATTCCATTTTTTATGGGGATTGGGGGGTATGTTCTTATTGCATTTGCCTCCCTCAGCAGTCTGTTGCCAAAGTTGTGAACACATGAACGGATATAGGCTAACATTTCAGAAAAAAAGCAATGCTTTTATGTTTGCAGACTCTAGGATTTTTCACAGACTTACTGTGCAATATAATAATCATACAAGGGACACAGAATACCAAGTGATGCCACAAAGTGACACTTTTTTTTATCCTTCTATTAAGATTTCAGACATATTTAATTCAAGTTAATTTATTTTATTTAAATAAAACAAAAGTTCTTGCTCATTTCGAGTCAGACATGACAAAATAACACATAAGTAGCCTATATGTTCAGTAGATTTGAGTCACATTATTTCAGTTACTGCTCCAACTGATGTATTGAACTTATTTTATTTTTTAAATCATTATTTTTTATATTTATTTTAATGGTTTAAAGAGAACTGGTTCAAGCAAGTCATTTGTTCAAGAATTGAACACTTGCATTGCGCATTTTTCATTCACTAAACAGAACCGGCTCATAAAAAAAGTGATCATGAAAGTCCTCGTGAAATATTGCATACAACCTGCTGGCTGTGGTTAGTATTAGAGCCATAAAACACAGGCAAATATACTTATGACCCACTTTCTCCTTCCCAGTTTAATTATAGTAACAAATGACACCGTATATTCACAAAAGACAACAACCGAAATATAAGCAATCAATCATTTATTAAAGAATGGGCATGTAGTGGTGTGAAGACAGTAGTTTAGAGCTTTTATTTTTGAGTTTTTGCATTAATGTTTGTGAAGACATGGATGCCAGTAATATATTAATATGCATAATGTGCTCGTATTACATGTAATAATAGTAATCTACTACAGCAGGAACACCAATACTGTGTAATATGTTCCACAACCTTATTATAATCATAAGTACATGATGATCATGACTATAATCAGTATTTACTCATGTAAATGACACTATAATGAAATGTTAAAGTGGGACATTAGCTTATTTAAAGGGAGGTTGCAGACTGTGCAGTCAAAAACTGTTTACCTTTTTAAGTGAGGTTTTTAAGCAGCGCGTGCCAAGCAGTCCATCACTGCGAATGCTAACTGGACATTGTCGCCCAAGGCACATCATGCTAATTTGTTCACTTCTAAAGTGCAACATGCTGACAAAATAACAAGCGAATCAAAACTTCAGTCTCACCTGACACCTTCATTTAAGTTGATATGCTTCATGCATAAAATTCCTCCACAAATATATATGTATTTCTTTTTTAATGATTTAGATTCAAAGTGACATGTACAGTGAGAGAGGTTTGCCATTCACATTTTACATGTCCTCCTGATGGACTGTTGAATTGTGGCTGTGTGCATAGGTGTGTGCCTGGTCATTAGAGTGCAGCGTAATTAGGACAGGCATGCTTTTTTTTTTTTTTTAAGGGTTTTAGATTCACAGGTCATCAGTCTCCCCATCAAATGGTATAGTATCTAACTCCATGTGAATGCTGCCTGGTTCACCGCTACCCCCCCAGCCGATGGGTGTGCGGTTAAAGGAGGGCCGTGAGCCGATATCATGATGGTACACAACTGCAGGTTCAGGCTCATCAACGGCCACCTCGATGTCTGGCATCTGGAAGGTCATAAGCTGAGAGGCCTTCTCAAAACCTCCAAAAGGCATTGCACTCCTAGAAAGAGAGAGACCAATTAAAGGTCAAAAGGAAACCATAGGTTTGAAAAAGTACAATTGTTGCATGCACACGAAAAGAGGAGAGTCAGATTGCCCAGCCTATATGAAGAAATGCAACTGCACCTGTTGAAGCACTTATAATTGCGCAGCTCCTTTTGAGAGCAGGGTCCAGGCATTTGAGTCTTCATTGTTGCTAGAAGTTCTTCATTGCCCTTCATAGCCCGTTCCCAAGGGGAAACGTATGTCTTCACATATGCGACCTTCTTGTTTGCCTTTTCCAAAGCAGCCTTAGAACTTTCCTCACCTATAGAGAAATATAAACTGATTCAAACTAATTGCATTCCATTAGTAAAAGGGTTCCATTAGTTAAAGGCATGGTTTACCCAAAAATTGTTTTTAAAAATTACTATTTAGATTTCATTTCGTTTTTTTTATTTTAGTTTTAGTTCAGTTTAGTTTCATCTTAAATATGTTGAAGCACTATTATTATTATTAGTAGTAGTATTTGTATTATTTTCCCCAGCTACAAAATGGTTTGAATTCAGTTATTTCTATCTTTTGCTGTAGTGTGTCAGTAGGAAATATCAGTGTACATTTCCAAACATTAATTTTGCCATTAATTGTAGTAATCCAGTGAGATTTGTGATTGCAAAAGGAGTCTGACAACAGCCTGTGCTCCACACAGAGATCTGATCTCATCATCCTCCATTCTGCCTGAAATAACATGAAGAAACAGAACAAACTGAGACAGACTCAATCCAGATGAACTGTGGCAACATCTCCAAGATGCTTCAAGAGACCTACCTACAAATCTGCCTGAAAAACTATGCACAAGTGCACCTAGGACAAAAGCTGCTTTAAACACAAAGGAGAGTCACACCAAATGTTGATTCAATTTAGTTAATAGAAGTTAATTGATAAAGAAAATCTATTTATGACATTATTTTTGACAGCATCCTCATTTTACAGCATTATTACACAAGTGCCTAAAACTTTTAACAGTAATGTAGCTTTGCAGGTAGCTTTCTTGAAGCATCTTGGAAGCGTTGCCACAGTTCTTTTGGATTTAGTTTTTATTCATATTTTTAAATTGCTTTTATTTTATGTTTGTTTATTTTAATTTTAGTTCCATTTGTAGAAATTTTGTAATATGTTTGCCATTTTTTTATTAGTTTTTGATGTTTTTAAATATTGCTATATAGGTTTCCTTCATTTTTATTTCGGTTTTAATATTCAGTTTACTGCTTCAACTTATTCCAACTTCAAACTTATTTCATTTGCCAAAGAAACATTTTATCTAATATATGTATTTTATTTTATTTCTGTTTGTATTACACTGTAATATATGTGTGTATATATATATATATATATATATATATATATATATATATATATATATATATATATATTATTATTATTTTTATTTTTTTTTGACAGGTGTTTTATCTGTATTTTGAATTTTACACTTTATTATATTGTGTTTTACGGTAAACAGTAATGTCCATAAAATTAATGCATAATGTTCTGGCACAAAATTTCCAGTACTTTTATTTTTTATTTTTTTATTTTTTTTTGCAGTGTAGTTTTAGTTTTATTTTATGATAATAACCTTTACCATTTAACACAAGTTTCATGGTGGGTCTAGTGAGGCTAGTGTATAAAGGTCTCCATCTGGGTTCCTACTCACTCTGTGAAGCATCTCCTGACACACCATCCTTCCCCCCTGCTCCTCTTGCCACTCCAGCACCTCCAGCTCCTCCAGCGAGCCCACCTGCTTGTAGCCCACCCTCTAATCCCTTTCCATAGCTTCCGGGTTTAGGAGGAGGCACTGGTGCTTGACCGCCCCCACCAGCCTGGCCAGCCATATGTCCACCAATCAGGCGGCCACCAACATCCATCATCTGGCCCCCCAGGCTGGGCACAAACTTCTGGAGGTTATCCTTTACACAGAGTAACACAATAATTAGAAGAGTTTCTAAATCAGCATTCAAATCACGTTTGGAATGTTAAATTTAAATAAGAACCTGACCAGAATAAAGAATCAAAAAAGGATGAATGGAGAACACTGGAAGAACTGAGATTTAGGAATAATGATAATTTAATGCTAATAATCTAACAACAAATTCACAGATGTTGATAGCACTTAGCCTGCCTTACCATGGACTCACTGCTGAAGAGGTCAGGATTGTTCTCGTAGATGAACTTCTCCACACGAATCTGCCTCATCCTGAACATCTTGGAGCCTTTGTTCTTCAGAAGGGATAGTTCCTCCAGCATGATATCCTTGGGTGGACTGATCTTTTTCCCCAGGTCAAACTCTGAGGCCTCAGGCTCTGATTCATACTCTAGCAAACAAAACAAAAAAAGAGATGTTATTCACCACTATGATAGTTTAATGTTTACATATCATCAAGGTATCTGGCAATTAACATAAAGTGCAATCAGCATTGTAATACTCTGTTGGTTCACTTGTGTTTTAACTGTGCATGGTATTATCAGACTATGCTTGGAAAGAAAAAAATGTCCCCGACTCTCTAGTATCAAGTGTCGTCATTCATATTTATACAGATGTATCTTTTTTCCTGCATTGTAATCATAACAGTAACTAAATAGCTATTAGTCATCCAACCACCCACTGTTTGTGCTGGAAAAACAGACACAGTTCCTTGGAAATGTTCTTAACAGTATTAATATAAACAATAAATTCATTTAAACTTTATCAAGTCTATTCCTCCGTTAAATTTAACATCCCTGCATGGAATAAGAAACAGTTTCCTCATACCAAAATAATGTTTTTGAAGGAAAAACATATAAACACGTATCAGGTTTGCAAGAGTCTCTCAATTCTTTCACAGATTTTCCATTCTTCCACAAAAACAGTTTTTCACTCACATTCAAAAGCTTGAAAAAAGAACATATCAATTAGACTTAATTTCCACCGGAGACACTTATGTAATGCTCTTTCAGTGGAGTAAATGTCCCATGATTATAATGATGAAAGGGAGGGAGAGGTGCTCCGGTAATAATCAGAGACACAGCTGACATTTCAGCTATGAAATCTGCAAGATGCATGTTGTTACTGACATATTACTCCTCATTAAAACATATTAAATCCCGTCGCATGAAACCTTAGTGACAAGCCCTGAAATGAAGATGATGTTCCCAATAAACAGTGACACTGCCAACACAGGCGATGGAGCAGGTTGTGTACTGTTTGTGTTGTGGCATGTTCATAGTCTAATCTCTTTAATGACATCTTTCAAAGAAGACTGTCAGGAAGGCTAAACAAACACACTCTTTAATTATATGAAAAATATATGTTATGTATTCCCAGACCACAATATCATAGTCAGAAACATACAGTATGTTATTATGAAATATTATTGCAATATAAAAGCATGTTATTTTGAAAATAATATAATTTTTTTATATTATTATGCTGATTTGTTACTCAAGAAACATTTCTTACTATTATCAATGCTGAAAACAGTTATTTTTGTAGAAACTGTGAAACCATACCATTTTAAAAGATTGGTTTAAATAATAATAATTACCATTAATCATAGCTGATAGCTGAGCACCAAATCAGCATATTAGAATGATTTCGAAAGGATCATGCGACACTGAAGGCTAGAGTAATGGCTGCTGAAAATTCTGCATAAATTACATTCTAAAATATATTAAAACGAAAAACAGTTCATTCAAATTGTACTGTAATTCCCTTTACTTTATAACCATAGCTTCCCTGACAATCAATCAGTTATCTCAGGTGACATTTTTAGACCTGTCTCATATGTTCTTGTAATGATTATGCAATAAATCAAGCATAAAGCTGAAGTTGTGGGTGTTTTACCGTCTTGGGTTATGTGTGACAGGTCAGTGATGATCTTGGAGAGCTTTTTCCTCTTGTTGGGTGGTGCTGGTGTTCCTGACAGAGGCATGATTCCAGACTGGGAAAACAGAGATCAGAGTAGATTTGATTATATATTCTAAAATGTATCTCTGTCTTGTCATTTTGCAGTAGTTTGGAGTAGTTTATATTTGAAAGTAAATGAACAGGTATCATTTTTTGTAGTGTAAGCAAAGTCTGCAGATCACGCTGTTAGTCCCTGAGGAATAATACATTTAGAACAGACACTTGCTGAGTATAGATATGAGTGACCTCACATTCCTCAGATTCCAAGGACAAGTACATGTATGAAAACACACATATAATTCACCACAATGTTTGATTTGTTCGGGGGGTTTTTTTAACAGCAAACTCTAGAATCACAGAAGAAATGAAAAGATAAAAAAAAAAAGTATGATTTATGAGGTCGGGTCATTCCTACTAATTTTTAAAATCAAAACCCATTAATTAATACTCTTTTTTTTCTTTTAACCAAAATCATTCACTTTCCATCCTGTTAGTCTTTTATATAATTCAACAAAAGCTAATTTGGTAATGATATCCTTTTCCAAGAAGTTACATCATTTTTTGGTGGGACATAAACAGTACTGACATCAAAAAATATTAGCAACTAATTACTGCATATGAATTATGTGATTTTGTGCTATTAGTTGGTTTGTCTCACTCAAAAACATTCCATCCAAATTTCACAACTCTATTTACAGATTTTAAACACACATTGAAAAATATCCAGCTTTAGCTCTTTAATTTAATTTTCATGTTCCATTTTTCTTCATGCCATACAGTAGTTAAAATTTTTTTTAGTAATACGGTTTAGGCAATTTTTTCTTATAAAGCCTGGAGATGGATGTCCAGTTAAATTGCAGTTTAGGCTTTATCTTTTCATTTTCGCTTTACTGCACACAGTGTTTCTGCAATTTTTTAAGGCTCTGTTAATGGCAAACACTGCGTTGACTTGACTGTAACTCAATACAGTATGGCTATTTTTAAAGCAAGACCTTTTAGTGGCAAGTCATGGCATTAGTTTTTATTGTCAGATACTCAGGATTGGTCACAAACATACACGCATAAACACATGTACACTGTTACTTAATGCATTGTAGAAATCGGAAATCTCCCTCAAACTGAAATGACACCATGGGTTTATGTGTGGCGAGACGAGGGGGGTGCACTGACCCACCCTGTAAAATAACCATGAGCTGGGGTCCACCGGGCTTAAGTTCCCCCAGCTGGACAGTACAGGCTTTGCATTCCACATAAAAACATCAGCTAGGTTGGGTGGGAGTGTAAAGCACATTCCCACTTTCTGGTAGCAAAAAGGCATCGGAGCATTTAAACTTGATTATTCCAATCAATCCAAACTTAAAATGAGAATGTGCCATCAGTGTTTGCAAACTTTTAGAGTGGGTATAGCACCAGCAACAGGAGTTACTGCTGGTCATGTTTTCATTGCCCTCATGCAGCTGTTAGTTAAACAGTGTGCGTTTAGTAAAGTGACAGAACAAAATCACATAATCCACTTACCAAGGCTCTAGACTGCTTACAGGAAGTGGTCTCAAAGGTACGGTGATAATAGGAAAAGGTTTGTTGCTAAGAAGTTGACCAATTCCAGGGTACCTTTGACCTGTGGCTGGACCAAGAACCCAAGGCGTGCAAAATCCAGTTGGGACTTGGATGGCAGATCTTCATGGGGGGAGGGAGAGTCCGGGTATGAAAGGGGGAGTGAGGGGTAAGGGGTGGGGGCATTTTGGTCTGCACAGCACTTTGCTGATGGGAATATCAAGAGACTAATATCTTTCTTGCAGATGCTTCATTGGCTAAATATAGAGAGAAGGAGAGGGACCGGGTGATTGCACAGTTATCAAATAACTTCACAGGGCGAAAGGGTTGTGGTAGATTTGCGCTTTTCTTCTTTCGTTAATCACCTATCACTCGTGAGAGGATTTTCACTTTTTAAATTCAATAGTGGGCCCCGTAACGGTGCTAAATTTATTTTTATGATAATGATTTAAGCACTCCAAGGGGTCGTGCTGGACAGGGCAGCCAATGTTACATTGACATGACATGGTTCTAAATAGCTGTAGTGTGAATGAGAAAATTATTGGCAATTTTACTAATGTGCAATCCGTCAAGTTTGATGCTTGGGTCTAATTTAAAATCTGCAGAGTTACCCTGTGTAATCAAAGAAGGAATTTTGCTCCAATATTTTTGTACATTATATATATATATATATATATATATATATATATATATATATATATATATATATATATATATATATATATAAACAATCATTCAGCACAGTACAGAATAATTTTTTCATTACTACATAAATTCTCTGCCATTCAAAAAGTATCATTTCAGGTGACATTTTCGCACCTGTCTCAGAGACAATGCTTATTATATCTCTTCTCTCACCCACATCATTTGCACCGTATGAACCTGAGAACTCATCAGATTCACTCTGTCTTTGTCAATTCAGGAAGGAACCACTCATAAATGGAATCTAAGCAGGGAAAGCGTGGAGCAGCCATAAAAAAGGGCCTGAACATTATCAGGCCTAAATATAGGAGGACGGCATATGCATGAGAATGGTGCCAGCTTTAGCTGTAGTCCACCCACCCAGCAGTGTGCAATACAACACTTCACCACTACTGAGTTTTAGGAGACACATTCACTGTTGCTTATACACTTGGGCAAATATAAATGCCATTTATTATGATTTGAATTTATAATAATTGTAGAGTAAACCGGAGAAACCAGAGATGTATGTATGTGTGTGTACAGGCTTATCCTCCATTCTGGGGACCAAATTTCTCCACAAGGACAAAAAATTTTCAGTTCCAACAAAGGGGGAAAAAAAGAAGTATTATAAATACTTTATGTTTATCTAAAAATGTTAACATGCAAAGGTTTCTGTCAGGGGGTTTAGGGGTCGATTTAGGTTTAGTGGAGAGAAAATAGATCAGTATAAAAAAATAATAGAAGTAATAATAGAAGTCTGTGGCAAGTCCCCACAAAAATACAAAGAAAAAAAAATTATAAAATATGCAGTCACATTTCACTACTTAGCCTTGCTTCTATTATGAAAAGTAAGACATAAGCGCCACCATGTGGTCATTAGTCATCTTCACCCCATAAACCATGTTTTTAGTCTTTCCAAAACACTTAGGACACTGATAATTATTTTTTCAAAGGAATTATTCTGAATATGTTACAGTCAGGCAAATTCACAAACCAACATTTAAATGAGCTTGGCCTTCTTAATCAAATAAATTCAAAATGACTTTTCTTCGTTTGTAAAAAGTAAAACATGATATCATTAGGTTTAAGTGCATTCATGTGAGACATTGGGATCGTGTCTGCGTTTGTTGCTTGCCATGAGACAGAGACATTATGTGAAATTTCAGGTATGTTTTATTGAAACTATTCATTGTATTAGAAATACAAAGACACTTTCATTTAGAATTACTTAGGTCCTAAAGTTCAGCTGAGCTCATCATAATCATCGCACAAACAAAATTAACAGAGACATTAACCATAAAGACAAGACAGACCCATTGATCTAATGATTTGTACAGCCAAAATTAAGAGCACTGAACAATATACATATTTAGTCTAGAAGATTTAGTCTAGAAAATAAAACATGATCGACACTAACTGGAAAGACAAACAAAATTGTGGCTCAGAATTTAAACACTGTATCTACTCTATATCAACTTCTCATTCAAATTCTAAAAGTATTTTTTTTAAAAGGAGACCTTTTAAAAATGAAATATTCTCACCTGCCAGTACTACAATCATTATTTATTAATCCTCTCTGTATATCTAATTCACATTGATATAAACTGTTTTCCTTCCTTAAACCTCTATCCGTTGTTCCCTTTTTATTGCAAGCCCTAGATTTCTTAAGACATTGACATGTTTTGAGGACTTTGGGAACACATTCGAAAACCACTCATCCCCGAAATCATCAGCCTCACTGCCGCACATGCCATTCAAATATTTCATATTGCTATGAGTATTCTGACTAATTCCAGTAAAGCCAGTTGGCTAATTAACCTTCTGATAATCCTGGACAGTGCTAGCTTTGCACTTTTCACACTGTCTTCATGAGACAGATTTGTGTCAGTGCTCAGATACCCTTTCTCTAGGACTGTCTCCAACACTGTACTTTTCCAACACTTACTGATTTGACCACTTAAATATGTTTTTATAAAAAATTAAAACTCAAGTTTTAATTAATGTCATCTTTTTAATATATCAATAGTCGGATATAAAGAGCAAAAAGTCAGAGCACATTTTAAGGAACCAGCTTGGTTCCCCGTTTACTTTCCTCCTACAAATAGGCTGTGACCCTTATGCACCTGTTCAGTGCAGGCTCTGCCAAGAGATATATCATTTCTGATTGACCTGAGAGCATACAGCAAAACAAAGCCTCAGCTTGCCTTTTTCTCTTAGGTATTTTTTCCATGCTTTCATATGTCAAGTAGATCAAGGTGTACACCCAAGATCCACAAAGCAACTACACTTTAGTATTTTATAGATGCCAAAAAACTCACATATGTGTGTGTCGTAATGGAGAAATCTGAAGGAAAATATTTAAAAATACCTCAGTCCTGTCCATGTGAAATGTTTTTTTTTCTGGTGACATGTCAATGTATTTCTTCTTATCCCTATAAAATTGGGAACACGTGAATTGACACGTGAACGTGAATTGGCATTTGCAACTCTTTTTAACTGCCGTAATGTGACTCATTGTGTGTTTGTGCACACTTGGTGTATAAAAGCTTGCTCTGATTCTGATGTATGGATGAAACAAGATATGCAATAAAGTAAAAACAAACAAACAAACAAAAAACAATGTATGATACATCTTGATGTTATCCATTAAGGAACTGAATGGATAAAAAAAAAACTGGGCATTCTACACCACTAGAGAGCCAGACAGAATGTAAGTTTGCTAAAACAATGCCCAAGTAACTATTTGGCTATTGGTTAACCTCATCTAAGTGAAAAGGGCAGAGCCATTTCAGAGGAAGTGCAAGCTACACTTTGATCGATGTTTACAAAGCCAAACAATGTTTCTCTTTGGAACAGCATATATAAATTGTTCACAAGAACAGGAACATGCATTAAGTAAATAGATTTCATGTTAACAACACTGAAGGTTTTAAACATATTGTTGAACATTTAGCAGAAATTCAGGATTTTTCATCTAAGTTTTGAAAAACACTCTCAAAACAAAACAAATATACTCCACAGTATATTTTCATCTGTAATGGAGAATACAATTTCTTTGCACCTTCAAGTTATAATTAAATCACATTTGAAAAGTATTGATTTTGAGAGTGGAACAGAAGCAGATGGTTTAGCTTCTTCCACATGTAAAGTAACATCATCAGTGAAGAAGGGTTCCAGGCCTCCAGACGCGGGGCTGAATACCCACACGTGTTGCAATAAAACGGGGTTTGGGAACTTGGATAGGAGACTTTAAGGGGTCTGGTGGTAGGGAACTTAACTCAGGGGCACTCTTAAACTGTTTGGCAGCTTGAAGCCCAGAGTAGCTTAGGCTTGACATACTTGACATGGGGGCTGGGGGTGAGTATGGTATGGGGTGAGGGATGGGCACAGCTGAAATTTTAGGGAGCTCGGGGAGGCCTGGGGCTTGTGAAGGCGCCAGAGTTGATTCGGGTACAGGTTCAGGTAGAGGGGACGTCATGTCAGAACGAGAGATGTGCTCACCAAGTGTGGTCCGTGAGCGTGGTACAATCACTGTGGGGTTGAGAGTTGGTGCTGACATTGGGGTGGGAGTGGAGAATCGTTTGATTTCATACACACGTGCCGCCTTTACTGGGATCTGCTTGGGTGGTGTCAGAGTGTGGCCTTGCCTTTGTTGCCTCTGGTAGGAGGACACTGAAGATGGTGTGCTAGTGCCACCACCAAAACTGAACATTGCAGGGTTCAGTTGGTAAGGCTGCCTCCTCATAAAGTCCAAGGCTTTGATACCTTCTTTTGGGACACCATAACTACCCTTAATTCCTTTAGAACTTCCCTCAGACACTTTGGCACCCCCACGCTGCACCCCAACAGGACAGGATGGAGACAGCAAAGGATTGTAACCTATCGGTGGAGGAGCACGAACATTAGGGGAATACTTCCAGTGGGATGGGGTTGGTGAGTTTTTTTGTGGTTCGATCAAGTCTATGACTGATTGGGATTGTTGGGGTTGTAGCGATGCAGAGTGCAGATGTGGAGAGTCTACTACAAACAAATCCATGCGACTCTGTCTACGAGCAAACAGCTCTGCACCTTTTCCCTCTGCCTGAGGGATCTGTGACATTTCTGGGATGACCCTTGGCTTAGGAGCCACAGGCGGTGGCACCCTTGCTCTATTGTCATCAATGTTGTGAGTAATATTTTCCAGTTCATAATATCCACGTCTGGGTCTTTCATCTAGGTTCTGCACCATAGACAATAATTCAGGGTTTGGTGAGTTTTTCTTGCTGTCAGGTATCTTAAACATTGGCTTGTAGGCACTACGTCGGCGGGCCTCTTGGAGAATACCAGTGCGGCCAGTGGTGGCAGAGGATTTTTCACGATAGACTACAGGTGACACTGGAGTTCTAGTTAAAGAGGTCTCAGAAGCAGCAGAGGTCAAAATAGAAGAGGTTTGGGATGGTATTGCAATGGCCTGAGGAGTGACAGGAGCCATAACGGGAGCCACAGCGGTTACTGTGTTGTCAACAGGGATTGCTAGAGGAACAGTTGTTTCGGCTTCTACAGGACAAGTAGGTCCTTGGGTTTGAATTATGGGAGGTGGTACTGATGCAACCTGGATGTTTTCCACTGAGGAGCAGTGAAGAGTAGGTTGAGAATATGATTCCACAGATACAGGTGGAGGAACAGATGTTCCAGGCATAACGGGCTGTGTGGGTATCATTTCAGGAGGGACATCGGCACTCATTTTACTCATTGTGACTTGGCTAACAAAGGAGGCCGGGTTAACACTCATGGCATGCTCTTCTGATGGTGCAGAGAATGGATGTGCAACCACAGCCACTGAAACAGGTCTGGGTGTCTTCTTACTGACTGTAGGGCGAAACACAACAGGAGCAGTGGCTGCCCGATTGGTAACACAGCCTGGGGCAAAAGGTTGGGCAGTTCTGTTTAACACAGAACTGGGAGGAAGTTCTGGTAGCGGAGCTGGTTGTGGAGGCATCACAGGTTCTGCTGAAGGTACTGAGAGTCTAGTTATGGGCAATGCAGCGGGGGCTGGTGCCATTGTGTTTGAAGTATCTCCATTAACCATAACAGGGACAGTGGAAGTGGCTTGAGGTGTGGCCATCTGTGTCATGTTTTGCATCTCTGTTGGTGGAACCTCACGATGTAGAGTTTTTGAAGGTCTGGCAGGTTTCGGAGCAACTGGTGGTGGCTGGACATTTGGCTTCGTCAATGGGTCTGGTTGTGGTTGCGGTGTCTGTAGTTGAGGAGGTGCTGGTGTCTCTTTCAGTGCCATTCCCAGCATTTGGCTTTGTAACTGTTCTTGCGCAGCTTCCATTTTCTTTGCGTGTTCCTCAGCCCTTCTCCGCTGCTGCTCAAATAACTGTGCCCCTTTTCCAGATGTATCACTCAGACCAGGACTGAGAGCACCACCTTCTCCTTCCTGACCTCTGGAAGCAGATCTTTTCTCCAGCATCTCAAGGTAGTCACTGTCCCATGTGGTGTCGGGTGCAGCAGAGAAACCTTCCTCATCAAATTCTGATTCACTGCCAGGAAATGTGCCATCCTCTTCTTGAGAGTCCTGCCTTATGTCCTCATCAACACTTCCAAAGCTGGTCAGTGTGTATTTTTTGGAGCGTTGTCGGCGCTTTTTAAACATCAAAACACCCTTTGAATGAGGATTAGGCGCATCTGTCAGTAGTGAGGCGATGGTGCGGCACTTGGACCGAGCTTCCTTAACCTGTTTGTCCGCGATCGTATCTCCACGGTTCAATTCTGAATAACATGAAATTAAAGGTTTGAGACAGAATTGAGTTTTGAAAATTGAATTGAGAATTGATGTTTATGGCTTTAAACTATTCACTTTATATCTGTCAGAAATTGTGTTTAATATAGCTAACAGTGCTCTTCTGAATCATTGGGCCTGTAAAATTGTGCTAAAAGAGTGCAGAAAAATGTAACATTTATATGTACATGCACATGCTACACTCAACTCATGCTATTAACAAAGGATAGTTGAATATCTCATAAAAGGCTAGATAAGATTCAGTTCTTCATATGGTACTGCAAAATTGCATGTCAAAGAACATACTCAAAAAAAGTTTTCATATCATAACCCAATAAAAATTGTATTTAATCAAAGCATTTTTCAACAGAGACCACTCATTATATTAATCTACAGCAATTAGAGAAAAAGAGCATAATCATTTGGCTGCCAAGTTGATTTGTCTACCATAGGGAGATGCTTTATTTACCAGTGCTTAATTGTGGTCCCTGAGAAGAGCATGAGAATGTTTAGAGTACAAATTAGGGTTGTCTTTAGATTTATGACTGTTTATTTATGTTGGTGCTTGAAATTACACTGCTTCAAATAGCAGTGGCTCTGAAGATGCTTGTACATTTTATAAAAAGTTGTACTATAGCATATAACCCCAAGTTTCACCTCTAATCTATTCTTTAAACCTAATCATTATCATAACGGGGAAATATGTTCATGCATATTTAATATTAATATTTCATTAATAGCATATTAGATTCCACAGTAAGTAATCGCACCATAAACACAGATGTCAATGTGTTGTTTATCACCTGATATGGGATCAACAAACACACATTCCACAGCTGCGATCCAGGATCAGTGACATACCAGTGTAATGCAGTGTCCGGGCACCAGAATGTTAAACCTGTGTAACTAATTGTATGTATCTCATTTTATGAACACTAACCTAGCTTCTGAAATATGATAATTTGTGACTTGCACTGATGACTTTTAAATTACTTTAAATTCCAGCCAGATGCTCTTATAAATGTCTGAAAACAATACGGAGAATACTAACAATACTGTCCAGTATTTCAGCTAGGGATCTAGGTGGAGAGAATGAGCACAGGCCTGTGAGGAGCACTGTCACCTGATATAAGCTAGCAGCTGGAGATGCTTATGCCAGCTCATGCAAAGCAGCGCTCAGGATATCAACCCTGCGAGCCTCAGGACAAATATAGACACTGCTGGCTAAAAGACTCATGACCAACCCTCATGTCTTCAAGGGTTTACATGCAGGCAATCACAAGCTGTGACTTTAAGAACACATTTACAAAGCTAAGCAGGTGTTCATGACAGTATATTTGAGGCCAGTCGATTATAAGAGCAATGATCTTCATATACTCACTTGCTTGTTTTGCTTTATCCATGTATGTTAATGTGAGTTCCTCATCCACGGGATTGTCAACTGGCCCAACCATGGGCACCAACTGAGTACGAGAGCTTAGCATAAGAGCTTCTTTGGCTCTCTCTGGAGAAACCAGAGGGGGAACATTTGTGGGCTCCTGGAACCCACTGTCCTCTTCCATCAGCCCTTCTCGTGGGTTTTGGTCATCCGCACTCATGGATGAGGTCTCAGTGGAGGTCTGAGAGGACCAGGCTCCATGCGGAGGGGGTTGGTAAATCACTTCTCTGCGGGCTACACCAGGCAATACATCTTCTCTTTCTTTAGGCCCCAAAAGATTGTAAACTTGGGCATCTGAGGCACTGTCATACCCACTCATTTCTGAAGTCTCTGCTCCCTCCGGTGAGGCTCGACCTGCCTTGCCAGGTGAATTGCTGGGACTACGTCGTTTTGGTTTGCGTTGCCTCTCATGAGCAGCCACGTCTGCATCACTGTCTGTTTCTCCATAGTAGGCCTCACTGCCTGGCGGGGAGGTCAATCCACTGCGTCCGGTCGGGGAGATCAGGGATCCGCAGTGGATCTGCCGCACACTGGACTGGTGAGGTCGGGAGCTGGATGGAGACATGGCCCTAATGGCAGCACGGTACTCTTTATCAATGCGGGGAGAAGGAGCTCGAGCAACCAGAACCACCGACTGGAAGCCAGCCGGTGCCCTGATAAACATGTAAGAGGGTAAAACAGCACAGGGGTGGTCAGAAACAGTAACTCACAACAACCCTGGCTTGGAGTTAACACAGTAACTTACTTTCAGCTCCTATTTGAGTTAAACACACACTTTGGTATTGAAAAAAGGAAAGGTTGGCTTACCTCCTAACCCGGATGTGTAGCGTTCCTGGCATGCTGTCGATCAGGTTCATGGCCTGGGCATGCGACAGACTCCCACAGGAATTCTCATTGATGGACACCAGCTCATCTCCCTCACGCAGTCCGGCACGACATGCTTTACTTCGCTTGCGCACCTACAAGATAATTGTAGCAGTTGATAATGGATAAATAGTTCAAGAAGACATTTAACTTGGCCTTGAATGTTTTCCATAGATTAGGCAAAGACTAAGGCATTGATATCGCATTTCAAATTCTTTAAAAGTGGATCTGCAAGAATGAGTGGTATATGAGTTTGGTCATACACATTAAGTCTATATCCATCCATTCTCTAAACCTGGTCTTTTGTAGGTGTCTCTAATTTACCTATTCTGAATGTCTTTAGATTGTAAGGGAAACCATAGCACATGCAAACTCCATACAAAAAGGCTTCCTGGAACAGCTGGGACTTGAACCAGGGACCATCAATATATCAAATGGGATGAGCCAGTGAAAATTGTGCAACATTGTATACAATACTTTAAATGCTATCTTATTTTATTTCAGATCATTTTACCTTAATATTTAAAAAATGATGAAAAAAAAAAAACACTCAGTAGGCTGGCATAGACAGTAAACAGATGCTGCCCATGTGCCGGTGTTAGTTTTGTTTATCAACTGGACCTTGCAATGGCATTGCTTAAACCCCTGTCCTGTCTGTCATCTTACTCAGCACAGGAGGACAGGCTCTGATTTCAGTGGTTTTGTTCACACTGACAGGTTCAGATCTTACTGAGGATGCAATAATCAGCCTATAAATACTTACATTTAGACTATAAATAGACAGTGAGATGGGTTCATGAAATTTTCTCTGCTCTTTAATACTGTGCTAAAGCTCCTGAGTCACTATACTATAAAAAGGACATTTTAAAGTCTGTGCTCTCCTTTGGCCTTTGATTGTGCAGAACAGACTAAAACAATATGGCACATGGGTCATTGATCTGCTTTTAATCCTGTACTTGATTGCCTGTGGTTTTTAGGAAACAGCTATAATGCAAAGGTTCTATTCAGGACCAAGTGGTGAACTGGGATCTGTATGCTGCCCTGTCACTAAACCACATCTTGATATGGGGCAGTGTCCATTCCAGTAGTTTAATCTAATTCAATTTTGATGACAAGTATCTAGCTACCAATAAAAATCAATACTCTTCATGACAGCCAAAATTAGTAGATGCAACAAGCTACCCTGATCAGATAACATTATTATATAGATAGATAGGTATATATAAAATAGTCCATTATAGTCCATCGTTACTAATGGCTTGAATTATCATCTTTGGTGTTGGATTAAAGTAAAATACATAACCAGAGCCATTTTTATTTCCTAAACTATTGCAAGCATGACATGACAACAACCAGAATAAACTGCTTTATCATTAAATACTGTGTATGACATTGTATCCTATATAAAGAAAAAAAGTCTGCTGGAATTGGAAGTAGATTATTTAAGACATAAACATGGTGACATGGGACCAAATTGCACTCAGTTAGGGCAAATGCTATGACCTGAATGCTCAAAGGCTAAGGTAAGTCATAAACTACAGCAATAGAGTGTGTGCGAGAGCATAAAGAGCATGAACCTTTATTTATATATTATTATAATAATCACAATCTGCTATTTAGATCACAATTTGCTACTTAGTAAGTAATAAGTAATAACAAAAGTTCTAAAATAATAGCAGAAACCAGTATCACATAATTATATGTACTGTACCATAAAAACACCCTGTTTCCTTGTACTGCTAGCTAGATAGAAAAATATTTGATTAGCTTCTCGTGATCTACTACAGTCATAAACTGTCCTTTGTTTCACCTATAAAGTTTTATTCTACAATCTTAGCCTGTTACTGGTAAATAACTCTTGCATTGTCACTATTACAAAATGTACAAATTCATGCACATTAGCTATTTAGGATTAAGAGGTTAAGGGGGGATACTTGAAAGTTCACAGCTCTATGAATCGTTTGGTTTTTTTGGTAGAGGATCACTTCCACACCACACTTAGAGTGCAGGGGCCTATGCTTCTGGTGTCCATTACATCTTCAGGCAGCTCGAAAATCCTAAGTTTCTTTAGAACTAAAGAACTGTGGGCTGAAATATCTCCAAAAGACTTAAAGTGAGGTACAGTACATTCATTTATGTGTTTCCTGGCAATCATACCTTGGCGACCTGCAGAGGCTTCTGGTGCTCGATTCCTCCCTGTAGTCTGAAGCCCCATGGTGCTCCTCCAGATAGGGTGATGATAACCTCCTCAGCCACCATGGTGCGGTTTGTGCTTGTGTCTTTGATTCAGTTTGTTGGCCTGGGGGCCCTTAGTACATACGGTCCATGTTATTTCAGGGCCCCCTTAGAGAAGACAACTACTACTGAAACTGTGTCCTAGGGTTCCTTCTAGTTGCTCTTGCAAGAATACAAGCGCGCATGGATCCCCTCCCACACCCTGAGCTGGATGCTGGTGATAGGGGGACAGCCATAAAGGAAGTTAAAATAGAGGGGAAAGAGAAAAGATACCCACCGTCTCCCTGTGCAGGGCAATCTTGTGTTGGATGAAGGTAGAAGCTAGTTCATCACAGCTGTGCTGTCACTCATTGCTGGCTTAAAGGGAGGGGGCGTACATTGCAGATATAAAAATAGCCCTTTGCCTCTCTTGCTAAGCAGTCAAGATTTTTAACAACTTCAGAATAGCAACAAGTATATTTAAGTCTGAAATTGAAAGAAATTAGTTATTTTTAATGTTTACAATCTCTCATTGAAAAATAGCATACAGTATGATTTTTTTTATTTAACCTTCAGTTAATGTTGGTCAGGGAACTTTATTACGGTCAACTGAGGTTTTCCTAAATGGTTAGTCTTTTCTAGGATTTATTTTATAACATCAGGACCTTCTAGTAGTGTGGGATGAATCACAGAGCTAGTTTGTTTTACTATTGCATCTGTACACATACTGACAGCAAACCTGTCCTCTTGGCGTCCAAACTGGGACACTTGGCCAATCAATCTTTCTTTAGACAAGCACGCACATGCCTGACCTGAGTAGGAAATTAAAAGAGACTTAGTGACACTTTATATACACATACAGGATTTAGACATTGATCATCAGAAAATTAAGAAAAAATATTTCTATTACAAATAAATTTCTGTACTTTCTATTCATCAAAGAATCCTGAAAACAAAATGCATCTCACTCCTACAAAAATATTGGACTGCACAATTGTTTACAACATTCGTAATAATAATTGTTTTTTTTTGAGCACTAAAACATAAAAGCATATTATGGTGGAATGATTTCTTACAGATCATGTGGCACTGAAGACAGGAGTAATGACTGCTGAACGTCCAGCTTTCGCATCACAGGAATAAATTAGATTTTTAAATGTTTTAAACTGCAATAATATTTTGAGTTGAGTGATTTGAGTTTGTTGTATTGGTCAAATTATTATTAATCTTATAATAAATACAAAGAAAACAAGTAGATAGAAAAAGAATAGAGAACACTAGTCATTTGTAATAAAATAGAGAGTGGATAGAGAATAGAAATAGAATACAGAGTGGTAGTGCTAGAGCCTCAAGAATTTTTGCGCTATTGTAGAGGATCAAGTGCAGTTGGAAAAGATGTGTTTTAGCTGTTTCTTAAAGATGGCTAAAGTCTCAGCTGCTCAGTGCTCAGATCAAATTCCGCCAGCAGGGAACTGTTATAGTAAAAGTCTGTGGCAGTGATTTTGTGCACTATAAAGTGCTGTTCACTTGAAGAATTCTAGCTTTTGGCTAACATAAGTCTAACATAAGTATAAAATAGGGAATTCAGGTAAAGGGGTGCAGAGCCAGTGGTTGTTTTGTAGGAAAATATCAATTCCTTGAATTTCATAGGACCGGCTATTGGTAGCCAGGACAAACTGATGAACAGAGGTGTGACATGCACTCTTTTCGGCTTGTTAAAGACTACTCTTGCTGCCACATTCTTGATTAGTTGCAGAGCTTTGATAGAACTGGCTGGAAGACCTGCCAAGAGAGTGTTGCAGTTGTCTAGCCTGGACAGAACAAGAGCTTGAACTAGGAGTTGTGTAGCATGTTCTGATATAAAGGGCCTGATCTTTGTTGTATAAGGCAAATCTGCAGGACCAAGCAGTTGTAACAATGCATTCTGTGAAATTCAGCTGATCATTAATCACAACTCTAAGGTCCCTGGCTGTTCTGGAAGTTGTTATGGTTGATATCTGGATGGAGAAATTGTGATGAAGTGATGGATTAGCTGAAACCACAAGCAGTTCTGTCTTGGAAAGGTTGAGTTGAATGTGATGGTACTTCATTCAGGAAGAAAGGTCTGTTAGACATGCTGAGATCAGATGATCAGGATGGAATGCAAAGAGTTGAGTGTCATCAGCATAGCAGTGATATGAAAAGCCATGTTTCTAAATGACAGAATCTAATGATTACATGTAGATAGAGAAAATAAGTGGTCCAAGAACTGAGCCCTGAGGCACCCCAGTAAGTAGATGTTGTGACTTCAACACCTCACCCCTCCGAGATACCGTGAAGGAACTATCTGAGAGGTAAGACTCAAACCACTGGAGGTTAATTGTGTCAAAACCTACAGGCAGATTAAGCAAGGTAAGTATTGAAGATTTCAAATCCGCTTTTGCCAGTCTTAGGCCTTCAACAACTGAGATCAGGGATAAAACCAATGAGCTCTAAAATGTTTCACGCAGGTACAGTAGCATATGTGGTCACTTCTAGTTGTGCAAGCTCAATTTCGTGCATTGTTGTTTTAAAAAATATCTGAATTCATAAATCAAGTATGCAACTGTGGAGTTATAGGGGAGCTCAAACTTTTTCAGTCATTTTGCTGTGAGCTATATTAGGTATTCCAGAAGTTTCACTATATTTAGTCAACAAGTTAGACATGCCATTACAGACGTTTCTACAGGCCAATAGTTTCAGCGCAACCACAGTATTTTGAAGTGTCATAATTCAGGGATTATTTTCTAAATGTTGAATGACAGCACATCTGGTCTAAAGGTACAGATATGTCGACAGTCTGTGCATTTGCAGTCGTGTCTACTTCAAATGCACACTGAGCAGGAGAGCAAAGATATTGATGTTGACATGTTTTATTAAATACTTCCAAATGTTTCAATAATAACAAAGCTATGTTGGTTTAACAACATTCAAACAAACACTTGATAGATTTAAATTCATAGTTTTATTAATTGTATGGTCATGCAAAAATCCAGCATCCAATTAAACCTCAGAGTATAAGCATATGTAGTCCCATCATATATGGTTACAATGCAAAAAACTGACAAGAATGGGGAAACATACCAAGCTAAAGCTTTGTTAATTTCTTTTAGTCCATTTCTTTACAAAATTAGCATTTGATTTTAGCACTGGAAACCATATCTCAGAGCCACATTTCATTTACCTTGAAGATGCAGGTAATATACACATAATTAAATTTTAGGTAACACAGACAGTGAAAATTATTACCACAAAGTTACACATGCATATTTCCCTTCTGCTGAACTGCATATATGGTTTGGTTGTGGGAGTTATTTAGTTCAGGAATTATTCACTTTGCATACAAAGGTGTTTGTGTCCATCTAACAGTCATAAGAAATACAAGAACTACAATCTCCTGCATCTGGAAACATTTCTTCACCATTTACATTTTTTATGGATGTTTGACTGACTAAACTGCACTTTTTAAAACAAGGACACTCTCATATCTGAGAAGATACACTATGAGTGATAGAAGTGGCCAGAGACTAGGGCTGATCACACTGTTATAAGACACACTGCAGCTGGGGGCAACAGAGAGCACAGTATGAAGGTATGGCAGACATCACAGTGCCAGACGGTTTCATCTGTGGACAAGTAAACTCACTAACAAGATGCCTTTAGGGTAGGAGTACTCTCTTTCCTCCCTTTTTTGAACATATAGGGTTGGGTGCAACATTTGGCCCAACTTCATAAGGTAAAATGTCACAAGTAATGGCTTAGCACAGAGTAAGAGGGGAACGTTAAACCCCCAGGCATCACAATTCACACACAGGATCTACATAATAACACAGTCAAGAACAGTGTTCCAATGTATGACGCTCACACAGATAAGCTTTAAAGGGAGCACAATGTGTCCATGTGCTTTAACACAGCCAAACCAAGATTATTATTATTATTTTTTTTAACTATGCGAGTTGTTTTACCAAACACCGAGTTGTGTGTACGTGCATCCGGATGAAGATGAATGGCTGAGTGTTCGATTCATACCTCATCAATGATCTGCATTAGTATTTACAGGTTATACTGATAAAAATTTAAATAAAACAAGATCAAGACACTCAGAAAAGATTCTACCGCAAAATGGACCCCAAAACACCATGGAACTGCATTCATCAAGTCATTTTCATTCAAATCCCTGCCTATAGGTGGTCAGGCGATCTTAAACCACAATCAATTCTTTTAAAGTCACAATGTATGATGAGACGACGCAAACAGCATCAAAAACAAGTGTACAGACACTCATGGAGGGATAATGTGACAGTTTGGGTCTTCTTCTAGAGCATGGACCCCTATGGATGGATTTCATAACCTGAAGTTGCAAAGCAGTCCACAAAAAGTGAACAGAACAGCATAGTCTCAAGCTTATGTGCAAAACAGTACAGGCCATTTCATTTTTTTTCCTTTTTTGACATGCGTATAGTCTAAAAAATGATATGCACAGCAGCTGGAAGCCTAAAAGGATGAGCTTAGTAACTCTGTGAGGGAGGGCAGGGGCTATGAGCGTGTTGTGTGTAGTGTTTAGCGCCTCCTGGGGACCAGGAGACATATAACAAACTTGAATCTATGTGAGAATTCTGCAACTTCAGGTTCAGAGAGCCAGGAGGTTATGGGTGCAAACATACAGGAAGGCAAGTAAACCAACCCAACTTGAGTTTAGGCCTCA
The DNA here is from genome assembly GCF_018340385.1 of Cyprinus carpio. Lineage (NCBI taxonomy): Eukaryota > Metazoa > Chordata > Actinopteri > Cypriniformes > Cyprinidae > Cyprinus > Cyprinus carpio. Next base: position 15,468,467 of record NC_056609.1, on the reverse strand, counting down.
TGTGGAAGTGTGTGTAAAGAAGATTTACGCAAAACACTACATAGCAACAAGCATCTTGAACCCAAGAAAAAACATTTATACATACACAAACACACTCAAACAAACATCTCCCCACCCTTCTCTCCCTTGGACACCACACACTGTTTTGTCCTTTCTCTTTATAAATATCTATTTATGCACAACTATATTAAATCGTGTCCCACTTTAAAAAAATTATTGAAAACACAAAATACTTTCAAATACAGCATCAAGGAGATAAAAACCAAGAGATCCACAAAAACACGACAAAGCCAGAAAAAAAATCTTCCCCAACCCCATTCCTTAATTCCAAAGAAAATAAAAGCAACATTAAAACATCCTCTTCTCAATATGCTTCAACATCTGATACATTTTTTGTTCCCTCTGATATGCCATGCCATCACATTCTTTGCGTAAAAAATCAAATCAAAACAGAAAATTTTTCTTAAACGTAATAAACTCACACCATTTACCCTTAAAAACAGCATGTGCTTTTCAAAGATTCACATTTCTGATTCTAACTTCCATGTCTACCAGCTGTTAATTACACAAGTGAAGATCTCAATATTTGACAATATATAATTAATACTTTAAACACCATTTCCGAATGTTGGGCAGCAGACATTATGGGATTATGGGTAAAGACAATACAGCGCCCCGTGTGGGCATTAGAAGCATGCAGCATCCAGAAGGCAGGGCTGCTGCCGTGGCCGCCCGCCCCACATCTAGCTAGAGTTGGACTGAAGTGGTGGCCACTTTTAAATATATTTCTTAGTTGTGTCAATTTTTTCCCTCACGTTTTCAAAACTTCAAGAGGTTCTCTTCTGGCCGGGCTCCAGGCGGCAAGACGTGCACGGAGAAGAAATGCTCCAATCAGCTCTAGTATTCAGGCATGCTAATGGAGAGAACATAAAAAATACTAAATAATGTTTCACTTGTGTTGACACCAAGGCATTTGTCAATCAGTACCTTTGCCCTGTTTGGTTCACTGTAGAGGTGCAGCAGGCGCTCCAGAGCAGTGGAAGTGGATGTTGAGCCACTTGGCCTCTCGGCGGTGCCACACACGCGTCTCCTCCGACTGGCTGCTGCGAGGCCGGCCCTGGCTGTCCATGTACTGCGTCAGTCGGATATAGGCGATGCAAGCAGCATCCTCTCCAATCAGGTGCACGTGAGGGTTCAGGATGGTTGTATGCACAGGCTTACTGTTCTTACTCAGCACTGGAGTCAAACACAACAAGGTTAGCTTTAATACCCTCTAACTCAGGGATGTCCAAACCTGTTCCTGGAGGGCCAACTATGCTGCAGAGTTTAGCTTTAACCCTAAATAAACAAACCTTAAACAGTAAACCAAGGTCTTCAAACTCACTAGAAACTTCCAGGCAAGTGTGTTGGAGCTGGTTGAAGCTAAACTCTGCAGGACATTGGCCCTCCAGGAGCAGGACTGGACACCCCTGCTTTAACTGAATTTGCTGCTTACAATACTATAGAGCATAAAAGCATGTTATTAATAGGTACAACAAACGTACACAACGTTATTGCACACTAGTACATTAAAAAGCATGGGGCTTACAATTCTCAAAGTAGAACTTATGGAAGTCCATTCCCTCAACCAGGTTTCCAAGTGCCTCGGGCTCAAAAGAGGTCAGGCCAGGGTCACAGATCCTCCTGAAACAGTAAAGGTTTCGGAGATGATATTGCAAACCACCATTCAGTTTCGACTTAATACCCAAAACATCTAGGCCCGGTTTCACAGACAGGGCTTAGACTAAGTCAGGATTAGGCCATAGCTCAATTAGGACACTGAAGTAATTTTTTATTAACGTGCAAAAACACTACTGGTGTGCATTGAGACAAAACAAAGGCACCGATATGGTTTAAGATCAGTCAGTGCAAGTTTCTTTCAGTTGAAACAGCCCATACTTACAATTTCGTCTAGGACTAAGCTTAAGCCTTGTCTGTGAAACCAGGGGCTAGAATGATAATTATTTTAAAATGATAAATATGGAAACTGGCATAATCTTACTTAAAAAGAACAAATTTGCACATAGTTTTAAAAAATATTTTACAAAAATGTTATAAGCAAACATGCTTGTGCTTTTCAAGATGCGATATCCACCATAAATACTGATATTTTTTTTTTTACATTTATTTTGTAATATGTCATTATTTTGTAATTGTAAATAAGGGTTTTTTTCCTGTTATTTAATACAAGATATTTTATTGGCTATATATGCCATTTTACTGTTCATAGATTTTTTTGGCTATTATTTGTGTACTTTCTCTAAAGACTGGTTGAAAACATCTTATGCATGTCGTACGTCAGAAAGCATGATTTTAGTTGAGTTTGAAATTTCTTCAAAATCTACCAACAAAAATGATGAAAATCCATAAAATGCACAGTGCAAACAAATCTGTTTAATCAGTGGTATGGTAGCTGAAATTATTATATACAAACAGTACTTACGTGTAAGCTTCAAAATCTCCATTGTTGATGGCCTCAATCAGCTGCTCCGTGATTTTAATGATCTCCTGCTTTCGTGCTGGTGTTTGGAGAAATAGGAGGAACAATCAAGTTTTATCCATAACCATTATTTAAAAATCGCAAACCAACCTTTTGTTCCTAACTATCTGCTCTTGAAATCTCACATTCAGCTCAGCATACTATTGTTGGGTGCTGTCTTTCAAGAGAATCACTATTTTCCTAGGCACTCTAATTTCAGCACAAGCTGGGGTCTTAAAATGACTTATACGGAATGGTTATTAAATGCCTCTGATTTCATCCAGCTCAGTAACCACAAGCCAACTGTAAAGTACTAACATTTAACACTAGAATCATCTCATAATCGCTATGGATGGCCATGTTTCACTAGAGGACGGTTATAGGGTGATGAACTGGAGGGACTTTGGTGAAGCCAGAGGGAATGTCAGGACTTACATTTAGGGGAAAAAATGTAATATCTGTCACTAAATCAACAGTCTAAGACTTACACTGCTGCCTGTGCACGCTGCTGCCCCCTGGTGTTGTGGAGGCTGGAGCAGGTACAGCAGGCTCTAAATCAGGACAGGAGCTCTGACCTGAACTGCTCCAAGCAACATTCTTAACATCATGTGGTGGATCAGCTGCAAGACAACGGCACAAATAAACAAAGCTGCAACTAAGCACACAGAGATGCAATGCCACAGCAAAACAAAAGTATGATAAACAAACTGAACACTAGTTAGAGACACATGCTGCCTTCAGAACAGTATACTACCTTACTACGGCTTCAGTATATAGTATGCATACTGTGCACAATACGCAAATCATGAAATATCTGGATAACCTATTACATTTGACAAACTGTGCAGTATTATACAGAGACTACGGAGTTGAATACTACATCCCATAATGCAATGCATTCAAATTCACCTTCCATTTCGATTATAGTAAATTTTCAATACTCTCCTCATTAGCTGATGAGAAAATTGTCATTCCAAAAATGTATGCAAAAAATATTATGCAAAACCAGATTAAAATGATTTACTCATAGATTTACTTTTCTATTTGTATTATTTTACATTAAAAATAATTTAGTGTATACTGCACAATTACTACATTCATTATGTAAGATAGTATTGTGTTCCAAACATTCACAGTCACTAATTCGTACATCTAGATCAGTGGATCCCTTGGGGGTGGGTATGACTTAAAAATATTCTGTATTATTTATTCAATAAAATTAATTAGTAGCAATATTATATTAAAATAAACACATAAAAATGAGTTGTAAATCATCCTGTGATGGGATATCCTATAATGGGATACTGTGGGGCCTTAAAGTAAAAAAGGCTGAGAACCACTGACCAAGATTTTAATCACATGCTGCATAAAATATCAAACTACTGCAAATGATGCTTAAACCACTGCACTGCTATTCACTGCATGTCACACAGAAAACACTGCAGTAATAAATTCAGTAATTAGATGATTACTGAATTTAATTAATGAACAGAAAACATACACTGGCAGAGTTGATAAATATGTATGAAAATTATCTAGAGGATTACAGTAGCAATACTGCAGCATACTGAATCAGAGAGCTGGAAGCGTTTGTTTTAACAGTCCAGCAGATGGTGGCAGACCTCATGGGTTTTTTATTTTAAACAGAAACCTGCAGCAGTCTGGTTCAGTGGTTTGAGCAGTCGCTGAACTCAACATGCAGCCAAGATAGACAGATGCAAAGATGATACAGCGTGTCTGATGACAGTGGCAGTAATCTATATACAACAGCAGCATAAGCGCTAAGAGTTAATGAAGAACACAAGAGGAGCAATAGCCACACCGAGTAGATCTATGCACAGTATGTGCATGTGCTGAGAGATGTCTGTCGTGTACAGTCCCAGCACGGGCCCTCTGCTCATCTGTCACACTCAAAGTATTCAGTGTCACACAGATAAATAAATGAAAAGGTCACTCTGACTGAGAAGGTCAGTGCAATTCTTTCCATGTCAGAGGTGAGGATGTACATGAGTAAAGGGCAAAGATGAGGACTGCGAGAGACTCAAAAGTAGGTGACAATAACTGTCCTTGATTGCGCTAATAAGTGTACAATGCGGACAGATCATGTGGCATGATTTTATTTTTGAGTACTGCAATGACTTGGACAAATTTGCCATATTATTGTCTTGAAGGGGTCATATCATAAGGAATCGAATTTTCCTTGATTGTTTTTAGAAATAAAAAAGCTTCATATACTACAAAAAAACAAAAACAAACAAACACTAACTTAAATTTGAGCTCTTACTTTATTCTCAGTACATAAAGGGAATTTACTCAAACGACTCAATCCAAACATTCACAACCTTCCTGCATCACACAGACACAAATTAATACTTCAATATAGTATTGAGTATACTAATATCCTTTTATGAATCATCCCATGTCTAAGTAGACAACTAGGCAACGCAACAAAAATATAGTTTAATTCAAGGGTCAGAGAGAGCTTGGAAAAATTAACATCACTACTGTTTTTGCGGCAACAAAACTAAAAAAAGAACAAAAACAATAATGCATCAATAATACAAATAAGATGTATCATATGACCCCTTTCATAATGAATCAATGTAGAAGTCCAGTGAGTCTATCTCAGCCAGATTTGTTTTAAAGCATATTAAGTAACAACAAGGTTAGAAAGGTGAGATACTTTAAGTTAGCAGTGGGAACAGTAGAAACGGAGAATATGTGAGGCAGAGATCAGATGAGTCCAGTAGGGAGTTGTAGATACAGCTGATAAGGTCACTGCTATAGCAGTTGACTTACTGGACGGTGGGCAGGGGGGAGAGGCCTCGGGTTGAGGAGCTGGCTCCTCCGAGGCACTGCACTGGCTCACCACTGCACTGTCATTGCTAGCCCCACCCACTGATACTGACAGACAATAAGGGGGAAAAATGTGACATTTGTTGTGGTAAGTCATACCACAAGCCTTTTTCCAGCTTGGCTTTTGTGCTATATTTATATATGAAATGATGACATAATTTGCATGATAATCTTCCAAAAATACCAACGGCACACATTAGAGTACACAAAAACACATGCTGAAACATAATGTGCATGCAACTTAAGAGCAAAAAGCAATTACTATAAAGGGTAATGTTATGTTGATTCAAAATTAAAAAGCAATGTTTTCAAAATCTTGAAGTCTCTAATACTTCTATACAAGGACATGTTATACAACTGTTTGTATTTACATGGAGCTTCAGAAAAAGCTGAAAGACTTCTCTGTCTGGGACATATTTTCACCCTTGTATAGAATGTGAGATCTTTGGGCCTCACTGCTATGACGCAAGTCGATGGTTTGTGAGGTTTAACCCTCAGAGACCCACTGTCGGAAGAACTGCAACACTTTTTTTTAAGTATTTAAATACTTAATGAATAAATAAATGTATAAAACTAGGTAAAACAGGTAAAAACCCAGTGCTGAAGACTGTCAAACACTTTCCCAAATTTATCTCAAAACAAAAAAAATGGATAAAACATTGTAATGACAAGTTTTACGCAGTTTTGGTTTTAAACAGTTTGATATAAACACACAATTACACACACACTTACTTTTAAATGTTTTTGAAAGATGTCTTTTCTGCTTAGCAAGGCTGCACTTAATTGACCAAAATACAGTGAAAAGAGTACTATTGTGAAATATCATTACAATTTAAAATGACTAATTTATATTTTAATATATTGGCAAAGCTGGCTTTTCAGTATCATTACTCCAGTCTTCAGTCTCACATGATCCTTAAGAAATCATTCTAATATGCTGATTTGTTGCTCAACAAAGATGGTTGAAAATGGTTGTGATGTGTAATATTTTTGCGAAAACCGTCATGCAGTTTCAGATTCTTTGATAAGAAGTTCAAAAGAGCATTTACTTAAAACAGAAATGTTTTGTAACATTATAAAGTCTTTACTGTCACTTTTATTTAAATCAGTGCATCCTTGCAGATAAAATTATTCATTTCTTAAAAAAAAAAAAAAAAAAAAAAAAAAACTTGGGTCTTCTGAGGGTTAGGTCCCAATATATTGCCTGACCATCAAACTTAGATTAGTGTTAAGTAATGAATGATCCTAAAGCTCTACTGACCCATTAAACCCATGCTTGTGTTTCTCAGACGGAACAGAAGTGATTAAAGTAAGGTAAGGTTTTATTATCTAACAGCCCTCTAAAGAAAGTCTAGAAGCTCCGAATAACTCGGAGTTTAACAAAAAGACTGATCTGAAGATGAATGATGCCAGGGTTGTGTACAATTGAATTGAACTGTTGTGTAATATTGCTGTGTGCTGTAATGAACCACCATGTGACTCTTTCAGACAACATACTGAGATGTGATACTGAGGCTCATAAGCTGATTTTCTGAAGGGGTATTTGTTGCCTGTAAAGGTCAGTGCGGTAAAACTAATATTCCCACAGATATTGTGGACATTCATTACTTGAGCACAAAACTTTGTGATTCATCAGTGTCATGGTAACTCTGGCATTCACAGCACGGCTCCTTTTCTTAGCAAGCTTGTGCTGATTCATGATAGCAATCAGTCTGTCTAACCCTGTTTTGGTGCCTTATACTACAAAATACTGTAGCTGCTGCTGTTGTGACCAGCAATGTATCTACAGCTGACGAGCTGGCTGTCAATGCACACAAAGCAATTATCATGCTATGAAGGTCCTTTCACCGCACAGGAATAAATCTCACTGTCAATCATTCTCTGCCTGTATCTGTATAATATTTATTCCCTCTGGCCCTCATTACTACTATTTCTCTTTAAGAGTTGGACAGTGTACAACACCTTGACCCTGTTTACACCTGGAAATAAAGTCTGTCCAAAGCATTTCATGAACCTTTCAATGCAATCACATTCAGACGCAGTCAAAAAACATTGAATTAGTAGCATAACCACCATGTCAAATGCAAATATACAAACAAATACATAGAGCTTATCAAATTTGGTAAACGGAAACTCAAGCGTACTTGGTTGACACGTGACAACCTCTGTTTAACATACGTGATGTGCAGTGATCAATGTTTATATGTGAATAAAAGCCTAAATTAAGTCTGTTCATCATATACAATGACCGTGTCTCTCTAAAAGACTTGAAATAAATTGCTCAATTCAAATGGATTTCTTTTACCAACTTTATGAACTCTGTAAAGCGTCAATCAACTTTGGATGTAATGGACTTTGCACGGAGGGACAGAAATCTGTCAGGTTTCATTAATAGTATATTTATTTGTGTTTCTGAGATATAAAAACAACATGAGGGTGATTGAATACAATACACTCACAGCAATTCATAAGTTTTATATTTTGGTGAATTGGTGGCAAACTGGTTTGAATTCTTACAATCTCATTCATATATTTATGTGTGATCTGCTTAAGCCCTTAAGCCATTAATGGTTAGGTCTGGGGTGAACCTTCATACTTGTGTTTTCTTCTAAAAATAATAAATTTCCATAAGAATCACAATGTATGTTTTGATACAAAATCACAACCTTGTAAAACAGTTAAAACAAATCGATATTTGGTGTGACCATTTTTTAAACAGCACCAAATCTCTGAGCCACTTTAAATAGAGTTTTAAACAGTTTACAGGCAGGTTGTTCCAAACACATTGAAAAAATTGGCAGATGGTATCATCAAAACAGAGTTATGAGCTCCGCATTTTTGAGTCCATCTGGGATTACATGAAGACATAAGCAACTGAGACTGTCTAAATCCATAGAACGATTTAGACAGTCTCAGTTGCTTATGTCTCTTCATGTAATCCCAGATGGACTCAAAAATGTAGAGCTCATAACTCTGTTTTGATGATACCATCTGATGTGGGCCTTGGTCAAACAAAAATCTCAGTGGATAATTACAATTTGCAAAAGGAATGTTTGGGAATCTAAAACTGATATTATCTACTCACACACAAAGGCCAAAGATACAAATGGTCTTGAGAGCAATGTTTTGTGAAGCATCTAAGACTTTTGCACAGAACTGTAGTCACAAAGTCACAGACCCTGCCTAAAAAAATCTGTTAAAAGACAGATCTAAATATCAGGTGTAACAGGGCCCTTATTACACTAACTAACAGCCTTTTTGAGTAATATTTGCACCAATACACACACATCCCATTCTGTAGATCCCAGAGAACAAGAGAAAGACATGCAGAGTACATGAGGAGTTGATAGTGTACCTTTCCTACCTTTCATGTCCTCCTCTTCTGTGGTGTTACAGCTCTCTGTAGACCCCTGTTGCGAGAGAGAGAGAGAGAGACAATGTGCAAGATGGAGGGATGGTCGTATGAAGTGGGAAGACGGAAAAATAAGTATAGAAATACAGGTTTGCAGACAGGGTCTATAAACCATGTGGAACAATATACAGCGCACACACTGTGAATCAGCAAATACACACACATAAAGAATCACCCGCAAGCACAGATATACCCCAGCACACCCTCACATACAAACAGAGCTCTCACAGGAACACACCAAGCCCTGCACAATCCAGCCAACCCAGCATGAGGGCAAGCCCCCTTCATTTAAATCATATTTGTGGAGGTCTGGGGTTGTGGCATTAGGAAGTGGCTCAAATGACTGGTGTTCAATGCAGAGCTAAAAGAGGTGGCTTACCTTGATGCCATCGGCTGGATTGTGCACGACAGTGGTCTGTGGTTCCTGGGGAGGCAGGAGAGAGTTTACCATGCAAGGCTGAGGCAACTCCACAACTAGCATGATGAGCCTACACTACTGTTATGACTGTCAGCAGCCAGAAGGTACATCAAACACTGACACTGGAGAATTCTGCATGAGTTCCTTAAGTTAATACTATGTATACAGAGGCCCCAAAATGTATTTTAGCACTTATTTTACACTTATAAATATTAATAAACAATATAATGCATGATATAATATACAACAAGTGATATTTGGTATAATTTGTTTGACATTCACAAACAAAGACTAAAACAAACAAACAAATAAACAATCAAATAAATGTGCTGTTTCTTTCAAATAAATGCTACTTGGATTAATGTTTTGTTATATCATGTGACACTAATGTTTGAAAACCAGAAACATTGAAATAAATAAATAAATAAATAAACAAACATGCTATATTTCTTTAAAATACACGTGACTTGGTTTGGTGTTTTGTTATATAATGTACATGTTCCGGTAACGTGTGACAAACAATCAATTAAAACAATGAATAAAGCAGATTAATTATGTTTGATAACCAGATATAACAATTAATAAATAAAATACAAATAAAATAATTCATGTACTTTATTTGTTTGTTGTAGCATTGTTTTATTTGTAATAAATGTGACTTGTTATACAGTATTTCTTTAAAATAAATGCTACTTGGTTTGATGTTTTGTTAAATCATGTGACACTAATGTTTGAAAACCAGAAATATCAATAAAAAGAAATAAAAAAGAAATACATACATACATACATACATACATAAGCAAGCAAGCCTGTACTATTTTTCCTTCAAATAAATGCTACATATGATGTAGGTGTCTAAATACTTTTTGAGGCCACTGTATACAATAACTACAATGTAACGAAGGATATTATACAAAGGAATTGAAGGTCAATGGAAATGCAAGCAAGGATTGGATACAGTTAACCACAGCAACACAGTGGAAGAGGAAGTAGTCATTAAGCTTGACGAGTCTCTCTCCAAGACCAACCCCAGTCACCAGCAGCACACAGACATAACAGAAATTATTAACACCACACAAACAGTTAGCTTTCAATGCCACATGTTTTTTTTTTCTCCTGAAAGCACAAAGCATTGATCCCACCTTTGCACATACACACCCCACATACAAACAAACGGTCTAGCGCACTAGATTCTACTTTATTTCCACCACCACTAACACAACACCCTCTAATAAGCAACCTGTCAACGCAGACTTGAAGATGCAGTCCCTAAAAGCTGAGAGCCAATTACAGTTTCATTCCCTTTGATGCAGTTCAGACAAAACCCTTCATCGCCTGTCAGCCTGAGCGACTTCAAGGTCTGGGCGGTGAGCAGGATGGGCGTATTGGTCAGTCACACAGTGTAGCATGAGGACAGGGACACTGTAGTGTCCAAACGCCTGAGACCTTACTGAAGATTGAGAAGAAACTGACATAACATGAATATGGAGATGAAGGGCAAAACCAAACACTGAGATATACTGAAATTAAATTAACATTATATCTCAATTAAATATTTTGATTTTAAATGGTTTTTAATCTCATTTTATGCTGATATTCTAAAATTATCTCAGACGTTTAGACTTTTTCTTCATGTCCTCTGAAGGCTGTACCAGTAACAGCCATTCGTCAAAGAAGAAATTACCCATAATGCAAAGTTAGGGATTGCATCTTCAGAACAAACAGAACAGCTCTGCTTCCTGACATAAAGTGATCCTGTTTTACCCTTGGAGACTCGACTGAGATTAATACAAGGTGCAACCAGGCCTTATCTACATTTCACTAGCCTAAAAAAAAAAGTGTTATCTAACTTTAATATGGCCAGAGCAAGTTATTTGAAGTTTTTTTTTTTTAAAGTACAGGGTTTGTCTGTTAAGCTGTCAAACTTCTCCTGCGAGTTTGTTTGGGTAAAATAGGAAGTCAGAGAGAAATCCACAGGCACAAACCAGATGTTTTAGTTCAACTCATTAAAAACCATGAGCAACGTCACACATCTTCATCTGAGTGGATTGAGCGATGGGTGGTGGAAGTCAAAACAACAGGTATGGGACAAATAAAGCCTTTTACCAAACAAAGACTTGAGGACTAAGAAAAGGAAAGACTATGAGTGAAGGAAATAAAAAGTTAAGATGAGGTACCATTGGTGCAGTGGATGATATGCTGCTGTCTTTGGTGCTGCTGCTTACTACACTGTTTTTGTTGTTGTTTGTCTGTGGCTGGGGCAAAAACAAAAAAAACAATGACAACACAAAATGATTTCTGTTCAGTGCCATTCAAGAACCGACAGCCTCAGCTCGTACTTGACACGTCGAAAAGCCACAGTACAGCATGTAAGGGACCTGTATGGGTAAATTTGCTTAGAAGTAAGAGAACACTCACGTAACGTGCCCTAGAGCACCTTTAATGACACACTTTTAGCTCTTCTTGAATTAATGAAAGACGTTCAACTGTATGTGCTTGTTTTAGTGAGAGGTTTGCTGATTATACGGAATTAAACTACTAATGGTGGATAATAGCACAACAATGAAAATAATGAAGCTATTTCCATGCATCTGTAAAAATCACATGACAGTTCTACATAAAAACAAAGATAAAACATGGCGGCTGTATAAAAGGAGCCAGTAAGCTTCCTTTACATGGTTATGTTCTTTATAATTAAAACATTTCAATAATCCTAAAATATGACTTCAGAAAATAGTTCATCATTTTTTTTACACTGCTAGTTTTGTGTTATTTAATAATAATAATAATAATAATAATAATAATAATAGTAAATTCAGTAATTGTTTATGTAATCATCTTTCAAACATCTATGTGGAGAGAATTTGTTACAGTGTTGATAAATGTGTCAATATATTTCCATATATTCATGAAATTGATATCAACAGTTCCTCCAGTAGTAAAAAACCCATCAAGATCAAAGAAATGTTTCAAGGCTACAGATAAAGTGTTAGGTATTTGAAGAAATATTTAAATATACTAAATATTTTATTTTTAAATATATACTATATTTAAATATATTATTGTACTATTTTGTTGGCACAGTAACAACTAGAGGCCAATGTTACTTTCATGAGGCCACAAGACCCTGATAGTCCACTAGTGCATGCAGTGAAAAGCTTCAGCACTCAGACCTCTTACTCTGTGAATCAATGCAGGGTACAACTTACAATTAAAAAAGAACAAAGTCTGACTCTAGGAAAGAAAGAAAAGAGGTGGCGGTAAAACAGAGATGATTCTTGTCAAGAATCCTTACAGAAAGATTCAACAGGTTAACAAACAGTGAAGCAAAAGAGCAGCCAAAAGTTATCCATCCCAAAAGTTCAACAGCCATAAAGAAAAGATACTTTTTTTTTTAAGAAACTGCTTTATTCAAAGATTCAGTCTTCATTGGATGAAACTAGCCTCCACTATATCACCCCATTGCTGAAAAATGTCAATTTTCTATTAATTTAACATTTTTAGATGTTTACAAAGAACTTCTAATATTTTGTCAATATAAAATATATTTTTTAAATATTATATTATTATTTTTATAATACTATAATATAATGAATGATAAAAGCTTTCGAAAATGTTTAACGTAATAGAAGATGTTAAAGATGATTTTTGCATCCAAGAGTCTAATTGGAATCAATTAAACTACGACTGGGTGACCTTTAAGTTTATTACATTTTATTATAGATTAGATTGTAGTTTATTATAGATTTCAAGACCACAAATAGTTCACTGGAAAAGGACCAGGTCTGCTTGATTATACGGAACATGAATGGCAAGAGGGGAGTAAAACTGAGGTCAGGATGTGTACATGTCCAGACCTGATGGTGAAACTCAAGACATGAGAAATGGCAATTTATGCACAAACTCCTTGATGGTTTTTGTTAGATAATAAGCACAACTGAGCTTCCCCTGTGACGAGGATGAAACAGAGCTGCCATGTCTAACTCACAGACATCAACTGCTGCTGTAATTTACTTTCAATTGCTTGATGACAGAAGAAAATTTGTTTATTCTTCAGGGGGAAAAGACACTGAAATCCATATGGATAATTAAAAATCATTTGAACCAAAAAGATAAATAGAAAAAAAAAGAGAGATGTCACTTTTAAAAAAAATTGTAACAAGGGGCTCTTTACTTGTTAGGACAAACCTGATGTCACAGCCACTGCAGCTATTGCCATGGCAACAGAAATCGCCTGGCGCACTATGGACTGTGGGAAAAAGAGGAGTTCCAGTGAGAGAAAGGCTTGTTTGTCTGTCTTTAGACAGTCTGTTCCAATTGCATTTAAATTATCTTTATTCAAGAGCACCAAGTAAGAGCCCTTTGTCCACTCTGAGCGATCTTCAGCCTTGGTCATAATCAGTATGCTACTGATTCTAAAGGCTCGTGAAAGTGGAGAGGGTCAAGCTGGAGGAAGCTCACAAGGGTTATCAGGGCCTTGCAGAAGACGGACCAAACTTACGTCAAGGAGAAACCTCTCAGACAAAACCCTGGTCTGGCTCACCAAAAAAGCACTGAGATGCAATGGTAATGAAGAATGAGCTTACAATATACAGTAAGCGTGTGTATGTAATAAAACAGAGTTGAACAGGTGAACATGACTCTGTTAATGTTTGATGATCCTATGACTCACAAAATCCTACAATGAGACAAAAAAGACCCAAACAAACTCTCGAGCATCTCAACCAAGAAAAAAAAAAAAAAAAAAAAAAAAAAAAAGAGCCAGAGAGTGAGAAAGTGTTGAGGGAGAGTCAGAAAAAGGGAGACACGGAACAGATCTCACCATCAAATAAACACTGGAGCTTGACTTCCTTTTCTGAACAGGGTGAAACAGAGGAGGGCAAAACAGGGAAGCATATAAACAGGCCAGTGAACACAGAAAAAAAATAAAGCTGCTAGTTAGATCCCACAGAGAAGAAAGAGAGAGGAAAAATAAACAACCACAAGAAGTTGCAAAGCCATGTGTGATGTGACAGGTGTTTAGTAGCAACAGTTGAAAAGTGTTAAACTGCTGAAATCGATTTATTGACTAGATGACTAGACTTGTTTCATTTCAAGCATTTGCTTCTGGGTTGCTTGGTGAAAGGCTGACGATTCACTGCATGCACAGAGACGGCACAGGGTTGAGTAAGTCTCTCTGCTTCAACACATGTTGCCATAACTCAGGACTAGCAAATGGGCAAATGTCAAAAATGGGCTAAATATGTTGAATGCTTTTGGCTTGGGCCCTCCTCGGGGGGATATTATTCAAGATCACACTGAAATATATCAACCTAATAAAATGCAAGCAGCTAATCATTTGGAATTAGAAACAGAGAGTGTTTAATCATTTTGGTTTATGCAAACCATTTGCTGGTTAGCTTGACTGTCAGTTCTGTTTATAATATGCCCTTAATAGAAGGAAAATAAATATGACAGGAAAAATCTTGTTAACATAAAAAACTGGAGAAGAATTGCAAGTGCATTTGTTTATGATACACAAATATTATATTTTATAATTACAATGCTGATTCAAGAACTTTCTGTAAGTAATGAGAAAGAGATTTATAAAATGTGTGTGGGGCTTACCTTCACGCCATCAGACTTCTTGTTCAGTAAACTTTTGCATGCTGAAAGATGAGAGGACAGAAAAAAAACAAACAAACAAAAAAAAACTTAGAAATGCTCAAACATTTGATGATTTGACTAGTTAATGACATATGAATGTTGCTTGATTTGTGTATAAAACCAGCGTTGGTATTACTAACTAAAAATATTAAAAAAATGGTCAAAATAAAACTTACAAATATAAATATTAGATTAAAAAATTCAATATTTCCTTCGTACTAACTGAAATAAGTTTAAGTTCAGGTACTAAGTTACTAAAATTATATAAATCACCATCTATAATATATCTATACTGATTAACAAATAAAACGAATAATACCACAAAAGCACAAAACAAAATGAATAAAAACAAAAAACTAAAATAAAATATGAATAAATACTATGATATTATATAAATAATATATAAACGAGACACACGACCAGAAAAACCATCCATAGGGCTGTGATAATTCACTTATTTCCAGTGAACAAACAAACGCCAAAGCCCTGGTACCATATAATGTGGCTAGAAGATCTGTCCACCAAGAAACATTAAAGACCACCTCAAGTTTGATATGAAACATATTTCATGAACACATCTTACCCTGTGTTCTCATAAACAGAAACATGGTTTGAAAACGAAACAGATCTAATAAGAGTGAGACACAACGGCAACACATATGCACAAACAAAAAGATACAAGGACACAAGTAGACTTTCTAAGTATGATCTACAAATTCCCTTACCTTTGAAAGTAGATAGAGGTAGGAAAGAATGCATAAAAGGAAAAAGGTAAGATAAATCAATCAACAGATTATTAAAAAGAAAAATAGCTGTGGCAAACAAAATAATCAAGCAAATCAAAGCAAAACTAGAGGATATTCTGTTCATGCTGGGTCCATGCTGTGCAGAGGCATCTCCTGTCTGGCCTGCTGTCATCACTGAAGGCATTTCTCCTGCACAAGACTCCATGCAGATCTGACAAACCAATGCCAATGTCTGCTTCAGTTCACTCTAGCACAAGTGCTGATTCATTAGAGTACAAGTCCTTTTTTCCTGACCCGTTCAGCTGTTGTGCTCCTAATTAAACTGGTCTCGTAATTAAAATTATATAATGGGGTCAAATGAGTTTGTGTGCTGCACTTGTTGATAGTATGGAATGGATTAAAAACTACTTTAGCATGAGTTAAAGAGATTAGCGGTGGACCGATAAGAGTTTTTTTTTTTTTTTTTTTTTTTTTTTTTAATAGTCAATGCCATTTCCAATAGAGAGAGCAAGGTGGGTGATGGCAAATAAAGTGCTCCTACATACACCACTGTTCAAAAGTTTGGGATCAGTACGTTTAAATAAAATTAATATTTTTTTTCCCAGCAAAAATGCATTAAATTGATCAAAAGCCTTTTACATTGCGTCAAAATACTTTTATATTTCATCATTCAAATGCTGTTTCTCATCACACTAGAATTTTAATTTCTGAAGGATCGTGTGACTCTGAAGACTGGATTAATGACTGCTGAAAAATCAGCTTTGCTATTACAGAAATAAATATGTTAACAGAGAAAACAGAAAGTTATTTTAAATGGTAATAACATTTAACAATATTTCTGTTTTCTGTATTTCTGAACATAAGAGACTTCTTAAAATCTTACAGACCCCAAACTTTTGACCGGTAGCACAGATAATGCAATTCTGATGATAGGAACTTACACAAATTTGCTAAAATTAAATGAACTCATAAGTGGGCATCTCATTATCGGCCGATGCTTTCAATATAGTCAAATAGCAGCTAATTTAATGGCCTGGCCAATAAATCAGTCTCTGATTATTAAATTATATGTACTTCTGAGGATTAAATAAACAGGTGCAACTGTTAAGTAGCATTGAAAAGCAATAAAAGCACTTGGCAGAGCATTCACAGACATGCCACTTTCATTAAGACGCATATGAAGAGAGGCAAGAAACTAAGAAATAAACATAAGCAAGACAAAAGGACATGTGGATCCTGTTGTTTCGGGTCCTCCATGCACAAAGACACCCGAACACATGCTGAAGGGTGTTTCTGAAGCACGCCACAGTGATCCCAGTACAGTGGTTCTTCTCACTAAGTCTTTCCTCAAGGGCATGCTAATACATACATGATGTAGACATTCATAATTAACAACAGGCAAATGCATGTCAGCATCTACCCACAATTTCATACCAGTGCAGTTGGTTTACCAAAAGCCGACCTGACTTTGGACTGAGGTATACAAGGAGAACGAGCCACCTTAAGAAACCATCAACATAAAACAAGGAAACTAAATCTGTAATGCAACTTTTAAATATGACGCCGTTCCTTAAGGTGACTCTGGTCAAAATACCTCCACCACAGCATCCCTGGACCATCACCAAAAGTGCAAACCCATAATGCATTATGTTTCCAGAGAGACACCACTTGGAAGACATAATACATTTTTTGTGATACTCTTCTTACCATCCCAACCTGCTGACAACAACACAAAACATCTTCTGACAAGTTCACAGCACATTCAGTGCAGTGCAAAAGTCGCCACTGACAGGAAAGGGCTCTTTCATCCTAGACTTTCATCAAAAGTCATGAAGCACAAAGAGATACGAATGTGCCTCAAGGTTGAGAGTGACTGAATTTCAATTATTCTTGTTTTACATTTGTCAATTTGCAAGATATGCTTTCACTCAAGATTTCTACTCAGTCAAATTTGAATTTAAATATTCTAAATTCAGTCAATGAACCCAAACCCTGGAGCATGTGTTACATATTCTCCGCATGGCGAATGGCCTCTCAGAAGAGTTTCAGTGCCCGTGCATTGGCAAGGGTATAGCAGGCTCCCCTTGGTCACATGCTGAGGCTGAAAGTGGGCAACAGCCCCCTAGTGCCCATCTCACGTACCTTCTTGTGCCAGTGCAGCTGTGCTGGTGGTGGGGGCGGCGGGGCTGGTGTGCTGCCGACCCACTATTGGACAAAAGAGCACGCTGTTTTGGAGAGGCTGACTCAAGGTAGAAGCTCAGCCTTTCCGGTATCACAAAAAACTTACCCAATTTGTATCCTAACAAAGCAACCTAAAGCAAAGCCCAAATGCCTCAACGCAGTAAGGAAAGTGGGGCCAGATTACAAAATCAAAGTTTTGAAAGAACCTACATAAACATAGCATATTGATTCCTCAAATTTATGCACAAGTCTCACTTGTATGTCTGAAGCTAATAAGACATTCACCTGAGAAGTTCCTGGACACCAGCATGGTAGTCAAAATCGCCCCCTGCAGGAAACACAAATGCTATTTTAGTATCTTATCTAGAATTGGAATAAAATTTACAGTGCTAAGGACAAAGTCTTCAAACAATCACAGATTTGGATAAAGTATTAATAAAGGGTAATACGAAACAATAAGTTTGAGTTTGTTAACATTAGTTAATGCATTTAGTGTCAAACTAACAATGAATAACATTTTATTAATTTAGATTAATGTTCAAGTATGAATTTACAGTTTGTTTATAATACACCGACTAATTTGAATGTATACTTAACACTTGAAATGTAAAAAATGTATCGGTATATGCATAAATAACATTAACCTATATTAGCAAATGCTGCAAAAGTACTGTACTTTGTTTAACCATGTTAGCCAAAGCATAAACTAATGCCAACATTTTGAACCTTACTGTACTGGAAATGAATGAATCAGACCTTTAGCTTTCTGCGGGCGTTGAACTTGCGCAGACACTCAACGGTTTCTTGACGATGCATCATGGAGGCGACAGTGGAGCGTTGCTAAGTGGGAAAGAGACATCAGTCCTTAAGACAAATCTTTATTCATATACGTTATGACAGATTGTATATAAAACAAATTGGAAATAAAGTCTTATTTGATATTTGTCATCAACCAAACAGGCTAGCAGGTGTTCACTTCATTGCAGACTGGAGTGTAAGCTGTATGACATTGTGCCAGTTGTTGGATGTAATCGTGAAAAGCTAAGTAACAACAATATAAATCAGCCTTGAGAGATACAATGGAAAGTGCTGGGGGTTTAGGTCCACTTACGCAGACCCACGGATGTTTGAGCGCTTGCTCAGCCGTGATCCTCTTCGCTGGGTTGATAGTCAACATCTGGTTGATGAGGTTTTTGGCCTCTGCGGTAACAGTGTCCCACTCTGGAGAGGGAAACTAAGACATAAAAAGACAAAAGAAAGAGAAGACGACTGACTTTTCTTGAAATACAGTGAGGTCTACAGTGAAAACCTGTGCTTTGTTTTATTTAAACCTGGAAATTCAAAGAAAGATTTTGAAAGAATTAAAACAAAATAATAGTATGAAGGAAAAGGGGGACAAACCAGGTACTAAGACATGAATGTTAAATCAACTTTATATTGATGCTAATAATACAAACTGCAATGAAAACCTGTGTATTACATTAGGAAACAATGAAAAATAGAAGCATTTTCACTAGTCTCAGGCTTTTGTATGTAATAGAGCGCTCAAATGTATACAGACATGGACAAACACGCAGATCAATGGCTTCCATGGACTGTAATGGATGTTAATAAGATTAAAGCAGAGCAGCTACAACGATGGATGGAAAAGTGGTGTTTTCCACCTGGATGGATGAAAATGCTGAAACCAAAACTGGCCTTCGTAATCACATCTCTCCCACACCGCAGCACTCAATCAATTGGACAATGCCACTATGCAACAAACACACTATACTCCAATGCACTTAGAGAGCCTATCAATCTGGACTAAAAGGGATGGAGAAAGCACAAATGAAATCAAATTAGTGTGAATCCATACTCTGATCATGCTAGATTGTTTACTAACAGCAGCTCTGAGCTACAGCTGGTCACTGCAAAAATATGACACTATGCCATCTGCAAGATTGTTGTAACCTCACATAAGCTATATAGAATAGTATTAACAGGAAATATCCCACTCTAAACTGGTTTTCCTTTGGGGTTTGAGGAGGTGACGATGATGATGATGAAGACTTCTCAGTTGTATGTTCCTTTCCTGAGCTCTAGAGGAGGGGGCTGCCATCATTTATTATTGAGTAACTCTGCTCTCTATCCCAACCAATTAAATATTAAAGGCTTCAATCTGGGTTTGCCACTCTGGGTCGATGTGGTGGCACTGAAATCTCTGTATGGGGATGGCCATGAGAGCATCTCTGTCAACATGCTGATGGGCAATAAAAGACAGGTCTAATAAAAGAGCTTTCACTTTCTCTTTCTGGTTGAGCTGAGCGTCGCTTAAAGTGGGTTACAAGCACTTTTTTCAACAAACAGACCTTTTGTTCGACACACCTGTTTTGTATACGCTTGCTTTAATTACATCAGATATGCGAGCAATGCAAAGTGAAGAGTGGAGTTGCACAATTTTGCCTGGAGCGAGGAGTAGGTTTTAAAGTTTACCCAGGAACTGGGTGACCCAAGGTTCATTTTTACAGGTTTTCATTATTACAGTAACAAAAGATTTCAACCAGTGACTCCAAACTTTTGGATGGCAATGTGGATGTGAACAAATGTTCAGGTCTGATTAGATCTAAAACAGTCATTAGATTATAAAGCAGTGAGAGCTCATTAAGGCAAAGAGTGAGTGTGATTACTCACGTCATAGGCTCCAGCCTTGATCTGTTGATACAGTTTGTGCTGGTCCTCGTCCCAGAAAGGAGGGTAACCCACCAGCAGGATATACAAGATCACACCTGCCCAGGACACACAAATTGGTAACTTCATACTAGTACTGGTCTACTGTTCTTCCAAAGTAAGACACTAGAACAAAGAGAGTCTTTAAATCATTTTAATGTGGACACACTAAATAAAACAGGTGAAAATCTTACCACAAGCCCAGATATCCACTGGTTTTCCATAGGGGTCCTTTCTTAGGACTTCAGGGGAGAGGTATCCAGGGGTGCCTGCAAAACCTGTAAATCCAGAATGCAATTACAAACATGTAATATCTAAAATAAAAAAAATCTCTTTGAAAATCAAATTTTGAGCAGTATAAATAAGGCAACAACATTTCAGTCTGCATTAAACAAATTAAAACACCAAAAAAGGTTTGTTTTGGAAAAAACAACACTTTCTTATAAGGCTGTGCAATGTGAAAAAGCATATAAAAAAATTTCCATGATGTTGGACAAGCTTAATCCAATTTGTCCACTGGCTTTGTCGTCTGTGACCTTTCACCTGGTTCAAGTGAGTAGTCTTGACTCCAAAAGGATAGTAAACATTGAGAAAACTACTCCATATTTCCCAAGAGCACAGAGTATAACCACAAGCTGGCTACTCTCCAGAGCTCTCTTGTCCCACAAGAGCCACAGATGCCATGGAGAGCAAACAGAGCAATAAGAAAAGTCACTGCTGGTTGAATGAGTTACATGCACCAGTGCCACCTAAATGAGCGGATGCATTTTCAGGGCACTGAATATTTGTTTGAAAAAACAGAGAAATTAATTTTGCCTGAATTTGAATTTAATTCAACTCAATCTTGCATCAGGATGAACTAGAATGGGCTTGAAGCCAAATCCCTTTAACAGATGAGGCTACCAGTTGAAGGAAAAACAGAGGAGTCTTACCGAACCAGGCCTGCTGATCTCCCTGCACCTCGATGGCAAGGCCAAAATCAGCCAACTTCACTGCCGCCCCCTTCATCTTACTGGCCAACAGCAGGTTCTCTGGCTACAGGAGGACACATGACAGAGAAAAGGGTAGGAGAGAAGAAAGTAGGAATAGTGAGAAATATATAAAATGAGGGAGGAGATATTGTGATTTTAACATTAAAACAAAGCTGCAGTGTTTTCACAGGGCAAAAAAGGTCTACTGACTATTGTCAATAGTGCAGTGATGTATGTAACAGCTCATACAGAAGCAGCTTTCAGCTGGTCAACGCAGAGTTACATGATAAATTGGAACCTGTTCCAAAATCTAATAGTAAGAAATTTTTCACCCTCACGCAAAATTCCTAATCACACAGATTCCCACTGAAGTGACTGGATTAAAATTAAAACAACTTGTTTTGAATGCTACAAGTATTATTTATATACTAATATACAGTAGAACATTTTGGATTAGCTTTTATTTTTATATTTTCACTTACATTTTTTTTTCACAGACAACTGTTAATGTTACCACAGCTACATTATTTTATACTATTTCACCTAAATTTAATAAAAACTAACAGAGCTTGTTTTGAATGCTACAAGTTTATTAAGGCATCACTTTATGATTAAAGATCAACTTTAAATAAGCATTAGATGACAGAAAAAGGTAATTCAAATATAAAAACAGGGAAAATAAAATATCCAGTAGCACGAGCCAAAAGAATCATGAAGTGCAATCCACAGGAATTCAATCCCATATGGCTGCTCATTTAGTCTGTGCATGATTATGCTAAAGGTTATCAAGCCTACTGACGGGGAGTTTAATCAGCTGTGATCTGCATAAAAGGACGTAAACGTATCCAGCATGTTCTATGAGGAGAGTCTTTCATCATCACATTGCAGGAATACTGAGATCCGGACTTGAACTACAGTGTGCATCAAGTGAGAGAGACAAATGTGCGCATGCTTGTAATGTGTGTGAAAGAAAAAGAGAGAGATTGCATTTGGTGTCTATATCTTACTGGTGTGTGTGTGTGTGTGTGTGTGTGTGTGTGTGTGTGTGTGTGTGTGTGTGTGTGTGTGTGTGTAAAGCGGATGGATAGCTGTGACAGCACGCTCATTGCTCTGAGCTGCATAATTCATGAAGAGACAGAGAGGAGGGCTTGTTATCTCATGCTTCGAGAGCAGGGGTGAGCTGCTCTCTTGCCCCGCTGTCCTGCACACCCCACTGCCTCTGAATGCTGCAGGCACAGCCCTGACCCAGACACTGCACAGTCATCCTGCAACAACTGCCCCAACACGTTTATAGCTAGATTACCTTCCTGGACTGGCGAATGATGTAAACTAATGAATATTCATAAGACAAGCCAAAACAAGATTGGTAACTCTTGCAGCAGATACACCATACTGAGATGCACTCAAATGTTTTAAAATGGTTTTGAATTTATTTTGAGAAATAAAAACACTGAAAAATGCTAGGCATCATATCCTAGTATCAACAAAAACGATCAACAATAAAACAAACTGCAAATCATTAAGATTATTATTATTTTTTTTGCTTAAATTAATGGGCACATTAATTTTAGTAGTGTTATTTTAGTATTGTTTACAGTATATAATATAATAGAATTTAGTAATTATTAATTACAGTAGGTTTTATATTTTTTATTTATTTTATAAAATAATGTATACAATTTATAAATCTAATTTATAAAATCTCATTTCTTAAATCAATTACTGAAAATACGTTTTTAATAGTTTCAATTTTAGTAAACGATAACAACACAATGATACATTTTATCTGTCAACTTCATTCTTACATCTTCAATCAAATCCAGCCCCTCTGTCCCCCGCAGTGCCCCTGTCCTGCAACCCTAGGGAAGGACTGTCTGTCTCTTCCCTCCTAAACACTCTTTCTCTGTCTAGCTCCTGGCTCGACTATTCCTGTGACTGTCATAACATTTCCTTTTCATCCTTGTCTGTCTGTTTTCAAGAGATCCGTCTCTTTCCCTCTGATGAATCAGAGGAGGTAAAACAACACGCTCACCATCATGCCATGATTTTGCAGCCACCATGACATCATCTAGGTTTCCATAGCAACCGGCCTGCCTCCAGTACTCCTCTGTCTGCCTTTACTTTTAAAGAGGTGAACTAATATGGAAAGCAATGGTTCGGGGTTCGACACATTTTTGTCCACCACATGCCACCAATCTATTATTTATTTCATCAGTTATTATTGTAAGAAAAAAACACTTGCACACAAACACGCACACAATTTCACCTTCTAAACAGACTCTGTATCCCCACATCTTCTTATAGATATAGTAAAAGAAATCATTGTAAAGTCTGACGAGCGAAGAGGAAACAGTAATACAATATGAGGTTCAGATTGAATAATGCCATTTAAAAAAAAACAAATCTCTCCATTATCCATTAAATGCTCCTTTGTTGGCTTTCTGCATTGTGCTTGTTATCAAATGACCCCTCGGGATTGGCCACAGCTAATCGGCCGTGCTCTGATGTCAAGAGAAAGAAATAACACAATCAAATGACATACATGTCCACACAGCGTTTAATGTTGCAAGCACGAGTCCGAGTGTGTGCAAATGACGCCACAGAGTTGCCAAGAGGAGGAGGGTTTGGATGACGCAAGCTCCCGTATTGGCACGTTGCCACAGTGACGGCATGACTCACCTTGAGGTCCCTGTGCACAATGTCATGCTGGTGGATGTGGCTGACGCTTTCCAGGATCTGATTGATGCAATGACTGAGAAACAGAGACAGGGAGAAACAGAAAGCGGGGAGGAGGAAAAGAGGGTTGGATTAGGGAGAGAAACCCAGGCATTAGTACAAGGATCTAACTCCAGATAGAAGACTGGGCGCAAGAAATCCAGCTGCAGAATCTGGCCTGTGCAGACAGACTGAGCTTTGCACAAACAGAGAAATACTCTGGTTTGTTTTGTCGTTCTCAAAGCTGCCAGAGAAGCTTTCCAGGATAGGAATGAAAATACATTTACCATGTCATCCAAATGCCAAAACAAATTTCCTGAAGCTGAATGTTTGTGTGTGTTCACTTAAAACAGAAACAGTTCATTTTAAAATTGTAATAATATCACAATATTACTGTTTTACTGTATTTGTGATCAAATAAGTGCAGCCTTGGTGAGAACAAAAGAGAAAAATCTTACCAACCCTTACTTTTGAACAATAGTGTATATATTTATCCCAGCAATACAATATAGATGTGCATTTGTTGCTCTGACAGACTTGCACTGTAGAGGTCTTTCCATAGACAGTGAGAGGACAGAAATAACAAGCACCGGTGGAGCAGGAATGCTTATAAATGCAGCGAGTGGATCAGCTCATTACAGAGCTCTGAAACCTGTTCAAAAGGTCGTGACCTGAGGACAGAGGGCGAGTTGGGTGGGGATGACATCTCTCTGAAGGTTCTTTTGTTTGTTTGGTAGAATACTTGAAAAATAACACATTTCTGAATATTTCAGTTTATGTAAAGAGAGAGCAAAAAGAGAGAGCTTGCAGAAAGCCAAGCAACGGCGGTCGAGTAAAGAAAGTGCCCCATTAGATATTCCCTAAAGCTCTCTTGAGGAAGGATGGCGAGGAAGGCATTTCTTGTGTCCAAATTTGGCAAAATCTGTGGACTGCATTCCATTCCATCCCATTACGGAGGCACTTTCCAGTAAAAACTCTCTCTGTTCTCCCTTGATGCAAACTCTCAGAAGCAGCCTTCATGCTGTAAGTCTGGAGAGTTTCTTCCAAAAGTAAATCGCAAAATGACACTAATTTTGTTGTTTCGGCTTAGTGCTGAATATGAAGTGGAAATGGACTGAAGTGCAGACAGTCAGCTTTAATTTAAGGGGATGCCTATCCCGGCAGCAGGTTAAAAATAACACCACATTGCAGGCCAGCTACCATCCCTGTTAAAGCACTGAGAGTATTTACATAGCTTGACATTATTTGAAATAAAAATATCATGTTTAATAATTAGTTGCGTAACCCTGGCATTTAATGATTGTCTTGCTGTCTGGGAGCAAAGGGCAGCGTTAGAGACAGAACAATTTTTCTTCTTGAGGCCTTACAAAAGCAGTACAGTGATGGCTGCAGAAAGTATTATAATGGTACTTCGACTAGAGAAAAAATATGAGATTGATGTACCATAGTGTGTGTGTGTGTGTGTATATATATATATATATATATATATATATATCTATATATATATATATATATACATACATACATATATATAGTATAGGTCAAATGTTTGGAAACATTACTATTTTTAATGTTTTTGAAAGAAGTTTCTTCTGCTCATCAAGCCTGCATTTATTTGATCAAAAATAAGCCTGCATTTATTTGAAAAAAATACAGTAATATTGTGAAATATTATTACAACTTAAAATAATAGTTTTCTATTTGAATATACTTTAAAAAATAATTTATTCCTGTGATGCAAAGCTGAATTTTCAGCATCATTACTCCAGCCTTCAGTGTCACATGTAACATCCAGTCTATCACATGATCATTTAGAAATCATTCTAATATTCTGATTTATTATGAGTGTTGGAAACAGTTCTGCTGTCTAATATATTTGATGAATAAAAGGTTAAAAAGAACTGCATTTATTTAAAATAAAAAAAAATCGAATAATATATATTTCTAATAATATATTTTCTTTACTATCACTTTTTAGATCAATTTAACACATCCTTGCTGAATAAAAGTATTGATTTTTTCTAAAAAAATGAAAGAAAAAAAATTACTGACCCCAAATTACTGACCAGTAGTGTATATTGTTATTACAAAATATTTATATTTTAAAAACATAGCTTCTTTTTTTTTACTTTTTATTCATCAAAGTATCCTAAAAAAGTATCACATGTTGTGAAAAAATATTAAGCAGCAGAACTGTTTCCAACTTTGATAATGAATCATCATATTAGAATGATTTCTAAAGGATCATGTGATAATGATCCTAAAAATTCAGCTTTGCATCACAGAAATAAATGATAGTTTAAAGTATAATAAATGTAAAAACAATTATTTTAAATATATCACAATATTAAATTTTTTTCTGTATTTTTGATCAAATAAATGCAGGCTTGATGAGCAGAAGAAACTTCTTTCAAAAACATTAAAAATAGTAATGTTTCCAAACTTTTGACCTGTACTGTATGTGTATATTAGTGCTGTCAAATTATTAATCATATATATATACGGTGTACATTTATTATGTATATATAAATACACACACATACAGTATATATTTTGAAAATATTTATGTATATATTTATATAATGTATTATATATAAATATTTTTAATACATAACACTTTTTCTTAAATATATACATGCATCTGTGTGTATTTATATATATATATATATAATAAATATAAGCAGTGCATGAAAAATAAAAAAAAACATTTCATTACTAAAAATAATAAATACTAGTAAATAAGATACACACACACACACACACACACACACACACACACACACACACACACACACACACACACACACACACACATTACATATATGATTTATACAAATCATTTTAATATGCTGATTTGGTACTCAAGAAACATTTCTTATTATTATCAATGTTGAAAACAGTTGTGCTGCTTAATACAGTAGTTTTGTGGAAATTGTGATACGTTTTTTTTTTGTGTTCTTTGAAACACACAAATGTCTTTACTGTCACTTTTGATCAATTTAATGCATCCTTGCTAAATAAAAGCATAAATTTATTTCTAACTCAGTGATCCCAAACTGACCCCCAGTAGTGTATATTATATATAAGTGTCAACTAAACACTGATATAATTTTAGGCTAATTTTTAAACTTACCTTGCATCTGCTTCACTGTAATATTCTCTTGCGACGATGTCTTCAAACAATTCTCCACCAGTCACGCTACAAGAAGAAATACAGGCTTTATCAACAGCTCAAGTATGGAGAACCCACAGCGGTTCCAGTCAGCTATAAACTATAAAGAGCACGAGGCCTGTAGAGGAGTATATGGCTAATGGAGAGTTTTATCACCACGGGCCGGCACTTGAGTGTTGGGTGAGCGCTATCAGAGTCCTAATGATACAAGAGCCCCGAGAGAGGGCCATACAGTCACAGTCTACACACATACACTTACATGTATGTCTTGCTCTCACACACACTGCAGTTACGCAGAGGAGTCTACACCTCAACAACACTGATAATCGTTTAACATGATGTCAACATAACTTAAGCAAAGGAGTTCAGAAATAAAAGTATTCTAGGCTTTTTATGGTACAGAGAAATGGGCCTACTGGCTAGAGAATAAAGTTAAATTGTCATACTTCAATTACATTTTCCTGTAATTAACACAGTTAATTAACAGTTAATTACTGCCGAACAAGGCTGAAAGGAAGTGGAAAGTGTGAGTATACAGGCATCAGTGCTGTTTTACACAGAAGTAAGATGGAAGATCAGTGTCTGACTCAGATACTTACAGGTCAAAGACCAGGTAATGAAAGCCTTCTTCTGCGATACTGTCATGGAGACGCACTGTTGAGGGAAAACAGAAAGAGAGAATGAGGTAAGAGAGAAACAACATAAGCAGGATGAACAGAAGGCGCTTTTCTCCTTTTCTTGACCTGCCCATGAAGTCATCCTCATTAGTTCTTTTTCAAATCCCATCCTTGCTGCCTAATGCCTTTTAAGGCAGCATCCTAGCTGAAATGAACCTCATAACTGACCCATCTGAAAACGCCTTTCCAAATGCTACACAAATAAAACTCAGCACAGGACAGTGGTCCTTCTTGAATCGAAAGCCCCCATTGTCTCTATAATATTGAATTCAAAATAAAAATTTTGCACAATAAGGCCGAGCTGTGAAAATAAATACATTTGAACTTCATGCCCACTATAAATAAAAAAGAATCACAGCTGACATCATTCGTTCCTCTTTGCATTACTGAGGGAGCGATGGCATTGCAAGTAAGGCAAGGAACATTTGTTATCCTGATTGAAGGTAATGAATTTGTCATCGGTAGTTACAGATTTGAAACAGTGCACCTGCCAGATCTCACTCACGCAGCCATTAAGAGACCCTCGGCTCGCTCTCATTGTGTGTGGGTCTGTGTAAATGACAGCGTGCATTAATCTCAGCCATGTGAGGGAGGTGGCTGTGCTAGAGGAGGGCAGAGAGGGTAAAACAGAATTATATTATCTCCACAACCACCCAGGATCACCCGCAGCGCTGACACAAACACACGCGTTCTGACAGGAGGACTGTGTTTTAACACAATTCAGACTGAAGGTGCTGTGAACAGTGTTTGAAGGGAGAGAGATTTTAACAGAAAGCTGTGGATAGAGCCCATTCATGTTGTACTCCGATGAAGATGATACTCTCTGAACTTGTTGCCCTAATGTTTTTGACTTGAACTAGTGCTATACTTTACTGGTATAGCACTTAAATGGGAAAAAGGAATAATACTAACCGCGTCGCAAGAATGTGTGTGTTTTGCAGTAGTGTAGCTGTGAATGTCTCTAAAATATATGCATATACAAAATAAATAACAAATGTAAAATATATACACAATACCATTCAAAAGTGTTTTTTTTTTTTTTTTTAAGAAATGAATACTTTTGTTCAGCAAGTGTTAATTAGCCTTGGTGAACAGTGGAGCATTTTATAATCCTTTTTTTTGCTTAGCGGAAAAAGAAACTCTGCCAAAAAACACCAGTGCTGGGTGTGGGCTTTCACACTGTACTGAAGAGCTCCACAGGGATGCATTGTTCCTTTCTAACACAGTCACACCAAAACTGTATGCCTGAAGACATAGCTCTGGGTGAGATAGCAAGAAGAATGTATGTAGATGCATGTGGGTTATGTGTGTGACAGGCTTATGTCATTCTATCTGCTCTTGTTGTGTGTCTGTGGGCCGACGGCACTCATGCGTTCATATCTGCTGGTTTTATGAAAGAGGGTTTGTTGACAACAAACCCCACTATTGATAACTGTTCAAAGGCTGTAAGTTACCCTGTATGTATTGAGTAAATGTATGTCCAAGACAAAAGGAGAGGAAAAGGACAAGTGTGTTAGCTTGAGTCTTTGTCGCCATGGGCGATGTGCTCCTTAAGAATGCTCTCTCTCTCATACACACACACACTTGATTGCTCTTTTTGTTAGGAGTTTATTGGCAGTCCATGCAGAAAACATGACAACCTGAGAGAGAGAGAGAGAGGGAGGGAGGAAGAAAGGGCCGTTCAAGGCTAGACAATAAAAAGGTACGAAAGACAGATTTAGGCCGCTGGGAATGGAAGGGAGGGGATACATGAGAAAGAAAAAAAGTGAGGGAGGAGAGACAAGAGAGTATGAGGGTGGGAAAGGACAAACACTTCCTAGAAAGAGGAAAAACAAGGCTGCAAAAAAGGAGACGTCAAGCAGAATGTCTTAGCTTCTGTTTGCATTACAAGAAACAAATGATTTATGCTGCCAAGAATGAAAAAGCAACTTTAAAGTATCAAAAAACTAGATTTGACTTACAGCTGTATTTATTCTTGTTGTTTTAGATGCGTTTGTTGGAAATTAGATGTCACTGATACCAAACGCCACAGGAGATTGTGTCACATGAACGATTGTGGCTACTCACATAAAGCTATAGTATGAAGACTTGAATGGCCAAAGTCATGTGTTGTATCTCTGCCTTTTTTGGAGCCTTTCAGTTTATAGTAAACTGAACATTGTGCCTAACACCATTTTGTGAGGGAAAGTAAATGATGACAAATTGCCACTTCTGGATGAATTATCCCTGTTAGATTAGCTTGTGGTATATGTCATGTAAACACAGTTAAAGGAGATTTTCTTGAACTGTACCAATCATTTGTTTTATTCCTGTTGTTTTCCTTCAAGTCTTCAAAATCCCCAAATACTTCATAATGTTTACTTCACAAATACTTGTGATTATCTAATTACCCTCAGTGCCCAATGTCACCATCCTGAAACATTTTAGCCACTTACATTTTACTGTTGTCCACAGCACCGTGTTGTTCTCACACACAGAAGGGAGCCTGAAGGGATGATGCATGTGCTATTTCCATGATTTTGCATGAGCTGGAGATTTTGTCTGTGTGATCAGTCTTGTCAGCCACAACCTTTCTCATGCCATGCAAATAATCTTGGCTTGACTGTGACTAGCATGTTTGTACAGTATATCTCACTGTGTATAGACACACACACTATTGTTCTTAATTACTGAAGGGAGAAGAGGCATGTTGCATGCCGGACACGAATCTGCACCCCCTGCATGAGTATATTGAGCACAAGCAAGTTGTTGAGACTCACCTATGTTGGGATGTTTAAGCAGGCGGCAGATCCTGGCCTCTCTTTCTAGCTTCTGATGATCTGAGAATCAAACACAGAAAGAACAGTTCAGCACATTTAACCCCTGCACCTCCACAATTGTCAAAACACAAACAAACATTATCACTGAAGATATCACTGAAGAACTGCATGCATTAATGCTCAAAAGTTTGGGGCATGTAAGATATTTTTTTGTTTGTTTGTTTTTGAAAGAAGTTTGTTTGATCAAAACTGAACAAAAAAATAATAATTTGAAATAATATTACAAGTGTTTTAATTTGAATATAATTTAAAACATCATTTATTCTTAAGATGCTGAATTTTCAGCATCATTACTCCAGTCTTCAGTGTCACATGATTCTTCAGAAATCATTCTAATATGCTGATTTGCTGCTTAAGAAACATTTCTTATAACTATCAATGTTAAAAAAAAAAAAAAAAACTTAATATTTTTGTGGAAACCATGATAGTTTTTCAGAAATCTAAATTACAGCAGTAGTTTGAAACAGAAATCTTTTGTAACATTATAAACGTATTTACCATCACTTTTCGGTCAACTTCTTACAAAAACAAACAAACAAACAATAATCTTTCTGACCCCCGAATTTGTGAACTTTAGTGTAAACTTTGTCACACAAAGCTATTGTTCAGCTTCAGCAGACTTGGAATTGAGTGCACAACTCATATGGATCACTTTCATGTTTACTGCTTTTTGCTCATTTTGGAGCTTGACAGGCTCTTTTCACTTTCATTACATGGAAAAGAGTGATGTGATCAAATAACCCTGAGACGGATATGTATCCCAGGTGTAACCTGTAATTTGGCCAATGCAACTGTTCAGTGACATATAATCAATATCAAGCCTACTGCCCTGTACTTAGCATAGTAATGACAGCAGTTAATGACTGTGCCAACATGTAATGGGGATGAAGTAAAGATGTCCACTTTATAAAGGAAGCGGCTGAGATTAATATAACTGCCCATCCTGGAATAATGAGCATCAATCTCTAAAAGGATACAAGGTCATGGCCTCTTTGGGAAACCTTTAGAGAGCTTTATGAGAGGGAGGTCAAACGGACACACACAAACTGCTTCAGCAGCATAAACACATAATATAAATATACAGTTATTCTCGGCCCATAAATAATAATGTTACACATAACCATTTAGGATAGAGAAAGGGCAGGGCTTTTAATGCAGGACGGTTGCAGGGCTGTTGGTTTCTGATGCCATGTATACTTAATTAAGAGAGTGATTGATTAAAAAAAAAAAAAAAAAAAAAAAAAAAAAAAAGAGTTGCCTACATGACGCCAGATAATACCCTAGTAAAAAAGAATGCACACGTGGACTCGAACACACAGTCATCTGCAGCAGCAGGGCTCTGCTAGTAGGAATTCAAATCATGAACTCAATGCAGGCACTCCTGCTGGGTCAGATCAGTCTCACATAAACACACACTGCTCTTACACATAACATATCCTCGGTCCAAGATCACACTGTGCCAAGTGTGTGCTACTCCTCAGAAATTAGCCAGACCTCACACTAAAGAAATTTGACAAAATATAATAAAAGATGAAGCAAGTATGAATGTCCGAGGGCATTATGTATGTTCCATTCACAGGCCTTCAGAAGGTCCAGCCACAATCTCTATGAGTTCACGAGTTAGTGAATGCATGTGGATCTTCTACCCAGAAAGCATTCAATCCTTCTGACAGCCCCAAAGCATGATTCTCAAAAAATGACATCAGCTTCAATCTTGAAGTATCAAACATTCATCTAAAAAACCATCACCACCACACTATACTAGCAGTCACACAGCCACACACACACAGGTTTCAGACTTTAAGTGATGATGTTTTCATGATATACAAATGGATGTGGGTGTAGGATCACTGGTGGATTAAAGCTTTTCTGAGAAGTGTGATCAAATAAACATCCCTCTGAAAGAGTGAACGGTGCCTGCTGTGAGTGATGTGCGTGTGGTTTACGGCAGCAGATGTTTTTATTACCTAATAGAATTAATGCAGGACATTTAATATTCAGCCCTGCCACGGCTCCCTACAGAACAGTTAATCTGAGCGTGAGAGACGGCCATACAACGACTGTTGGCATGCAATGACTGCTGAGAAAACAAACACACACATAAACGAAACACTGTGAGTATGTGTTATAAAACTTCTTGTTTTTATCATTCGCTGTACCTTCCGCATACACTTCATCCACTGCATTATAAATCAAGTCTGAAGTGGAATAAACACAAATCCACTGATAGCTGGGATCTGATGCAAACGATAAAGGCTTCTAGAAAGAGAAATGGCTTTGAGTGGCATGCTCCTCCTTTTGCGCGCTCTCTCGTTTTCTTTCTTTTTATCCCATTACTGAAGAGATAAATAAATGATGTGTTGTTCAGTGACCATCTCTAAAACCCAATTGGGCTAAGTGCTGCTTTCTCACTGTGCGGTCGGGTCCATGATGTGATGGACTGTCAGAGAAAGAGAGAGATTCAGAAAGCCGAAGCGATAAACTGAATGATATAAACGGTAAATGAAACATTAACAGGTGTATAAGTGTCCTGATATTGGATCAGCATAAAACTTTTATATCATAATGAGCACTGACAGAATATTATGAACTGATTATAGACCAGCAACAGTATTTAAAACACACACACACACACACACACAAAAGGACCAACAGATGGCAGGAACTTTCCATAAAATACATTACAAAAAAAAGTACATTTTCTTTTTCTAAGATGGTCAATGGAGATGACTAAATACAATTTAAAACTATTATTTGTGTAATTCTGCAATAAACATTAAAAATAAAAGTGCCCATTACTTAGATTGCTTTATTCATAATTACATTGTTTATAAATACATTGTCCTATAATATTATACAGTATAATATTGTGAAATAGTACTGTTTTACTGTACCAATAATGTGTGGACAAAATATGCTGCTTAATATTTTTGTGGAAATGGTTTCTCTGATGAATAGAAACTTCAAAGAACAGAATTTATTTGGAATAAAAAGATTTTGTATTATAATAAATATCTGCAGGCACTTTTGATCAATTTAATGCATCCTTGCTGAACAAAAGTATTTATTTCTTACTGACCCAAACCTTTTGAACAGTACAGTCAGGATTATTCATACAAATTAACATAGTTCATTGATCTACCTGTAGCCCGTTTATGCTTGCCAGGCAATGAAGAATCATATACATTTATCTTGAATGTGCAATAACAGATCAGCTTTTCTGTCAGCTCATCCAATCAGAATAGTACATTTTATAATATACCATAAATATAGATTCGTTTTTTTAAAGCACACTCCATAATGCACTGCTGGAGCCCTTTATGAATGTTTGCATGTGCTCTTTCCAAGTTCCTTAAACAATACAAATGTCAAATCAATTAGTTTCTTTCTTGTCTATCATTGGCTACAGCAAAATAACTTCTGTAAGCAAGCAATACAATGATGACAGTAGTGCAGGCAGCACTAGTATGAACAGATGCATTATGGGCCAATCACCTCAAATGCACCCATGGGAGGGTGTAAATCTCTGTGGTCAAGCTCACAGTGCAGAGAAAAACACATGTAGAATTAGGTGAAAGCCTGCAAAAGAGGAAGGAAACCTGCTGCCTCATGCCTTTCTGCTTTTATAGTTACAATTCAACACAAGCATGCAAAACGTACCATGAATATATATTTAACCCACTGTATGTCTCTAAATTAAAATAGTATCATTACCACACTAACACCACTACTGTGTTTTAATGGCTGCCATGCAATGCTATAAGTCTCATTTCTGTTCTGGATTTGTGAACAGATGCTACACAGCAAAAATCAAATGGCTCAGTTTCATTTGGTTGAGTCCTACAGCACTGAAAAACACATTGAGCAAATGTGGGCACATATGCACAAGCTGCTCTCACAGATCCTTTCACGTCACAGGACATGAGACACGATACCGTATGTATCGGCACTCATTAAGAGCACAGTCAGCACAGACTCTGAACAGATAGTAGGGTCACTCCAACACGGACTGGAAAGGTAGAAGGACTAGATATTACAGTTTCACAGGTTATCATGGCCCAGACGGTTACAAATATGCTCCTGCATGAACTAAAAGGTGAGCTATTGTGCAGTGCACAGAGATTTGATGAGAGAGACACATGCAGAGGCAGTTATTTACCCACTTGAGGCAATGGGCGGACATCACTGTGCTTGCATTCTTTTCAGATCAGTGTCAGGTTAGATGAAAGGGCTCAAGTGACGTTAAAGATTGAATCTGTGAGTATAAAGACGCAGGGGTTGTGGGAGGTCAATTATCAGCAGGTGAATCTCAGCATAATAAATGTTGGAGGCTCCAGGGAAGACTCTGGCATCTGGGGCAGGATCAGGTCTCTTCTCCCGAGCATGCGAGCTGTGGGCAGATTTCCAATTGCATGGATGGATCACAGCCGTGGTGATCTAAACATTACCTTTTGGCCAATCGAGACATACATATTAAAGGGGTCATATGATGCGATTTAAATTTTTCCTTTCTCTTTGGAGTGTTACAAGCTCTTGGTGCATGAAGAAGATCTGTAAAGTTGCAAAGACTGAAGTCACAAATCCAAAGAGATATTCATCAAATTTAAGACTCTGCCACGCCCCCCTAAAACGGCTCATTCTAACACGTCCCCACATATCTACGTCACTATGTGGAAATATTTGCGTAAAGCCGCCCATATTTTCACTCAAAGAAAAAAGGCGTGGTTTCAGTAACTGCAGTTAGTGTTGAAGCAGCTATGTCAGGGAGATGCTGTGTGTATCTAGGTGAAAGCTTTAAAAGTACTTTATTTTTCCTTCTGAAAGTAAATGCATTTAGGAATCTTTAAGATTACTTTCAACAGAACAGCAATGCATTTTATGGACAACCATTTCGTGAACCTAGGAGAGGAGGTAATTCTGACTTTGCTACGACAGTCCTTGTCATTAAAGTATTTGCAATTGACTGTTCAAATGCGGAGTTTTGCCTGTCGTCTGTGTGTGTGCGTACGCATGTGTGTGAGAGAGAGAGACAGGGTCACACAGTGGAGTCAGCTGTCTTAACCGTCCGTGGCTTGTGTACTGCAAACATATATGAGCTTCATCACTGTGTCTGTCACGCGATTCTGTTCCCCTTTCGGACTTGAACTGATGGTAAAACTAAGGACATTATTAACTGTCTTTACATTTATTTTCAAAGTTGAAGCTCACGATTATGGAAAGGGGCGTTACATTTCTGACGAGAGCTTGCGGTGTTCGGCCAATCACAATGCACTGGGTCAGTTGGCCAATCAGAGCAGACTGCGCTTGTCAGAAGGAGGTACTTTGTAGAAAACGACACGTTAGAGAGAGGCAGGGCATAGAGTACCTACAATTATGTACAGTGTTTGAAAAATAATGTGTTTTTTGAACATTAAAGCATGTCAACATATTCTGTTACACCAAATACACAAAATAATGATCTTTAAAAAAACATCATATGACCCCTTTAAACTAAGTTACACATACAGCTTCCTCAAACAAGATAAATAAATAAATAAATAAATAAATTAATATATATATATATATATATATAGGATATATATATATATATATATATATATATATATATATATATATATATATAAATATATATAATAATATATATAAATAATATAATATATATAATATATATATATATTAGGGCTGTCAAATGATGATTAATCACGATTAATCACATCCAAAATAAAAGTTTTGTTTACATAATATATGTGTGTATACTGTGTATATTTATTATGTATATATAAATACACACACATGCATGTATATATTTAAGAAGAATATGTTATGTTTATATATTAAATATATTTATATATAATATAAAATATAAGAATATAAATATATAAATGTATATACATGTAAATATTTTCTAACTATATAATTTATGTGTGTGTATTTATATATACATAATAAATATACCCTGTACACATACATATATTATGTAAACAAAACTTGTATTTTGGATGTGATTAATCGTGATTAATCATTTGACAGCCCTAATATATATATATATATATATATATATATATATATATATATATATTGATATCTATCTATCTATCTAAGCAGTCAACTTAAAAGTAAATACAATGGCATTCAAAAGCTTGGGGACAGGAAGGTTTTTTTTTTAAGAAATGAACATTTTTATTCAGCAAGCATGCATTAAACTTATTAAAAGTGACAGTAATGACATGACATATCATAGGTTTCACAAAAATATTCATCATCAAAACTGTTTTCAACATTGACAATAAGAAATGTTTCTTCAGTACCAAATCAGAATAATAAGTAATGACTTGAGTAAGGGCTGCGGAAAATTCAGTTCTGTCATCACAGTGACTAAATTATATATATATATAAAACATTTATTTTAAATTGTCATAATATTTCACAATATTAAATTTTTTCTGTATTTAGAGTATATTTCATAGAATATTTTAACAAATTGCTTTAGTATAATAACAACACAACAGCTGATTTAATTTTGGAAACCTTTATCCTTTTTGCTCGATCTTTTCTCTAATAATCATTTCAGCACTCCTCTCCTCAGCACCCCAGAGACGTGTCCTTTGTACTCGTTCTGTCTACCTGCTTTATTTTTTTCATCCTGTATTGGCTCATCAGCGCTGACCTTAGTGTCCTCACTGTTTACAAATCATTGGTTAATGGCGGTCGAAGTCAATTCACTGTCCTCTCACTCTCCGTCCCTCCCTTTTCCTTTTCTGTTCTTCTTATGTGACACCGCACAGTCGAGTGTCACCATCAACTTGACTCGTTTGTCACAGCCATGCCCATCTCTTTGACATGTCCTGCCCTGATCTCTCCAGTCTGCCCATTTTCTGATGTTCTTGTTTACTATTCTTTCTTTTGCGGTCTTCCAAGAACTGACATTTCCTTTATGAAATGCAAATTCTATTTAGCAGTTTCTATTCCATTCTACTCATAATGTTCCTACAGCAGTAATAAATAAATGCAGATATCTAGGTCTCTGGTGGTGATTTAGCAGACTGTTTTTTCAAAAGGGACGCACCCTTATTACAGTGAGAATAGGGGCTTTCGCACCACGTAGTTCTAGGAGCTAGCCAGCAGGGTAGTTCCTAGAGAACCAATTTCTCCCTCGGGCCGTTTTCTAGGCTGCATTCGCACCGGCAGCAGGAACTCTGAAGCGGCCAACAGCTATGTCTTTTTATAACAGAGATGGAGACATAAATGCACAATTTATGTGATTGCAAGAGCAAAAAGCTGGGCTAAGAGAATTTTTTTTAATGACAACTTGCAGTGTTACATATAATCGAAGCTGAGAAAAGAACAACACTGCAGACAACAGGTAAATGCTGTTATTGCTGTTTTCCATGTTAGTGGAGTAAATGTGTTTACATGGCTTTTTAAAAATGCTGCGTGGCCGGTGTTTCACGTGTGTTTGGCTATTCAGTGTACACTTACTAGTTCAGGTACTATGAAAAGGTTCCCGCGGTGTGAACAGCCCTAATGTTTCTGGAACAATCTGGAGTTAAGTGTCTTAAAGGTATGATAACAGGGTTTGATAACCTATTCCGCTAAGACCAAAGACATTAACAATCAACCAACAATTAACGACCAGCCAACATTACCATGCTAAACTTTCTGAAAGTTATCATGACAGAATGACTGATCCTGAGATCAAAGATACAATTTGATGACAACATAAATGTGCATTGTTGTTGGATAATTCTGGATTTGCCTCGAGGCTGGATCCTGACAGACCACTTCTGTCAATCGGCCAAATGGACACTGGCAGAAGCAGATATAAATGGCCAAATATTGGCTAATTAATATTGAACTAATGGACTACAGCACTTAAATTCTCTCTCAGATATCCAGTCCAGCTATGACGCAGCAAGTTCTCTCTTAACAGTGAGTGACATATCACACTCAACCCAGACACAAAATTCAAAATGTGATTGGTAAATTTAGCTTATTATCATTTACTCTTCCTGCTCCTTCCTTGTGACTAAATATTGAGAAACTTGAAACATGCCTTGACCATTTGATACTATAGATTTTACTTGAACAATGTTTTGTCAAATAATAAAAAAAGAATCTCCTTTTTAAGCAGTTTCAAATGCCAAACACCATTAATATCAAGATATATCAAGAATATTGATCAAAAGGCTGAAAAACATTTATTGTTCTTATATTCTGAATTATGTTTTAAAAGATCTGAAGTCACTGAGGGCAGGAGTGGGTGTTAGACGGTTCTTTCTCTGGGGTAAACAGAGTGATTTGGACAGGGTGACACTTCTGGAAGCGACAGTGAGAGGGAAACTGCTTGTACCTGGAACCAGATCCAGTCGCCTCTTATTAATGCAGTGGATTCAGAACGAAACAGGCCCTCCAACAGCAGCAAAGCCTGAGGGAAAAGGAGTGTGTGTGTGTGTGTGTGCATGTTAGAGGGATGTGTGTAAATATATAAGAAAGAATGAAAGAAAAAGGAAAATCTTGTGTGTGTGTGTTTTAATTAAGTCCATCCCTCTACGACACTTTTTATCACTGGTTTGACAAAAGTGACGTCCACACAAGCGCGCTGAGAGCCAAACAGTTAGAGAGCTAATAAAAATGACTTCAGTGAGACAGTTACTCCAGTGATGCAGGAAAGCAGCTCAGTTTGGTTTTTCACCTCAACCAACCAGGCTTCGTACTGCCAGAATAAACGACCAAAAACAGCTCCCAATATCCAAAGCATGAGAAACACCACAGCTCAGCCTGCCCATCCAATCAAATTCCTGCAAATACAAGACAGCCAGCCAGTCTGATGTCCTCCAGATACCACACACTCCCACAAACAGAGGCAATAGGGTCCGTGTCACTTTTAAAAACAGCTTAAGGTGCTTTGGCGGGGATGTCTGATCCCTCGCCATCATACTACTAATCCACCGCACAGAGCTTTACTTACACTGACGACTGCAGGCGGACATGGACGAGCACCTGTCTGTATACACACACACGTTTATTATAACATCATATCCTCTCCAGCCACCAAGGTTACACTCACCTGAATTCTCTTTACTCCTCATTGAGCTCTCTTTCCGACCATATGCTTTCCTCCACTTCTCTCTATCATTCAGTGTGTCTCAGGAGGTGTGCGTGGCACTTTTTCTACAGCTAATGGAAAAGTCAAACAGTTTGTGTGCTCTTGAGGCCTACGGTCCACTTGAACATAACTGGATGATGTCAAACAAAGATTGTGAACAAACAAACAATTGGTATTAGTGACTAAGCACTCACTCTCTGTAATAATTCACATTTAGACTATCAATATCGATGCAGATTTATGTACGGAAATTCACATACACACACCAAAATCTACTGGCCATCTCATTTTATCAGTGTGTGTATGTTTATGGGAGCAAGTCCTCTCTCATCAGAGACAATCCCTGTGTCATATGGGCTGCAGCTGTTGCATGTCACAGGACTGGGCGCAGTCAACGGTCAGCACAGCTCCGTACACACTAAGACACATATCTTGTTTGACAGATGTGCTACAAGTCGTTAAACTGCGATGAAATTCATTGTAAAGGATTGTGATGCATTTCTGACACCTTTTTCTACTGATGAGTAAACAAAGATCCAGTCAGATAAACACATTGTGGTTGTTACAATAGCCACTAGCATCACATGTTTGCTTACTAATTCACAAATAAGTAAAAAAAAAAAATTCACAGCTTTATCAGCTTTTCTTTAATACAGCAATATGCATGGCTGGCTGCAAAACAGAATATCTATTCTTGGGTAAACTATCACGTTCAAAACTTGTATGACTCGCTTTCTTCAGTGGAACATAATTCATGCTGCTCCAGAAATTCACAATAAACACAAAACAATTAAAGCTACATAAAACAATAGTTCACAATTGAAGGATAAGTTGACAAAAAAAAGAAAAAAATCAAAAAAAATAAAAGAAAATATAAACAACAATTCACAATAGTAAAAAATAAAAAGATAAATTAAAAAAAACATTTAACAATATGAACATTAACATGGAACAGTACAGACAGTTCAGAAGAAAGAAATTAATAAATGTTTGTGGTGACAGAAATATTTAAATGCCAAATTAACAAAAAGATGGAGCCTTTTGAACAATGATTACTGTAGCCTAGTGTTCATGATCATCTATATCATAATCATAATCTCATACTGATCAAAACTGCTCATTTTCCATGCCTGCTGGTGCTTCAGCGATGACACTAGTAATGCCTTAGAAATACACAGGCAGAACGGACAATCCTACTTTTGATTCAATCAGTTAGGCAGGGAGTCTCTTATCTGCAGCACATTAATAAAGCACATGGGGAGCAGCAGCAAAAAGAAGCTGAAACTTCTCAGCATAAAAGCAAAGGACAGACTCACTACTAACTTGGCATGAGCTAAGCTAAAAGAGCCAAGCCTGCTGGCTTCCTCTCTCTGCTCAGTAAGTCTGAAATGTGTTCACTCAGTGTATATCAGCGGTGTCATCGAGTCCTGGTGTTGTGGTAAGGCAGAATTGTTAACTTCAGGTCAAGGTCAAAGGATGACGGCCCCCAGAGAGGATTCAATAATTACCTGAACAAAACAAGTCTCCAAGCTTTCCTAGCATTCAGAGGTACAGCAAATTCTTTCACTCAGGAAGGCTGACTAGATGTCCATCAACTGACCATTTGATTATAGTGAGGTCATCTAGTTTTTGTTTTGCTTTAATGTTTTACATGCTTTAAGTGTTTTAAAGCTTCTCTGAGAGATCTGAGCGTGCTGACAGCATGTTATGCTTCAGCGTGTTGTTAGACTGTCAGCACGGTAAACACTCAGAGAAGTAGTGTCTCCAAATACATCCCCTTTAATACAGCACCACTACAGCCATTAAAGCACAGTTTGTCAAACAAATACAACGCCTTCTACAATAATAAACGGCTTCGAGACAATTGCTGTCGAACTTTAAAATCGCCAACAGCGAACACACTACCCACTATAATCTAAAATCCTAATTTCTTTCTTTTTTTTTTTGGAGGAGAACTAATCACAAAATAATGCCATATGGTGATAGTTTTGTGCTTCAGGGAAACCTTGACTTACTTTTAGTCATCTCTGTATATAAAGATGGTTTTGGATTATATATTTACAAGTCAGCATGAAAGGAAAATTCACCCTATATATTTTCGGAGTGCAAATTGTATGTCTAACTTCTCTAGTCATTTAGGTCACTTAAACCTGCATTGTTTTTTTGCAATTGATTTCAAGCTCACATTTAGATCCGCCCCCATCCAATCAACAACAAACCAATACACCCAAGTCACCTTCACTTCATATTTTAGATAATCTTTCACTTGTACGTATGTCACAATATGGAAGAAAACATCTGTTGCTACTTCTGTTACATCACAACTTCAACATAAAAATTCAGATAGCCAGATGACTAGTCAATTATGACTGCTCTTGAACATCCTTAATGCTTATACAAGTGCTTCCAGTTCAAAACTCTTTCCTCTCATTGATTTTAAAGTTCAATGGCATACTTTTGTGGAGAGGCATAAAACGAGAGCCATCCAACTACCAACATGAACACCACTGTGACCACCACCACACACGCTCTGCCATCCATCCACCCACTAAAAAAAAAAAAAAAAAAAAAAAAAACTCAGCTACAAGCTAAAAATCATTTTTTTGAAAGAGAGTGTATGTATGTGTGCTTTATAGTTTATAGAGAAGCTATGATAAAAGCAAACACTCAATGAAGTAACTGCCAACTGGAAATTATGTAATCAAACAAAAGACAGTGCTCACACTTGTATTCCAAAAGGAGAGAAAAACATCCGAGTGCCACAGCAATCATGTCAAAGGCTCTCGGCAGCTATTTTCTCATTAGGTAGCTAAGTTTAAAACATTAAACATCCAAACACTTGCTAACGGAAACAATGTTTACAATGTATGCAAACTCACAGCCCCTTTAGCTCAATTCTTTCTAGGAAAAAAGAATAAGCGTGGCTGCTCTGTGTAAAGTGGAGGGTGCCGGGTTTGTGCGCTCATGTGCTTGTGTGTAAGAGTGTGAGCTTAAGCGCGAGTCTGTCCCGCACCAGACCATCTGCTGATCCAGGGTGTCACTACATCTCCCCACGATCCATCACGGATTATCCTGTTACGTGCTTTAGACGCCTGCAGATTCCCAGCAGTTAAAGTCCCCATGAAATCAAAATGTAAGTTTTTAAGCTTTTAGTATTAATATGTTAGCCTTAAGGTTATGAATAAGCTGGTGTGTTTTAAAACAATGACAAAATTCGCATTTAGGAGATATAAGCATTCAAAATTTACAGTCTCTCACTTCCACTAAAATGGATCATGGATTTTCATGACATCACATCGCACTTCATCTTGTCATCAAATCTTCTGTCCAATCAAATGCTCTCTAGATTCCAAAGTGCCCGCCCCTACACTATAAATAGACGCCAAAGCCACATCTGTAATCGGTCACTTGTTTACAGAATTAGTATTGTGTGTGTGTATTCTAGAATAACAGAATGCTGTCTATAAGTGGAAGTTATTAATGCTTAGTTTATACATTGCTCTCATTCTCAGCTCAGTTGAGGTTATCAGAAAATTGAAAAGTTTTGATCTTCTGATTATAACTCTTTCAGCGCCCCCTCTACACAGCTTGGCGATGGTGACTCTAGCCTGAAATATGAATAAATTATTAAGGCCTTGCAAACAATGAGTCAGCCACCTGAAATAATGGTGTTTATCTGTGTCAATGTTTGTACAGTGTGCCACATGGTACAGTCATATGCATATCACAGAATACATTATGTCCTTTCAAAACACAGAGCAGCGCTCATTTAAAATGAACAGAGCCTGCGGTGTAAATAGCATGACAGGCTTGTGTTCTGGTTATGGGAGCTGGGCTTTTGTGTTGATATTGTGTTATACAAGTGGCTCATTACTCGTCGGTGGTAGATGTTAATCCATCATCTTAAAAATCACTAATGCTGGAACTCAGCCACTTAAATGAAAATCTATACAAACTATTGTTAGTTGGCACCAAAATTCCTCGAAACCTCATTAAAATCAGCAAGAGAGTCATCATAAAAGCATAAAAAGATGTTAAAATTCTGCAAATATTCACGGCACCTATTAAACTAGAACTACAAACTTGAAAATGTTACATTTATTGACCTCATCTAGGAAACTTAACTCAGAAAAACATTTTTGTTGATTCCATAGTATGGAGTATTTTTATCCCCAACTAATTAAATAAGAAATTCACTTTAAGAAGTGAAGTCTTTTTGAGAAAGCATGCTTGGTTTTCTTTTGAGAAAGACATCAAACTTCAGGGTAGTGAAATGATGGCTTCCACATGCTCTCAGCTTCAAAGAAACATAAGAGAAACCACCGAGTGTTACTGCAAGATGATTCTCCATGCTATACAATTAACCATCATCCAAATGATCCAGTTCCATGTTTTTCAAAATCAAACTAAGCCAAACATTTCCTCAACCCTGATGTTTTATTGTTTTGTTTTTTGTAGCTGGGAACCAGTTTCATCAGTTGCTCCTCTATGATCTGAACATACCATCACAATATTCCCAAAGAGTGAACTGCAACTAACATTATATTTGTCTTGATGTCTGCCTTTTTATTTTTAATTTAAAATAAATGCCAAATTTATACTCTCATGTAATAAATGAACAATGTTTGCCATTCACACAATGTTTGAACACAACATTCCTTATAATCTGTCTACATTTTGGTTAAGGTAAACAAACATTGTGACTATTTGAACACTGATGAACTTAACACTCGGGATCAGAAATGCTGTTTAATTAAGGCTGGAACAAGTGATACTGAGCAAATACTGAGAAACGTCACTACTCATCCTTAAAGCAACTTTCCTTTCAAATACCCCTTTCTGGACAATTGTAATTAAATATTAGCTATGAGTTCATCTAAGGTTACAGGAAACATGGTGACACCATCAAAGTAGAACTCCAGGCATCTGAGAAGGGTGTGACAGGAGATTGGTACATACACTGATCCACTGCTTTACTGTGTATATAATGCCATGGTTATCAGGAACCATGTGCCACAGCAAGGACAGT
Organism: Cyprinus carpio; assembly: GCF_018340385.1. Classification (NCBI taxonomy): domain Eukaryota; kingdom Metazoa; phylum Chordata; class Actinopteri; order Cypriniformes; family Cyprinidae; genus Cyprinus; species Cyprinus carpio. Next base: position 15,423,492 of record NC_056609.1, on the reverse strand, counting down.
ATGAGGTGACACGGACTATACAGATTCGTTCTTCACCACAGATCATTTAGAGCTTCTTCTCTCACACCTGTTACACACTACACAGTGCAAAATCTGAGACAACTAGTGAAAAATTGACAGTATAATATTACAAAAGATTTAGGCCTGTATTTCAAATAATACTGTTCTTTGGACCTTCTATTCAAATCTATTCTCTCCTGAAAAAAACAAAACAAAAGCGCAACTATTTTGAACATCGATAATAGTAAAATTCAGCTTTGCCATCACAGGAATAAATTAGGTTTTAAAATATATTGAAATAGAAAACAGTTGTTTTAAATTGTAGCGTTCACTGTTTTTACTATATTTTTGTTTAAATGCAGCCTTGGCGAGCATAAGAGCCATCTTTTATAATACATACATTTATACATTGGCCAAGCAGACAAATTTATTTATGTTGACATGGTTACATCAGATGAAAATATCAATCAAGATGGCTAAATTTTGGAAGATTAATCAGTCCATCATTAAATGTTTTCATTTTGTGAAATAATATTAAAGGAGTCCTATTATGCTCTTTTACAAAGTCTTGATTTTGTTTTGGGGGTGTACTAGAACATGCTCTCATGCTTGGTGGTTCGAAAAATGCATTATTTTTCATATAATTTACATTATTATAATAATACCTTTCTCCCCAGCCTGGCACAAACGGCTCGATTAGTTCCGGGTTTGATGAAGACCCGCCTTCTGAAAAACTAAATGTGATGTGATTGGTTAGCTGTCCCAGTGCGTTGTGATTGGAACAGCTTAGCCGGTGTTTCAGTACTGGCACGCCGCTTGCCAAAGCAGCAAGTTCTGTCTGCTCTGGTATAGTTAAGGATGGTGGTCAATATTACCATATCAATTTGAGCCGGTTTCAGACCCCCAAAAAATATTGAACAAGAGGATCGCACAGAACCTTTGCACGCACGGATATTGCGAAACATAGTGGTAACTAGGGTTGGGCCGATAGACAATGATAGTCCATCACCGATGGCTGATAGACATCAAGCTGTTGAGCCGGCATCGTGATCACCCCAGGGCCCCCATACCCCCCCGCAATCCGCTACTATCTATCAACTATCAAGCAGCAGTACTTGCCACACATTATTCAAGATTAGATGTTTTGTCAGTGGTGCTCAGAATCTACAAATCATTTGCCATCGTCCTCAGTCATCTCTCCTACTTACTCCGTTTATGTGGTAAGTGAAATTTTATGTATTGTAATTTAACAAGCAACCATTAACAAACGTTACTTGTTTTCTGTGCCTTTCTGAACACGGATTCACGCTTCGGGCACACCCCCACCAGCCCCTGAAAAATAACTGCATTTACTATGTACAGATAAGTGCAACGGTTATCCTGTATAATTTGAGAGTGATCTAAAGAGAATCTAATGACATCATATACAAACCAAACATATGTATACAGGCTTAACTTACAAGCGTCCACACACACACGCACAAAAAAAAACAACTTACGAGTACACAACCATCTCTCCTTCCCTTTCACACCTCTGGCCCTCACTGGTACACAGAGATCATAAACGTACACAATTGTTCTTTCCTTTAAATGTGTCCCAATACACACTCAGCAATCACCCACTCTCTTCCCGTTTATGTGCACACACACCATTTGGCTGGGGCTTATTAAAAATTCACAGTTTGTCCCATTAAAGATTCACCACAGCAATGCTGTTACGTTTATCAGGCCTCTGCCAGTCGCCCTCCAGCAAGCAGCGAGGAAGCATTCCAAGGCCCTGATAATACAGCAAGGCTGCGATGCTGCTGCTGATCTGAGGGAGGTCAGAGAGAGCAAGAGAGATGTGGAGAGGCAGAAAGTGGTAAAGGTCCTAGCCTCTTTTTTCATTTAGAGCTACAGCAGGCTGTACACCTCAATTATTCAGTTGTTTCACGCACCTCCTGACATCACCACTGCATGCTCGCAATGCCTGCGTCTCAGCCACAGGCTCCACACTGCCCTGGATCACACCACTGACCACCATCACACACACACATGCTACAAACAAGCATGCTATCATTAGTACTGCATGTTCAGTCAAACCACACATAGCCACAGAACTGTGTAGGAATATGTTACATCAGAGTGGGTACAAATGATTATGTTAATAAGTATGTCAATGTGTTAATGTGACCCTATATGTACATTATTAAAGGTCAGGCTTAAAATGCAGGGTCTTAGTTTGAAAAAAAAAGGTTGAAAAAAAAGGTCTACTATTTTAATAATAATAAGATAATAAAATACAGTAACGCTTGATATTAAGATTCAATTAAAGTCGATTTTCTAAATGTATTTTTTATTTATCTTCAAGTGAATGATTCATCTATGTATGTTTTTTTTGACCTTACAATTTTTTAATCAAAATGTCTCAACTTGATCTTCCGGTGAAAAAAAACAGACATCTGGTCTAGTGATGTCTGCAGGACTTCTCCAAAACATTTAGTCCACTTAAACCCGTCCCATACTTACAATTATCTGCAAACTTGCATTCAGATCTGCCTCTATCCATTTAAAGTACCTTAGATTTAATGTACTTTTAATGCATTAGAGATCATGAACTAACATGGAACATTCATTAATCTAAAGTTACATTTAACTCATGGTAATCTATACTTAAAATCTATTAGTATGAATATAAAGTAAACTAAATTGCTGCAGTGAAAGTACTGCTCAGTTCACGACAAGAAGATGGGGTGGTATGACATCAGAGTAACCAGAGGTAAGTTCACACTGTCTACCTCAGTGCTCTATATTTACATAATGTTACCTTTACGTTTTTCTAGAATAACAGAATGCTGTCTATAAGTGGAAGTTATTAATGCTTAGTTTATACATTGCTCTCATTCTCAGCTCAGTTGAGGTTATCAGAAAATTGAAAAAGTTTTGATCTTCTGATTATAACTCTTTCAGCGCCCCCTCTACACAGCTTGGCGATGGTGACTCTAGCCTGAAATATGAATAAATTATTAAGGCCTTGCAAACAATGAGTCAGCCACCTGAATAATGGTGTTTATCTGTGTCAATGTTTGTACAGTGTGCCACATGGTACAGTCATATGCATATCACAGAATACATTATGTCCTTCACAGAACCACAGAGCAGCGCTCATTTAAAATGAACAGAGCCTGCGGTGTAAATAGCATGACAGGCTTGTGTTCTGGTTATGGGAGCTGGGCTTTTGTGTTGATATTGTGTTATACAAGTGGCTCATTACTCGTCGGTGGTAGATGTTAATCCATCATCTTAAAAATCACTAATGCTGGAACTCAGCCACTTAAATGAAAATCTATACAAACTATTGTTAGTTGGCACCAAAATTCCTCGAAACCTCATTAAAATCAGCAAGAGAGTCATCATAAAAGCATAAAAAGATGTTAAAAATTCTGCAAATATTCACGGCACCTATTAAACTAGAACTACAAACTTGAAAATGTTACATTTATTGACCTCATCTAGGAAACTTAACTCAGAAAAACATTTTTGTTGATTGATCCATAGTTTGGAGTATTTATATCCCCAACTAATTAAATAAGAAATTCACTTTAAGAAGTGAAGTCTTTTTGAGAAAGCATGCTTGGTTTTCTTTTGAGAAAGACATCAAACTTCAGGGTAGTGAAATGATGGCTTCCACATGCTCTCAGCTTCAAAAGAAACATAAGAGAAACCACCGAGTGTTACTGCAAGATGATTCTCCATGCTATACAATTAAACCATCATCCAAATGATCCAGTTCCATGTTTTTCAAAATCAAAACTAAGCCAAACATTTCCTCAACCCTGATGTTTTTATTGTTTTGTTTTTTGTAGCTGGGAACCAGTTTCATCAGTTGCTCCTCTATGATCTGAACATACCATCACAATATTCCCAAAGAGTGAACTGCAACTAACATTATATTGTCTTGATGTCTGCCTTTTTATTTTTTAATTTAAAATAAATGCCAAATTTATACTCTCATGTAATAAATGAACAATGTTTGCCATTCACACAATGTTTGAACACAACATTCCTTATAATCTGTCTACATTTGGTTAAGGTAAACAAACATTGTGACTATTTGAACACTGATGAACTTAACACTCGGGATCAGAAATGCTGTTTAATTAAGGCTGGAACAAGTGATACTGAGCAAATACTGAGAAACGTCACTACTCATCCTTAAAGCAACTTTCCTTTCAAATACCCCTTTCTGGACAATTGTAATTAAATATTAGCTATGAGTTCATCTAAGGTTACAGGAAACATGGTGACACCATCAAAGTAGAACTCCAGGCATCTGAGAAGGGTGTGACAGGAGATTGGTACATACACTGATCCACTGCTTTACTGTGTATATAATGCCATGGTTATCAGGAACCATGTGCCACAGCAAGGACAGTATGAGGTGACATGGACTATAAGATTCGTTCTTCACCAAAGATCATTTAGAGCTTCTTCTCTCACACCTGTTACACACTACACAGTGCAAAATCTGAGACAACTAGTGAAAAATTGACAGTATAATATTACAAAAGATTTAGGCCTGTATTTCAAATAAATACTGTTCTTTGGACCTTCTATTCAAATCTATTCTCTCCTGAAAAAACAAAACAAAAGCGCAACTATTTTGAACATCGATAATAGTAAAATTCAGCTTTGCCATCACAGGAATAAATTAGGTTTTAAAATATATTGAAATAGAAAACAGTTGTTTTAAATTGTAGCGTTCACTGTTTTACTATATTTTTGTTTAAATGCAGCCTTGGCGAGCATAAGAGCCATCTTTTATAATACATACATTTATACATTGGCCAAGCAGACAAATTTATTTATGTTGACATGGTTACATCAGATGAAAATATCAATCAAGATGGCTAAAATTTTGGAAGATTAATCAGTCCATCATTAAATGTTTTCATTTTGTGAAATAATATTAAAGGGGTCCTATTATGATTTTTTACAAAGTCTTGATTTTGTTTTGGGGGTGTACTAGAACATGCTCTCATGTTTGGCGGTTCGAAAAATGCATTATTTTTCACATAATTTACATTATTGCAATACCTTTCTCCCCAGCCTGGCACAAACGGCTCGATTAGTTCCGGGTTTGATGAAGACCGCCTTCTGAAAAACTAAATGTGATGTGATTGGTTAGCTGTCCCAGTGCGTTGTGATTGGAACAGCTTAGCCGGTGTTTCAGTACTGGCACGCCGCTTGCCAAAGCAGCAAGTTCTGTCTGCTCTGGTATAGTTAAGGATGGTGTCAATATTACCATATCAATTTGAGCCGGTTTCAGACCCCCAAAAAATATTGAACAAGAGGATCGCACAGAACCTTTGCACGCACGGATATTGCGAAACATAGTGGTAACTAGGGTTGGGCCGATAGACAATGGATAGTCCATCACCGATGGCTGATAGACATCAAGCTGTTGAGCCGGCATCGTGATCACCCCAGGGCCCCCATACCCCCCCGCAATCCGCTACTATCTATCAACTATCAAGCAGCAGTACTTGCCACACATTATTCAAGATTAGATGTTTTGTCAGTGGTGCTCAGAATCTACAAATCATTTGCCATCGTCCTCAGTCATCTCTCCTACTTACTCCGTTTATGTGGTAAGTGAAATTTTATGTATTGTAATTTAACAAGCAACCATTAACAAACGTTACTTGTTTTCTGTGCCTTTCTGAACACGGATTCACGCTTCGGGCACACCCCACCAGCCGCTGAAAAATAACTGCATTTACTATGTACAGATAAGTGCAACGGTTATCCTGTATAATTTGAGAGTGATCTAAAGAGAATCTAATGACATCATATACAAACCAAACATATGTATACAGGCTTAACTTACAAGCGTCCACACACACACGCACAAAAAAAAACAACTTACGAGTACACAACCATCTCTCCTTCCCTTTCACACCTCTGGCCCTCACTGGTACACAGAGATCATAAACGTACACAATTGTTCTTTTCCTTTAAATGTGTCCCAATACACACTCAGCAATCACCCACTCTCTTCCCGTTTATGTGCACACACACCATTTGGCTGGGGCTTATTAAAAATTCACAGTTTGTCCCATTTAAAGATTCACCACAGCAATGCTGTTACGTTTATCAGGCCTCTGCCAGTCGCCCTCCAGCAAGCAGCGAGGAAGCATTCCAAGGCCCTGATATACAGCAAGGCTGCGATGCTGCTGCTGATCTGAGGGAGGTCAGAGAGAGCAAGAGAGATGTGGAGAGGCAGAAAGTGGTGAAGGTCCTAGCCTCTTTTTTCATTTAGAGCTACAGCAGGCTGTGCACCTCAATTATTCAGTTGTTTCACGCACCTCCTGACATCACCACTGCATGCTCGCAATGCCTGCGTCTCAGCCACAGGCTCCACACTGCCCTGGATCACACCACTGACCACCATCACACACACACATGCTACAAACAAGCATGCTATCATTAGTACTGCATGTTCAGTCAAACCACACATAGCCACAGAACTGTGTAGGAATATGTTACATCAGAGTGGGTACAAATGATTATGTTATAAAGTATGTCAATGTGTTAATGTGACCCTATATGTACATTATTAAAGGTCAGGCTTAAAATGCAGGGTCTTAGTTTGAAAAAAAAAGGTTGAAAAAAAAGGTCTACTATTTTAATAATAATAAGATAATAAAATACAGTAACGCTTGATATTAAGATTCAATTAAAGTCGATTTTCTAAATGTATTTTATTTATCTTCAAGTGAATGATTCATCTATGTATGTTTTTTGACCTTACAATTTTTAATCAAAATGTCTCAACTTGATCTTCCGGTGAAAAAAACAGACATCTGTCTAGTGATGTCTGCAGGACTTCTCCAAACATTTAGTCCACTTAAACCCGTCCCATACTTACAATTATCTGCAAACTTGCATTCAGATCTGCCTCTATCCAATTAAAGTGCCTTAGATCGAATGTACTTTAAAGCAACAGAGATCATGAACTAACATGCAGCATTTATTAATCTAAAGTTAAATTAAGCTCATGTTAATCTATAATTAAAATCTATTAGTATGAATATAAAGTAAACTAAATTGCTGCAGTGAAAGTACTGCTCAGTTCACGACAAGAAGATGGGGTGGTATGACATCAGAGTAACCAGAGGTAAGTTCACACTGTCTACCTCAGTGCTCTATATTTACATAATGTTTACCTTTACGTTTTATTTGGACTAATCTAAATGTTATGCAAAACAGGTACTAAAGAAATTGAAGTTAATGTGAAACTGAAATGAAATCTTAAACTACACTTATGAGAACATATGAATGAGAATCTAACAAGCCATTTGGAGCAGTTCCCTTCGCACTTTGTTGGTGTTTTAGGTGAGACTGTGTGAGCAGACACAAGCTGGAGAAATGATTGTACTGTCTGTAGACCTTCAAGCTGAATTACAACAGATTCAGTTCTCATTGTGTGCGTAACAACCATTAGACTGCAGCAATCTCAACATACAAGAGTGTACTGCACTCTATATACTATAAGGTATAAACAACGTTTGACTGAGTAATTGCAGACTATCCTGGCCTTTGAAAGATGACTCACAGATGATAACAGCTTATGTGTCCGTTAACAGGTTGGCATGTCGAAAGATCTCTCTGGGCTTTGATTAAGGCCAAGGGAATGGGGAGATTTCGCAGGAGGGGGCTTTGGCACTTGTGTGGGCCTCACCGGATGAATAGCACTGTTGCTTTTTAATGCAGTGCCAGCAAGCATGATGAAGAGTTTGAAAAAAAAAAACAGTTGCCAAGAAAGAGAGAGTCGCCAAACTATGCTGATCTAATTACCTGGTGTTTTTTGTCCAAGGATCTTTTAAATAAATCTGTTGTTTACTGGCCATCCATGGGGACCGTAGCATGCACATACACACACAATGAGAACTGAATCTGTTGTAATTCAGCTTGAAGGTCTACAGACAGTACAATCATTTCTCCAGCTTGTGTCTGCTCACACAGTCTCACCTAAAACACCAACAGAGTGCGAAGGGAACTGCTTTTACATTACAACACAACATCCACCCAAAATGTCACTGCAACAAGCCACTAGATCGAAAATAAAGCTCTGTGTGTATATAGTTGTTAATGGATTTCTGTCTGTGTGAAAAGTTCACACAAAGTTAATGCAATTAATGTGTTATCATGATCAGTCTTCGCTGCCACCTCTGAGTAATCATGCCCATGTCTAGCTGACAATCCAAAAGAGTCATTTAATTAAAATCCATTTCATTTAATTCAACCCAAGATAGCCCAACCTGATACCGTAAGAGGACAGGTAAACAAAGTGTCCGTTCCCCGAAATAGATCCAGTGCTTTTGTTTGCATTGGAGCAGAAACAGTAACTGGGGCTTGTATATCCTGACCATCTTCATCAACAGCACTGATGATACTGACAGTGATTAGTGACTCAACTGAGAAAGAATGAATGAAAGTAGCAGCATCAACAGGTTCACTGCATTAGCTGTTACGCATTTGAGATCAGAGCACAGAGAGGCAAATTATCAATATTGTTGAGTCTGCTTGATGCAGAATGGATGGACTAATTTCATTATATCTCTGTGCTTCCTGTTAAGCATTTGTGGTAAGTTAAGATACTTTAAATTAGGATGTTCTCAGAGCAGTGCCTACCGTTTAAAATATGGGAATTAGTCATATGTGATCAGGTCTGACAGTGTGCTATCTCTCAAATAATGCAGATCTGATTAGATCAAAGAGAGAGACCTTAGTTTATTGAGGATGAAGATTTGTGAACATTCTAGGAAGACAATAGCCAGGCAGCCAAAGCAAAATCTTACCTCGTGCTGACAGCTTTTTTGTGTTGATGATCTTAGCAGCATATTCCTGGCCGGTTGATTTCTTTACACATCGCCGAACAACAGAAAAGGCACCCCTGTTTGAAAGAAACAGCAATGCACGTCAATAATAACACAATCAAGCAAGCCTGAAATTTGATTTATGCCAAAAACATTACATAATCTTAATGTTACACATGAAGCAAATAGCATGCAGTAGTGTCTATCCACATTTCAGCAGCGCTGGTTCCGGACGTAAAGTTTTGACATTTCCCATAGGGATTTTCTAAAAGTATTATTAGGGCTTTTTAGCTATGAACAAAAACAACCAGCTTTGAGGTGAATCACACTGCAAATGACATGATCGAATTAAAAATGATAAAAACATTTACTTTTGATTAAAAGGAGTCGATTATATACATATAGAAACGATACATTTCATGTTTTTGCAAACTATGTGGATTATGCAATATGCATAGGGAGACTAGTTTTATTTACTCAGAATTTCTGATTGGTGGAAACTTTGCAGCAAAATCCTGGGTAATTTCGTTTTTTAAATTTCATTAGGATTTCCACTGTTGAACATGGTTATTTAGCAAATAAATTGAAACAATGTGGGCTGATGACTTCAACCAAAGTATATACCATTGATTAACAACCACGTAGCTCACAACAGGTGTGTCTTCAAAGCTTTGTAAGATCGTTCAAAATCAATTCCGCTATGGAGAAAATGATTTTTACTTCCAGAATCCCACTGCTGCACTCTATCAGACGGAAAATCAGGGAAAAGAATACAACAACAGCAATTCACTGGCACTAAAAATTCAGCATTAAATGAAATGTGCTACATAAGCTATGTCATTGTTCTGCATTGCACTGTATTGCAAGAATCTTTAAAATTATTAATTAGAGACCGATGACTGCTCAATAAGGACATGTGATGTGCGTGTAAGATCATTAAAGCTGCTGCAAATGATTTACGCACAAAACATACTTGCAAAAATGCCATCTTTCCTCATAGGCAACTATCGTGAGCTGTGACGTAGATGACAGCAAACATGGAAAATAAATATGTCCATTTCAGGCTTTTATGAGCTCTCTGAAAATGAATATTTACTAAATGCTGGCTGAAAAAAATGTACTCTGAGCACACAGTTACTTTTGAATGGACAAGGATGCTTTTTGGCAGCAGAATGGTGTAGGTATGTTATCTAACAGCAAGGGCTAAATGAAACATGCTAACCAATTAAACCCTTACCAATTATGGTGCGTTCACACTCACAGCGTTTCAATCGTGGGAAGCTGTGGAGTCACTGTGCTTTTAGTTTTTTAGTAAGCTATGTTCAGCGTAGTCGCTTTGCTATCAGTTGCTGTCACTCAAGACAAATTGCTGTCAGTGTGAGCACCCCTTTAGTTCAGAAAAAAAGGTAGCCCAGGCCCAAACACCACTGGCACAGAGCCGCCTCCAACTTGTCTGATTGGCTAGCATGTACAGGCATGTAAAATATAGTTTTTCTGTTTACCGAGACAAATGTGATTTCTCAGCAAACCGATTACAGTGATATATGTCAGGCATGGTATTCAAAAAACAAAAAACAAAAAAAAAACAGCAGCTTTATTAACAATAATGTGCCACAACATCAAGTCATATGCTAAATTGTATATTTCACAAACAAAACAGCACTAAGACATTTACTATATTATTACATTACTGCTTCATTCACTGTTTGTCAATGTTTTTGTCAGCTGTTCTACTACTGTCAACGAAAGATACCAAACAATAATGGTGGTGCAGGGCTCCAAACTGCGACTAAAACGGTCGCATTTGAGACCAAAAATATTAAATTGCGTATGAAGCTTTTGCTGAGGTCCCCACTGGCGCCTAGGCCTACGTATTTACATGTCATAACTTAAAAATGTATTTATTTAGGTTTTCCTGATTGTTTTGCGATCACATCATTTGCTATGTTCACGTATTAAACTGAGACGATGCGCATCAAAGTTTTATTGGAAAAAAAAGAATATCAAACAGTCCTCATCTCTGCAGCACAGCAGCACTGATAAATGCTGCTCAGTTGTACAGCGCGAGAGAGATTGGCATGACGGAGAGGAGACGTGTGAAGTGAAAGTGCAGAAAAGCAGCATCTATTTCGTGCACAACTTGAACAAACTACAACAGGTAAAGCTGTCAGCTGTGTGGATATTGGCAATATCGTTAACAATTCTCGTTTATCCTGTAAATTTTAGGTCTATACTGTGTTCTGTTAATGCGTGAACTTCCAGTAATCCAGTACTTTGTTACTTTTTAATAAACAAAGTATCAGCTTTAAAGTTATTCAAAATTTATAATGAAATACAAACTATAAATACAGTTTTGGCGCTCTTTAATGCAGCAGGTGCGATAGCTTAAGTGCGTCAGTTCAAGCGGCAAGTGAACCCATTATATCTTTCTCTTTACTACTATAGTACATAATGAACATGAATTAACATCATAAGGCAGGCTATTTTATAAGCCTACAGTACAACTTAATTATTGCAATGTTAATAATAGGCTACATTTACCTCAGAATAACCATTCGTGTCCACAAGCTCATCAGTCAGCTAGAAAAATAACTATAAAGAGGAACATTTTGCTATATTTATGCACTGTTGCATTTTAATATTTTTACTTATTCTGTTGTCTACATGACTCAACTCCTCTTATAAAATTGCATTTTACTAATTAAGAAAAACAGACTGAAAGTGTGAAAGACATACACTCTTAAAAATAACGGTGCTTAAAAGGTTCTTCACACAACCAGTTTTGGTTCCACAAAGAACCATTCAGTCAAATGTTCTTTAAAGAACCTTTTCTTTCTCAACTTTTTATAATCTGAAGAACCTTCTGTGAAACGTAAAGGTTCTTCAGATGTTAAAGTTTCTTTATGAAACCATTTAGACAAAAAAGGTTCTTCTATGGCATCGTGAAGCACCTTTATTTTTAAGAGTGTATGACAACATTTACAGGATGCATTGAGGAGGAGCCCAAACTACACTCAGTGGCCAAGTGATGCTTATGGTCCACGATACTGGTACAGATAATGAACAATTCTTTGTGACTGTATATTTCAACAGTCATTTAGTTCCCACTTTAAGTGAACCTTAATTCCCAGGTCACCTACAAGATGGATTAAAATGCTGATAAAATCAAGAAAAGATGAGACAATATAACAGTATGATTGAAATGTTAAAATGTAAAAAAAATCAACACGATTCAGTAGATCTTTCATTACGTGGTGCCCAACACGTTATAAAATGTTTCAATAATGTTATATGTAGGTATTTGCTTTTTTATTAAAAAATAACTTATGAAAATAAGTTTTATTTATGACCTTTATTTACTAAGGTGCTATTACTGCCATTTATTAAAGCCAACTCTTCGTTGCATGTGTATTGCTAAAACATGCAAGTCATGCAATCGAGTCGTAAACATATTTCCTGTATGTTTTATTTGTAACATCTCGGCTATTACAGTAATTCGCACGAGCGTTGACTCTAGAGATTCAATACGATTCGCGAAGAATCGTTCAGAGCACTTTTGTGTACAGGTTCAACTAGTTCTTCAAAACGATCCGACTCAACAGAACAATTCATCCCTGAAACGGGCAACGCCAATTCACTTCCTTCATTTTTACGTTGTTTTTTGGCGGCTGGACAACAACTGTCAACAAACGTAACAGACCGCCCAATGACGGTGCGATATATGATGCCCAAAACAGCAGCATTTTCCCGTAACTATCGTTACACAAGTCTGCAGCAAACCGTACTATCCGCCTGCGCGCGCGGCAGTCATCTGTGATATCTGATCGATTCTACTGAATGCTGTAAAAGTTTGGGTGTGCATTCAAAACGAGGACGCAAATGACAAAGCCGAGCGCCTCAGACCGAAATATTTCCCTTTCTGACCAACGTCCGTCCGCATGTCGATAAAGTGTCGGTAAAGTACCGCATCTCGCATCACGACGACACGCAGGTTCCGAAAGCACCCTGTAGCGCGCGAGCACGATGTTAGGAAACGCGTCTAAAGATATACAAAGAAACGAGCTTAAGGATCGCCGAGGCTTAATAATCACACCGAACTGCTCAAATCAACTCAATCGGGCTTTCCGTTAGCGGGCTGCGCTGGCTTTTGGCATGCAAAACCGATACGCTTGTGTGTGTGAAGGCTGCTGTCAACACACTGAACTAGACACAGGCAACACGATGAGACACAATGCAGTGAGTGTAACGCGCCACACAAATGCAGCGGTTCGGTCGCTTACTTTCCGAGCTCTTCGTACAGCTGGTTTTCGTCTGTAAACCTGGTGGAGGTTACAATTGTAGCCATGTTGCGCTTTACGGGGGTATCGCCTCTCTGGTGTCTCCGGCAGCGCCTCGTTCAGGTTCGAGAGATCTCTCGCTCACTCTTAAGGGTGAGAGAGAAAGGAGGAGGTGGGGGAGAAGGAAGAGAGAGGTGCTGCTGGTAAGTGGCGTGTGTGTTGGTGGAGAGAGAGAGAGAGAGAACGCTGCCAGCAACGCGAGATTTTCTCTCTCGACGTCGAGAAGTGACAAAGGCTATACACAGTCCGAGCACGCGACGCGACGAAACGACGTTGCGCTCTTGCTTAATGGACTGACTGCTGCGGTGATGTATGAACGTGAACGAATCTTTCTTTGGAGTCGGATCTTTTAAATGAATAGGGTGAATTCGTTCGCGAAACCGGTTTGAACAATTCGTTCACGAATCTGAGTTAAATCTGATTCGAACACGTCAGAGTCGACTCGTAATGAGCCGAGAGCTTTGGGGAAGCATTTGGAGAGAACCATGGATTTAGCCAAGTTAAAGTAAGCTTCACAGAAAATTTTACTGATACACCTCACTAAATATATTATGGAAATATAACTACGTATTGGTTGTGTACAAGCTTTTTTTTTTTTTTTTTTTTTTTTTTTAATGCGGACAAGATATTTCCTGTGAATGTGCGAGACTTCGGATTCATTAACGGCTATAAGTTTAATGACTATAGGTTTAATAGCTAGAATAAGGAAATGTAGTGAAAAGTTACAAACCACGTGTTTATGATCACAATAATAAAATAAGATTTTAACAAATACCAGTTTGCAACATAAGCAGCTTAACTTAGTGTACAGCTGCCAAAACCAGAAGCCAGGGAATTAAAAACCACATCTGCTCTTACATTAAAATGGTTTATGGTTCTAAATGACTTTGTCATATTTTGTATTATTGTTCTGGACTGACACCACCATTGGTCGGTTGTTGTTCTTTGACACGTTTGACAAAGCTGAATCATTAAAATGTTGATTTTACAGAACCCCCTAGCTCATATTCATAAAATATTCAACATTTAGCTGGATAAAGGGCACTGGCAATGTGCATTCTAGTTTCAGTGTGCTTGTACATTGTTTTTCACAGGTATCATCAATATCTCAAATAGTAATGTTACTCTATTAACTCATTAGAATCCGTCCCTGGAAAACAAGTTCTACTTCCTGAAAGAAACTGAAAGCAAAATTCAGCTTTGACAACTTTGCTTCACTGTGGCTTATCAAAGGAGCAGTGTCTGGATAATAATCCCCGAAATATACTCTGTGCAAGTACATAAATGCTGACGTTTCATTTGGTAGTTGCATTCTAAAATAGCCAAGCAGATGTTTTATTGCAGTTTTTATGGTCTTGATGTATGTAGTTCTTATGATGAACAATCAGACAAAACCTTGGTTCATTTTTTCACCAGCATACCATCGTCTTGTCAATAGTCCTGCTTACAAATAAATACAAATGTCAATTATTGGTAAAACAAAAATCAGTCATATATTCAAGTAATACATCTAATTTCATTAGTCCTCTTATTATATTATTTGAAATCATTTTACAATCACCAAAAAAAAAAAAACGCCATTTAAAACACCAGGTACAAAGACAGTCATTTATTATTTGCAGGTGTGCATGCACAAAGAGACAAAAAATGTACTCCGCTATATTTTTACCAACAGATTTACTCATATGATGCAAGCCTGCTTCAGGTTTCAAGCATTATATTAGTCCATTATGTGGACTTTTATCGCTTCTTAGAAAAAGAATGTAACAACTCAGTGTCTCATGGTTGTAAATGCTCTCTATTCTTTCTTGGTCAACCTTGTGGAGCAAAACAGTCCGATTAGCAATGAATGCATAAGAAGTGCAGGGACTGTAATTACACAGAGGCAGGTTGATATGAAAGCTTAATTAGAGCGGAGTAGAGGTGGGTGGTTATTAATTGCAGTGTTCCCTGCATGTGCATGCTGGGAAATGGTATACACAATCCTCTGCAAAAGCGCAGCAGCAGAGGATGGATGGCTTGCTGCCAGACGGCATAAGTTCCTCAGGAAAGTGCGCTGCTTTAAGTATTACAAACTACATTTGCAGATCATGTTTGAATTATATGTGTGATGCATAATGTGCCAAATTCAGTCTATTTTGTCTGTTAGTGTGTTATGAGGTTTCAAATCGAGCTACTGTACAGTAAAATGAAAGAGTTATCAGCACTGTCAAGCTATGACCGTATTATCACTTCATCTGTGTAATTGAAGATCAACTGAAGCGTCACAAAACAGGCTAAAATATCAAGCGCAGTTTGTTGGGCTTAATGCAAATGTATTGTATTACACTTGACATCTATACATTAGCACAGTTACCATCTTAAGAATTATAATTTGCCTGTAAAGAGTTGCCTGCTGCCCGATGTAGCCACGATTGTGTTGCATCATGTTGATTTATTGATTTGTAAAGCAAATGTGTAATCCACTACTACTCTTAGCGTGACCATTTATCTGGGATGCTGTAAGTGATTTCAGTCATTTTGCTAACTTCCACCACACTTACGGAAGTAGACCACCCCATTCCTTCAGCAACCTGCACTTTTACCAAAATCCCAGCTGTTAAAGACTTGTAAGCAACTTGATGTTGACAAATTCAAACATGCATGAAAAAGCTAGTTACAAGTGTGTTTCAGTGTTTCTTGCCATCAGTATTTTATAGTGCCTCTTTTTGTTGTGTTGTGCTTGTTGAATGACACAACAAAAGCAATGAGTTGTGATGTCCGATTTGCCAACAAATGACTTGCATGAGCTGGTTCTTTTCAAAGAATCATTTAGAAATTATTCACTAAACAGTCACAAGGCAATTAGTGATTTGAATGAGACTGAATCGAGCTGTTCACAACTTACTCCCTTACTGGACGAGAATCGTCTTTTAGGGTTGTCCAATTTGGGATGAATTCAAGACATTTACAGTGACATTGACTTGTTGACTTTTTTAATAGTTGTTCATGCAGTTTAAGATACACATGTTATTCAAAAAAATAATTAAATGTTACAAAAGCAAGTTATTGTCCAGTATAGTGCGGTGCAATTGTATAAGGTTGAATCGATTCCAGAGAGCTTTGTTTGGGAGTATGGCTGCAGGCGTATGACATATTGGAAACATAAACAATGCAACCTTTGACTTTTAATTCAACAGGCAGGAATATGCTTATAAAACAAACTGACATTTATGTGGCAAAAATACAGTTATGATCTTCAGAGTGATTGCATCAGATATAAATAAGCTTGAAAAATATTTTTTACAACTACAACTTCCCTTCATCACAGCATCTAGCATAATTTGTGGTTTAAATGTAAAGAAAGAAAGAAGCAGTGAACTCAAATGTATTCAGTTCCTATACACACACACACACACACACACACTAGTACTCCAGTCTTCTGAGACTGTTCCATACTAGCTGGTGTAGTTTCTCAACCACTGCAATAGATTGTGAGCATGACCAACTGCGTTCTGAGCAACCATCTGTATCAAATGACTCTGCAATTTGGCAACAAAAACATCATTTGGCCCCTAAATGTTTCGTTTTTGGAGCCCTAGTCCCTTTTTTAACCTGAATGCCTGTATCTTTCAGGTAGTAAGGACATTTTATGCGTGGTATTTCATAAACAAATCGCTCACAGCACCTTTAAAGGATGCCAAACTCAGCATGTGTTCAGGATGACTCATACACAGAGTGAGGGAGTTAGTCAGATCGCTCTCTCTCTGTTTCTCTAGGCCAGCCCATTGTGCATTCTTACCACAGTTGAAGTCTTTCCAAAGTGGGTTGATGCTGTTTTGAGTTGTTTTCAGAGATAAACAGGAGGAGGAAGTATTTTTGTTGTATTGGTGAAATTCTAACACTTACGCTCATAAGAAGGAATAACAGCTATGTTGTGATAATTCATCGAGGTACATTCCAGACTTTTCTTCACTTCTTTTGAATGGGCAAATAATAACAGGAAATAAAAATGCCCTCTGGACTATGACCTCAGATAAGTATACAACAGATTTACATCAGAGATTGTAAAGGTGTGGCCACACTAGACTTTGTGTTTCCAAACTATAAGTCTGAAATCGTTTTTAAGTCATTTCACAAGCTTAGAGCAAATGTACTCACATCTTAAAGGGATAGTTCACCCCAAAATTGAAACAATGTCTTCATTTACTCACCCTCATGTCATTCCAAACCTGTATGAGTGATGTACAACTACTTCTGATGAACACAAGATAAGATATTTTGAAGAATGTTGATAACCAAACAGATTTATGGATTGAAAAACTCCACAAAAAAACACATCTTCTTATCTTCTTTATGTCCCTCAGAAGACAGTCATACAGGTTTTGACATGAGGGTGAGTAAGTGATGACATTTTCTTTTTTGGGCCATCTATCCATTTAACATTTAAAAGAACATCATATTATTCAGCCATAACAATTCACTGGAAAGTAGGAGCAGATCAGTCTCCAATAAAAAGTACACAGTAATTCTTGCCCTGTAGCTCTTAAGGTAAACATCTGTTTTTCATTATCTCAGCTATGTACTAACATTATCTTTTAACTGTGTATTGACTTTTACCTTGCTCTAGATTCCTTATCTTCCAAAACTGAAGTGTTTCTTAAGTATAGAACTTAAGGAAACATTCTCCTCGATTAATTACTTCATATGAAAGTGTTTAATGCAGGTGACTTCTTTGCAGCTTGATGGAGGTTAGTTTTTCATTTATGGTTTGTGACTGAACAAATTTTAATGGGAGGACTATGTTATTGTGAACAAATAAAAAGGATGGATTATTTTGTAGGAATACTGACAGAAGACACAAATACAATTACATTACAGTAAATCCATTTACATACGTAGAAGTAAATTTTCACTATTCAAAATATTTCTAAAATGCTATTGCATGATGTTGAATACAAAGCACATTTCATCATGTCTTGTGAAATGCATTAAGTCTCTTAAAACCGGGAGATGAACAGGCCAAGAATGTCTCGTATAAAGGCACACAGCCTTTATACCCAAGAGTGATCTTCCTCCTCCTCAAATAGCCCTCGTTTTACATGAAAGAACTTACTTTATCCCTCTTTTATTTGCTTTTACATCTGCACTGACCTGATACTCAAACCGAGAAGGAATGCAAGAGTACGAGGAACAGGTGGAGGAGAAAGCACAGAAACAATGAAGAATCGTGTGTTATTCTGGTTGTGGTAGGCAATGTCAGAGCAGATTTGGATAGAGCACAAGCATTAAAGCAAAAGGTAGGAGAATGAGAGAGGCGTGAGGAGGAGTGCAAGGCAGAGGCATGTCAGAGAAAGAACGGATAGATGAGAGAAAGTGAACCAGGGGGTGGATAAGCGAACACTGGTCCACGAACAAGTGAAGAACAATGTAAGTGCTGTATTATTCTCTATCAAATCAATGCCACTACTTACATAATTTTCTGTATTCAAATAACGGGATCATCTAATAAAGATCCTGCCATTAAGTGCTCATAGAATCATATGTGATCAAATCCAGACTGCTCCGGTCTGGGTTCCATTAACGGTAGGTGATCGGAACTGTTCTGCTAAATCCATTGCATCATACAGATGGGAACTTGTCTAATATACTCATTACCAGTAAATGTCGTCTAATAATGCAGGAAGGACATAAACAGTTAAAACGTTGCTGCATATATTTTCACACTGTGCCAGAGTTTCACAAATTGTCCTCTTTTGACTACAAGAACAAAGCAGCCCTTTGCATACAAGTACCAACCTTTTTGAACAAGGCCCTGAGTTTGCAGATTCAGCAGGTACTCTTGGA
The DNA here is from genome assembly GCF_018340385.1 of Cyprinus carpio. NCBI lineage: Eukaryota > Metazoa > Chordata > Actinopteri > Cypriniformes > Cyprinidae > Cyprinus > Cyprinus carpio. The sequence goes on along the minus strand of NC_056609.1, from coordinate 15,404,468 downwards.
TCTGGCTTTTCTGTTGGTGTTGTCTGGTTCTTCATCATCCTCTTCATCTCCTGCTTCTTCCTGACCCAGCCAGGGAGTCCACACCCCTCCGTGAAGTTGCGGGTCAGCCATCGGGTCATCAGCACCTTGACCACCTCAGGCCGGTCCATATGCAAAATCCGCCCTATCATAGGGATCAGCAGTGATGGTGAAAATCCAAACAGACTTCCTTCGCTGGTCTCGTCTCTTTTCCATGCCCTTCCACTGCTGCGGACCTCCCGGCATCGTCTGTGGAGGAAACCAGTCTCCGTCACCTACGTTCCCTGTCAGAAGTTTCCAGTCACCAGCTCGAATGGCTGCACGCACTCTTGTATCCCAGATCCCAAAACCATTAAGATTTAGGAGTCTCAGGTCAGCTTCTCCATGCTTGCGTGACACTGGGTCAGTGTTGAAGAGGATTTCAGTTCGTGGACAGGGCAGGCCACTGGTTATCTTGGCTGTCCAGGTAGCTGGAATCAGATTCTCTGTATCCTGCAAAAGACAGCAGGGTTGGGTACCAATCGGAGACGTGAATCAGAGCCTGACTCACCACCCCCTTCGTTTTCAACAGTGGGCTGTGTACAAAACCAACTGCTCGCACTCCACCTTCCCAGTAGGAGCCTTTGCCGCCACGCAGGGGCCAATTACAACCCCACGAGACAGGTTGGCCCCCACTGTCTGAAGAGTAGATGAGCACAGAGTTGTTGTAGTAGCCTCGCTCCCGCAGCTCACTGACAATCATCCCTACTGACTCGTCTACGCCGCTCACCATTGCAGCATAGTGGCGCAGAGGTCTGTGGCCAAGGGTCTGGTAGTTTCTGAGAAGATGCCCAGGAGCTTGTAATGGTGTGTGCACGGCCTGGAGGGCCACATATAGAAACAGGGGCGTCCACTGGTCATGACCTCTCAGGATTTCTTTTACTCTGCAAGAGTCCAAATGACCACAAAAGCTTACATGACTCAACACGGCACAGTATTTGGTTCACAAATGGTTGGTGTTTCTCACCTCTCAGTGTAAAGCCTCGTTGAGTAATTCCCGCTCAGCTCCCAGGCCGGCCATTCTCCATAATGCAGATCGAACCCACAGGCCTCTGTACCGTCACAGCTTTGGAAGCTAAAATGGTCTCCACTGCCCGTAAGCGATCCAAGGAAGCTTTGAAAGCCACAGCTCATTGGCAGACACTCGGGCCGGCAAAAACCCAGGTGCCATTTCCCTACCATGTGAGTGCTGTAACCAGCCTGCCGGAGCCTCTCGGGGAGCGTCGGTATGTTGGGGGGCAAGCAGAGGGGCTGCCGTGCATGGATGATCGAGTGTTGAAGCCCAGTGTGAATCTGATACCTGAAGCAATAGATGGTAGGTGGTGATTTTGAACACAGATTCTATACCAAGGTTCCTCAAATCTGCCACTGCCTTGCAGAGTTTAGCTCAAGCCCTGATCAAACCCACCTACCTGTAACTTTCTAGTAACTCTGAAGACCTTGCTCACATTAGGGTTGGAGCTAAACCTCGCAGGACAGTGGCTATCCAGGTCTGGATTCATGGAACTCGTCTACACTAATAAATTCACTGGATTTAACTCCAACTAAGAAAAGCTACTAATATTGAATATGCAATAGACAGGATAAGATAATTTATAGTAGTATATGCATAATTGTAAGTATTATACAGTAAGATTCATGCAGTGTTTTAACAAAATAGTGGTATTAGGAAAACAATAGTGGGTCTCTTACCGTCCAGTCATAAGCTGGCTGCATGAGGGGGAACAGATGGGCTGAACATAGTAGTTTTCCAGCTTCACCCTTTCGCCAGCCAGCTGGTCCAACACAGGCATGTGGATCTCCGAGCCATGGTACCCAATGCCTTGGTCCTCCACCATCACAAAAACAATATGTGGGGGAACTCGGCCCTGTCTGAGAACCTTTTCTTCTGTAGTATGAATTAGTCCTAGTGCCAAGCAGAAGCAAAGCACCAGCGCATCCATAATTGCAACACAATTGCTTGTCTGTTGACTAACATTTTGTGACTCCTTATGTTGACGTTCAACTTGAACCAAGCCGGATTAACAGAGAATGCTTGCTGTTATAATCCATCTAGCTGGATGAAGGTCCTTTTCCCCACTAAAGTAGATTTGGCTTTTTAAATGTTGTTTAAAACTTGTAAACGATAAATGAAACTTGTTCTGTAGTTCTTGTTAGTTCAGGATGGCATTCTGTATGTCTGAGTAATTTTGTGAGCAGAGCTGAATTGTCTGAGAGTAAACATTGCTGTCCTCTAACAGGACTGTGTTACATTCCTCTATCACACCAACCTACAGGATTATGCACTTAATTTGAAATGTTATACACTGGTAAATAACAACAACAACAAAAAAGTTACAATATTTTCACAGTTTGTAGCAGATACATACTTTTAATATTACTTTGTATACAATATATAAAGTTTCATTGTGATGGTGCATGTGAGTATTTCTTGATGGGGTAACTATTTAGAAATATGGAAATATAAAAAACAAAAATCAATTTGGGGGAAAAAAATGAAGGAAATACAGTGTTGACACCACCTGGTCAGTAAGTATATTACACCCAGCTAATAATGTGAAAGAAAGATTCCTCCTCTCTCTCTCCCAACACACAATTTCCACCAGAAATAAACCGTGTGTGATATCGACCCAAAACAAGCATCAGTGCAGGTGAAGCAGAGTTGATGAGAAAGCTTACATGTTGTTTTATTGATCCTTTAATTACCTCAGAACCACATAAAGGCATTTACCTGATAATGAGTTCCCAGAACAGAGGCTGTGGAGGCCACTTTCCTGTATACAGGCTAAGTGATGCTTACTGTGGAAGTGTGCATGGAAAGGACAAGCACTGATTTACTGAACCCAAAGAGAATGCAGTCAATAAAGCCTTATTAGATACACATCAATTAAATAGAAAGTTCAAGCAAAACTAAAAATTCTCTCATTTATTCACCCTTATGTTGGTCCAAACCTGTATGACACTCAATTCTTCTGCTGAACATAAAAGATGGTAACTGTTAAACAGTCTTAGTTATACTTTCACTGTATGGACAGAAAATATGTCTCGTCATAATAAAAACATTCTCTATCCCAGAAGATCAATTACATTTAGATTTCTCATGATTAAACACCCTTTAAAAAAAATGGGCTCATGTTTGGACCTTACCAGTTCAGTAAATCCAGTGGCGGGCAGTAACGGAGTAGCTTTATTTCATTACTGTACTTAAGTACATTTTTTAAGTATCTGTACTTTACTGGAGTAGTTTTATTTTGAGTAACTTTTACTTCACTACATTTCATAAAACATATCATTACTCCTTATAATATATCTTGTGCTCCGACACACGGTGTCTGATTCAAGAACTAACTGATTCTTTTCAATGAACCTTTTAAATCGGTTCGCAAATCGCATCAAACGATTCATTTACGAATTAGAATGATCCGACTGCAGCTGTTCTCGAGTCGTCAACTCACTGATTCAAATGAACCATTTAGTGCGAGTCTCCAGTGAACTGAATTCAGTAGTAAGAACCGGGAGATCTTGAGCGCGCGCGACTGATGCTGCTAAAAGTAAGTTACTAATGTCGATTTTAGGATTAAATATAGTAACTGAAAACCATATTTAGGTCAAATCCCGGGTATTTTGAGCAGTAGGATTATAAAAAATATGTGCTTATATAAAATTAAATGAAGTAGCCTATATAAAATTGCTAAATAAATCTATCAGTACTTTTTTTACTTAAGTACATAAAAAATCAAGTACTTTTGTACTTTCACTCAAGTAAAATTGAAAAAGGAGTACTTTTACTTTTACTGGAGTAATACTTTATTATACGTATCTGTACTTTTACTCAAGTACTTGATTTGTGTACTTCGTCCATCACTGAGTAAATCAAAGGAGAAGCTAGTGGCATTGAACTAGTGGCCTCTGAATTCTACTGAAGCCAGACGGCCACTGACAGATAACATAAATCATGTGACCTTTGCCAACACAACAGCTACAACAGCAACACCTATAGATGAAAGTAAAAGGCCATCTTAAGAGATTACTGCTGTAATTATACAGACGAAGGTTATGAGAATTAAAATGGGGGAAACAAACAATCACACACGAGCACTCTCTCTCTCAATTGAGAGGAGGTGCGGCACACATATCCGGCCCTCTGAAGGGCTATCGACCGCTCTCAGGTTTGCTCTGCCAGCGATCTCCTCTATGTAGCAGAGAGGAAATCAATGCCACAAAATGAGTCAATTTCCTACATTAAGCCAAAACAGACGACAGTCTCGCCCAAGTGGGAAATTTCACAGCCATTTCAGAGCAGGGAGAGAAAATGGCAGCCAAAGGGGAAGGGAAAAAGAAAAAAAAGCTCAAAATGAGTAGCCTTGGTTGTTTACTGTGTGTAGTAAGCAATTAATTGTCATCAAGTCTTTAGTGCAACTGGTTTTGCTTCTTATAGGGATTGTTCACACAGATTTTCTGTTTCTGACAAAAAACTGTTACACAAATCTTCTTTTATGTATTAAAGAAGAAAGCAAATCATACAGGTTATGAACAAAGTGAGTAAATTAATACAGAATTTAAATTAAATTAAAAAAGTTAAATTAAATCTTTTTTTTTTTTTTAAATAGTGACAAATCCCGTTTAATAAGTCATTTAGAACAGCAGTGGCTCTTTACCTCTACTACAACTAAATATACATGAATAATACACAAACACACTCAGTAGAAGTGTAAACCCATTTGTGGCCAGACACCCACTGAGCAGCCCATTAAGCATTAAAGCTCATGTGTTATTAATAAACGGATAAATGGAAATGTTCCAGGTGTACAGCGTGTGTATGCATGCATTATGTGAGATGAGGAGAGCATTAGGCCACCATCAAAATCACTCAAAGCCTATAGCGCCACTATGTGGAGAGAAAAGACATGACAACTAGAACATTACTTGGAGATATTAAAAAGGCCAGTCATATAACAACTTGTTGCATTCAGAAATGAAACTGAATGCGGTTATATACACATTGTGTATTACACAACTAATGAACGGTGCATATCAGGTTTTCATGCAGGGTGTTGGAGTATTTAGAGAAATTATTACGGGAAATTCTCTTTTTACAGACACGTCTTCTCTTAGCAACTCTTCCACAGGAAGCTCATTAAGCAGTGGTGTGATTATGGTTAGAGAAATGTGGTTTGCTTGAAGTCACTGAAATGAAGACTGAGCTACTTCAAATGTATTCACTGTTAGACACAATATGACTGTTACACACATTTTTCATGTGGTTTTAAGCAGCAAATATAAAAATATTAAAAAGTGCTTCCCTAGACAGAACTGTGTTCCCTTTGTAAGTAAGTTTGCTGGCAGCACTCACAGGCATCTACAGTAGTCAACATTTGAAGTGGATCAAAAACTTTCATCAAAGTTGTCCTAAAACCAAAACGACACCCGTTCTTGTCTTAGGACAACTTCGATTCACTTTTTTTATCCACTTCAAATGTCAAGTTTAGCTCCTCTGCTTGAATGAAGACCAAAATCTCTAAACTGATTTTAGGAACATACATTACACTACCGTCCCACAGTTTGGGATCATGTTTCTTGAATCAGCATATTAGAATGATTTCTGAAAGATCATGTGACACTGAAGATTTAAGTAATGGCTGCTGAAAAAGATTTGCCATAACAGGAATAGATTACATTTGAGAACATATTATAATAAAAGTTATTTTAAATTGCAGTATTTTCAGAATATTGTTTTATTTTATTCGATCAAATAAACTCAGCCTTTGTGAGCATAAAATAGCTTCTTTCAAAAATCTGACCTTATACTTTTCAACAATAGTATATGTCTGATTAAAAACTGACACTAAAAACACTGGTATCAAATTTTGCTTGAGCTGAAATGGCGTAAAAATGATCAGGAAGCAGGCAGAGACTCCCTGAACTGAATCGAATGAGGTGCCAAAAAGATTTACACCTCTACTTTTTAAGCCCATAATACCTTCTGCTGTTTTCTGAAAAGGCACAATTCCAGACCAAATGATTCACACAAACATATCCAACCTCTCTAAGTGTTTATTAGAGATAATACAGCGTTGGGAGTTTTTAAAATACATTTTTTACAAAAAAAAAAAAAAAAAAAAAAAGACAAGACAGCAGCTCCTCCTTGTGTAGGACAGACCACAAAATCACAGCACAGCCCTTCTCCTCTCCCGCTTTCACAGCTCCTGACATACAACACATCTGCCACAGCGTCTACAGTAACTTCCACACTTCAGTGTGTGTAGTGTAGAGGAAAGTGCATGTATAGGATAAATACGGGATACACCTGATAAGACACTTGAAATAAAAGCTTTCCACTGGACTCAGGTGGGAGACGAGACATTAAAGAGATGCTCCCTCGATTGCATATTCTTTCTTACCGTTTGGTTTCTGATCCAGCTTTGTGCGTTTGTGCGTGTGGAGAAGACAGGGGCTGCGGATCTGACGTCCTCTAGGCATCCTATTCAAAAAGAGCTCTGGCTGTACACAAACGCTGTCAGGTTCAACTGTCACAATCCCACCCACCCGGACCCAAAATATACAACGCTTTTAAAATGTACAATGTTTTACAATCATTCCTCAGACGAGATGATCAAGGCTAGACCGTGTGTGTTTTTGTACGAGTACTAGTGTGTATTAACACACTTAAGTCACCAATAAATTCATGCTTGTCCACACTGGTAGTGCGTTCTGGTCCTGACAGGCAGGTCTGTCATAGATAAGAAGAGGGACTACATTTCCCAGCATTCCCTCATCTTCAACATCTCAGACAGTGAGCACCTTGGCAGCAGAGAGAGGCTGAAGTTTGCAGTCCACTCAAAGCCGTCAGTCATTTCATCTGCTACTATAGTTTTGAACCGAGTGGTTTTGGTACCTCTGTAGTGAGGGGACACTTTTTAGGCGATCTGATACTGGAGGTGCTTGTGACGTCGCCTCAGCTCCAGCTGGTGCTCTGGAGCTCTTCTCTGAGCCAGGTGGGTAACGCCTGACCCAGCCGATTCAGCAGCCGTAACAGTTCCAGGTTATGCTCCCTGTAGTACTCCGTCAGGAAGGCACGTGTCTGGGAAAGACACAAACAGAGCTGTTTAAGGAGGTCTGTAACCAACAACAGCCTACAGCCATGACTATGTTCAAATATACAACATCTGAGAGTGCCTTTGCTTAAACGAGCACCTATTTACCCACAATAATAATAATACATTTTACAATTATAAATTATTTGGGTTACACTTTATTTTAAGGTGTCCTTTTTACAGTGTAATTATACATTTATGTACTGAGTAATATTAATTAACTACATGTGCTTACTATATGGTTAGGATTAGGGTTCGGTTTAGGGTTGCAATTATTCATAATTTATTGCTATAATAATAGTAAGTACACGTAACGTGTTAGAAGCACACCTTAAAATAAAGCGTTAGCATGATTAATTCTATTAACTCTTATATATAATTATTATTGCAAAATATTAAAATGTTATAATTGATAAAATTACAAATTTTGTAATTAAAATTTACAAATTTAAAATCACAAAATTAGAAATTATGATAACGATAATATTACTATTATTAATAATAAAAATAAAAACAAATTGTTGTACTATTGTTAACACAATTATTAATGATAAATCAAATGATCAAAGATTTAGGTAGTTGAATCAGCTGATAACTGTAACTGACCTGTATATTTATATTTTTCACTATCCCATACTCTGTTTGTTTCACAGAAATAATTTTCAAGTAATAATAAAAAAAAAAACATGACAAAAGCCTGATGTGTATATGATCTAGATGCCACTCAGACAGCATGAGTTTTTGCATCCCACTGCTTTTTTTTTTGTGAGTAAACAGTTAAAGTGAACAGTTAAAACTGAAACTGTTAAAAAGGTGTGCGTTGCTTCATTCCGTTTAGAACAAAACAAACATGCTTGTTGCATTCTACAAGTTGAAACATTTCCAGTGATATGACATGACTATCTGATCTGTGTGAGGTTGAGCCCATCACTTCTCACTGCCGGTGAGTCACCCGTCTATAACAGCGTGTCTTTGCCACTGGCATCGTTCAGAAAGAGAGAGAGAGTTTTATGAGGGAGAAGAGAAGAGATGAGACTATCATCTACCTCAGGGGCCATTTCTGGATATTTTCTGCCTTTACTCTTCCCCAGACACTTAGGACGCCCACCTTCCAACCTCTGACACCAGAATCCTTTACCCTCATCAAAGCTGCAATACACACATGACACACAAACGCAGATGTATATGAGAAAAATGTTCAGTTTATTCACATGCATATACAAGTGTTCATTAACTGAGGACTCACACGAGAGCCTGGGTGTAGTTGAAGATGGGTGTGACCCCCAGGAACCGCTGGATCCCATCCATCACCAGGGCTGGGTTAGATCGAAGCAGGGCGCCGTCTACAATATGAAGCTACAGGGGAAAAGAGAGAAGAGAGCTCAGAAAACAAACAGCAGTGCTAATTTTGAAAATGAGATATTTTGAGAAAAATATGTGTTGAATTTAAAGTGAAAATGACAAAAACACATAAAATAATATTTAAATGTTCCTCTGTGATGTGAAGCTTAGTAGAGAATTTAGAACTTAGAACTACATTCAAACCTACAGATTTCAAATGTGTTTGCCCTGATAGTTATTAAACACATCAAAAACAAGAAAAGGCAATCATACACAGATAACTGCAGTACCTGTCTGGCCTGGTAGTGCACAAGCCAGTGCTCGAGATGTGTGGCGTAAGTCCCCGGCTTGAGGCTGTGGCTCTGAAGGGTCAACAGCTCTTTAGATGCAGACAGACCTGCGGTTACAACCTCGTGGAAGGTGTGGTTAATGGCAGCAGGGTCCTGGTGTGCTCGCTGATGCTGGTGAAACACAAAAACCACACAACTCATGTCAATTTCTGTGGTGAAACAGAAGGTCACGGTTAAGATAAATGCTATCTGACAAGAACTTCCTGCTGCCCATATATGGCCTGCACTATTATTGCACAAAATGATATACAGTGCCTCAAATGTCAATGGCTGGCACAAAGACGTGTGATTTATCAGTATGTAATTCAGTGATGTGTGTCAGGTTACGTGGATATTTTCTGAGTGTCACTCCATTAAAAAAGAGCTGCTACCAGCACCTTTAAGCAATCACTGCTGCTGGACTGTTACATCTATTACAGAAAAAAAGAGCACACAATATGAGAGAAAGCTGTTGTAGAGTACCTGATACCAAGAGTAGGCTCTGTCGACTGGGTTGATAAGCAATGCTATGATCTTGGCTCTGGGGAGTAAGGCTGCAGCCCTCTTTGGAACCACCTCTGTATCAAAGTAGTTGGCACTTTTCTCAAACATGAAGTCTGTGCTGACGTTCGAGGGGAAGGGAAAGAAGTCCATGTACCTGCAAGAGATTAAGATGTGCAATAACAACAAATATGCTACATATGATTTTTAGTCTTCCATTACTGGGCACTTTAATGTCATCTCACTGTTAAAATTAATTTTTAAGCATGTAATGGATCTATTCAAATTTCAAAATGAAACCTAGAAAGTATTACAGATATAATAAAATGGAGGGGTGATAAACTTATTATGACTAATGATTTGTCTCTGCTACACTGACTGGGAGTGAAAAAGATGTGCTGTGTATATTACCAGTCAATGCCATTGTGGTAATTCGGCCCGTTAAAGAACTGGATCTCCTCAAAGGTGACTGGGCTGGGAAAGTTGCTGGTGATGGCGGGGTGAAGGGTCAGGAAGGAGTGCAAAGCTGAGGTACCTGTGGTCAGAAATAAACAACATCAAAGGCAGTCTCTAAGGTTGTATTTTGGACAATTTATTTATTTGGTTAACCAAAGTAAGATTTAAGGTTTGAGTCTGGAAATAGCAGGACTCACCTGTTTTCTGTGGGCCAATAACCAGAAACTTGGGCAGCCTATCACAGGTCTTTTCTTTGGACCAGATGTCTTTGTGTCTTTTGTCATGACAAGGATTCTGAATGGATGAAAAGATGAAGAAAACATTCCTACATTTTTGCATTTCACATTTTATTTGATTAATATAAACTTTTCCATACATTCATTATTAGAGTTAGAAATATTATAATATAATTTAACACTATTTTATCGTTTTACAAATAATTTTCTATAGACTCCTTAAATTGTTTTCCTTTTGCATTCAATAGAATTCTAATTGGGATTACAATCCAAAAGATTTTTGTATTTATTGCTTTTTTGCCTTTATTATACCTGCCATAGGGGGTCCATCTCTTCTGGAAAGATCTGGAAGTATTTCTCGGCTAGGTCCACAGGAGGTAGAGTCTGTAGCCGTAGGTTGGTCCAGCACTGCACAAACTTCACCAGAGACTCAAAGGTGTATAGGCCGAGCCGATCGTTTCCGTAGTTAGACAGGTGAGTCATGAAGATGCTGATCTGAAGGTGGGGACAGTGTTATTTACATAGAACTTAACTTAGTCCATTTTAAGTAAAGCTTTGGAAACATCTACTATTTTCATTTTGAAGATCATAATCTAGTTTATTTTTCCAGCTGCCGCACTAGCAAACACTGCAGGCGACAGGGCCGAACACAACACAGGCAGGACTCTGTCACCGCTTAAGGCTTTGGGAAAGATAAACAAACACACAGAAAAATATACTCACTCCCATTCACTAAACACACACACAAGAAAAAACACAGAGGGGAAAACAGCACAAATGCAACTCACAGGGTTTAAGAGGACGGTGAGGAAGAGTTCTCCTCCACGTATGCTCTTGTCCAGCTCACGAGAGCCTCCTGGGTACTCATTATAGAAGATGGTGTGAGTAAAAAGGCCACATGTCTGCCTGGGCAACACCTGCAGACAGAAGAAGGTGAGAGACCTGTACAGACAGCATTTGAACTCTGCTTCAGCCACTGCTCAGACGTACTTCAGACTAATGTATTAGAAGAAATGAAACAGTCATTAGTCATTTAATCTGATCATGGTGGGCACAATTTGAGCTCAGGCTACAATAACATTATTTTGCATTATTATTCTTGGATTTGAAAACACTGGGTCTAATTAAAAAAAAACACAAGCAAAATGAATTTCTATAAAGTTTGTTAAATCATTATTGGATACACTGTTGCACTGAATTGAAGAAAACAAGATTTACAGAGAAAATCATCTGCTTGTGTTTTATTAATAAAAGCCCCTTCACACTAAACGCAATGCAACACATTATTGCTCACAAGTTTGGGATCAGCAAGATGTCTTTATTTTTTAAACAAATGAATATATTAATTCTCCAAGGATGCATTAAATTGATCAAAAGTAAAGTGACAGTAAAGACCATTTTTAACATTTAACATCAGATTTTCTATTTCAAATGAATGCTGTTCTTGTAAACAAACAAAAAAACAAAAAACAAAAAAGAAAACTTATTTTAAAATTCCAATAATAATAAAATGAATGCAGGTTTAACAGATGCCATTTTAAACCACAAAACATGCACTTTCACATTTTAAAAAAAGGAACTGCAGTAATGCAGCAACAATTAAAACATTAAATTAATTCAAATTTTAATCTCTTGACTGCCCTTATTTTATAAAAAGGAATTTAATGTGAAAAAAAAAACAAGATGTCAACAAACTATGTTGTTAATGAATACTAAATGACTTGCACATAAAAGATAATTTTCACTGTTTCTCTCCTCATGTTTTTTAGTATAAGACCATCAAGATTTATAGTGAAGTGGTAATGTTTCACCTTTATGCCACGATGTATGAAGCCCCTGCGATGGCGTGCAGGTCTCAGATGTGGATATTCTTCTGTGCTGGTCACTGTGATCCCCCATACGCTCTTCCAGGCCTCGTACAGCTGGCTGTGTACAGGATACACCCCTGAATGGTGGGGGGCCACAGCGTACCCCATGTCTGTGGGAATACCATGCTCCTGTAATGACAAGAGCAAACAAACGCTCATGAAGATCAATCACAAAGCTGCCCGCCACTTGAAATTCCCTCACAACTGCACTGCCAAGACTTATGGGGAGAACGGGAGTAGAACAGAGGAGAAAAGTCGATACGAGACGCATTAGAGACACCGTTAACAAGACATGTCATCAGAGCGTGTGCGAGTGAGAAGCTTTTGATTATGCTTCTCTGCAGAAGAAAAATCTAACTCGGTGTGTCAAGAGGTGTAGTTATTTCTAACACCACAGGAGGGTGGTAGACAAACACATTCTTAAGATGAGCAAAGGGCTTTACTTTCAGTCCAAGGTGCCACTTTAAGAGCTCCACGTGTGTGTTCCTTCTTGCTTGTGTGTGTGTGTGTGTGTGTGTGTGTGTGTGTGTGTGTGTGTGTGAGCACAAACTGTGAGCCCCGAGTTAAGGACGGCCCTTTGCAGGCTCATTAAACCTTGATGAAGGAGCTGTGTCTTCTCCATTGAGCAGAGTGCAGGAGAAGGCATATGTCAGTGTCTGCTCTAAAGACAGGATGTGACAGAAGGATTAGCGAGAGGAGGAAAGGGCTGGTTAGTATTCACGGCGCACTCGCTCTCGCTGTCTGTCTGCCGGCGGTCCATATCCCACTCCAATGACCATCATTACACCAGGGTGGGCTCGTTTCAACAGGCCAAATTCACAATCTCCTCGGCGGATGCACTCCGAGTCAAGGTCAAAGAGAATCCTACCGATCCAATGAAAAAGTGCTAATACAAATCTATAATGAAATACCAGCATGAGATAAAGCTGGCGGGCAGAGAATCGATACTCGCACCCCTGCGACAGCAGCAATAACGGCTGAAAATAGTAACACAATGATGAAAGAACAAAGCGAGCTCCCCTGTCGCAACACAACAAATGGAGGGAAAAAGCTAATATGGAAAAGATCGAAAAAACTAATTTTGTATGACATTTTTGTGTTAAAGTGCATTTGCTTATTTGAGTTTAATATTCAAAGTAAAGAATACATAAGTCTTTTTTAGGTTGGTTGAAGAGTGTAAAGATATTCAACTAATGGAGTGCCAATGGAGGGGCGGGATCACCTGTATTTCCAAACAATGGTAGACGTGTGGAGGGTTAGGTAATATTATGTTTGTAATTCTGTTTGGGGCTATTAGTGGCACAGGAATGAAACAGTTCAGCTTTAAGGTGTATAATTTTCCCCACAAACCTGTGCAAACTGCATGTTGAGTCTCATCTGCTCTGCCAGCACACTGACATTGTGGAAAAGATGCGGCTGCATGTGACTCCACATGTGTGGAAACCACCAAAACTCATGCCGGTGCTGCAACAGCATGTCGTCGCCTTCATCCTCCTCCTCTGTACCTGCAAAAACACATATACAGTACGTACTGCTGAAGTTTAATAGTAAACACATTTGGGCCTATAAGAGCTGAAGAAAAATCTTTGTTTGTTTGTTTAGTTGTTTTTATAGATTGGACAGGGAAAAAAAAGGTTTGAAATCTGATTAAAATCTGATTTTTGTTATTTAGTCTCATTTTGTACAATAAGATGAGATTTTACATTTTTCTTTGGCATCTTTCCTGCTCTTCTGTAGTTAATGTGTTAACATTGGATTAATCCCTTATGGAAAACAATAGTGAAACATCCATTGCTAAAATTTCACTCATATGTACCCTGTTCACCTACTCTACCGTTTAGAAGTTTAAGGGCAGCAAGATTTATTTATTTTTTTAAGAAAATAATGCTTTAATGATGCATTAAGTTGATGAAAAATGACAGTGAATTTCATTAAATCTAACAAACATTTACATATATTTAAAATAAATGCTGTTCTTTTGAACTTTCTATTCATCAAAGAATCCTTAAAAAAAATGGACCACACTTTCTACAAAAATATTTAACAGTGCAACCATTTTCAACATTGATCAGAATATTAGAATGATTTCAGAAGGATCATGTGACACTGAAGACTGGAGTAACGGTTGCTGAAAATTCAGCTTTGTCATTCACATACTAAAAATAACATTTTGAGAAAAAATTACATTTTAAAATACATTAAAATAGAAAATTTTTAACGATTTCACCATATAACCGTTTTATATTTTTGATCAAATAAAGGCAACCTTTGTGAGCATGAGCATGTTTCTTTCAAAAACAAAAATCTTACTGATGCCAAATTTTGCATTGCAAGACATGCAATAGACATGCTGTAGACATGCTAGCATTCTAGTGACTTCATTCTGAACAACAAAAATTGATCTGGCCATTAATTACTTTTTTGCTGGTTTAACAAAATCAGATTTAAGAATCAGAAACAGATTTCTCCTGCCGCCTCTCTTAAAAGACAACAACAAAACGGAAAAAAGTACCTGCATAGTAGAACTTCCCAGAGAATCCAAGATTGAAGGTGAAGTTGGGAACTAGCGTCCGCAGTTTATTCTGTGTGCTGAGCAAAGCCTTGAAACAGAAGAGTTATCACTTTAATAACACGCTATCAATGTCCTGCCTAACATCTGTGGAATAAGATTAGCAATATTCCAAGAACAAAAACAACAACATTTGACTTTACTCTGAGCTATGCTTGAAGGCAAAAACAACAACAACAGTAGTGTGTCTCCAGTACCTTCGGTATTCACCTTAACAAATGTATGAGCTAAAGTCACCAACAGATGGCATTGTGGTGCCAATTCAGTCCTATGAAGGAAAGAAGAACTTTCAGGCCGTCGGCCAGATCGACAGACTGAGTGGGATGAGAAATATACATTTGCATTCAAATCTCCTCTACCCACGGGCAGGTCAGACGTGCGAATGAAGCCGCAGCCTTAACATCAATCTAAACTCATCCTTGCGAAATGAACACATTTCATAACTTAGCATCACTGCGCACATCTAGCTAATGACGGCGCTGTGAGGCTTGAAATACAAAATGATCCTGCCATCAAGCCCTTCAAGCCCTGAGAGTGATACGGGGGTATAAGCGAATTACAGCGCTGTTCCAGCACAAATCAGACGGCGGGGAGAGATAGTGTCACTTCCCGGACAAATCTAACACAAAGCCGGGCCGATAGTTGCAGCAGTATCACAAATCAAGCCGTGCTGCTGGGGAGAGAAGGCATCTTTCGCTGATTTAAGAGCCGCCGGTGTCCCTGAGTATGAGTGTATCCAATATTTGTTCTGCTTTGAGTGTGTTTGCTCAGCATGTCGGCATAATCCTGCTGTTTTTATGGCAATCTACGAGCCATACAAGATTGCAGAGTGATGCCCAGCGTGGACAGATTCAGTAGTGTGAATCACCTTCGACAGGTTGATAAAGGAAGAGTTGGTTTACAAAAAAAAAAAGATGCTACCCATTTAAAAAAGAAAAAAAGGTGGTTTTCCTTTGGCAATCAATAACTTTGTTCAATGAGTTATGACAGAGTAAGAGAAACAGCCAATATCGGAAGAGGACAGAGGGCCAGAGGTCAGAACACAGCTTTTGTCACCACTGACCTTTGCTGTCACAACAGACTTGGCTCAGCACTGCAGCAACACTACTGAAACATTTTCATACCTGAATTCTATTAGCCACTCTGATTATCTCTTGACCTAACAGACTAGGGCTCAAGATGGTTGCTGAGACCAGATTCAGCCGGATGCACAACAAAGCCAGTCCCATGTTGTATCCGGGAAAGCATCACATTTTGACAGCGGACATGGGCAAAACAGTCATTCCCTTACAGAACATCGCTTCTCCCTGTAGAGCTGACACTCAATAGTCACATGAAATCTCTAAGAACAGCTGGATTGTCCAGAAGCTCAAATTCACATCTATAAAAATCGAGACAACATTCTCAAGTATACAATACAACTACACATTACTCTTATTATATAGCAGCAATCATTGTCTAAACAAATTAAAAGTACATTTTTAAACAGGAACTATACTATTTTTATGTCTATTTATTAGTAAATGTTAAAACATGTTTAATTTACATTTAGAATTTAATTAAAAATTAAATGCATTTGATTATTTAACAAATTAATAATTAATTATCTTGTTATTTTTAATTGGCACTCCATAATTCACTTCTAGCAACTCTTAACTCCTTCTAAACTCTAAACAACTTCTAAACTCCATTTGCAGATACATATGTGGAATATTCCCCACTTTAAGACACCAAAATGAAAAAGGACACAATCATGATGTGGACTGTGACCTTGTACATGATATCTGCCAGTATCCCAATGACCTGCGCTATTTGTAAAAACCATACAAGCTAAAAATGCTGAAATAATCTAGTTGTCCCATAGATACAGTATGATGTGTATACATTAACATATATAGCAGTGAACTGTATGTACATATGGGCATCACTGAGTAGGTGGAAATAAATAAGCTTCAGTTCAGAAAAAGCATATGGAGTAAGAATAGATGTGATTAGTCCACCATTAGACACAGTTTGTTTGAGTTTTCTATGCAGCACCACTGGCTGAGGTGATTACAGCCCACTTGTTCAGCTTGAGGCCAGGTGGCATGGCATACATCACCATACAAATCTGGCAAAAAACAACAACATAAACACAGCTCTGTGGGTGGATAATCTGTGTGTTACACACATATCCCTGCAAAACACTTATTCTATCTGTGGAAAAAAAAAGAACAACAACATGGGTGAACTTAAAACTGTGTCCTTGCTCCAAGGTATTGTGCCCAGTAACCATTATGATTAAGACTGACTGTAAAAGGAAAACATATGGAAATGAAATGCTGCATACATTTTCAAACATTCATTCACCAGTAAATAATAAATAGCACCAGTTGTGTAACAGGCTGGGTTTTAAGGGACGTTCAGGGCTAAATACAAGTTATGCTCTATCAACAGCATCTGTGGCATGTTGTTGATTACCACAGAAAATAACTGACTCTGTCTGCAAAAACAAAATGTGTTGATAAAAATGCACTTAGAATGGAAGTCAATGGGGCAAACATATAACACTGGCTCCATAAAATTCCACTGTAAGGGCACAGATGTTATTGAGAGAGCTTAACTTGTATACAATTGTTTTCACGCCAAGGTACAGGATGGATACCCTCAGGATTTACAAAAGACAACAAATTTTAAACAAAAGTATTAAATATACATTTGCATGCACATTTGCTGAAAATGAAATTGAGTGAAGGCACTGAAGAGCACTCACCACGATATTAGTTTATACAACAACAAAAAAAGCAAGTACCGCCAAAAAGGTGAGATATTATTCAGTTAGATTAAAGATGTCTTTCCTGAGTTCTGAGGGCGAGCTTAACGAGTGAAAATATTTGACTAAGGTAGGCTTTAATACTTCCAAGGAATGACCATAATTCCCACCCATGTTATGCAACTTGATAGAAAAGTAATAGTTCAACTTAAATGTAACTTCTGTCATCATTTTTTGTCATTACAATAATTTGTAATTTTGAAGTTCATTATATTGAACAAAGTGGCCATGTTATTGTTCCTCTTTTGTGTTACACAAAGTCAGTCCAACGAGTTTGAAATGATAGAGGTAGAGTAATGACACATAAATGACTGAATACGTAATATTATGTAAGCTATATGTAAGCTAAGAGAAATATCTGACATCTCTTCTGTCACATCTATCAATTTACCATTTTAGCAAATTACATTTAAAATCGCCAATTGCTAACTTTTGTTATTGTAGAATTTTGTTTTGTAGAATGTCTCTGCCTCTATCATTTCAAATTTGTTGGACTGACTTTGTGCAACAGAATGTTAAATAAAATTGATGGCAGGCTAATTAACTGCTTGACTGATTCAGTAAGCAGACAGACAAGGCAGATTCTTCTGCTGAAGAAACATCTTCATGTTGTCAATGCAAATGTGACATTAATTGCCCAATTATTTCTAATTAGAGCTATTAATTTACTTTGTCTGGCTTCAAAGAGGACAACCTCTGAATGGTATATCTATCTTTGCAAGTGTACACTATACATTTACGGCTCCTGAAAGCACTGTCATGGGCAGCACTGTGGTTTCCATGCTTTAGGAGGCCGGAAGCTTCTACTCAATCTGATGATGAGCACAGGGAGGGATTCATACGTCTATGTAATCAGCCCCTTTGGCAACAATGCTAATAAATAGGAGGTTAATAGGCACATTGTCCAAAGAGAGCAATTATCCCTTGCTCTAACAAGCACATTATTTTGAGTACTAGCTGTTTTAGCCTAGAATCTCCGTGACACTACAGTGCTCAAAGCATCATTAGTGCACCATGTTATCTCTCAGCCAATATATTATGTTACCCATTTTAAGAACATGAGTTTTGCTTGTTACACACTGGATGAGATGAAGAGATCAATGTGAATGTTCATAGATAAACAACACTGAGCAACCTAATAACTTTAAAGGGTTAGATCAGCAAAAAAAAGTCAATGAAAAACATTCACTCACCCTCCCAGCATTCTAAACCAAGAAAGAAAGTTATAATTTTTTAAAACCACAAGAGAGAGAAAAAAAAAACACAAAATATTCACATTTTCACAAAAAAAAATATAAAAAACACACACACCCACACATCTCACACCCACACTCGCACACCCCCCTCCCACAAAAATAACATCACACACGTCAACTAGCAGATGCCTCTCCAAGGACAGGCAGAGTCTTTTCCCTGTTAGATACGCTATGGCATCCACAAAAATCAACTTGTGCAGCCAAAACGACAGATTGTTGCCGAACAGCACCCTTTGAATTCCGTCGTGAAGGCCAAGGTCCTGTACTACAGTGGCATGAAGGGCTCGGTGGGGGCCCAAATGGGCCAGTGCTTCTGAGGATTTTGTGACGGCCAGGAGCACAGGCTCATAGGTGCTATGGTTAGACTGAAAGACCGTCCAGTCATCACCAGGGAGCGGGCCCTGCTCCACCTCGTTGGGTTTGGTGATGTACAGTAATGGGGCAGCAGGGTTGATGTGGTAGTCCCGTAGGCCCAGGTTAGAGTGCAGGAACAGCGGGAAGCCCTTCAGCTGGGCACTAAGCAGCGAGTTCTCGTTGGCTTTGAAGAAACCGATGATGCCAACACCAAATTCAGAACAATATTTATCTAGTAGGTCACGGTTCCAAGCATCCAAGTTGACGTACTTGAGAATGTTCTCATAAATTACCAGGGCATATCGGCCGACGTCACGCTCCATCAATGTAGGCATGTCCCCCTTGCTGGGTGCAACCTCAGTGTGGTATCGAAAGCGGCTGGACTCAAGGATAGCCACAATCTCTTGTCCGAGCTGAGAGTAGATGCTTTCCACAAAGACCAGCACCACAGGCTCTGTTCGAGAGTTATCCACTGCTTTAACCGTCCTCTGCCGTCCTGTGAAAGGGGGCAGGAAAAGAGGAGCCCGTTGCCCTCCTGGTGCAGCCGCAACAACCCCACCGCAGTCACTGAAGGGCAAAGGGGGTGCCTCCTTTATTTTAGGGCTGTTGCTGACATAGTAGGCCAGGAAAGCCATGGAGAGCAGGCAAAAGATGATGAGCGCCAGGATAAGGCGGTGGAGCTCGAGTTGCCTGACACCCCGCACTAACTTCCACAGCCCCATGGCCACAGTGCAAATGTGGGACCAGGGAAGAGAGGGGGGCAGAGGGGAGGCTGAGAGCCTGACCGTTGCAGTGCTCGCAGAAAGAGGAGGAAAACAGAGAGGAAAAGAGAAGGAAAAAGGAAAAGGGTTGAGCAGCAGACACTGGCACAAGCTTTGGGTCAGGAGTAGCCATTTATGCTAGGTCACCATGGCCCCCATAGCCCATGACGTGTGTCTCCGCTTTGATTGCTGCCTCTAGCCACAGTCCTCCAATGAGGTCAGTCAGCTCTTTCACTTGGCTGGCGTCTTGGGCCTGGGATAAGAGGATTGGGTTTCTTGATCACTCTTAACACTCCTCCTCCACCACTACTCGACAAAGGATCAGCTATTTTGCTGCCGACTTTTACGTTCCTGTGCACCAAGCTTTCAAATAAGCACGTGCCTCTCAGTGCAAAGGGCTCTTTGGGATTTGCTGGAGTGCTTGAAGGCCTGTGCTTCACTTGCCCCGGTGGCCTCAGTAGTGGAAGCTTTGAGGGTGTTCACCACTGGGGCAGGATGGTGAACACTGCCCCCTGTAGAGGCCCAGCATGGACAGCACATTCACCATTGGGCAGGATGAGTCAGAGCCTGGAAGAAAGAGAGAGAAGAGATGCAATCAGTCCAAACATTATCAAGTACCTTTAAAGAGTGGATAAAACGGGGGAAGCAAGGAGATCTGAAGAAGTGTTTGTAGCCTAGACCAAATATTGCTTCACTCTTATACTTCCAAGCAGCCATGTGGTTTTGCTATTATTGTGACTGCTGATGTGTATCACTACATTACCATGGAGTCGTCTTTTTTCTCATGAAATAGTCCTAGAGCCGTTGTCCACCAGTAAGACAGCATTAGAGGTGGGATATAGAGAGATCACTGACCTTATTAAGTGACTTGAACAGTTTAAACTTTGTGATCACATAGACCTAATTAGAGCAGTGGTTCCCAATCCTGGTCCTGGAGAACCCCCAACACGGCACGTTTTTGGTGTCTCTTTTATCTGACACACATTTGAGATCTTCACTAATGAGCTGATGAGTTGATGAGTTGAATCAGGTGTGTTTGAATAAGGAGACATCTAAAATGTGCAGTGTTGGGGGTTCTCCAGGACCAGGATTGGATACCACTGAATTAGAGCATGGGAGGGCAGATGATGGGTAATTCAAAACTTTGATTGGAACACACTGTTTGTAAACTTTAGAATATCTTAACTAATCTCCATAGGAAAAAGCAAGTTACAGTTAGATTGAGTTTCAAGACGCTGGAGATGGAAATCATTGGATTGCAGGCACATTTTCTCCTTCCTCTCCCCACCAAGAGAGGCTTTGTCAGCTTACAGCCAGCTATCAGTCTCTGACATGATCAATGCCAGCCATGCTGTAACTATAAATCAGCCTAGCACTTAAAGGATCGTTTTTCCCACAGATGAACAAGCATAGCCTGTGCTTTGGTCAAAGGCACCTTGTCTAGGATGGGTGATAAGCTAAAAGAGAAAAATAAAGGAAATGAGAGAAAAGGCGAAAGGAATGAAAAGATGCTAGAAACTGGAAACAGACCTTCACTTCCACCTTCAAAAGCTAATAATAAATGCAAAGAATCTTAATGTGGTAATTCACCTGTCTGAAAGAAGGCAAAGAATAATTATAAAGAGAAAAGAAGAACGGCGGTGAAGTGCTCAGCTGCAATAAATTTATCAAACTCAGAATGAACCCTACATGCATCCTGATACGGAAACCTAGATTATTATTAGCCTAGGAGCACTCTAACCTCACTGACCAGTTCTCCATCAGTTCAAAACATACAAGTGCACACAAACAGCAGGTTTCCATCATGACACGTTGAGATCACAAGGACATAAAGATACACCCAGGTCAGTGTATCCAATTCAACATTATATTATTTGTACGGTAAAGCAACAGGATGAGCGAGGGGGAATGGCAGCCCTGAATCATTGAGCAGAATGGATTTACATGGCATGTGCTGTTGAAGCCAGGACAAAATTACTACTGAGCATTTCTCATCTCAAGAGAAAAGCTTTCACATTTAAATCAGAGAATGCAAATCATGAACTATTCAGAGCTGAACTCGACCAGGAAATGATCAGGATGGCCATGCATATCTTGTGTTTATTACACTGCTCTTGTCAGTAAACAAACATGCTTACAGAGCAATGGTACACATGAGCACAAGAGGAAATGAGATGGGGAGTGTGACGAAGGGAGGAAATAAGATGCAAAGCGAGAACAAGTATAAGGGATAACACAGTCAAGAAAGTACATACTGTACGCAAAAAGCAAGAAAGGCAGCAAAATGTCACTGCTAACTAATAAAGATCTACTTACGTCCTAAAGTGGCGTATGCATATTTGAAAGAATTGCATTTTCCCCTCGTAATGAGTTTAAATCATTCTAATTTGCATATTTGTGGTTAAAATTATTATTACTGTTCAATTATTAATAATAAGGGTATTTATTATCAATGTTGAAAATTTTTGTGCTTAACTGGAGTAATGACTGCTGAAAATTCAGCTTTGCCATCCCAGAAAAAAAAAAAAAACATTTTAAAATATATAAAAAATAGAAAGTATTTTAGATTGTAATACAATTTCACAGCATTACTTTTATTCTGTATTTTTACTGAAATAAATGCAGCCTTGGTAAAAAAAAAGAGAGACTTCTTTCAAAAACATTCAAATTTTAATTATTCTAAACTTTTGACCGGTAGTATACACACTCAGTGACTTGCCAACCTCAAGCAATTAAAATGCTGTTGGTATTAAATATGTACTTCTAAAGCATGAGAAATGGAAATGAAGAGAAGCTGGAAATTTACTAGAATTGTTCTTTAATTAGCAGCAAATGGAAAGTCTTGTCTTTATATCCTGTGACAGAGATTTTTCTGCTAAAACACGGCCGTGTTAATGGGGCAGAATGAGGGCAAAATGAAGGAGTGAGTAAATGTGAAACCATGTGTGAGAGCAAGAAAAATGACTGATTAGACAGGGAGTGAACAGGTGCATAAGGATGGTATCACCTTGAACATATGCCACACACACATTAACAAAATATTATTTCCTGTCTGTCCACACTAAAAGAATAGCAAAATCACATTTATGTGTCACATGCGGCTTTTTAAAGTTGGTTATGAATGATAAACTGGAATTTACATGAAATGGATGGTTTTAATCGTATGATGGCATGGCACCTGGTTAAGACACTGCCACCAAGAGGGAGCTAGTTTCTGTAGAGCTGCATAAATTACCCTGCAAGACTGCCATGCCTCCCTGACCCATGACCAATATGATCTCTGACCCCTAATTCATACTGACTGAGCTTGCATGTGGGCCATGTGGGCAGGGGTGCTCTCAGATTTCAATCACTCCACAGTTTCTTTCTGCTCTAACCTAATTACGGCAGAACAACTCAATATGCCTTTGTCTTGTATCTTGACCGCTAACAGAAATCAGATCCAAACTCGATCAAAACAGCAGCTGGAAAGTAAATGCATTACACCACTTTAAAGCAAACTACATTTTTACTAAAAAAAAAAAAAAAAAAAAAACACCCTTAAGCTAAGGTTATATGGGTGGTTATCATGTTAGTTCTACACAACTGATAAGCTGCTTTTTTGTGGTTGCTAGGGTGTTGTGGTGGTTGTTTAATGACCCATATTAAAAGAGCCCACCAAGTATATATAATGTATTGGTTCCTAGATATGCCTAAGCTCCCAACATAAATGTAAGTCTACTCAAACATATTAGCCACAGCCAAGAAAAAAGTCTTAAAATAGCGCAACTCTCTTCAACAAAGCATATGATTTCGTTCATTTCTGTAGCACAAATGGTGCGGGACATGTTACACACCTAATTTTAATACTTGTGGTTAATGGCCTTTTTCAATCTCTAACCCCAACTATGAGCAAAAAGTGATGCTTGTCTTGGCAAACGGCCCTAATTAGCCTGCAGGATTGATGGTGCAGTGTACAAAGTGACCAGCAGGGGCCTTCCACACACAACGGGCAGAGAATTAAGGTCTCTGGGCAAAGTGGAAGAGGGGGATATCATTAGGGCCCAAGGTCACACTGAATTTGAACCACAGGTGTGCAGGCATCATGGGCATCTTGCCTGTACAAACACACACACACCTGAAAGAATACTAGACTGCTTCAATCAATACTAAGTAAAAAAAAGAGCACTTTAAACTGCTACTATGTGTGGAGAAATTTAATGAGCCTGCAGCTTACCTGCTACATCCAATTTTCAAGTGAAAAAATACAGACTGCTTCTACAATAACAAAACACAAAAAAAATCTTTTGATGGATTCAGTCCTGTGGGGCCATTAACATGCAAATTATTTATAGAATTTACAAGCTGTGGGAGATGGTGGGGAAAAAAAGCTCAGCTTATTTTTAATCAAAGGAAATGTTTTACAAACAGCTGGAGATTGTGGCTTTATTGGAGCTATAATTTTGAATCCCTGAATTTCAGACGGTTGCAGGGTGACAACAGCAATGCTCGTTCTCTGAACCACAATTGTTTGGGACAAAGAGATGAAGGGGGACCATGAGAGGACCCTCTCCTCAGCCTCTCTGCCCCAGCAACCCCAGGGTCAAGCCCTCGCTACCCAAACACCACAATGCTGACCGTCAAATTCCACAGGCCGCTGCTCCCCTCTGATTATTCACCATGAATAACACACCAAATAGACTCACTCCAGTGCATGAAACACAGGCCGAACAAAACCATAGAAGAAAGCATAAAACTTCCCCCACCATTTGTCTTCTTCCTGGCATTTCTAATCTCAGCTGAGAGGGAAAAAACTGAAAAAGAAATCAAAAACAACAAAAAAAGCTATACTCTGTCTATCAAAATATATGCATTTGTTTAGTGTGGACAGAGATAAAAGTGCTTTTTTGCTTCTCATCCCATTCAGACTTCGATTGGGCATGTGAAGTGTGGCTAAACTACGTCTTTAAAGTGTTTATTTTACCCGTCCATTTCTCAGAGTGCTACGTGAGAATGAGGGCAGAGGTGCTGATAAAGCGCTGCTTGTGTTGGGCTTTTGAGAACGCCGGCTTCTGTCTCTCTGTCTCTCTGAAAATAGTGCAAAAACAGAATGTATTATGAGTGACTGAAAAGGAATTACCCAAACTAAGCTGATTTACTGATGTGAGCTGCATGCTAAAGAGCTCCAGCAGGGTTCACTGTCGCTGGCCGCTGCTGATCTCCTGATAATGCTTGCAGCACAGGCTCTGTTAATTGTGGGATTACAGGACAGCAATTAGCGAGCCAGACTTAACTGGAGAGGACAAAGAGACTAAATAACTAACACAACTGGGACAAGCTTAAATTGGAAGTCTTCAAATCTGGACAGTAGTTTTTATGAGAGCTGCCATTTTAGGATAGGATGGGATGTCTGGTGTATGGTGACAGTCAGTGTTGTGAATAAAATCAGCACTGACCTTATGAAAGTGATTACTTTTAACCATGCCCACCTCTTTTCAAGGGCGGCTACTCTGTGTATATTTGTCAAACAAAATGACTTTGCAAGCCTCGCTGATGTACCTGATGATTTTGGAATAAATTACTTTAGATGCAGTTTATCATTGGGTAAACAAAACAAAGCACAAGCTTTTGTATCAGACTGTTATGTTGCAACACTAAACATTAAAGTAGATAATGAAAAAGTGGTGAAATTACAAGGGGATATGTACCCAAGAAATCAAACAGTCGACAAAAATATTAACATTCAAAAGAAAAATGTGTAACGGATGTTTTCTGCAGATGCAAATGGGTAAATTATTAGGCTTTTTTCATGCACAAAAGGAAATGTGGGAGGACAATTTCAATAATGACAAGTGCTGTTTTAAATCTATTATTCCTCTTTCTAAAAACATCCAGTAAACTGTTTTCTACCATTTCTTTTTCCAAAAATATTTTGAATTGAACAATCATTTGCATTTTTAGTTGTTCAAGATTACTGGCTGGTTTTCGGAACTGAAGGAATGGAACTCCATTCACTAGCCTCTACATGTAGCACAGCAACATCTTTTAACCATAATGTTGGAAATTTACCAAAACAGATGGTTATTTATCAGTCATTTATCAGTTGTAAGGTCAGTTGAAGAATTAGCTTCCTTCTAATACATGAGTTGTAATTTGTATTTGTCTATCTATCTGCTTATGGTTACGGCCTAAAAACCTTCAAACTTTAAGACTCTTGAAAAATTCTTTAAAATCTCTCAATCACTCAAGGTAACATTGAGAGCGTGTCCAGACAAACCTTGTTTTTTTTAATTAAAAATACATATTTTAAGAATGCCTACTGAATTTCAACTCTCTTTAATTTTACCTACTTATATTCAAAAAGCAACTCTGCATACTCGATTCAAAATCAAGAACTGAATTGGAATTTGAAAGGCATTTTTAACTCAATTCTAAATGCCGCACAAGCCTCGTGACAGCTGAGGAAACGACTCCCTATGAGAGGCCACACACATGGCATTCAGGACTCAAAGTATGACCAGAAAAATCCCACTCATCAACACTTACTGATGCTCTTTGTTAAATTAACATCAAACGACTTAGAGAGTCCAGATCTTGTTAGGAATGACAAGCATTGCAATGGTGAAACGGCTGGAGGGAAGCAGATAAAACTTTTCATTACTGAGAGAGGAAAAGTGTAAAAAAAAACAAGACTTCTATTAGCAGATTCCCACGCTGAAAAATATTGAGGGCTAATCTCTCTCATTAACGCAGAATAAATATTTAACGATTAAAAATGGCACCTCATTAGAAGGTCTATTCGTCATGAGAGTTTGCTGCAGTAGGCAGTCAGTCAGACACGCCTCTCCCTCATTCTCTCGGTGGCAGGTGGGAGCCACAATGTGCCCACTGGCATCGGGAAGGCCGTGTCAAAATATTTACATTGTCGGTGAGAATGTCATGCCTATCATCCCTGCTAATCCAAGCTCTGGAGCCTCGCCACGAAGCAGAAGTGCGTGTGATCGATGTCAGAGTATGTGAGTGAGTGAAAGAGAATGAGCAGGCTTAGTTGCCACATGCTAACTGCATTGTGACTGGGCTGGTAATTACAAGTATATTTCAGCTGGCCAAGATTTTGGTTTGGATATATTCAGAGGGGTGGGGCCTGGTCCAGCTGAGAAAGCAGGATAGCTGCGGCGACTAGGATCAAGCTCAGGAGAGGCTGCGGGGACGCCTGAGCACATTTTACCTCAAGATCATGTTGTTCCCACCCCGCAGCACCACACATGGCTGTTTAGAGAAAAAACTTCCAGCTCCTGCATGCTGCAGAGCCGAGCAAAGCCGGCCACCCACCGTGTGTGCATGTGTGGGATGGGGGACACGTGTCTGCTCTGGAGGCGGAATGGAGGAATCTGACCACCTGTCTGGCTTACCCCGTCCGCTGGATGACCCCCAGCCCTTCCTAATCTTCAAAAGACGCAAAGAGAATTTCCTGTATGGTGTGATTGCCATTTAATGTCTGGTGGCTGTACAGATGGGTATTAGTAAGCATTCCTAATCAGAAGCTATAACCAATGGTATCAAGATGGCAAAATCAAAAACTCCCATTAAAAACCAATGTCTCTCGATCTCTTGGTCACTGCAAATCACTATTAGTGTGAAAATGCTTACAAGACTGATTCCGTCATGCACAAAATGCCGTTCAAAAACCAAAGACAATAACTAAAATGATATAGTTGTACAGTAATTTTTTTTCTGAATTTAAAAGAATAGCACAACTATAATGATAAAGACACAGGAACAATATTGCTGGAATCACTTTCAGAATGTTTTTTTGTCTTTTTTTTCCCAGCTGATGAACTCTAAAAACGCTGACAGCCAATCAGAATCCAATCTGCTTTAAAGAGCTCAAGCATTTATAGCTACAGATGGCATAACAGCAGCACACATTATAGCTCTTTATAGCTATCATTCTTGGTGTAAAGGGGATTTAACTAAGAAAATACGATAGAGAATGGGAGAGAGTGATTGGCCGAGCTGTGCAGCATCATTAGGAAGTGAAGAATGAGCATAGGAGGACAGAGAAAGTGTTTAGTACTGTTTACAGAATTTAACTCTGGCTTGACTGCCTCTCATATGGGAACACAGAGCTCTGAGTGTGCTGGCCAAAGCTTAACTCTTAATCAAACCAGAAGAGTGGCAAGGTCAAGGGTGAACATGTTACAGGCATGATTGAATAGTTAAGATGTTTTAAGGTTGCAGCTTGATAGTGTGTAAATTATTAATATCTGCATCATGGCATTTGTAATTGAATTTTTTTAATGAGCATCTTGTGCTTTAATGGAAGCAAGCACACCTGGCCCTTTCACTTCATCAGTGTCACAATTTGGCCAAATTGGATGCCTTGAATTTCCCTTGGGATTAATAAATATCAATCGTCAATCAATCAATCACAATTATGGCTTTATTTTTAGATGATTAGAATTGTTATTTTCAGCTTCACTTAAATCCCAGATTTTCAATGTGGACTCAAACCCCAGTGTACTTTGGGTACTATGAGAAAACTTACTAAATAATTATAATAAGATTAAGTGTGTGTGGTATTTCTGGCATGCATGATTTTGTTTAGGGTTTACATGTATTTAAACAGCACTGGTCTTTAGAGTACAGCATGTTATACATGAGGGAGAGGAAACCCGTCCTTAGTTCTGACCTGTGGGCACAGGCCTGTTGGCAGATCTAGGACAGAGAGATTGCAGATGTTGACTGTGACCTCACCTGTTCTCAGTCAGAACCTACACACTTCTTCTCTCCTATCAATCACTCCTGACCAGTTGGAGGTCAGTGTGGGACACAGAAAGACATTTACTACAGGGGTCCAAAATTCCATTTACAGACTGTCATACTTCAGAGAACTCTGGTATTGTGAAGATGGCCTTCAGGACCAAGTCAAGCAGAGCAGTTTTTATACGCATGTGTTATATACTCCTTATATACTGAGAACCTGCCAAACCATTCCTTCAATAACCTAATGCTCTGTCCATCAGACAGTTTGGCATCATTAGCATTCTAATGTGAGTAACGTGTAATGCAATAATACTATGCAGTATTCTTGCGAAGTAGATTTTGGTGAAAAAAAGTGTAATGAGTTTAAGCAGCAAGAAAATTTGCCACAATCTATTGAAAAAACTAGCTAATGCACCTCACCTTGTTGCTCAAAGCAATGCATCCTGGCAGCAACATAATTGCTGTTGTTGGCATGTACCATTAACTCTCAGATTGTTCTTTAACTTAATGTCTGGTCTGTTATGCAAAGAGAACTTGTTTACTTCCCATTTCAAAAATGTACTTGCCTAAAATAAAAACGAAAGGCTTGCTGTTGTCTTTCCCAGAAACTCTTCTGTCTAGTATGAAGTGAAACAGTGGCATCAAAACACACTCAAAAGAAGTCTTCCTCTCTTCCCACTTCCAGTCAGAAACTTTTAGAACTTCTTGAATAACCTTCAAATGTGAGTGAAGTGGCTTTTAACCAAGCACATCTCAGAGCAGAGGAGACCAGTCATCTTGAAAAGCCCTAAGAGTGGGATGCCATTTCCTCCTATCTTTATGCTTTCTGATGTCTGGCGGTGTGGAGACGAGGCAGCAGGGGGTGGAGGTCTGATGGCACTATGTCCCTTAGCAATGGCCGTCCTCCCGGAGCGGGAGCAGGCAGGGTCGCTGAAGAGTTCACAGGAAGCTCTGATCAAAGGCAGCCCCTGAAGGAGCTCTGCTGAAGGGAGCACACTTACCTACAATCGTCATGGTGGCACTCAGCTGAAATCTGGCAGGAGGTCTTACTGGTAGCAGACATATAAAGTAACTGCCTTCCTACTTAGGTTACAGAAGTTTTACGCAAACACAGTCACAAAAAGAAGAGAGCTGATATAATTTTGGGGTTCTCCAAGGCTCACACTGTCAGTGTTTGGGATTAATGACTATATGGACTCAATTTCTATTGTAAATACTAGGGATGAGCATGAGTGTAAATGACACTAATGGTCAGAAAAACAACGTAGAGATATTAAAATTCTAGTTGATAATCGATTTTTCTTTTTTAGAAGTATTATTTATTTTGATAACCGATAAATGACCAATATTAAAATTCAAAAATGCTTTTTCTCAAATTATTAAAAACAAACAAAAAACGAACTTAAAAAATCAGCCATTTCAAATGCTACAACTGAAGGCATTACAACATTATAATGTACTAAATGTTTTCTAAATGTTTATTTAAAGATTAACTTAAGTTAAAGTAACATTAGATGATGGCAAACAATCTAAAATAATGCACACATTAACATCCAATAAGGACCAATACTAGGAAAAAAACCCTCTTAATTCCAATTTGAGATTGTAAAAACATCATGCATCCCTACAATAACTGGTCATGATCAAGCATGAGGTGGATTTTTACTCACTCCAATATTAAGTGCACAAATATGTCAAAAAGGTGCCTCATCTTTTGTTATGTGATTGGTTATAGCTAGTTTTCCCAGTACCTTATGATTCATCAATATGATCCAACAATGCAAAAGGTGCCTTTCAGCCTGGGATGGAAGAAACCGTGCTTAATAAAATCACAATCACACACGCACAGAGTGGGTTTCCGTAACTAGACAGAGTGCAACTAAATAGCCCAGAACTTAGTTTGACTTGACAGGGTCTTTACAATTACTATTTTTAACCGGACATACAGATACCGTATTAAAAATGCAACCAGCCATGGTGTGAAAACACTTGACCAATGTGATAAAATACAGAGCACGCTTATTTCAATAATTAGGTTATATGAGGATTTTGAATGTTGCTTGTATTTGAGTTGGCCAATGAGTCTTCACATACTGATAAAACACGATACCACCCTTTGATCAGAGTTAATATTTTTTGTGCTTTGTAAGAGGTTTATAATAAAAAATATACAAGCTACTGAAAATAAAACATTGATACAATGGCTCATCTGATGCATATGAACATAGTGAATCCACTCCTTTAACTTGCTATAACCTTGAGTCACGCGTGTAACCATAGTGACAAATAACAATAATAAATACTTTGCATAGCATCTTTAATAATTAAATGTTTTATTCTTATTGGCCTACTGCATTCACCCTTTAGAAGTTGTGGTGAAAATGCTGTTTCTGTTCTTACAAGGCATACTAATTAAGTTCTCTTTTAAAATTAGATTAGAATTCTTTACTTAAAGTTGTTTTCTTGGTCATACAATGCAGTCACTCTCTTTTATAATGCATGCAATAATGCATTCACATAACGTATGCATATCAAAACTGAATTTAGCACTCCAGACAGGCCCGGCAACTGCTGCTGTGTAAAGACAGAAAGCAGAGACTGTGCAGAGAGATGCATGTGTCTCAGAGTATGTGTGTGTGTTAAGTATATAGAGAGAGAAGAGAAGGCTAAAAATCGATATATTTGGAGCAAGATGTCACAGTGGCCAATCACGGCCTGCTCCTGTCACCAGTGTCATTGTGACATGGGTATTTAGAGCTTTCTAATTGGTCACACTGTGCAAAGACATCGAGAGAGGCAAAATGACAACTGACAATAGATCCACTCTCGCTGTCAAGTTAGACATCCACAAACCGCCCACATCCTCTACCCAAGGTGCTTCAGTTATACAGTGCAAAAAAAAAATGTGGTTTGTTTGAAACTCACAGCTCCCTTTGGCTTCAACACGAAGCCATGCTGTCACAGCTGGCCAATCAGCGACAAATACTGGCTCTATGAACTCTTCATTTGTGTGAGTAGGCGTGAGAAAAAGCAACGGGGGGCGTATGTGTGTATCTGAAAGTGACCTTACTTTCTTTCTCTACTCTGCATTGTCATTCTGTTTTCCTGGCCCAGGGTTTAGGACCCTCCCACATCCACAACAAAAACTGGAATGCCTCTTTGCTCCAATTAAAATTTCTTTGGCACAACCTCTCTGCAGTTATCTTTTTTTTTACTTTGTATCTGTCTGAGGAAGACGCTTGCCAGTATCCTCCATTCATGCCGTGATCAATCCCACCGTGCAACACAAAAGTCCTGGAGGACCCCACAAGCACAAACTTGCCTCTAAACTCTGTCTCTTTCTCTCCACTGCACAAATACAGGCAGACAGCATTATACAATCGAGGGGATGTGCATGCAAGGCCACTCTGAATAATGAATCTTTCCTTACAGGGAGGTCTGATTTAGACAAATCAAAATCTGTAATGGACCTTTAGAGCAACATCTTGCCAACCGAGCCCTCAATATGAGGTAACTCCTCTTCTCTGCGTTGGGTGTCAACGTCTAGGTGAGAAAGGTGTCTCTGGAGGTATGCCGAGTTGGTAAGATGCTCACTTAATTGGCACAGAGCAGGAAGGAGGACAGGAGAGGAGACAGGGGGGCGGGGGCAAGGTTCAGGGGCCACGGTTCTCTTCCTGGCAGAGCTGATGGTACTACTGGGACCACACACACAGAGGAGCAGGCTTTTGTTGAGCACTGTCACTGTGCAGTTTCACAGAGCAAGACACTGAAGCATTTATACTCTCATTCTCTCTTAAACACTCAGAATACAGAGGTCACAGAATAATAACAATCATTCAAGTACACTAACATGCCCACTCGCAAGAATATTGCATTCACACAAATTTGTACACCCACACACAGGCAACACAATCAGCAAGATCACTACATAAACACACAGAGCATGTTGATGAGAAGGAATTTTTTTCATTGAGCATCTCTACAGTAGAGATATGCAGATGGAGCTCAGGGGTATTTCTACATAAACTGGTCATCAAATTTAATCAGATCTTCAATTAAACAATTAAAAAACAGTCTGCATAAACTGATTTAATAAAGCATACTGTGTACACATTCACAGGGCATATTACAGTAAGTGAATCTCTAGGTCAATGACAGGGTTTTTCCTACATTGAAAATTTTTTGGCGGCCGCCAAAACGATTTTTTGTCCCGCCAAAGCCTTATTTGATCTGTAATTGGAATTTGTGAGTGAAGCAGGTTACAGACGGAGTGACGGAGAGAACAAGCACAGCACCCCACCTCTGCGCGGGCACTCTTCGGCCCCTATTTTAACGATCTAAACGCATGTGTAAAGCGCACGGCGCAGGTGCACTCAGGGCGTGTCCCAATGCACTTTTGCTTGTTTAATAATCCACAGTATGTATAGGCCTATGACAATGTGTAGTAAATTACCTATAAAATCATTTAGTTTAAAGATAGACTGGAGTGAGACTGGAGCAAGCTGTTGCTAGCTAGCTGCTAATTGTATTAAATTTTATATGGTAAAAAATTACACTATTACACCTTTTAACGTTACGTTTTTAATGCTACTTTTTAATTGATATGATTATACTAAAATAATTATCAGGTCTATCAAAAAAGGATTTTATCTTTCAAAACTATGAAAGCCAGTCGTGGAAAAAAAAAAATCACAGCTTTTTTTGCAAAGAGGGCAATAAAGAATGACAGTGAGAGTGACAGGTAATATCTGTGTCTGATAATTGCATAATTTGTAAATAGATAAATTGTGATACCTTTGACATTTCAAATATACTTTGGTATCGATGATGTTTACATGTAAAATAAGTTGTTTATTTTACTATCTAGCCTGACAGTGAGTGTTTTTTCATGAATAAATAGGATAAGAAAAAAAAACAAATTGTTTCTTATTGTATTTATTTAAAATTTAACATGTATTGTCAATATTGGGCTTGCGGATCATGTGGGTACTAGGGTACTCTTTACTGTGTGTGGATGACCATGTCGGTCAGCCACCACCGAAGACCAATTTTGACCCAGGAAAAACCCTGAATGATAACTGGAGTCAGCTAACCTGGAGTCCAAACAATGAGATGAGCTTGTAGGTGTTTGTCACATACTTTTTCCTGCAACTGTATTTTTTAATGGTGGAAAAATTAAAGGGCAAGTTCATTTAAAAAGGAAATTGTTAACCATTACTCATCCTCATGTCGTTCCAACCCTGTAAGATATTTGTTCATCTTTGAAACACGAATAAAGATTTTAATGAAACCGGAGTGATTTTTGTCCCTCTATTGAAAATTAATTCCAACAAAATTCATAAAAAAAGTTCATAAAAAAAAAAAAGATTGTAAAAGAAATTCATATGAATTCTTTTGAAGAGATATTAATTCTTTATATGATGAACAGATTTAATTTAGGCTTTTAATCATGTATAAACATCGATCAACGCACATACATAGAGCAAATCAAATCTGGTGAATGAAAACTCAAATGTTCTTGCCTCACATGTGAGAAACTTCATGTGCATCAAGCAAGCACATTTGATCCACCATGTTTATATGGATTACTTTTAGAATATCTTTATAACATTTTGGTTGAATGGAATTAAATTAGAGGTACAGAAATCTATAATCAAATTAAATGAAGTAATTAAATTTTCTTTTTTGAGCAATGTATACCCTTTATGGTTTAGACAACATAGGCTACTTGTTGTCAGTTTTATTGATGCAGTTTGAGTCATAAAGGGATTGTTCACCCAAAAATGAAAATTCTGTCATTAATTACTCACCCTTGTGTCATTCTAAATCTGTAAGACCTTCGTTCATCTTCAGAACACAAATTAAGATTTTTTATGAATTCTGACAGGTTTGTGACCCTACATAGACAGCAAGGGTCGTACCATGTTCAAAGCCGAGAAAGATAGTAAGGACATCATTAAAATAGTTCATGTGACATCAGTGGTCAAACTTAATTGATTTTCCATGTCAGTCTTCGATGCGTGTTCACAAGAGTACCACAATACTTGTGTGCATTCCTCTGATTGTAAACAAGGTGCAGCACAACTGGGTTCTACTTCAGAACACCGGCTCCTGCATCAGCAGCACCACACGCATGCGAATTTGTGTTGAAGACTGACAAGGAAGAGAAGAAACTGTTAATAAAACTGTTAATAAAGTCATTATTTTTGTTTCTTTGTGCACAAAAAAGTATTCTTTCAGCTTCATAAAATTAAAGTTGAACCTTTGATGTCACATTGACTATTTTAAAGAAGTCCATTTTGGACTTTGAATGTGGTAGTTGCATTGCTGTCTATGCAGGGTCAGAAAGCTCTTGGATTTCATCAAAAATACCTTAATTTGTGTTCTGAAGATGAGCGAATCTCTTACGAATTTGGAACAACATGAGAGTGAGTAATTAATGACAGAAGTTTCATTTTTGGGTGAACTATCCCTTTAATAATAACAGTTGCTGAAACAGGAAATTGTATTATAAAATGCTTCTGACGTCAAGCAGCCAATTTCATAATTGGTGGAAGCTGAAAGTTAATTTGGCTTAAGTATCACTGCATAGAGTTACTCAACAACAATTAACCATAATGAAAAACAGTAAACAACAATACCCATTCTGATTCATCACTGAAATGTTCCTAATTATTTTTAGATTCACAAAATGTTCAAATCTATTATGAAGGGGAAAAGAGAGAGAGAGAAAAAAACATTTTATTTACTGTAAAAAGGCATCTGGGGATATTAAGAATCAATATCAGATCTAATCATTTAAATGAAGACTGTATTTAGTTAGAACATATATCTATTTTTACCCAGCTGTACATCACAATGAAACAAAACTCCTCTAATTCCGAGACTCATTTTCTACAGTCTAAACTTAAATCAAATCAGCGCCAGGGGAGGGAAAAAATGACAGCTCTCCAATTGGCTAAGAGAGTCATCGATCACGACGGCCCATGTCATTACCGTGACAGAGCTGCGCTCAGCAATTCAGCTCATATTCCATTTGAGCAGAGTTCAGAGAGAGATGAGGAGCACATCGAGCGCCCGTTGCACAATACACCTGATTCTATACAGCAATGCTCTCATCTCTCTCTGCCAGCTCTCCAATCAATGCCATTCAGCTTCAATCAATTCTTTTATACCCCATTCAATGGATGGTTTATTGGCATTACTCACAGTATAGACAAAGAGCTTGTAAGTATAAGACGAACAACAGAAGGCAGCTCTCAGTGTCTTTTCATACAGTTACATAAAGTCTTTTTTTACTGTGCCAAGTCATTCTCATTATCTGAGATCCGGAGTTAATACCCACAAGCTGTCAGTGATACATTCAAAAAAATGAAGCAGATTAAATAAGAACTAGGAACAGAGAGGCAGACGATGACAAAGGTCAACAAATACGCACACTGATGCAATCTCAACTGAGCAAACAATATCAAATCAAGATAGTTTTAGACAGGCATCAGATAATCTCCCTGCACTCATGGTTTCTTATAAAACGGAGACTCCACCGTCTACATAAGTGAGTGTTAATGGGAACCCAGGTGCATATTCACACCGACAGCGATGTGCGAGAGGATGACAAAGATCTAGAGAGCTTGTATTCTCCATGGAGGCCTGGCCCATAACCTGCCCTGGATGTGTGCATGTACTTTCAGCAGCATTCGCTTGAGGGAGACGCATAAAAGCTCATCTTGGTTGTGGGGTCAATTACATTTAAATTTGACCAGCTCTAGAGGTACACTAAGGCTCAATACACAATTCAAACATGTGCATATACTAAGTGGATTCCAAGAAAAGCCTAGTTTGGTTAAGTGAAATGTGACCTTCTGAGCCCTCCGAGTAAGCATGAAGCGTTTGTGTGGATCAGTCACAGTGAGGTTTGGATAGCAGCTCTGCAGGACTGAAAGAAAACGCTTGATTGAGTTTTATTCAGTTTAGTGGAATTAAGACTGTGTTACCATGCCGACAAGCACTTGGAAGTGAGAGGCGAAGATTGTTTTGATATGGGGTGCTAATGAATAATGATGATAAATTTGATAAAAATGAGCGATGTACAAGGTCCACACTATTAGTTCTGCATTAGATGTGTACTGTATAGTAAAAGGAAAATCAACTTAAGTTTCAGGATTGAGATAATGGTGAAACAATGGCACGAAAGAAAAAAGATAAAATTTTTGGCAGATTTATACTTGCACTGTTGATATTTTTACTGTTACCATCACAAAACAAGAACAACATTCTAAAAGAAAAAAGAATTAGCTGGAAATTCTATTATAATTTAATTTGTCATCTTAAAATACACATTTTTACTAGAAATAGTTTTCATATGGTGATTTATCTAGAATTTTCAAACCATTTTAACTTAATTTTAAACTTTACATTTAACAATTTATCATGAAAAACCTATTTAATATTAGTCACCTACATTTTTATTACCATCTGGCATTTTATCAGCAGAATTTGCAACAACACTCAATACATCACAGAAAACCAAATTCTCATCATACAGGATCATGTGTATTGTTAATTAATGAAATAGTGAAAGAATGGAATAATCAATTAATGATAGAATGAATAAATGCATGCATTCATAAATTTAGGCCAATTACCAATAGCTAATTGACAAATTTAGGATTTTTTTAGTGATCAGTTCAAAAAACAAGTAACAAAATCAACACTTACTTCTTGTAGCTGCAGCTGTTCTTGATAAATCAAGTCAGTGCATTAGTTGACTTGTCCTGGGTGGAAGTGTGTGAATCTCAGCGTGTGTTCAGACACCTGCAATGAGGAAAGAGAGGACATGCGGTGAGGGTTTGATAGATGACTCCTGCACAGTTGCGTCACTTTTGCAGTCAATATTTGCACTCTTTCATTTGTGAGGTGTCTCGATCTCAGACGGTCCACTCTTCTCTCCTAGATTATGATCTGAACATCACTGAAGTGCTTCGTGTGTGTTGATGTACATGTATTGACAAACCATGTACAGATAAGAACACACCCCTTGACCAATTACAGTCCGTCACACTTACATTCACACACAGACATGAGACAGATCCAGGGAAAAAACACCTACAAAAAGAGGTGAAGGTAAAGTCTTTTAATGACTTTCTAATGGGAGATTTGATCTAGGATATTAAAGCTAGCTTAAGGCAAAGAGCGGATGAGACATGTGCATACATATTTTAATCAACTGGTCAGTGGACTGCCTGAATGGCTACTTGACAAGTCTGTACAAGAAAAGTCATGCATAAAACAGACTGCCACCAGTCCACCAGACTCTGAATAGATGCATTTCTTTGGATTTATGGATGCTAAGCATAGCTCTTGTAGGCTGAAACCTTACATTTCACAAAACTATCAACATTATGTTCTTCAATGTGCAGGCATATATTTACTCTGCATTCAAAAAAATTCCTAAACTCAAATATTAGATTAGATACATACATACATGGTTGCACAACATATGTTATATAAATACTTATACTTAATTTTCAATTTAAGTCTAATTCTAAAAAAAAAATAATAATTGCAAAAGTAATTGCAAACTGTAATACAGTATGAATATGAATATAGTAATGATAAAAAAACAGACACATATAGTAATTAAAATTTACTGGATAAAGTTAAATAGCTGTAAACAAATAAAAAAGAATATATATGTGTATATATATATATATATATATATATATATATATATATATATATATGTATATATATGTATATATATATATATATATGTATATATATGTATATATATATATATATATCTATATATATATATATATGTATATATATATGATATATATGTATATATGTATATATGTATATATATATATATATATATATATATATATATATGTATATATATATGTATATATATAATATATATATGTATATATATATATATATATGTATATATATATATATATATATATATATATATATATATATATGTATATATATATATATATATATGTATATATATATATATATATATATATATATATATATATATATATATATATATATATATATATATATATATATATATATATATATATATATGGAGAGTAATAGTGGACTTGAATTTTCTTTATGGACAAATTATTTAAAAAAATTTCTATTTGGTTTTGGGATACAATGTGTTCTGACACACACCTGAGAACAAGTGCCCAAGTGCCACAACATAAAGAATCAGCAATAAAATACTGTCCTTTAAGATCATTTCTCATAGCAGGTGATCTGAGGCCTGATAGAGATCACTTAAAATCTGTTGAAGGTGGTGAATTTGTATATAAGCCTTGCTTTGATGGCTGTGGAAACAGTGCTTAAAGGACAATGAATTGAGACATGCAACTTTTTGGAGACAGTATAAGCACAGCATACTAAAACATTCACGGAGATGTTGAAGGATCTTTGATTCAAAAGCATAAAAACATCATCTTCGCTAATCAACTAGCTGGTTGATAGATAGCTGGCAACTAGTCGACCATCCTGACCCATAACCACACACACATAAACACACCAAGTGCTAGGTGACACACTTGTCTCCAACATACGCTGGACCCAAGAAGAAATGCATACTTAACATTATGAAGAGTGAAAGATCTGGCTTCCAAAAACAGAGACTTCATGGTGATCTTCACAACAACCAGCATGCATCTGCTGTCTCTGAGTGCATTTGTGCTGGAGTTTTATTCTTTAGCTGGTAATGCACGACAGGAGGCCGAGAGAGAAAACAAGGACACGTGGAGAGAGAGAGAGGGGGGCAGAAAAGACAACAGAGGAAGTACACAGGAAGAAGCCTTTGTTCTTGCTGATGCAGATTGAGAGTTTAATGTTTAATGGATCTCAGAAAGACGCAGAAGATCTCTCAGAGGACCAACAGAGGAAACCTTAACCAGGATGTTAACTAACAACACGCCTGCACATGAAAGTAGAGATGGGTCACAACGTTGACTAATCGTCTAACAACTAGTTGATCAGTTTATTTAGATTTTTCTTTGTGATATATTTAGTGGCAATGTTTTAATTAGCATTCTGACAGTGTGCTGAATTGTTGGAGTGTAAAACCCTCTCAGAAACTGTTGCATTTTTAAATTCATCCTCTTTATAGCACCATGACTTCAGCCATAAATGTCTTCAGTCGTTGTGTTGCATCTCATGTTGTATGAGTGTCCCACCATGAGCTCTGCAAGAAAAAGCGCTGTAGAGTTTTTTTTTTTTTTTAAAAAGTCAGATTTTGTTTGTAAATGCCCCCACTAAGAAATGAGTCAGAGATCAGGCAAACCTAAAACCAGACCTGATTAGTCGACTAGGCATTTAGATAACCCAATGACTAATTGATTTGAATGAAATGTGTAGTTCTGCACATTCCTAACATGGACATGGACTATCAACAAACTGAGGTTAAAGAGGGACATCATTGATCCAACTGAAAAAACATCATTATTTAAGCCAAACAATTACAAAAAGAACATGTATAGTTAAAGAGCACTCATCCCGTCTGTCCTCCACATACACACAAAGCAACCTCTGCACAGTGTCAAAGTCCCAGCGAAAGCCATGTTCCACTCTCCACTGACTAATTCAATACTGATAAACAAACTAAACAAAGCATGACTATCAGTGCTGGAGGATTCCCAGTAGCAACAGTGAGCAATCTCCCAACTCTACCCTCAGTACATATCTCTCCTTCCCATTTACTTCACTCACTTTCCTGTACGGTCCTTGGCTTTCTCCAGTTATATTCAACATTGTATACTGATTATTATACTAATGCATCACTCAGCATTTCGGCAGTATATTACAGCATGAATGGAAATTTCACAAAATGATAACTTCCCCTGTTTGCATAAGGAAAATTGATACATTTAGCAACATTAATTATTTTAGAACCATACTTTGCTAAACTGTGACAATTTTAAGGCAATTAATGATATGCTCTCTGCAAATCTCTAATTCATAGATGCATTAATTGTTTTCTTCCCTTCATTTAAACATTAAAACATAAAAAATAATAATAATTCAGTTTGTATTAATATTAGTGTGAAGGCAACACAATAAACACTACCACAATGTTTTACAATTAAGAATAATATATATATATATATATATATATATATATATATATATATATATATATATATATATATATATATATATATATTTTTTTTTTTTTTTGCATTTAAATAATGTATTTTTTTTTTACATTTCGATGTTGGGAATTTGGGGGAAGTCTTAATATTTAATTGCCAAAAATGTCATTACACTACAAAAAATGTAAAATAAAAGACAGAATATAATTTATGTTTTAAGCGTGAAATATGATTTAGACATGTTCTTGGCAGG
This sequence comes from Cyprinus carpio, assembly GCF_018340385.1. Taxonomy (NCBI): domain Eukaryota; kingdom Metazoa; phylum Chordata; class Actinopteri; order Cypriniformes; family Cyprinidae; genus Cyprinus; species Cyprinus carpio. Next base: position 15,363,702 of record NC_056609.1, on the reverse strand, counting down.
TTTCAAGATATAATATCTACTGTTATTTAAAAATTTTGACTGAATGCTTAGTGTTTAAGACATTTTAACCCCAAATGTAATTGATTCACTAATAAACTTATTAAATAAAATTCAATAAATAACTTTAACATAACTGGAAACAAACTTACTCAGTTATACAAGGGTATGCAATAAGTTTGTTTGATAAACATAATATTAACAGTAAATGTGTAAACCACGCAGTATGCAGCACACTAGTATTCCATTCTTCACACAGTCTGATTCATCCATCCATCTACATGTCCATAACCCACCCCTACACAGAGTCCTCCCATCTCAGCGTGACAGAACAGAGTCTATAGTTCAGGCAAGGTGCTAATTGATTGGCTAAAATCCCTTAGCCTGTACACAGTGTGCTGATAGGCTGACAGCAATGGAGACACTTATGTCAGCCTGTAACAGCTCTGAATCATCAGGCGGGAACAGGACAAACTCAATCTACCTCCTCGTTATGCAGTTTTCCACTGACTGCCAGTTTGCACATGCAAAAGCACACAGAAGCTTATCGAGATCTAAAATGACCTTTTAAAGAAACCCAGCTCTCATATGTCTCCATCACTGCACCTTGAAGCCAGCAGCAGCGGTGAGCGTGTGTGACGGGGGTTGCGTGTGTAACAGCGTATGGATGGCTGGGAGTCATCGCTCTGGCAGGGAATCGTGAGAGAGCGGTGCAACGGTCCATGTGCAATGATAGGGAGAAGATTAGATGATCATGATCATATTGAAGATTGTGGAGAGATGTGCTGCTCTTGCAACGCTCAGAATCATGGGCATAATTCACAACTAAAAGATGAGTGGAGGGAGGAGCAATGTAATAAGCGAAATACCCTTTTATATGCTATACTCCAAGTGACATTTCATAAGCAAAAGCACTGCTTCCAATCTGTGGGCTGCACAGGTGAGAACGGTGCCACACGAAGGGGGCAGACGTAGCATACCACAGCTGCCAATCTGGTTGACACTGAATTACTTAATCATACCTGAAACCAAGCCACGAGTAAGAGAGATGTAGAAGAGAGCAAGAGTCATCACAAATCTTATCATAAATCAGCTCTGTGAGTCAAGGCAAAGGGAGGGACAATAAAGCGCACTCAGAAAACACTTTAAATTCATCAGTGTGATATGTGAAAGTGAAAGAAACCATTTGTTTAAATCCTATAATAAAAAGGCTGAGAGAAAGGCATCACCACGGGACAGATATGGCCGGCGGAGCTCTCTCACACATCCCTGAAGAACCACTCAGCTTCTCTGAAGGTATTTCATCATCTCTGCAACGCAGAAGAGATAAAGCCAAGAGAAGAACCTGTTGTCATATAATCTCCTTATCCTGACAAATACTGTCACTCTCTTCAGCACTGGACACAGCTTTTGCACATATCTGTCTCAAAGATGTACAACAGTACATAATAGTACAAATGTGTAGACCCATCCATCCACTCTCCAAACCACCAGCACTATGTAGGGTCATGGGCAAAATGTAAAAAACTTAAAATAAAATAAAATAAATCAATAATAACTTATTAAACTTCTGAAGATAAAAACAAACAAACAAAAAAAACAATTATATATATATATATATATATATATATATATACAAAAATTTGGATCTGTAAGTTTTTTTTTTTTTTTAATAATTTTATTCAACAAGGTTGCAATAAATTGATCAAAAGTGGTACTAAAGACTTTATTACAATTAATTTCTATTTCAAATAAATGCTTTTCTTTTTAACTTTTATTTATCAAAGAATAATAAGATCTACCATGGTTTCCACAAAAATATCAAGCAACTGTTTTTAACAGGGATTAAAAAAAAAAGAAAGATGTTTCTTGCACACCAAGTCAGCATAGAATGATTAGAATGCTTTCTGAAGGATCATGTGACACTGAAAAAATAGCTTTGCCATAACAGGAATAAATTACTATTTATTCCTCTTATCTAATCTATTTTAAAATATATTACAATAGAAGAGTTGTTTTAAAATTGTAAAAATATTTCACATACATACATTTATACCCCAAACTTTACATATAAAACATTGGTAAAATGTGTCTAATGTAGAGTACTATATTCTAAATGACAGCTGAAAGCACTGATAAAATTAGCCAAAGAAATGAGCATGAAAGAGGTGAGTCTGTAGGCACAGATTCCACATGGACCTGTGCTCTTTCCTCTGCTGGCTCTTCTGCTCTCACATGCTTGTCATGTCGTGACGGTTGCAGAGCTTGTTGTCAGATAAAACACATAAGGATCCCTGCTCATAAAAAAGTGAACATTTAGTCCCTATGGAACTTCACAACATGTTCATCAACAATGAAAAAAATTATTATTACTAACTAATGCAGGCAGCTATTTTTTTTTTTTTAAGTGTATGCCAAGGAGAAAACAACCTCCGCCTTCACCAAAGTCATCCATTTCCAACTGCCAGGAATCTAAATCTCCAAATATATTTTATAGGTCTCAATAAATTCTGAAAAGTATCAAGAAAAAAAATGTTTGGTTGTCCAGAGCCTTCAACTGATGCAAGCCAGGATTTGGAGTTTTAGATATATATTTTTTCTTTCTCAGAAGTTTAGAGCTTATCAGAGAATTCAGATGAATTTTGCTAGCAGGTTCTGGACAATTCAATTATTCAAAATTATTTGAATAGAGGCAATCTTTCTAAAAATAAAAAAGTTCCAATGTCCAGAGATGTTCAGCCAAAATTCTGTCATCATGTATTGTTCCTCATGTACGACTGACTTTTTTCAGTGGAGATATTCTACATAATGTTAAAGCTGCCCTTAAAGCATAACACATAAATAAGCACATAAAAATAAGCTTGAAAAACTGTACATTCGAAATTGGTGCCCTACGATACTATCCATGGAGGCTTTTCATAAATACCTTGCTCAAGGGCACTGCAGCACAACCAATGGTCATAAAGCAGCTTGACCCTCGTGTAGGTGGGGAGAGACGGTGAAACAAGGAGTAGTGAACATTAATGTTGTGTTGCAGGCAAACATCATTCTGCAGGGAGCAGTAAAATGCACTACTGATACATTTTTAAAAGGATTAAGCAAGTAGTACATAGACTGGGTTATTAACTAAATAAATAAATTACATATATAACCCCATGGGAACTTCAACTAACATAATTAATTGATTTGTGGAAATTAAACTTCACAGCACTATTATTGGAAGAGTAGTTTAAATACCTCTTTGCCCTCACAAGCTCATGAATTTGGGAGTAGTCATAACATCGAAACTACCAAAATGATCTTTAGAAAAGGTCAAAATAAAAATAATTTAAATGCATTGTAAATATGAAATATACAGTCCAGTCATATAAGAAACTGAGGTTATCTATGTGATCATGTGAGTCTTTTAACTGAACGTCTCTGTGGGGAAGCAAGTCTGTGCTTCATCACAAAAACAATAATAATTAAGACATAAATAACGAAGGAGAACAACCACATCAAAGCTATTCCAAACTACAAGAAAACAGAGAAGCAGAAAGGACATATAAAGACAGAAATGTTCATCAAACAGCCATGACAATGGATGACCCTTGACCTTTTGACCGCCCCTCATCTTTATCCGCCTTCTTTGACCTGCCCTTTCATCCCAGAACATTCCATTAACTGCGCTACTCCCATTAGAGACCGTCAGAGCCCCGCTTAAATCAATGCTTTGCTGAGAAGTCCAGCGGCGCAGCGCTCCAGATCCACCGGCACATTCCCGCGTGATTCACACCGACTTAATGACTTTATTTCAGTGCTGCGCTCCCAATCAGCCGACTGGTATTTTTAGAGTGGTGAGTGCTCACACATTGTCTGTGACTCTGCTTTAATTTGCAGACTGGATATAAACAAAAGGGCCAGCTGAGGAGTTGAAGATAACATACTCGTTGCGTCGTAGAAGGAAAAGGAAGGGAGGAACAAAGGTAGAGAAAGTAGAAGGGCAGATTGCCACAAACACACTTTCTTATGAGACATGATACCAACTGCTTGGTTTCGCCATCCACAGCTCTTCTCAAACTCTCCAGGGCAGAGAGAAAGAGAGACTGAGAGCATGTCTCCGAGGAGCCGAGACGAATGGGCAGCTCAGTAAGCTGTGCAGGTAGAAAGGACGCTCCTCTTATTCTCAAACAGAAATTTTTCGCTGGGGCTCTTGGGATTGGGCAGGGCTATTGATCTGATTGGATCAGTTTGGTTACGGGGTGATGAAAGAACAGAGGTTGAAATGTCCATTTAGTTATGATGGATGGTTTGTTTAAACCTATGAACAAAGAACAGCTATATGTTAAGATATAAAACAGTGCTAAAATGTAAAGAGCAAAGCATTTAGTGTTACCTTGGTCAAGGTTGGACACTTTTGAAAATGGTGTTAATTCACAAAGTGGAAGGAGAAAACACATAGCCTATATAAAAGGATTTTTGTAAACTATAGGCACTTTTAATGTCACAAAAACAAGTTTTTTTTTTTTTTTCCTAATACAGCTAACAGATCAGACTACATTTTCATTTTGCTATATTAGTGTGATGACAACTCATTACTACAGTCTTCATTGTCACATGATCCTTCAGAAATCAATTTAATGCAACAAAAAAGGGGAAATGAAAATGGAAAAAAAGATTAAACAAGTTAGCTTTGTCTCTTAAAGCTGTAATGACACTTTCACCATAACCACAATTACAACTGTTAATGTTTTATCAAAAGTTAGACTACTTTGTTAGCAATGTGACAACAGTATCAGAGAAGAACATACTTGAGATGAAATATGACACGTAATGTGTGAAGAAAAAAACAACACCACCTCAAATCAAGCTGTAATTTTTGTCAAATTATGTAAAAAGTGTGAAATTTTTATATAACTATTTAGGACACACTAAATGTTTGCTAAGAAAAGGGCCTTATCAAGACGAAGTTGCCAGCCAATATATTCCGAAAATGTTCAGAATGTTCTTTTCCACCCACAGAATGCTTTCAAACACAACATATCATTTGAGAGGATTTGATAGGATAGTTCTTTTCAGTTGCTTGTATATCCACTGTTGGACATTGTTAGTAGTCAAATTTTATCATTATTCATTTTTGGTCAAATTCATTACGGTTCAAAATGTTCAGATTGTTTTAAGATTAAATTATTATTTTTTTTATTTAGTAAGGATGCATTAAATTGATGAAAAGTAATGACCTATATATAATACAGAATGTTTCTATTTAAAAATGCTGTGATTTTAAAATTTCCTATTCAAAGTATTTTATTTTTTTTTTACACAAAAATATTAAGCAGCAGCAACAGAATCAGCATATTAGAATGATTTCTGAAAGATCATGTCACTGAAAACTGGAGTGACGGCTGCTGAAAATTCACAGGATTTTAAAATATATTAAAATAGACCAAACCAGGACCAAAAGTGCCCATATCTAAAGAAATAAGTGCAACTGTGAAGATTCAAGCACATTTCACACTGACTAAACATCCAAACATAGCATACATCACCATATACTCACACCTGCAAATCGCAGAGCTTGCATTTCCTCTTTCTGGTTCTGGCTCATTTACCACACTCACATTTTGTGTTCACGAACACACACATACATATATCATGCCAAAAGAGAGGTCATTCAGAGGAAAGAGATCAGAGATGGATCACAGATCAAAGGAAGAAAAAGGGGAGAAAAAAGAGGCCAAACGAGTGGGATAGAGCGATGAGGAGAGGAAAACAGAGATAAATAAAGGTGGAAGGTTCCTGGTGCATCTGTCGGTGACATTGACAAGGCCAACCAGGCGTGGTGTCCAGAGGCGTTGGGACAGGAGAGCTGAGAAATGTGTCCTCCATGCCATTGCGCTCGGCGCCAAACACACAGACAGCAATACTCATCCAATGAAAGACCCCGCACCCTTCACACACACAAACATGGCACTAACGGCAAGGCTTAATGACATCCAACAAATGGCTTTCTGAGGTTTTATTATTGGAAGTCACCTAAATTCCACCTCCAAGTCAGACCAGAGCGTTTTGGGAGCTGAGGAGCAGAGTTAATATCTATCTATCTCACCGTATAAACAAGTGAAGGCTGAGTGCAATACCCTGAGACTCGGTTAATAGTGGGCTTTGAGCCTTTGAGGAATCCCTGTCTGACTGAAATTTGACCCAATAAACCAACAAGGACAATAAGCACCTCTCCAAGCCCCTCATTAGCTAAGGTGGAGGTCTGTCTCTAATGCCAATTTAACAACCTGAGTCATACTCCAATACCACAGACCCTTCTTTCTTTCTTGCCCTGAGGCCATGTTGCCAGTGTGGTCTGTTACAGCCCATAATCAGCATCTGGGAAAGATAAGAGCTCCACGTAGAGGCTCAAGGCGGAGGCCTGATGGCGCAAGCGTCTGACGGGGCGGGAGACTAATCCAGCGCCATGCTGCGACAGGCCCCGGCTAATCACAGCCCGGTTGGATTAAACCAAAAACCAGACAGATGCAACTCAAGAGGATGACTAGTGCAATGGGAGGCAAGCCCAAGAGACCAAGGATTACCTGATGAAAATATTCATGGAGGTTTTCACTCCCTGCTGTCTTTCTCCATTGGTTTCTGTGAGCACCAAATGTTGGGCCCCCAAGGGCAGTGTCTTTAAAGGCAGATTAATGATAATCCAAGTTAATGCAAAAGGTAAAGCTCACTCTGAGATACTGTATGCGTGTGTGTGCTCTAAACTTATACCATTAACCAGATAGCAAAGTGTGTATTATTGCTAATGGTTATTCACAGTGCCTTATCATGGTAAAAATGGCAATTTAGCCATAAAATCCAAATAACTATCTATTGTATACAATATGATGATTATTCTCTGAATGTCAAGATGCTCTCCTAATGTTGTGTTGTACAACCTGATGTATCGAGATATTCTTCTATATTATGATTTTTGCACAGGTGCTAGGCAACGATATGTCATGTAAATTGTCTGGTAATAACTGGCTGCGCTTCAAAAGGTCAGCAGCAAACAGGGTCAAAACTGGAATTGTTTGAACTTTAAGTGTCACATTACAACGCTTGACCTGAGCACAACACGGCGCCGGGGGTAACGCTGTAGCTCAATGCAACAGGGAACGTCGAGATAAATCATGTGAAAGGGCCTTTACAGTAAAACACTGGCATTTTTTAAATGAGCAGCGATGCTATTTTGTGTGTGTGCGCGTGCATGCAAACGCAAAATTGCACAAAGTAAAAAAAAAAAAGAACACCACATCTCTAAACAAACTAAACTTGGGAAACAGCAGTGCTCAAAGCAGCAAAAAGGTTTTGGGTTAAGATGAGGTTTTAGACTGGTTCTGAGTCATTAAAACGCTGCACTGACAAGCACCATATCTCGCTTTCTCAGGTGGAGAATTTGAAGAAGAAAAATTAGTAGGAGTAATGTAAATTTAGTGTTAACCTACTACAATATATAAGGATAAACACTATGAAAGTCCCAACATTTGAGCTTATAAATTCTCTCTCTCTTCTTCATGCCTTCTTTATGTCTCTCTGTCAAAGTGAAAGAGGCAGGGGTGGTTGCTCACTTCGAGTGCGTTTATTGGGTTAAATGCACCACGCTGCTCTGCTCCTCTCTAATGCAGCGCTGCTCAGGAGACGAGACTTCCCGCTGAGAAATCTCTGAGCCGGAGAGAACATGTTGACTCACTGCTACATTAGACACACTTGCAAAAGCGCGCACACACACAGAAAAAGGAGCTTTTGCGATGACGCATCCCACTTGCAAACACTTTGATTCCACTGAGCAGAGATCAAAATGACACCCAGAGCCAGAATTTATGGAACATGCTGATTAAAGACTGACAACTTGTTATTCAGAAGAAAACTGTGAGTGACTCGGAGCTTCACAAGGAGGGGAAAAAATAAAAACAATAGATTTCTGTCCTCCAAACTTCAGTGAAGTTCCTTCATTTCCTCCCTCCTCTATCTCTCTCTTCGGGAGGCGACTGAGCGCTCTGTGTGAAGGTAATGGTGCGGCAGTTGAGACGCAGCGGTTCAATGTGTCAGATCGCATCAGGGTAGAAGCATTACCCTGCAGCAACACACACTCAGAGGAAGCTGCGCTCCACTCACACATGAGTTTTAAATGATGGGATTAAGCAATGAAGCTTTGGCTCATGAGAAGAGGGATGAGACAGTCACTGATGCTTAATGACTTTAAGACTGAATGTTTTGTCTAAATGCTTGTTTCTCATATAGAGTGAATAAGGCGAGGTACATAAAAATATGGGCAGCTTTGGAAAGGGAGGTTTAAACATGAAGGTAATAATGAGTAACTTACTCTCTATTCTGCTTGATACAAACTCACCAGAGTGCCGCTGGTGTAGTCATGCTCAATTCATGCTTCTTGTGGAGATACAGTCACACACACTGGGGTTTGGCCCCTCGTGTCTCATTAAACCACTCGGTGGGAATGAAGCAGAGACACAGTTGAGTTATAACTCACATGAATGCCCACACAAAACATGAACACATGGAGGTCTGCGATCAAAGCCACATCCATAGATGATGTACTTACAACTGAAAGGAGTGAAACCTAGTGGGTTAAGGAAAATAGTTGAAACAATTGAAAATAGGTTAAAAAAAATATAGGTATTAGAGGTAAAACTATAACTTTAAAAAAAAATACTGAAAAATTAGAAGTGTTGCTTTGGCTACTAACTGAACAAGTTTAAATTGGAGCAATAAAATGACTAAAACTTTAACTTTAAAATTAAAGCAAGAAAAAGTAATAAAAAAGACAAAAGTCTACAACAAGAAAAGAGAAAAGGCCAATAACAAATTACTAAAAATGTAAACTTAAAATGAAAAACAGAAAATAAAAGCTAATTCAAAACATGAATAAATACTATAATAGTATATAAAATAACACTGATCCAAAACAATGGAAAAGTCATGAGTAAGAGAGGCACTTATGTATATGGAAATCCATGTAGCTCAAAAACTGACAAATTTTAACATGTAAACAACACCTTAAGGACGCATGTTGTTTATGTATTGTTTAAGTGTGAAAAATTGAACTGTAATTGGCAACGCAAACAACATGTATTCTACACGTAAACAATCGTGATCTCTGTCATCGATTTCACATAATTTTGAGCAATCTGGCCACTTTGACCAGTTTGAACGTGTGAGCATGATTGGCTGCTGAGCACTAGGGTTAAACCATTACTGTAGGCCTAGGGGGTTGCCTACCACTCCTGCACTCTATGCCACCAAAATGCACATAACTTGCTAAGGACTTATTTCTTTATGTTTTTTCCCTCTTGTGTATAAAAAATAAAAAAGTAAAACTTATAAATGAAATAACAGTGTCTTAGAAAGTAAAGGGTGTAAAGACAAGACAATTATCTTTTCTTACATGACACCAAGATCGCAAATTCGAAAACGAAATTGAAATTGTCTAAAGCTACATATTTTTATGCTTGCAGTCAGTGCAAAGCCCAGTGAATCAGACATTTCACGGGCCGCATCATTTCCAAAAATCACTCCAGGGCACTGACACATTCGCCTCCCACAATCCACAGTAAGAAGAGAGCATTAACTACTCGCTATATGCATTTACTGGAAATTCTATGGTTTTCTTCAGTCTCTCAAGACAACAGAAATGGAGGATGAATGCATATTTCATGATGGCACTTTATTTTTTAATAGCTACAATGAAGCTACAATGACGTGTAACAAACAAATCATGATATCAGTCCTGATATACAGTGATGCTAAAAACATTTTAATGCGCAACCATATAAACATGTCAGAGGAAATTGAGTCATCAGTGTGCTAATATTAAGTAGATCAAGGTCTCCGCTAGTGCCCAAATTCACATTCACCACATATTAATTCACATCATAAGGAACAAGAATGAGAAATAAGACACCACAGCGGTCTCCGCTCATTACAGTGATGGCAGAATCAATACGGCCGTGTGAATGTTTTACACAAGGACTGTTATCAGCACATAATAACCGCTGTCGACTCATCAGCAGATCAGCCCATCTCTTCAAGCTCATATCACCACATCTACTGTAGCACATTTATATTCATGCACTAGTCCAATTCGCTTTTGGCCTGAAGTAAATTTGGTCTTAATTTCCATTTGCGAAACTGCTATTTCAGGAGCGTCGCTTGAGCATTTCCTGTCTGATTGTAAACCGTCTGCCATCTTTTCTTGCTCCAATTAGGCCAGTGAGAGTCATGCCGGATGAGGAATCCTATTACTTTAGAGACCAGAGGAGGAAGGAAACAGAACAGTGATTGAGTGTTTGGCATTCACAGCCAAACACATTGAGATGTTCCCGTGGAGAGAGATAATTCAAACTGTGACATTGAAGGAGGAAGCAGTAGAGATAGAGATAGAGAGATACAGGAATGGAGGCTGAATATGTACAGATCTGACATGCCGTTCAAATCATTTAAGATACTTGTCTCTCTCTCTGAGGCAGTCACTCACATTAGGCTCAAAGGTTGAGATGGATTTCTTTTGTTTATCTTAAGATAGATAATATAGGCACTTACATGTAAATTTCCATTCAAGACCATATAAACTCCATTTAGAGGTAAATATGTTGTTGGAAAAATTGTCAAATTGGACAGACTTTGAAATTATATAACTTTTTTTTCCATTGAGCTGATGAAGACATTACTGCAAGAATTGGACACTCTTTTACTAACTAAAAATATTTGTGGCAAATTTTGGTGCTGATGTATGAATGGTAACAAAGCAAACAAAAGACAAACAGCCGTCCCACGTGTAAAGAACAGATGTGGTATATTTATGGGTAAAGATAAAAAAAAAGAGCAATTTTACTCCAATATAACAAGTTTCAGGTGTGAAAGTGACTTATGGAGCATAACCCTTGCTCTATTTTTTTTTACTAGCAAGGATGCATTCAACTTCCCCCTCGCCAGTCCTGGAGCTTGATTGACGGGTGATCTGACCAATCATAACGCTGTGAATCTGCCATTTTGTCCAATACACAAACCAGACAGAAGAGTAGATAAACGTCGGTGGACTTCAATTTGAAAAATGGTGTTGTTAAGAAGATACCTTCTTAAGTTCATTCATGTTTATTACATGCTATAACTCGTAAAGAGGAAGAGATGATTGGTTCATGTGCTACTTGAACTAAGGCCCTGTTTACACTAGTGCGTTTTCGTATTAAAACGCATAACTTTTGCTACAGTTACGCCTATCGTTTACACTACTCTGGCATTTTCGACCTTCTGGCATTTACTAAGGCACTACAGCAATCTGTCACGACACATTATTAGGAACTACAAAATGGTATTTATCATTTAAATTTCATTACTTTCCACAAAAATGTTTCCAACATTGATGATAAACAGAAATGCTTCTTGAGTACCAGCATATTCGATTTCTAAAGGATCATGTGACATTGAAGACTAAGGAATGATGCTGAAAATTCAGTTGTTTTGCCATCAAAGGAATTAATAACATTATAAAATATTTAAAAATAGAAATAGTTACTTTAAATTGCAATAATATTTCAGAAAAGTACTGTTTTCACTGTATTCTTGATCAAATAAATGCAGCCTTGGTGAGCATAAGAGACTTCTTTCAAAAACATTAAAAAACCGAAGCAATTGTGAAGAATATGGTACATTTAAACAGCTCTACCTAACCATAAGTCAAGTCTCCTAATGACCACCGGGAGCATCTTTCTTGCCTGGAAGCAAGTGATTTCCTGGAGCTGAAGGTCAATGTCTACTTGGCAGTACTACATTAGCATCACTCTGATGTTGTACACATAACACAGAGGGACTCCCCAGCTGCAAAAACAGAATGAGCATGCAAAACATATCAATACAAGGACCAACACAATATTGTGAGAAAAATCAATCACAATATATTGTTATATGATTGTAAATTGTGTTATGTGATGTGAGATGCTGCTCTTGCAAAAACAAAACCTATCACACACATTAAAGGCCATCTGTAGCAACAAGAAGAAAATAGGGAGGGAGTTGTGATTGGTTTCCACACCATTCCCATAATTCATGAGGCAAATGCTCTGATTGTGTCAGGGAACATTAATTGGCCATTGTGGAGCTGTGAGCCATAACTAGAACAGAGGCCAGGACGCCAGCGAGACTATACAATATCTATTGTTACATTATGTACAAGCGCAGAAGTGATGAAGATGTTGTTTCGATTGCCTTATGACAACAGAGAAAAGGGGGAGAGGAGGAGCTGGCAGTGATGAAGAGAGCTGCGGGGTTTTTTTGGCGTTGCATTAACACTAATTAGAGCAGAATTGATTGAGAGGCGAACACCCTCTCTCATTATAGTACTGCCATTACTCTTAGAATGACAAGTGACAGTGTTTCAAATGAGACTGAGATAAGTCAATGCTGCTGCTGATAGCGGCATCGCTCAGAGACGGCACGCGGCGGCCTAACAGACAGAGACTTATTAACGACGGCTGCGGTACTTTGCACAGACTCTTGGCTTGTGCTCAAAACCCTGAAAAAGTCTACAGACAGTACAAGAGGTTGTGAGGCATGGAGGTACGTCTGAATCTGAATTTTACATTACATTATGTAACCTACGAAACTCACCAGCTGTTGTGTTTTTACTGTACTTTCACAAGCCTGACAGACATGAAAGAAAAACTTTATTTTATTATTCAAAAACAATATACTTGTTACTATAATTTTGTTGTTCAGAAAACAAAGTGAAGTCAATATTGTGCCATTACTGCTACTTATATGATTTTTGGGCCAAATCTGTCATCTAATAAATAATGTGTATATAAAGAACAGAGACCTGCATAGACTTCCTTCCATCCGTCCATCCATCCATCCATCCATCCATCTATCTGTCTGTTAACAAATGGAACCTTATTGTAAAACATTACCAAATATATTAAATGACATATATATTTATTTAATAAATAAATCTCAAATTTTAACTATATATACAGGTCCTTCTCAAAAAATTAGCATATTGTGATAAAAGTTTTTTTTTCCATAATGTAATGATAACCTACTGAAATATTTCAGGTCTTTTATTGTTTTAATACTGATGATTTTGGCATACAGCTCATGAAAACCCAAAATTCCTATCTCAAAAATAAGCATATCATGAAAAGGTTCTCTAAACGAGCTATTAACCTAATCATCTGAATCAACTAATTAACTCTAAACACCTGCAAAAGATTCCTGAGGCTTTTAAAAACTCCCAGCCTGGTTCATTATTCAAAACCGCAATCATGGGTAAGACTGCCGACCTTACTGCTGTCCAGAAGGCCATCATTGACACCCTCAAGCAAGAGGGTAAGACACAGAAAGAAATTTCTGAACGAATAGGCTGTTCCCAGAGTGCTGTATCAAGGCACCTCAGTGGGAAGTCTGTGGGAAGGAAAAAGTGTGGCAAAAAACGCTGCACAACGAGAAGAGGTGACCGGACCCTCAGGAAGATTGTGGAGAAGGACCGATTCCAGACCTTGTGGGACCTGCGGAAGCAGTGGACTGAGTCTGGAGTAGAAACATCCAGAGCCACCGTGCACAGGCGTGTGCTTTTGAACCAGAAACAGCGGCAGAAGCGCCTGACCTGGGCTACAGAGAAGCAGCACTGGACTGTTGCTCAGTGGTCCAAAGTACTTTTTTCGGATGAAAGCAAATTTTGCATGTCATTCGGAAATCAAGGTGCCAGAGTCTGGAGGAAGACTGGGGAGAAGGAAATGGCAAAATGCCTGAAGTCCAGTGTCAAGTGATGGTCTGGGGTGCCATGTCAGCTGCTGGTGTTGGTCCACTGTGTTTTATCAAGGGCAGGGTCAATGCAGCTAGCTATCAGGAGATTTTGGAGCACTTCATGCTTCCATCTGCTGAAAAGCTTTATGGAGATGAAGATTTCGTTTTTCAGCACGACCTGGCACCTGCTCACAGTGCCAAAACCACTGGTAAATGGTTTACTGACCATGGTATTACTGTGCTCAATTGGCCTGCCAACTCTCCTGACCTGAACCCCATAGAGAATCTGTGGGATATTGTGAAGAGAAAGTTAAGAGACGCAAGACCCAACACTCTGGATAAGCTTAAGGCCGCTATCGAAGCATCCTGGGCCTCCATAACACCTCAGCAGTGCCACAGGCTGATTGCCTCCATGCCACGCCGCATTGAAGCAGTCATTTCTGCAAAAGGATTCCCGACCAAGTATTGAGTGCGTAACTGAACATAATTATTTGAAGGTTGACTTTTTTTGTATTAAAAACACTTTTCTTTTATTAGTCGGATGAAATATGCTAATTTTTTGAGATAGGAATTTTGGGTTTTCATGAGCTGTATGCCAAAATCATCAGTATTAAAACAATAAAAGACCTGAAATATTTCAGTTGGTGTGCAATGAATCTAAAATATATGAAAGTTTAATTTTTATCATTACATTATGGAAAATAATGAACTTTTATCACAATATGCTAATTTTTTGAGAAGGACCTGTATGTAGTGAAAGAGAAAGATTTATATTTTAGATATTAAAATATTTCAAAATGTTAATAATATTAAACTGCAGGTTTAACAGATGTCAATTTTACCTGTCTGGACAGTTACGTTGTTGGTTAAAAAAAAAAAAAAACCATGACATTTGACAGAAGCTGAAAGCAGGAAATGTCCACCTTTTTAAAAATTTATGATACAACTGAAGGTATTTTATATTCATTAAATATTCACTAATTCTCACAGAAAACCTACTCAAATTATGAAAGCCTTTCTGAAACCAATTTGGTTTCCTAGGCAGCAAGGCAGGTGCCTTTGGTTTCAGTCAAGACAGCAGTGATCTATCCTTCTCCTGAAGATCAACACTCCTGCCGAGTTTAGCTCCAGTCCTGCTGCAAGCACCTGTCTATAATTTTCAAGTGAACCCAAAGACCTTGATTAGCTAGTTCAGGTGTGTTTGATTAAAGCTGGATCTGAAATCTGTGGGAAAGTAGACCTCCAGAAGCAAGTCTGAGAACCCCTGCGGTAACACAAATAAGAGGTACAAAAGCTGATTGTTGTTGAACTGCTCTCCTTCATAAAGGCCTGTAACTGGAGCATTTCTGTTTCTCCAGCGGAGCTGCAGTGGAGAAGAGAAAGGTGTCTCATTAAGGGAGAGAGTGAGAGCTAAGCTTAAAGACAGATGGGGAGCCGTTAGTGAGAACACAAGAGAGCGAACCTGCAACGTGCACCTTCTGTCTTGATCAACCTCCTAAAAAATGCCAGGCACGCACACAGGCGTGTCCTGGTTTGGCCTGCGGTTAACGGCTCTAACAGAGCTTCTTCCCCTCTCCATCTGCTTGGTTGTCTCAGCGGCACTTGGCAGCGGATTCAGAACCCACCAATTCCCTACTAGCGACACCATTCACATCTCAAACAATCAGTCTCACACTTTCGGCTGCTATCAGACTTACACACATGTACAGTATGCAGCTCCACACTTAAGGACACTGAATATTAGGGATGTCCACTTGACTTATTTGGAGGGTTGTGGGATCGACTAGTCAATATTAAGGAAATCCTGAATAATTAGGCTGGTTTCAGTATAGTATTTCCATTCAATATTACTACCACTACAAATTATAATTATATTATTATTATTGAAGTAGTAATATTGAATGGAAATACTTTACTATAACACATTAAAACTACAAACAGAAGATTACAATAGATTTCAAAACAAAAACAATAATATTAAAACTAAATAATACAGCAAAAACATTTCCAATAAATGAAAAAAAGTTACATAACTTGGTTTAGGCTTGGTATATATAAAAAATGTTATTTATAATGAACTGCACTATAATTTATGTTTGTTTTATACTTACTTTTTTCCCCTGTTCTATTCTAATAATAATCTACTTTTTTTTTTTTTTTCAACAACACAATTTTGACCCAGTGCAACTTATTTTCTGGAAAATGTGCTACACAACTTCTCAGAAAAGGTTTTACAATGCAGCAATTACAAACAACTATAAAAAAATAAAATAATTAGTTGACCTCACTTATTACTACTTTTTAGGATTAGTTCACTTCCAGAATAAAAATGTCCTGATAATATACTCACCCCCATGTCATCCAAGAAGTTCATGTCTTTCTTTCTTCAGTCAAAAAGAAATTAAGTTTTTTAAGGAAAACATTGCAGGATTTTTCCTCCATATAGTGGACTTCAACAGGACCAGTGGGTTACGGAAGTTTCAATGCAGCTTCCAAGGGCTCTACATGATGCCAGCCGAGGATTACGGGTCTTATCTCATTGAAACCATTGGTCATTTTCTAAAAAAAATTTAAATTTATATACTTGACCACAAATGCTTATCTTGCACTAGCTCTGCGGTGTGCGTCCACAACTTATCGTATTACGTAGTCATGTTGGAAAGGTCACTTTGCAAACACTGGGTCGGTACTTCCACCTACGTCACACATATTTGCACTCCAATGCTCTGTGACATACATGCATGAATCTACAACACAACCTCTCCTACCATAACTCCCTTATTGTCCCTTACACATGCTTTCTCAGCTGCAGCTTATCTCTCACCAGTCCTACAACACAATGAACGACTGTCATCGCCACTAAAACAACCTGCAGATCCTGATGACGATCATCAGCCTGCAGGCAAGAGAGCCAGAGAGAGAAAGAGATCAAATGAAGGAGAGATGTCAGGGTTTCAAAAACAATAACACCAAAGAAACAGATATCAAATAAGATCATATAACCCTGTATTTTCTCATACACAGTGAGTTGGAACTACAACAACACACCATAAAGCATAGCGTACATAAGAGAGAAGGCCTGTAAGGGTCTGCAACAAAAGCCACAGATGTAAACCAACTTGCTACACATCATCATCAACACTTGGAAGACAAGATCAGCAGATGCTAAGAGAAAAATTCTAATTTGTTTGATGCCTAACAGTCTGGTCATCAGATATGTGAACACTGAATCTGAATGACTGGGCAGTAAGCGGTGTCCTACGCAAGTTCGGCAAATATTGTCTCTATTGTCCATATTTTTCAGCTCTTTCCCCTTTTGAGCAAAGCAAAGCAAAAATGACCACTAGATTTTCCAACACTGTAAAAAATAAAAACCTCTCCAACTCAATATTTTCTAGTGACTGGTCACATCTAAATTTTTCAGTTGGCCTAATTAAATTTATGAAATTCAATTCACACAAATTCAATTTGGCCAACTGGAACATTCAGATGTGATCAGTAATTCACACAAATTCAGTTCGGCCTATTGAAAAATTTAGATGTGACCAGTCAATAGAAAATTTTGAGTTGGAGAGGTCTGAAATTTGTTTACAGTGAAGTTGATATTAAGAAGATTAGCTGCCAATTACATTGACAACACAAACACAAAATATACAAAATGTAAGTCTTAAAATGTGGGCGAGGCACTGAGCCTTTGGCTTGCAATATTTGCTTCGCCTAAAACAAAAATATGTTATTAGAAGTGGCGCATGATAAAACTAGCAGTGAAAGCTGGGGTCTCATGACACTGATTGGGAGAAAACTGAAAACAACAGACTCTCTGGGGGTGGATATGGTGAGATAGACAGTCAGACAAAGATGAATAGATAAACAGACAGACTGCTATATCGGCGCAGCATGTCTACCGCTAACAAGGACACATAGACCACATCACAGAGCATGACCACCACTACAAACAAAGGGACAGACAATCCTTCTTGTTTGATGGTGACTGAGAAGTGCAAGGTCTCTCTGCACTGGGATCATCACGTCTCGATGGGAATGCCATAGACATTCTTCATAAGGTTCAAGAATGTTTTATTCTACAAATGACTGCAACTGAATGATGATTTATGCCGTTCTGTTCTGTTAGCTGTTCTTGAAGGTTTGCATTATTCCAACTATGCAGACTGAATGCTATACTAAAATGACAGCATTTCCTGCACCGCTTTATGCTGCTGCTGAATCTGCAGTTCCACTACGAAAGAAATTATGCCTTAGAGTTGTGAACTGGCAGTCTGAAATAAATGTTATGAGAAATAGCCTACATACATAGTACAAAATAATACAAAGAGAACAGTAACACTCTATTTTACAGTGCCCTTTGTTACACATGTACATACTATAGTAATTACTGTAAATTATGCATTACATACAACAGCCCTTAACCAAATCCTAGTTCTATAGTAGGTACACGTAATTAACATGCAACGCATAAACAGTTCAATCAGATTTCTTTTAATTATCTGTATGAGCTGGTTCTTATTAATGACACAATGACTTACAAATCAGTCATTTGTTTGGTCTAAATAGTCATTTATTGACGGAATCAGTCAGAGCAGATCTTAGCTCACCCAGTGAAGTGGAAATCATTACTGTAGTCAGGATATACTCAAAATGAACCAAGTAGTTAAAGGGTTAGTTCATCCAAAAATGAAAATTAGGCTGTGTTTTACTCACCCCCGAGACAATTTTTTTTTATGGATGGGTGCTTTTTATTTCACTTATTTGGACTGAAGCACTGCAACACCCGCTGACTGCAATGATAGAGCTTGCAATAGCCAGGACAATTTTTAATATAACTCCGACTGGATTCGTCTGAAAGAAGAAAGGCATATACACCTAGGATGCCTCTGGGGTGAGTAAAACACAGCCTAATTTTCATTTTTGGTTGAAGGAACCCTTTGATATGTTAATTTACTGCACTAACAAAGACCAGTGAGATATATATATAATAAAGTGGCTTAACATTGTTAATGTAGTTTTAAATATAATAATTTTTAAAAGTCCTAGTAAAAAGTTTTTTTTTTTTAATTTTAAAAATGTTCATGCAATCGTCCATCACTGCAATAATAATCAAGTGGAACCTGGACCAGATTCGTCAAATTCCTTAAAAATCCCATCTCTATTTTTCACTCCAGAGCTGCAATCCCGTGGGTCAGTTTACTTTCCATCTGTGTTTTGGATTCTGTGGGTGAACATTACTTTCTGTCTGTAAGTGTGCACCTGACTGACTATGTGTACCGTTTATGACAGCATCTTCTACCAAACCATAATGCAAAGAGAAACATCTGGCAACTTGCAGACGTTATCCCTGTAAGCATGGACTGGGGTCTGTCCCTCTATAGTTGCAAGCCTAAAGCTATTATCACTGCTGTGTTTACACCCTTCAACAAAGCCCTGGTAAGACGGCCAACTGCAGGAAACATCTCAGATAGCGTTCCTCCATCTATCTTTTCCTCTAATCTGCCCCTTCTCCATTCTTCCTGCTCCCCAGAGAAGAGCTGACACTTCCCGCACCCTCATCTCCTATTTTCCCTCCCTCTGGGCGTCTCTTCTCCCCATTACCTTCTTTTTCTCTCGGTCCTCGCATGCATTCTGCTTCTCTCATTCTCCGGCTGCTTCATTACTCCGCTCGTCCTTCTAGTGGAAACAGATCCTGAACATTCCTGTATGCGATTAAGCTGCAGGCACTCATTGCGAACAGCTCTCGGCTTTCCAGCACAGCCGAGTGATCACTCATCCTCACATATCAGTTCTGTTTCGCTCTTGCTCTCTACATGCTCCATATGCTGCTCACACAAAGTAAAGAAGGAGTGAGGGAAAGTCAATGAGGAAGCGCAGAGAGTGGCCGTATCATTCCTGCTAAACTTTAGACTGATCTGAAGTCAGAAACAGCCATCTGTTAGGATCTCTGCAGATTGAAAAAAGCAGAAAACACAGCGTTGAGCTCTTTTGCCATCACATCTATGTATAATGCCAATGGCAGGCGTCTGCTGTAAAACATGCCGTTGTGTTTGATAAGTCCTAATCTACTCCAAAAGCAAAAAAAAAAAAAAAAAAAACATCAGTCTACTGAGCATAAACACCAAACACTGAAGTCATATTAGACTGACACACTGCTGAAATCCCCCCTGAGCTTGATGTGGAGGAGAGGGAGTGCATTGGTGTTTGGTTACCCCCGCTGAGAGCAGCTGCTGGAGTGACAAGGTAAGGTAAAGCTGTGCTGTTGGTGTAAAGTTGCAATTGTAAAGCTGGTAGAAATATGGATTTGTGCTGGTGTTAAATTGAGCCAATGGAAAAAACACAGCTTCAAATTGCGATGGCTTTGGAGTCACATTTTTGGATCAGATCAGGTTACTCCGTTTGAGGAGGAAAAGTCAATGATGGTTGGCCTGTCTATAAATGACTCAGCAGTTCCCATCATCACTGTGTGCCTGCTGAGGTCCAAGTCAAACTGCAAGCGTGTCCATGTTATTTGCTTTTTAATAACACTTACATGTATAACGATGCTCGAGTACAACTTCTGGCACACAACATTTATCTACACTACTGTTCAAATGTTTAGGGTTACTAAGATTTGTAAAATGTTTTTGAAATAAACCTCTTATACACACACCAAGGCCTGCATTTATTGAAATAAAGTAAAAAAAGTGTGTTTCCTATTTTAATATATAAGCTCAATTTTCAGCAGCAATTACTCGAGTCTTCAGTGTCACGTGATGCAGTGAAAATACTAGCAGAGCAAGTAACTATAGTAGAAAAAAAAAAATCTTGAGTTGCTTTTCACTTGTTTGAAAGGTGTAGCAGAGAGCAGCTGGTGGACTGATGAAGTCTTGTAACATCATGTTGTAAAGCATGAATGTAAAGCTGATGCAGTGATGGAGTGTCTGGATGAAGTTTGTTGGATGTTTTCTTTCCCAGACTTGCACTGTTCGCAGTCTCACTCAAAGTACCTGGAAACATGCCATCTCAGCTTTTAAGCAGCATGCAATCAACAACACCGAGCGTTCCTCGCTCACACACAAACACGCACACATACGATCGCCCCCTGATTTTCCTAAATTTAACATACAGGCACTGCCAAAGACAAACACAAATTGAAAAGAGAGTTCAAAATGTCATCTTTCCTCAGGTCTGCGGAATGCAACAAATACCATTTTCCACACAAACAGACTCCAGAACACGGGCATGCATGTACACACACAAACTGACTAAGACAGATTCAGCTCACACCCAATGTCTGGGCCTCGCCAACGGCCTCTTCCTGTCTCTGTGGTGATAGCTGAGAGAGAGCAGGGCAGTGGGCGACACTGACAAATGTTCAGCTTCAACTCCACAGAGTGAGAAAGAGAGAGAAATGACAGTTTCTTCTCTGACAAGGCCATCTGCACTGCAGCAACCCTAGAGGCCTTGGTTCAGATGACTTCCTTTTCTTCCCCCTCATTCTTTCTTCATCGCTGCTCTTAATTCTCAAGCAAGCCAAGTACAAATTATCCCCTCATGCACAGTCACCAGTAATGACAGCAGTTGTGAAAGCGATATGAATTCACCCTGGTGATGCAGTCTCAGTTCAGGTCAGCCGGCCAGCTGGCCGTCAGGCAATAGCCATCATGATGGGTTACCGTTAGCCTGGTGCTGGAGAAGTCGGTGCGGCCAGACCTGTAGGGCTCCATTAGTGTAAAGCTAATGAGACAGAACCTCAGCGGGCGGGGGCACACACTCATTATGACAGGATCACGGGCATGTGCAGGGTGTATGTGAGTGTGTGACTTATGGCAAAAAGGTGTGATGGAATTTGTTGAAAGTTAAAGCTTCAGGGCTCCATTTCCATCAGAAAAAAACTGAGTTTTTGATAGATTGAATGCTCAATGCATTTCTTAAACATCTGCAGGAAATGTTGCCCAAAGCATCCTATTTACATAGAATGCAGGAAAACAATGCAAAAGACTGGTATAAAGTCTTGGAGTACAGTGTAATCTAGATGCTAATATGTTGCAAGTGATGCTTGCACATGTAAAGCTTGCTGCCATGATGCCAAAGGGGTTCTGGGTGGTTGCCAGGGTGTTGCTACTAAAGTTGGCTAAAATTCAGAATTTAACAACTGGCTCCTGACCAATTCGTGAGTTAGAATATGAATTGAATTGGCAATTTATTGCAATTGGCCCATTTGCTAAATTGCAATTTGAATTCGAATGACAAGGAGGAAGCTAATGAAATCACACACAAATTTAAAGAGTTATAATACATTATAAAAATATAATACATTATTTTTTTAGACATAATGCAATACTAATCAAAAAAAGACCCACAAAAGATAGATAGCCACTCAAAATAGCAACAATAGCAATAGTTTTTTAAATCTAAACAGCAACCATACAGTTTCCATACTATCAGATCAAGTTGTTTATAATGGGGTAAACTATTACAGCATTCCAGTCTGTAAAATAATAAAACACTATAACTATATAACAGTAATACAATTTCTCAATGATTAATGATTGAAAGATTTCATATAGGAATGTATAAACGTATATTGAAATTATTATATTTAATATTCTAAAATATTTACATAACATTTTATAATATTAAATAGTATTGTTGTACATTAATATTATCAATATAATATAAAATAATGGTAATATACAATTATATATTCATTACACATGATTATAATTACAATATACAATTATAAACATTTCATTTTGTTTCATATTTAGATGCTCCTCACAGATGAACCTTTCAATTTACTGATCATAGGCAAACAACCCCATATGCTGCGAGTAGGACATTTATAGGTAATTCATACTGAAAAAAATATACAATACTACATGTATAATAATTATATGAATTTTATTTAACTTAATTAAGCTGATGTATGAGTATACTGTGCTACTGACCTAACAAACTAAGAGGCCCTGAATGAGAGAGACTTGATTAATATAACCTGTCACTTGTGTGAACCCAGTCTGACCTAACCCAGGTTTCCTTCTCTCCAAGATCCACAAGAGCACAGCCAGCCATAACACAGCCTGAAAGGCTGATCAACGAAATGGACACCACCTGCTTAAATACAACGGGAACGAGAAGCCAAACACTAGAGTAGTCCCTTCTTTCCATGGCTGAATGCAGGCAGGCGTCCAACTTGTCAAAACTACACAGTGCCTTGACCTGTGCTTAAACAAAATAAACAGAGCCAATGTGCTCCATTAGGGCACAGCTGAGTGATGTCCGCTCTGGCACAGCCCCGGTGATGTAACACGGCAAGCTAATAACCACAACCAAACAGAAAAGACAGAGCTGCTCTGGCCGTAAGGGACCGCGACAGACTGCACTTTAGCTTGGCTCTTGCTTTGGAAGCCATACAGAAAAGCCATTACCAAAGGAGCCATTTAACAACATCAATTAATCAATCATAGCAGGCAGGAAATGAATTTGGCGAGCGCCTCATCAAGGAGAGCAAGTTTTGATGCAGAATGTCTCATATTTTAGAATGGTGGCGGGATGAAGATTAAAAAAAACAAAAAAGAACATCAACAACACAGTGAGGGGGAAAAGGTCTCATTTGGATTGTATCCCAGCTTCTAAAAATCTCACTTCATTAGCAAAACTGGGCAGAGAAACTAGCAAGACTTTAAGTAAATTTTGAAACCGAAGCACGAACGATGGCAGAATACGAAATGATGAAGAACCCAAACAGCTGTCTTCTACAAGATGCACTGATTAGTGTATTTATATATTTCGAAACAAATCTTGGATGAGAGATTGCCAGGTCAATGCGGGACTGATTGTGTGCTTGCAGTTTATCTCAGCTGATTAGTAACAGGGCCGTATGTTGGTTTAAGACGACAAGAGACCAATACTGATGACAGGAAGTGCCCATCAATAACCAAACACTGCGTCTCAGGTTCAGTTTCACTCCATCTGTCTTAAACCAGCCTTCAGTTTAGCTTCTCTCCCCCTCATTCACCCCATTACCTCGCGTATATCCTCAGGTGGCCCATATGTGCGAAGCGACAGTCTGTGTCTGCATCCCCCCAGGACACGTTAGGGAAAGGACCAGCACAGTGGCTTTCTTATCGGCAGAGACCTGATCAATCGGATCAATGGAGGTGATCAGCGTTATGAGCTCTGATCATCCCGTGTGGGGAACCGGCTAATCCAGTTAAGCCATTAGCAAGCTGGGACAGATGAGCCTGTTGGGCATCGAGCCCATCTATGAGATCTGCTTATTAGCACACTGCCATATGGAGACAATAGAAGTACACAGTCATGAATGTAAGAACAAGACATGAGGAAGATCTGCATTCGCTGGCAGCTGATCCAGTGTGACAGAGTAAGAGCGTGTGAGCTAACATGACCGCCGGCTTCTGGTTGAGATGCGTGGCAGAGGGCCGGAGGCTACAAGGAGAGGGGAGGGGTGAGACCCTGCCCTGGGTAAACACAAAGACAGAATGGCCCCATGCTGGAGGTCACCCTTCAGCCTGTGACTGAGCATGTGGATCAAACTACATTAAATGCACTACAGCTTGTGTTACAGAAATCCATTTGCAGTTCCGCAATTATCAGCCGCAGCCTTCAAACCTGCGCTCACACTCGGCGCCCATCTGGGAGGCCGTTTAAAACACAAGATCTGTCCCACGGTTAGCGAGAGAGCAAGTGAGTGACTGAGCGAGGGACTGGTGGAGGAAACTTACAGGTCTGCTGGCTGAGTAAATCGCATTAATCATCAGCCCTGATGTTGTTTTTCCTGCTGCTGCATTTCATTTGTTTCATATTTAGATGCTCCTCACAGATGAATCTCTGCAGGCGCTCACGTAGGCTGCCGATGGCAGAGAGGGCATTAAACAGCTCTGCCCGAACCTACCATAAATTACACAGCCACATTAGCAGCTACTGCACAAAGAAAAAAGAGAGAAAGAGGAAATAAAAACAGCGCTGGGAAACCAAAAGTAACAAGCTAAACATACGATACAGCGTTCTTTACAAATGTGTCTTTTTCAATCACATCCTCTCCTGTAAAGAAACAGATTGGCAGACGGAGACAGCAGACATCCTCAGCGGGGTAAGAGAGGTGTCAGATGTAGTTGGAAGACGACAAGAAGAGAAAGGACGGGAGGAAAGGTGGAGAGGAGTTGAAGAGAAAGAAATTTGGTCATCACAACACTGTTTCAACACATGAGCGGAAGGGATTTAAACAATCTCCGCATGAATGCTGTGCCTCTATTATACTGCAGACACTTCAAACTGACTACAGAGAAAAGATGTTGCCTGAACAGATGAAACCACCTCAAAGCAGAAAAAAATGAAGATGTGATATTTTCTATTCAGCCTGGGAGCAATCGGAGATGGAGGGAAGAGTTTATGCTGCTACTGCATGAAGATTTCAAAGGGACCGCAGTTTATGCTGCTATAGCATGAACGTATCAAAGGATCCCATGGCGCACCTTTGATATAGATGGCTGCTCCCCCCATTATGATTACTCCTCCCACTGCTGTAGCTCACTGTGTGTCTGTTTTACATTGTGTGTCTGTATTTTATTAGAGCTTTTCTATCTCTTTTTTCAATGCAGTCAAACTTATTAATGTTAGAATGACAAAACCTGTTCTCACTCCATTTTTGAATGAATTAATGTCCCAAATAGTCACAACCTGTTCTTTTCTTTATGATACGCATTAAAATAAGGATGCACCAATATAAATATTCTGGTTGATATGAAAATTAAAAGTAAATTTATGCATCACAACATTATATCGTAGTGTTCATTTTAATGTTCATCATGAGATATGTTAAAGATGAAATTTAACAAAGTGCATGCTCATTGGGGAAATGAGTTGCACTTTTTTTAAATATATTTTTATAAACTAAATGGTAGTATATGTAATAGAAGTTATACAATACAACATACACTATCATTCTACTTTTATTTAGCAAGGATGCATTAAAATGATCAAAGATAAAGACAGTATTTTAAAGACAAGACTTTTTCATTGCTACAAAAGATTTCTATTTGAAATAAATGCTGTTCTTCTAACCTCGCTATTAATCAAAGAGTCACGAAAAAAAACAATAAAAAATTAAGCATCATATGATAACCAATATGGTTCTTATATGTCATGTCCTAGCATATACACAATTTATATTAGTCTACAAAACTCATTTTCAAGCATTTATGCAAGATCCTTTTTATTTAAAGGTTAAGGTCATAAGAAGCAAATCCAGTTAATCTCATAATGCAAGCACATGAAATCACACGGTTATAGACATATCTACAGCTTACCTTATTAAGAGAGTTTATCAGCAGAGCCAAAGACCTGCACAGAAAAAAAGAGAGAGAAGGATCATTACCGATGCAGCTCGAAGCTCCACAAATTGAGCCCCTGCTGTTCAGGTCTACATCTACACACCCTGCCTTCGTCCTGTATTCCCCAGACCAAATGAAGGGAAAAAAGACACTAAGTGACTTCTTAAGCACAAATAAACCTCTGACTTTGAGCACACGTCTTTCATAGATCAGGACTTAAGACAGCTGTAACATTTCAAATAAAGTTTATATATTCAGGTCGAAATGAATCAGATTAAAAAGGATCATCTGCTTTACGATTACAAAGTCATCATCAGCCTGCATTTTCCTCATGAAGAAGCAGAAATAAGAAACTCAGTCTTGGGTAACACCAACACATCATTCTGGATCCTCAAGCATGCAGCTTTATTTTCAGGAAAGAAGCAGCGCTCTATTGTTTGAGTCTGCGTGAGATTTTCCTAGTGGAGGGAATTCTGGGGCAAGAACTGATCCTTGGCATTTAACCCCCTGAGCATCAGTACTTTAGACCTTTGCATCCCAACCCTGCATGTCAAACGTCAAACGTCAATCCTCACGGATGAGACGACCAGCTGCTCGACACTGTACATAAATAATGCAATGCTATTGGCTTCAACTATGAATCATTCATACATCTTATGCACCTATTTATGCATGCACACAGGATTGCGGATCCTTTTTCCATGTACCTCTATTCTTACATGTTTAAAAAAAGTTAAGTTCATGGTCATATTTACAGCTCTCAATAAAGAAACATCTCATAGGACGCAATGAAAGATTATTCAGATTTTAGACACTGCCGATCTTGTTTGTACCTCCCGCTGCCCATGTGATCTATCTGCCAATTAACACACCGGCATCACCACTAACTCCTCAGCTTGACGAATTCCACTGTGGATGTTGTTTCTAATCCTATTGTAAACCAGAATCTCCCACTTGGGAATATTGCAAGAATGGAAGAGAGAAAGAAAAAGACTGTGTGAGACAGAGAGAGCAAGCGAGAGTGATAGTAAGCAGTCTGCCAGCAGGTGAGGATTAGAAGTCTATCATAATGGGATTTTACCAGTGCGGTATGTAGCAAATCAGCACAGCAGAGAAGAGTTACACAAGACTGAGTCCAGCCATTCTACACTGACTCTCCAGAGCTCCTCTCGCTCACAGCTCCCTGCACCTGATCATTCTCAGGAGATATAGACACATGCTCTAAAGAAATGCAATGAAAATGAGGAAAAAAGTCTAAACTTTACAAGATTTGATTACAGAAACTTTGGCAGAGGAAAAAAAGCAGGTGTGAGAAATAAGGTTTAATCAAAGTAAGTTTCAGCTGATAGCTTGGCAGAAAGATTTTACATTTACAGTTAAAAAATCCACTATAAAACATGATGTTCACGAGCAATAAGCTGCATGTCACTCTCACTGAAGAATACAAGAAGCATACTGCATACAAAAATTCAAAAATGCATTGCGATATTATTGACTATGATTTGATTATTTTAAAGGCTACATTTTTCTAAAAACACTGTTAATTCTGCTTTATTTCTTTAAGTGGCATTTTGTCCTCATTTTTGTCAACAGTATATTTTAATATAACTGTGCTGTCAGTGCTTTCTACACATCTTTCAATTCAAAAACAGTTTTTGCAATCAAACGAGCTATTTACAGTATATTTTAATTCAACTAATCTTCGAAGTTTGATTTCGAATTTGACAGCCCTAGTTCGATCTTAAAGGAGACCGATCCAAAAACAAAAATTCTGTCATTAATTACCCTCAAGTTAATACAAACGCATACAAATTATTATAAACAAAAACTCTCTACACTAGATGAGGTGCTCTGACAGTAAACTGATGCCCAGTACTATTTATGACATCCTGACACTTAAGAATAAATGATTTGCAATAGTCATTTTATCACGTCTAGAGTAGACAGACTCGAGCTGTTGTGGCATGATGTGATGCCAGCAACAACAGTCTTGTTTGGTGTAGACACGGTGTAAAACTTTTGTTCATTTTGTTCACTTGTTCTTGCACGTCAAGAATCCCAAGTTTGAGCTTCCGTTTACCATATCTGATGAGCTCTACTGTGTGCCTGTGTTGAATAAAAACTAAATTATATCTGCTCAGCATATAAAATGATAGCATCTCTCCAGAAGACTTGGATTAAAATGCTTGATTCATATGGATTAGTTTTACAATATCTTTATAAATGGTCATAGTTTTGGTGAAACGGTCTTTCAATAGAGGGACAGAAATGAGTTTCGATTCTAATCACCCAAAATCTGTGATTTTCATGTACCAATTAGGACAGAACTAACATCTCCATGTTTGGAGGGTCTGTTTTGTACATCTGGGCACTGCAGAGATCACACGCTCTGTATGCGTGTATTGCGTATAGTCATTCGGATTGATTACCATTAGAATAACCACAGTTAATGGTTAAGCAATGGCCAGAATAGCAAAACCATGATTAATTTGTGGTTACTTTAGTTTAATCATTTTATTTATTTTTTATTTATTTGTAGTAAAACCTTGTTTAATTTTCATAAAAGTAAATATACAATTAAAACATATGTAATTGAGTGCAGAAATGAAGGTGAGTAATCTTACCTTATGTTGATATTACAGTAACCAGTCTAACAGGTTACGGGACCTGGCTCTTGATTTATTTATTTTTTTTAATTTCTTTGCCGGGAGGCAAACATATCAAAAATGCACATGGTAAGAGCATCTACGTTAATTCACGTTGGCCAAAACACACAATGAAACGGGTTGTGAAAAATATATTTGTCAGCAATCACAGGCATTGGCGTTTTGACTGGAGTAGTTTTCTCAGAGGATCATTGAGTTTGACGAAAACATTAGGTAATTTGCTCTGGAATTTTTACAGAGGTTGTTTGAGAAAAGCACAGATGTGGCAGATTTGTATGGGACTAAAGTTGCAAAGTACGTCTGTGAAACACAAATTTCTCTAATGACCCCCTGGAAAACTAGTCCCGTCCAAATAGGGCTAAAGATAAGCAAATGAGTTTAAAACGAAATTAAGGTGAGTAAAGGACCATTTGTTTTTAGAGGAGTGATCTTACCCTTTAAAAAAGGAGTTTCAAGACTCCTATGTTACGTTTCACGTTTCAGTTGCGCTCTAAGAACATGTCCTGTGAGTATACTCTCAAATCCTCTCCTAACAGAGTACAGAGTGCTGCAAGTGCCCCAGATTGAATTCACCATGTACAATTGCTATCCTGACTCAAATTAAACGCGAGGTGCTGCCCAATATTCCACTGTGCCAATTACAAATTGGGGAGCTGCTTTTAGAGTGCTTGTAACTACCTCATCGCACACAACGATGGCAACTCTGGCACAGCTGTACCCTTCAATCCCCGACACAGGCATTTTTATCCATTCAAGTCATCATTCAAGAGCGCTGAAGGGACAAGTTAACTGAGGCCATGGGAGGGAAAACATTCCACAATGAAAAAAAAGAGGGATTCTCTTATTAAGCAAGTACACTCACTTCTAATCAAAGCGGCTGAAGTTCATGAGGTGACATTTGCGAACTGACAAGCACAGGGCCCGTCATGCTAATGCTACAGAGTAATTAATCTGCCCCCGGTGGAACCCAAACCACTAAAGGTCACTCGCAGATACGCTTTCTCTCGTTCTCTCACACACGAGTATCACCAACTGCACTGCCACAATCCATGTCCAAGACCAAACGCAGAGAGGAGGAAGTGCATCAAAACAGTTAATTCATCTTCTGGTACATAGTGTTCTGCACCTTTGCTTCTATCTGTATTTGTGTGTGCATTTTCTATCACCCCTATTGTTGTCGTTCTTCTGCTGACAGGCGAGATATGAGCATTACCTTGACCTGTGAATCACACTTGGAGGGGAAGTGCTGGTTTTTCCTGAGTTAATGCAAACAGAATCAGTGCTGGAATATTCTTCTCTGCTGTGGATTTATTCAACCGGAACAGACCACTGATCCTTCGCTGCTTATAAAACTCACATGATCAGCATGTGTGTGCATCTCATCTAAAGGAACAAGCCTTTCATTATAACCAGTGTTGGGGGTAACGCATTACAAGTAATGCGAGTTACGTAATCAGATTACTTTTTTCAAGTAACTAGTAAAGTAACGCATTACTTTTTTATTTACAAGAAATTATTTTTTTCAAAAAAGTAACGCCAGATTTTATAATTGTATAATTTAATTAATATCTAAAATCTAGGTGTCATATAAGCTTATTTATTAGAATACAAGTAATAATTTGAACCACTGGCCCGACCAGGCAAGTAGAAAAAAATCCTTAGCGTTGAACCCTGCAGTGAATTATCACTTGAAGGAACAGAAGAACATACTGTTTGGAGACAGGCTGATGGTTTGCTAATGAAGACGTTGCTTTTTATATGCAAGGTCAAATGTATCTGCATGTCTCTCCACATTGATCCTGTATTCAGCTTTTCCCAATCTCCTTTGCATATTGAGTCCCAGCAGGAGAAGACAGTTAATAAGATGGATCTCCCACTCATGATGGGTGGGCCAGCTGAGATCTGATATCTAGAAGCAAAAGTGGTCACTGCAAGCGAGACCCATTGCTTTTTGTCTGTGAGAATCTGTGCATACATTCAATATGAGATTTCTCCACTTGTACCATTCTCAAGAGCATTGTGAACGAAAAAACAAATGAGAATAAAAAAAGAAAAACTTGTTTATACATGTCTGAATTTGCAAAAAGAGAAATAAATTCCCTTGACTGCAAATGAGCCCCTTTATGCAAGTATGCAACAGCGCTGACTGACAAATAGGAGCATTTGGGCATAAGATGGATCTTAGGCCTGTGTATCTGATAAAAGGCAGAAGTCTCTGCAGTCCCACACTAATAACAAGAGGGAGATCTTCATGACTGATTGCCGTGGCCCGCAGGCTTCAAAGAACTGTGTCAGGACTGTACAAACATCCTATGCAAATCCAACAAAGATTAAAAGGCAAATGTGGAAAAGGGGATTTGACACAGGACAGTAAGGTCTGCCATATCTCTATCTTAAGAGCAGGAAAGATCTAGCAAGATGCCCAACCACTGGTGAGCCTATGACATTCACTTAAGAGCTATGCCTTTTTAATGAATGTGGATCCCAAAAAGCAGGACTATTATTAAGCAGGTTTGTCCAAGCATGCTTTTTAAAACATGCATTGATCTTGCTGTATAATTCACTGCTATTAAAGAACATTTAATATCAGTGAACGCAATGCTAGCAGAGTTAAAAGGCTGCTTCGCTGTATGTACGTACAAGAGAAGCCTCAAAGTGGCACATCCTCAGTTGAAACAAACAAACAAACAAACACTCTTAACATTACATAAAAATCACTTGAAAAGCACATTATGTCGTACAACCACCCCCTGCCTGCAAAGAAACACGCTTGCGCTCCCTCCGCAGAACAGGGAAGGGGAAGTAAATATGAAATGCAACTTGGAAAGTGCACCGCAGGAGAAGTGCACACTCTTGCACTTTCTGACAAGAGGAAGACAGCGAGTGGGGCGAAGATTTATAGTGTGCACAACATCAGGAGTTGATAATTCTATTAGAGGTAGCACCCAGGATTAATACACATCCTCCCTGGGTCCTCCATGTGAGCAAAACAAAAGGGTAAAACAGTTAGTTCTTCCCAATAGATCGATAGAAAAGAGGCGGGTAGCTGACAAAACTACAACTCTAATCTCTAAAAGCCTACATCAAACCACTAAAAGGATGACCTGAAGGAAAAATAGCCATGATAAACGCTGGAAGAAGACTAAATAAGGAAAGAAAAAGGGGTACAACCACAAATATATTCTGTTAACTGACATCACTGACTTTAAAACTGGTGTAATACATCTTGAGGCACCAGGTTTAAATATGAACAAGCATGGGAGAGATTTGAGAATTATGAATTCATTCCTCTCCACATGGTGATCGGATGGTGCTTTTTTGTCTTTTTTGGAGCTTGACAGTCTCTGGTTTTAGCCTTTTGTGCAAGATCTCTTTTTGTGTTTCAAAGAAGAAAGAAAATCGCAAGGTTTCAGAGGATGAGGGTGAGCAAATGATGACAGAGTTTTCATTTCTGGGTGAACTATTCCTTTAAATCACAAACAAAAGGCTGTCAGAAAAGCAGCAGTGATTTATTATACAGATGTCTCAATCAAAGCACAGATTTGTCTGCTCTTCTGTATCAGGAGAAATACTGATCCAAAAAACCTAAAAACATTTCAAGGCATCATAGATGAGTTTGTAACACAAAGGCTGTTTTAAAAGGTAGGTAACTTAATTATAATTTCTCTCAAGATACCTGGTTTTGGCTAAAATCTAAGGCAACATCACATGGATCCTTTGGGAGAGGGCACTGCAACAAGCTCTGTAAAAATAATTGATGACAACAGATATAATTCATTCATTCAAAACCAAAAACTACTAATAAAAAAAATCTATCTAACAATCTAACCCAATATTTGATTTGGGAAATCACAACAACAGCCTGAAAGTCTGATTGGTTTGCTAAACAACATGCCTGAAAAAAAAAAAAAAAAAAAATTTATTAAAAAGTCTTATTTTCTTCATTTTAAGCAAAAAAGTAGCTATTTGAAAATTGGACAAAGACAACCAAATTATAATCAATGGAGAAATTTGAAACTATTGATTTAAATAAACTGATTATATATAGAAACAATATTTTCTACATTTATTGCAAAATCTTGCAGAAAAAAAAAAGTTTGATAGTGTGTTGGGAAACGACTCATTTGTCATTCTCAATCCTTCATGGAGTGGGTGGACACTAAAATGTTCTTTTGGCATCTATTTGTGACTGTCTGATTGGTAGAGACTTTTTTGCAGAATCATGGGTGTAGTAATATAGTTTTCCTACCAGGAACTAATTACATTTTTTAAAGTTGAACTAATGCAGGTTGATACCATCAATTAACATCCTTGCAGTTCAAAGTAGGTCCATCTTTAAAGGGATAGTTCACCCAAAAATGAAAATTATGTCATTAATGACTCACCCTCATGTCGTTCCAAACCCTTAAGACCCCTGTTCATCTTCAGAACACAGTTTAAGATATTTTAGATTTAGTCCGAGAGCTTTCTGCCCCTCCATTGAGAATGTATGTACGGTATACTGTCCACGTCCAGAAAGTTAATAAAAACATCTTCAAAGTTGTCCATGTGACATCAGAAGGTCCGTTAGAATTTTTTGAAGCATCGAAAATACATTTTGGTCCAAAAATATCAAAAACTACGACTTTATTCAGCATTGTCTTCTCTCTTCTCTCTCAAGAACCGTTTCTGACGGACGCGTCCGGTTCGAGAACCGAGGAGCTGATGATACTGCGCATGCGTGATTCAGCGTGAAGCAGACTGACACACAGCACGTCTGAACTGGTTCTTTTGATGATTGATTCTGAACTGATTCTGTGCTAATGTTATGAGCGCGGGTAACCGAAGGCTTGAATCAAGGGCAATCATCGCCAATGACGTCATTACGTCGAGCGCAAAAGAACTGGTGAACAGTTTACGGCAAACGGTTTATTGAATCGAACTGTCCGAAAGAACCGGTTCACGGAAAAGAACAGAACTTCCCATCACTACCGGTGATCCGAAAACCGATGCAACCGGTTCTTGACTCGAGAACGAGTCAATCTTTCGTTCGTTTTCTGGCTCGGCTCGGTGTTCATCTTCAATTCTCTCTTCACAGCAGTTCAGTCAGTGTACTGTTTGAGTAAATTAATTACTCCGGGATATTGGTTTATTTGAACTCAGAGGGAGTGTCAGCCATGTTAAAAAAGTTAACAGTTTAAGTCATTTGTGGATTAATGCTTATTAATGTTTCAAACGATTCAGTTCGATTTGGTGAACTGGTTCAAGAAGATCCGGTTACATCGAGTGATTCGTTCGCGAACCGGAAATCAATACACTGCAGTGCTGTGAACCCGCTCACAACAGACACGGAAGAGAAGACAACACTGAACACTGAAGTCGTAGTTTTTGATATTTTTGGACCAAAATGTATTTTCGATGCTTCAAAAAATTCTAA
The DNA here is from genome assembly GCF_018340385.1 of Cyprinus carpio. Classification (NCBI taxonomy): domain Eukaryota; kingdom Metazoa; phylum Chordata; class Actinopteri; order Cypriniformes; family Cyprinidae; genus Cyprinus; species Cyprinus carpio. Next base: position 15,329,503 of record NC_056609.1, on the reverse strand, counting down.
CGGACCTTCTGATGTCACATGGACTACTTTGAAGATGTTTTTATTACCCTTCTGGACGTGGACAGTATACCGTACATACATTCTCAATGGAGGGACAGAAAGCTCTCGGACTAAATCTAAAATATCTTAAACTGTGTTCCGAAGATGAACGGAGGTCTTACGGGTTTGGAACGACATGAGAGTGAGTCATTAATGACATTATTTTAATATTTGGGTGAACTATCCCTTTAAATATTTATAAATTATAGTTCAAAATCAGTTCCTCAATGGAGAAAGTGCATGTTATTTTGTACTTCCGGAACCCCACTACAGCACTCTATTGGGATGAATTAAGGAAGTCTCCTGCATGGAGTGCTATTTTTGCGAGTCACTTCACATGGAGCGTGTTCCCAATCAGTCACTGATGAGGTTTCATCTCTGTTAGAATGAATACTGTTTAATAAGGTCTGGAACAGACTCATAGAGTGGGCGATGATGGACAGTCAGATGGACACAACACCTACGAACAAGATTTAATCCTTTAAGAGAGTGATCTGGTTTAGTGCAGAACAGACATCCCTAAACACACTATTTCTTTCTCTATCAAACATTTACCAGAAGAATGATTAACAAAACCATCTACAAGAGCCAACACAAAAAATAACAAAATAAATACATAACTAAACAAATAAAATGACAAATGCGTGTATGAGCTATGATATGCATTACGTGAAAGCTGTCACATCCTCTGTACAATCTCAGATTGCAAATCTTCAACATCATCAACACTTTAGGCTTCTGTTAATGTCTGATGGAGATCATCACACTATGAAACACACAAGCACGAGAAACTAAAGAATGGCAGACACACAAAAACACAATGTCCTGGCATTTGCTCTATCAGAGCTCAATTATTTCCATATTACGAAGGCGCTCCAGAAGAACAGAGGAGCGTAATAAATGGCAATGAGCCGATACTAATGTACCTCTCTTGTGCTCCCCACTTTCAGCCTGAGAAAACACAACAGCCCGACTCTCAGGCCTGGCTGAACACAAACCCGCCTGAAAGAGCTGGGAGTTTAAGGGGGGTTTGCGGCTTAGCAATTCATTTTTCCCTCTTCGGTTTTGTCTCGGCAGCCACGAAGCAGCCTGCCTCTTTGAGTTATCGTAGGGCAGTGTGTTCACAGCCTGTTTCTCTTCAACCACCCCCCACCAATTGTTCCCAGCCTGTCTGCCACAGGAAATTACACTTCCACCTTCAGGCCACGCACGAGCAGGCAAGGCCTGCTTCCACATGAAGACCAAAAACAGACAGGGGGAGAGTGGGAGACGGATGCGGCCAGACACGTAAGACAGGAGACTGGCTCGGGCCCTGTTTGCATCTGGTATTAACATCAATCTCAGATGACCACATGAAAAGGAGCATTCAACCAAAACAGACTGACGTTCACCTGTTATTAGCATACATCTTTCCTAACTCACTAATTTTGGTTTTTGTCCAGGAAGGCTCTTAGGACACTGACACTCCCATTTATATTTAGATTTTGAGTCTGTTAATAACCTCAGATGTACAAAAATCTTGTTTTAGTGCAATAACTGATTGATAGGTGAAGGAGTGGTCTTTTAACACTGTCCAAGACGTATTAGCATTTACATAAAAATATTGATTTTCCAATTAAAATAACAATATTCTTCAGAACAATTGCAATACTGATTCTTAAAATAACACTGATCCTTTACGCTTTGCCAATTAACAGGTGCACAACATTTCTTATCCTGCTGAATCTATGCTGCTGCTCCTGAATCATTGTGAATGTGTTTTTTAAATGTGAATGTACAAACCAGCCTGCAAAATGTTATTCTCTTCTACATTTCGCAACACCTTCAAAGTCAAATGTGCAGTGAGTAGAGCCAAGTGTGTTCAGTTTTATCTTAAATGAACATGAATCTGGCAACAGTTTATTATGTTGGTAGTTTTAAGTATTGCAGCTCCTACAGTAAACCGAACCAATAGTAAGATAAAATGTGAGATAAAAATGCATTTGCTGAAGCAACCATACCATTTTATCATGCTTCCACAAGCCTTTGAGCTCTTTTATCATGGCTCATGTTTCACAGGACTCACATGTGCAATGCTGTACCAGGTGATCTATGAAGCAAGTTTACTACAGTCAGAAAAGTCTTACATATGGAGCTGGCTATGTGATGCAAACATCAACATGTATTAGTTCACAAATCATGCACTATGGAAAAAGTATTTTGAGGTCATAGCATTGTGCAAAGAACTTCACAAAAATAAGTTTCAATTAATCCATAATCTGCACTGTAATCATAAACTGAAAAGGAATAAAAGTTGTTGCTCTTTTACTGTATCTAGAGTTCATTTTAGATGCTAAACACAGCAAATTGTATAGGTAAGTTTTTTATGCAAAAATGTAGGTAGAGGTATGTTGTGAGTTGTAAATTTGAGTTGTCAAACTCTTATAAGCCAATTTGAATCAGTCTGAGACACTACTGTATAATACTGTTATATAATATGCAGCATTAGGAGATAAATTTTTTTTTTATATATTTATGGACATTATACCTGAAATGCATTTATATTAAGAATCCAATTGAATAGCCAAGAGCTTATGAATCAGAATTGCAACGAATCTGGACTGCTATGATAGCACAGCATCTGAGCACCTGCACAAAAAAATATATATAAATAAATAAAAAAACAGTTATGTCAAGTCAAAGGTTAAACAATTTAAAGCCATATGGAGAAGTTATATCAATGAAGTCTGTCCAGCTGCAAAAGAAAACAAGTGAGAGAAAAGCTGTAGAAAACAACCACAGCCATATCATCTTCACACACTTGTTCTAGGTTACAATCAATATAGATTTCAAACAATTAAACTTTCAACTTAAATCTGAGCTTAACAAAGGCACGTAAAAAACAGAAAAACTCTGAGTGACACTGACAGGAATAAAGGACATTAAAAGTAACTAACCAAAAGCACAAAGATGTGGCTGAATGAAGAAAAGGCAAAAAAAGAAAACAGGTCAAAGCAACGCTGAGAGGCTGCCCAGTCAAGTAAATTTACAAACGTTTAAATAAATTAAAAACATGAACGTCTCTTCAAGCCGAAAGGTCTTGGTTTCCAAATGGAATCTCATTACTTGGCTCTCCAGGCAGCAGGAAAACTATTAACACAACAGCTGGATTTAGACAGAGGGGAGTAAGACCACGAGGGAGAGACTGAGCGGGGGCCGGGAAAAGAAAAAGTGAGCTGAATAGACATGTCAGAGTAGCAGGGAGGAATAAAGAAAGTGATGTGAGCACGGATGACAGGAGGGGAAGCGAGGGATGTGGAACGAGAGTGTGAGAGACACAATAACTTTATACCTTTTACCTAATCCACAACAAGACAAGCAACAACATGTCAGGAAATGATCAGATCTCTGTCTGAGGAAGAGTAAAAAAAAAAAAAAAAAAAAAAAAATTACATAAACATTGGACAAATGGAACGAAATTCCTTCTTCATATTATTATTTCAACACGCTTAAGAAATAGTGATATTTCCTGTGTTAAAAATGTTGCATCTTAGTTCAAGAGTTACAGGCATCTTTTTTTTTTTTTTTTTTTTATCTGAAATCTGCATTACGTTTTTTTTTTTTTGTTGTTGTTTTTTTTTTACTTACACTACCACCAAAATTTTGGTCTGATTTTTTAGTTGCTTTTGAAAGAAGTCTGTTCTGCTCATCAAGTCTGCATTTATTTGATCAAAAGCATACATCAAAAGTACACAATATACAGATGCTTTTCCCCCAGGAGTCTTTAATTAATAGAATGTTCAAAAGAACAGTGTTTATTTTATTTAAAATAATAATATATTTTTTTGTCTTCACAATTAAAAAAAAGTACTAAACTCATTTATTTTTTTATTACAGTTTAATATAATTATTATAATTATTTTTTATAAAAGTCAAACATGGTACCCTTAAGAGGAAAATGCACACTGAAGTGTTAATTAGATATAAAAAGCTACAGTGGATAGAAAGATTATAACTGAATAAGGGCTTAAATTTGGGTCTGTTCATCTATAAATAAAGAAGAAAAAGTAACATTTCTCTTTTTGTGTTTTAGACTGGAGAAAAAAGCCATACAAGTTTGGAATGATATGTGGGTGAATAAATGATGACAGAATTGTTTAACAAAAAACAGGAAGATGGCTGGTGAATTCTCAGATTGAGTCAATATTTAAAATGAAAGTTCTCAATAGTTTCATAGCCTTTACTATTAAAGAGGAACTGGCTCAATATGATTTAACAGATTCTTTTTACCCAAAGCAACTTACAAGTTGGCCTACAAAAACCACAGCATGAGTGCCCTGCTCCACAAGATAATTGTGAGAAGGATTTTGATTTCAGTGAATCTGTAGACTGCGTCAAGCCGCAACCTTTGGGTAAACAAATTCTTAATCAATAGGTTGCTGCCACCCTGAGCACTCAGGAAAAAGCAGAAGCCTTGACGAGATTTACTACGCGGCGGAAATGCTGTCCATAAGACTCAAGCAGAGTCACTCTCTATAAACCCCTGTTTAATTTGGTGGTTCCGAAGCCCTTATCTTTAACACGCAGTCAGCAATATAAGTGACAATGTCTTTTCCAGCTGTGAAAAGCGAGTAGGAAATGTCCTTAGGGAGACAAAAACAGTCTCAAATATGAGCTCCTGCCAAGCTTCCTCCCTTTCAGCTTTTATTATAGCACAGAGAGGCACAGAAAGAGAGAGAGAAAAAGGAAGCCTATCAACGTTACATAAATACTTCCCGAAACCTGCGACTCATCTCAAGAGTTCTGTAAGAAATAAACGCTAGCACTGACTGCATTTGCAGGTACAAACTGACACGTGTGCACACTTAAAACACTTACGTTTACATACACAAGAACAGAAAAAGGAACGTCACATCATTCAGCCATTGATCCGTAAGTCAATAGATGTTCCTTCTCAAGAAGAAGCTGATGCCATTAAGTCATTAAATGTATTTTATGCCTTAACACACACTTGAAGATATAGGCAAATATTTACTCTTATCTGCTCTCACATTAATCTGCATAGCCCAGCTGCTATGGGCATGCACACACAAATTAAATCAATACAATAAAACCCTGCAGGACAAAAGCGCATAAACTTTGGTTGGCAAATTCATCTTTATATGCCTTAAATCTCTACATAAGAATAGGAATGAATCCTTCTCATCCCAGAGCTTAACCATTATATAAAAATGTGTCCAACAATAGAACAAATATATTTGTATAGCGGTTCATTATGAAAGCGGGGGGTACTAAATGTATTTAGTGCTACTTAAGTCATATTTGCACTCTTTCACCATTAAACTGAAGCACTGAACTGGAATTCCTGCTTAGCTTCTGTAAACGGTAAATCCCGCCTTCTTTGGTTTGACTGACTATCTCTGTTTTTCCTGTTTTATTTTAACATTGGCGAGCGATGTTAAATCACTGAGGCAGACCACCATAAAAATTTTACTTTCTATGCTTTTTATCACTCTAACAAAAACAGCTGGGCATAATATGCTGCAGCAGAGCAGCAACAAGAATTCCATATATTAAGGGTACAGTTTGGCCATATCTGATTTTTGAGGGAAACTTGTCCACCTCAGTGTATATGGTTATGGCTCTGCCTCTAAATGTGAAGTACAAAGCATACCAAACAGAAAAAAAAACCATGAAAACAGAACAGTCGTACAAAGCAAACTGTCGCAAGTCGGTCCGTTGCTCAACAAGTTCAGAATGGCAAACGCGACGTGGACTTGTGGCCAGAATGCTATGAAACTTTGGCGTAGAATTTTGTCACTGCTGTGGACTTAGATAGCTAGATAAACACTACCAGACAATCTATACTGCATTAGGTCATAGCACAGGACTCTGAGAAGGGCTGAGGGTGACATTTGGGCCAGGCCCAGAGAGGCTGTGTGTGGAAGGACACAGAGGACAGGACACATGAACTGGAGTCTTTAAGACTGCTGACAGCAGGAGTGTTGACATCGTGCACCATCTTCACCTTCTCCTGCATAATCTCTTACAGTAAACCCTACTGCTGGTTCACAGCCAGCCTCAGAGACAGTGAGTCCTTGGCATCTTGGCAGGACACTGGAAACTCTGCCTCACGGAAACAGCATGGTACCGAGCTCGAGCATCACGACGCCTCCAGTGGAGCCATTCTGAATCACGACCATATGGACCGTCCTTTTCATTTCAGCTTCTTGACTCCGCAGATGCCATGCTGCTCTACGCTCCACAGTGCATGGGCCGAGATCAGAGCATGTTACAGATGGTTTGAATTTAATAATTAACTGATTAGATGCTATGAACTGTGAATTATTAGGCTTTTTAATGCCAGAATGCAATCTTCGTTTAAAGTAGGCGGGAGGGCTAATGTGTGAGGAGGTCACAGTGTGAGAAACGAAACGGAGAGAGGTGGAAAAAGAAAAGAACAAATAAAACAGTAGAGTTGAGGAGAGCAAACATGTCCTTCAACCTGGAAATCACCTAATCATTACATGCAGGGATCTGAATGTCTCAAACTTTTTTACTCCCATCCATTTTATTATTCTTGGCTTGTTTCTACCCCTCCAACTTTCATCATGATTCATTCATGAGCAGGATTTTTCTAGCCATGGTGCAGGATCTGCTCGTCTACTCTCCATGCTGTTGCTGTTTGAGCTAAAGGGCCTGATCATGAGTCAGGTCAGAGCGCTAAACCCCACTTAAGCCCAGTGGACGGGAGGCGAGGTGTAGAAGCCTCCTTAGGACTGAAGAGCACTTGACTGGAGCACAGTGGCACTGAGACCACAAAGCGTGGCAGAAAGCTGCAAAAAGCCAGGCAAGTGTAAGTATGTGTGCAGTAAAGAGAAAGATTAAGGCACAGAGACACAGAGCAAGGAGACTTGTAAGATGGATGGATGAAAGTGATAGTAGTGTGGAGAAGTCTGGGAGTTGAGAGTTGTGTCGGACAGGACCGAGACTTAATAAGGTTAAGAAAGATTAAAATAAGAGAATGATAAGAGACTGATATTTAGCCCCTTAAAAAGAGACACACATACAATGCTCTTCTTGGCAGACTGTCCCGAGTCAGAGCCCATTCAGTGAGCAAAGTCTATAGCCATTAGCAAGACATTAGGAGACTTAGGATCAGGTTCTTTTCACAATGTTTCTAAATCTTGCTGGATATTCAGGGGGAAAAAAAGGATTGGTTAGGGTCAGAATACCAACAAATAGACTGCACCAGAGTGCAAGATGAGAGCAATGGCAGATGGATAGCTGGAAATGAAAGACAATACAATAACGTGAATGAAGGAAAAAGAATGAAGGAGCTATAGAGAGATGGAGAGAGGGAAAATGAAACATTCCCTCTACAAGGGCAAGTCCAGTCTTGTGAAACTATTCATCCCTGTCACTCTAGCAAGATAGCAGCCAGCCTATTAAACACTGTGAGCTGCTATAATATGCTCGGTGTTTGTATCAGCTACACCTCTGTCCCTCACAGACAAAGACTCCAGCAAGTGTGATGGAGAATGTGCAGAACTGTTGTCAGGGTGACAAAGCTGTTGGCATGGTAATGAACAGGTCAGGGTCTGAATGCTAGAGGTTAAAATCCTTAGATTCGTAATGGGTTAAGATGAATTTTGGCCACAAGTTTGTGTAGAAAACCAGGGACAAACTATGAACTCTGGGATATATTCTATGACCTCAATACAATTCAAAAGACAAACAGTAATCCCATCACTAATAAACACAACCCTACCTTACACACACGCAACCAAAATTCATTGTGTTAAAAGCTAAATGCATAATTTCTGCACCACAAGCATCAAGAGGAGATAAAAAATATTTCCTAAGCATAAACTTTCCTCTGCTCTACCTCTAATATGTGATGTGTTTGAGTCAAAAAGAAAATAAATAACGAAATATTTTGTATAATTAAATGTATATAATTTAAATTAAACAAAATAAAATAAGAATTTAAAATAAAAAAAACCATAATTGATGAGTATTTGTTTGTAAGTATATGTTAAATGTAAATGCTAAATGTTTTCATTTCTGGTTGACTTTAAACAGGGATAGCAAAAAGAACAAGTACGGAAAAATACACATTTTTAACAGAAAAACAAAATTGCATACATCATCTATATGCCCCTTTTTACAATAAGAAATATAAGTCTCAGGTGTCCCCAGAATGTGTCTGTGAGGTTTCTGCTCAAAATACCCCACAGATCATTTATTATATCATTTGAAGGGTGTACTCACACTAGGCAATCTTAACCGTGCCCGAGCACGTTTGACCCCAAAAGCCTGGTTTGTTTGACTAGTGCAAGTGTGAGTGCAGGCCAGTGGGGGAGTGGGGAGGGGGGATAATCACACTCGGGCTTGGTTCAAGGCAACCGTGCCTAGTTTTCTGAGTGGAAGCAGAAACACGCTGTTTCCGTGCATGTCTCTTTAAATGCAAATGAGCTACTGAAATAGGACTGTGCCTTTACAGCTCATACCTCAGATACTCTGCTAAAAACATCTGTTTGGTTTTGATTATCAAGACCATTGCACTGAATTTATTAGTTTTAAACCATATTAGTTTAAACTTCAGATTTACGGTTTTCTGTGCGCATATCTGAAGCTTGTGCAAAGAAAGCAGCGGCATGTGAGTACTAAACTAATGTCTTATTGCACTTAAACTATTAAATACAAGTTTGTTAAAAACACACAAGTTTCAAAATCAGTCGGTTATGTCTTTGAAGTTAAACAGCTGGGAAAGATAGCTGGCAAAAGTAGCATGGCTGTATTAGATCTGTGTGGCAGCAGCGTTATGTACATGGATACCTGGACAATTTTCAATCTGGTTTCCGACCGCATCACAGCACAGAGACAGTGCTCATTAAGATAATAAATGATATTGGCTTCATTTCTGATTCTGGCAAAATATCAGTGCTGGTACTACTAGATCTCAGTGCTGCGTTTGTAACTGTCGATCATAACATACTTCTAGAGAAACTGGGAAACTGGGTCGGGCTTTCTGGGATGTTTCTCAATTGGTTCATACTTCGAAAGGAGAGGTTATTATATGAGTATAGGAGAGCATAAGTCTAAGTGGATGTACATGACATGCGGAATCCCACATGGCTCAATTCTTTCACCCCTCTTGTTTAGCCTGTATATGCTCCCACTAAGTAATACAATGAGAAAAAAAAAATAATAATAATTTCCTACCACAGCTATGCTGATGATACCCAGATTTACCTAGCCTTATTGCCAAATGACTACAGCCCCACTGACTCCCTCTGCCAACGCATTGATGAAATTAACAGTTGGATGCGCCAGAACTTTCTTCAGTTAAACAAGAAGAAAACTGAAGTCAGTGCATTTGGAAACAAAGATGAATTTCTCAAGGTGAATGCATACCTTGACTCTAGGGGTCTGACAACTAAAAATCAAGTCAAGAATCTTGGTGTGATTCTGAAGATAGACCTTAGTTTCAGTAATCATGTCAAAGCAGTAACTAAATCAGCATACTATCATCTCAAAAGCATTGCAAGAATTAGATGTTTTGTTTCCTGTCAAGACTTGGAGAAACTTGTTCATGCCTTTATCACCAACAGGGTGGATTATTGTAGTGGTCTCCTCACAGGCCTTCCCAAGAAGACCATTAGACAGCTGCAGCTCATCCAGAACGCTGCTGCCAGAAAATCTGAGGATATCACACCAGTCCTCAGGTCCTTAGACTGGCTTCCAGTTACATTTAGGATTGATTTTAAAGTACTTTTACTCATTTATAAATCACTCAATGACCTAGGACCTAAATACACTGCAGATATGCTCACTGAATATAAACCTAACAGACCACTCAGATTATTAGGATCGAGTCAGTTCGAAATGCCAAGGGTTCACACAAAACAAGGGGAGTCCGCTTTTAGCTATTATGCTGGCCCCAGTTGGCACCAGCTTCCAGAAAAGATCAGATGTGCTAAAACATTTAACCTGATGCTGGCGTCCTGAACTCCCCTTGTTTGCACTTGTCAATATTTACGAACAGAATAAATGAAACGGGACAAATTTAATCTTGACAAACTATATATCATTATAAAGATCTAAGCCTCAAGCATCGATGACAGATCGCTGTTTTTCAGTGGAAAGCTTATAAAGTATGTATTTGCTAAATTTGTGTAAGCAGTACACATCAAAACATGAAGAATGAAAACGCAGTACATACCAGATTCATCGTAATAACGAGTCATAAACGCATCCACCGCTGTAAATACCGGTTTAGTTAGGAAGGTAAGGGACCACTGAACGAAATCTCATGGAGCACGTTTAGTCCAACGAAGCAATAACGTTGTAATATGGATGATAATTCCTTTGTTTACTTTTTAGTTCTTCAGGGACTGAATTGTTTGTGTCCGTTATGGAATAACTCATGCTCAGAAACTGCGTCTTGGTAGTAAAAAAAAGGGCATGGTTTTGTAGCGTACAGTGTCACAAACAGAATGAGATGATCCACCAAAAAAAAAAGTGAAAGATAGGCGGAAAATTGTTTATTTGAATTCTGGCGCTCTCTCGTGATGGCTCGTGATGCGCACTCTGATGCACCTGTCATCTGATGGAGGTGGAACTTAGCGATCGCCTTTTCCTTTATTTTTTTATTTTTCAACATTTTTTATATACGTGTGAGTGTGTTTTATGTTAAATGTGCCTGTATCTGCATGATTACCATCTGTTTGAGTGCAAATCAGCTCGCTATTACGGTGTAATCACGGCTATCAATGTGAACGCCATCTATATGAATAGAGTGTGATTTTTTGACTTTATGGCGCATTTATGATTACCATCTCTATAACTGGCCATCAGCATATCAGCACGTATTTTCATTGTAATTCATTGTAAATGCCGCATTTCTAGCAATCTCAGGATGTTCTGTAATTGGCATGCAAAGTTAAATCTTTATTATTTTTCTTACTCAAATTATTCTTATTGTATTTTTCTAGTGCTCAAATAAATTACTTATAATGATGTCTAAGTTTCTGTCTAGTGTTTTATAATTGAAAAAAATATGCAGTGGTATGTTTAATGACTAAAATAGTTTGTAGAACCCTTCAATACAGTTAAAGGTAAAGGTAGAAAGGTAAAGGGGGGGTTAGACATAGTCTCAGAAAAACAGTTCCAGGAATCTCATTTTTCATGCCTTCAGATTTGAAATACAAACTCATGAGACATTTGACTTTCAACCCATTACTTTTCTAGATTGCTCCAGGACTGATTTCATGTATTTTTATATCAAATAAAAAAATTCAGTGTGTAAAAAAAATTTCTAGGCACTTCAGTGTCTATAACGTTTAATAATTTTGAACATTATCAACTCTGGTTGAAAAAAAGTACAGCCCAAAGGGACTTCTTTCCAAAGACACCAAAATTATGTGTGTAACACACTGAAGTAAGGAACTGTTACAATTTTAAGTTAGGTAGGGCACTTTCAGCTGTGAGTCCCATAATGGGGGGGTGCTGGCTAACAGGTTAACATTTAAATCCAGACTCAAAACTCATCTGTTTAGCGGTGCATTTACTGAATGAGTACTGTGCCACGTCCGAACTGATTGCACTCTACTCCATGTATAAACATTTTCTATGAATTACTGTTTTAATTCATTTTAAATCAATTTTTAAATCATTTTATAAGTTCAAACAGAAGGTTAATGTAAGGTCTGTTAAGGTAAAGAGAATTTGGGCAAAGAAAGACAAGCTTGTTGGTTAATAAGTTGAAAGTAGGACCTCTGAGTTCTATTTGTTTGTTTTATGATGGTCAAAGTAAGTAGGGGGTGAAGTAGTGGAATAGTTAGATATTTTGGGAGGATTTTTAGTGGGGAAGAGGCTGAACAAAGCTTGAGAATGTCTGTTTGTGTTAAGAGCACATTACTAACAGTAGTTTTTTAAATTCCTTGTTTTTATTGTTGTGATTATTTTTTTTATGATTATTTAACTTAATTTTATGTAAAGCACTTTGAATTGCAATTGTGTATGTGATATATAAAGTGAAGTGTTCTATATAAATAAACTTGCCTTGCCTTACAGTAAGTAAATCAACAAATCCACTGCTCTTGTTTCCTCCGAGGCTGAGACTCTAAATGGTGTTTTGTGCTCATCTGTGCAGCCAAAGACAGAACAGTTAGTATGCTTTGCTCAAACTTTTGCCATGGTGTTAGAAGTAGTACAATGTTCTTGCTTGCGAAAAAACAATGGCAGCAACAAAAGTGGAAATGTTCAGATCAAGGGGTTGGAATATTATAATAAGATCCCCTTTCTATATCATGGGGGCAGCAAAATCTGAACAGCTCTTTTTTAAATCACAAGCTTGCAGAGAAAGGCTTATCAAAAAATGTTTTACTGGGCTGTTCTTTTTCACGTTTTCTGGGTTGGTAGATTCACCGGGACCTGATTATAGCACTTAAACATGGAAAAAGACAGATTTTCATGATATATCACCTTTAAATACTCAAGCTGCCTAAAAAAGTCTCCAAGTTAAAATCCCATAATGTTCAGCAGGGGCTTGGCTTTTGTAATGGTGTCTCTACGCGTGCAGACATGTCAACGCTGGAATGCGGCCACAAAGCCCTGTGCTGCCACAACCTCTTACAGCTGGAGCAGTCGCCATAGACACAGCAGGGTCACAGTGAGGTCAGCACGTTAAAAAACACAAAACTTCACTAACTACATCAAGACATGCAAGCCAAAATCACAGTTGCGCTTCCCTCCTGGACCTGAACTCAAAGCACTCAAAATGACAACACAAGCTGGGAGCAGAGAGAGAAATCATACGGGAAAAACAGAGGAGGCGGAGCACAAACTCAATTCCTCAGAGGTGCTGTAAAAAGCCAGAGGGCCTGAACCAAAACACACATGAAAAATGACTTGGCATGAGAACAGCATAAAAAACGGCTGCGGTCTCCTGGTCTCATGCGTGGTGACCTCCATAGTGAGCCACTGTAGGCAACTAATCAGCAGGCTGCCAGCAGGCTGTGCTACAATCAGTATTTTGATACATCGTGACACACTCAATAATGTATATATTGCATCATGACATGTCATCCAGACTAGAGGTAGCAAACTCATTTCAGGTTGAGGGCCGTGTAGGGGGAAAACATGTGGGCCAAATTACTTTGTTAAAAAGTGGTGTGCATGCAAACACACTGAATGAAGCTTTTTCAAGGTAATGAAGTTGGCATCGATCACTGTTCCCTCTAAGCTGCTCATGTACATGGCGGTGTACTTTTTGAAGTTATATCTGCACAGATAGACTTCACAGAATCAGACTCAAAATATGCGGCAGAAAAAAAGTTAGACATTTCTTAAAGCAGACGAATTAAATGAATATAAACTACATGTCCAATGATTTTTTTTTTCAGTATAGGTTTGAAGTTGAGAGAAATTATTAATTCATGACAGAATTAATTAATGTATAGTACTAATTCATATCCATGAATACAAAAGCTGCCATACTTTCCATTCAAAGGTATCTTGTCCTTACAGTTGAAATACAGCCATGCTTACATTCAAAACAACAACACTCTTGCTTGTGTGATATGGATTAATTATAGATAATTAGTGGGGTTGTGACTAATAATTATACTGGTAATTTAATTAAGCTGACAATTATGTTGATGGCCGATACTTTTTTGCAAAAATTCATAAAAATGGACATGAATGGGTGTGTTAAATGTCAAAATTGAAACCATCATAATATCATAATTTGATCGAAACTGCACCAAACACACAACACAGACTATGTACTAACAAAAGTGAAAATACACTCCAGTCACACAGAAGCCACACCGCTTTTTTTTTTTTTTTATTAGTACTCCTAATTTAATTGAGTAATTGAAACTGTCTTATTAATTATGTATCATTTATTCACACATTTCACTATTTACATAAAAGGGTTTGTTAAGAAAGTACAAATATTAGAGGGAATTGTATGCTTTGATCCAACACAGAAACTGTTACTATGTTGCATTTTCTTCTTGGTTTGGTTCGTGTTTACAAGGCAACATTTCAAAGCAAAACAAAACATATTTATGCAAGTGACATGTGAGTAAAACTGCTTTCTTGTTGGCCAGAGTACACCTATTTTCTCCTTAAGTTACATCAAGAAGTTAGCTCTGCAGGCATATATTGCGCTAAGTAAAGCACTCACCCACAGAATCACACTTAGCTGCTTTTTACATAACAGGTGGGTTTGTTATCCATTGGGTCGGATTGGTTTCTCACCCACCACAAGTGAACCACTCCAGAGTTAGTTTTCAAACGGGCCAAAACAACCTCATTCAGGCAATCTCTGACTGATTATTTTGATGAACTGATTATTTTCAGAGCGCGATTGATGTGTTCATGTAAACCTCCCTAAACAAACTGGAGTAAATAAAAGCGAGAACAAGTGCCAGGTTCCACAACAACCTCCCAAATGAGCCAGGTGTGAAAAAGCCCTTAGTGTCAATCAGCCGTACTAGAATAATAACTTTCATGTGGGTCCAAAACAAAAAGATGCTTTAAACATAACGTGAAAGAAAAAAAAAAAAAAAAAGAAAATACCCATAGTAGTCAATTCTACCATACCATCAAGACAACACAAACATTAACAAACACAGGGCAGCACTTTTAAGAAATCCACTAAGCTCAAATCCACAGATTTTCATTCCTTTTCTTTTATAGGGCTGTGGTGAGTTTTTGCAGTGGTATTGTAAGTCGTTCTTTGGTTATTAAACAGGAGCCTACTAACTCGGTCTGTAATTCGTCTCTCTCTGGAGAGGGAAAACAAAATCCAAAACCTCTGGGAGGAACACGCTGCCGGCTGAAAATGAAAAGGAAGACTAAATGGAAAAGCCCTGCATGCTGAAAAACACTGTTAAGAGCAGGGAGGCAGATTGGATGGAGGGATTTGTGACAGACCCCCAGTGTGTGACTCACAACAGGAGGAGGGCCCTTATGTTTCCTTTTGACATCCAGTGCCACCTATTTAATCTTATTTTCCTCCAATGTGGAAAGGAACGGATGATGAATTCAATAGAAGACCATTATTCTCTGCAGTACAACACACTGTCCCAACACACGCACACACACACTTTAGTGTGGCACGCACCTGCTGGCAAAAAGGCCGCTACAGACAGACTTCCTACTGAGAGCAGACAGAAGGGGGTGGGGAAACAAAACACTGCATTTTTAAATTAGAAAAACCAATCTCTTCCTTGCAGTGCCTGGCCATCAACAATTAGTAGAAAACGTATATCTCAAATGGCCGTGTTGCTGTATGAAAAATGAATTTACAGATTTAAATTTTTCCAGAGCACAGTACAGTATGCAAAACTTTTAATGAGACTGTGACCTCAGACGGCTCTGAATAAGCCTGTCTGTTTCTGTGTATGTTCTCATGATCATCTGCTTACATTATGCATGCAGTGACCTCAACAGAATTAAGCATATGTAAGAGTGTTTGTTTGAATTATGCACTTTAATTTGTTTGTGGCAAAAATCTCTTACTTTAAAGATCAAAACCAAAAGATGGGCTTTCTAGGGCTAAAAAAAATAAATATAAAATGTACATATATATAGAATATTTAAAATGTAATTTCTGTGTCTTTCTAATTTTTAGCAGCCATTACTGCAGTCTACAGTGTCACATGATCCTTCAGAAATCATTCTAATATACTGATTTGTTGCACAATTTGATGCTTATTTAGCATATTATTATCAATATTGAAAATATTAATTGGTAGTTCTGCGTGATACATTTTTTCAGGATTCTTTAATGAATAGAGTGTTCAAAATTATTGAATATTATCACCCAGCCCTACTAGTTATCCAACAAATGTTGAAATACTCTAAATCTACCAGCGCTCTAATAAATGCATAAAAAATTGCTGCAAAGACAACCAGGCCTTCAAGCAAAGGACACAAGACTTCACCAGTAAGTCAAGTCACCCAGGTTGATGTATAAATGGTTGGCTACACAAATGGCGGGACAGCAGGGTCACAATGCTACCTCCCTGTCATGTCTGTGACAGCTGCAAACGTCCACCAGTTGATCTACTGAATAACCTCATTCTGAGCTGCCTCCAAACAAGAACTCAGCTGAAAGAAAGAGCAAGGGACTACAGGATAGGGAAGGGTCACTTCTAATATAAGAGGTAGAGAGACAGATAACAGTCCTCTAATTGGAGATTCTGGCCAAAATCGCTAAACAATGGCGCTTCAAAACAGCACGCAATAAGGGTTTGGATTCAAGAGAGAAGAGTGCCAGCCAGGACGGCACCCTGCTGGGTAAAAGGACGGCCAGCGACTGACTGATCCCACAATAATCAGAAGCGACAAAAGAACCATTTGGTACCACTGACACTACATGACACTCCAATATGGAGGATTAATGTTTTGATGGTCCATGCATGCAAAGCCTTCCTTCATCCCGAACAATGCAGCCTGCTGATATTTCGAGAAGGAGAGAGGAAAAAGAGAGTTTGTCCTAGTTTTTTCTTTAAAAAGACATGATAGTTCAATGGGTCTATTTTAGGGGCGGGACAAAATATTAATATGCCAATATATCTTTGTCCTTCTCCATGTGATACGAGAATCGATATCTGGCGCTAAATATCAATATTTTAATTAATACAATAAGGGGCTCTAAACAGATTTCCTTGCAACCCGCATCTAAAAATGCGTGGAAATCACGGCTGCACCATTTTCAATTTCTTTCCAAAGCGCTCTTCTGAGCAACCATAAACCGCATTCTCTATGAAGATGGGGAAGCATGAGGAACCGAAGGATAAACAGATTTCCAGCCACTGTATTAGCTCTAGTGCTATGTATGTTTATGGGGATGAGAACTAAAAAACTGCCACGGAGCAGCTATCAGCATGGACCTCTTTCTCCGATATTACAAGTGCGCATTACGCCATGGGCACAGAGCGGCAGAAACATAAATCTGCACTTATATGGCATAGACAATGAAACAAAACCTTGTCACAGCCGTAATGCAGCGCAGAAGTAAGCATTGTGTGTGCGCATGCCACGTGTCTACATTTGAAATAACGAACTTGAGTGCACGATAAGCATTTAAATGTGTTGGTTAATACACAAAGAAGTGTAAGCTTCTAAATCCAAGAATAAAATGATTAATTAACTTAACGTTAAATTTGATTTACAGAAATCGTGCTGTTTTCTAACAGTCTGGACTTGAATAAAGAGAGAAAACTTGCACTTAACCTTTTCACAGGCATTTTGTTTTCATAGTTAGATATCATGATTTATCATTACAGGATTGTCTCACAATATATCGATTATTATAATAATTGCTGTATCGTGATATTATCGTATCGTGAGCCATGTATCATGATTCATATCTTATTGTGAGGTACCCTGTGATTTCCACCCCTAGTCTATATGCACAACATTTTCACAAAACAATTCACAATCCACATATAATCTTAAACGCAAGCATGATTAATGCTTAGCTCTTTATTAAAGCTATGAATTCTGCTGGAGACAGGTAAAGCAAGTACATTGAGCTCAGAGTCATGTTAAACAGTTAAAAAAATGGACAAATCCTACATACACACAATCCTATATATACACACATGTATATAGAAAACCTACCTGAGACTGAATTTCTCACAATGACAGAGGTACAGTGTGGGCTGTGAAATGAAGATGCTCTGGAAGAACATGAGTTTCCATTGTCAAATGGTCAGGAGCAGCAACCTATTAAAACAAGAAACGCTTTATAAGATTATAGTGCTCAGAACAGCACTGTAACAATCACATTCACCACACTCAACAGGGTTTACTGGCTTGATCTTTATAGCCCTTCAGTGACCTTATCAAATACATTAATGAAAAGTTTTTGTAGTTTTCATGTATCGTTTTTCCCAGACAATGTTGTACTTAGCATGCAATGTTTGTTCTAGCTGCCTGTCCTGGAAATTGCCACTTATGTGATAAAAGCACAAGCTAAGAACATGAATGCAACTTTTGGCATTGAAGACTTCAATAATTATCATAAGTAGTCTGGTTAAGTATTGCTTGTTACACTCAAAAGAAAAAAGAAAAGAAAAAAATGATTAAATAATAATAATAAAAAAACTAAACATACAAATAAAATGAAAGAATTTAAATAAAAATTAAAAATAAGTAAAAATAAATAAGTTAGTGTGTGACTTACAGTCTCATGAAAAAAAAAAAAAGATTACTACAATTACTACAACTACACTACGTGCTTCCTGAGTTTGTGTTTATGGTTTCGTGGCATTCAGAGGCAGTCAGCACTCATGTTGTTTTTGATTGGCATGTAGCAATCAGTTTCATTTTAAAGAAGTAAACTCTCAGGTTTGGCAAGGGATAGTAGAAAGGAAACAGCCCAAGCTAACCACAGTGACAAGGCCTACCTAAGCAATGCTCAGCGCTCAATCGAATCCCACGCTTTGTGTGTTGTTGTTGTTTTTTTAATACGTTTCTCACACGATTAGCACATTGATTTATTCTTCCCCATAATCGGTTCTTGGAACATTTTCAGAGCACATGGCATAACCCAGTTTGGTAGTGTGTAAACAACCAAATGCATGCCAGATTATGCCCATCAATTACTCACTCATCACATCCAATTAAAACATCTGGGATTAAGGGATTCATGATTATGATCTTAATCAATCCAAATAAAGCAGGTGACACCTGATGGCCAAACAGCACAAATACACCATCAATCAAATATTAATCATGCGTGATGCAAATCCCTGGAAAATTAAGAAATGAATTTTCATGAAGACAACGTAGCATAGAAATACGACTTTTCCTGTTGTTACTCTCCACAACCTTGAATCTGCAATAATACAGTGCTCATTAATACAAGAGCTCATTAAACTTGGAAATGTATGCTTCAACTCTCAACATCAGAGAACAGCAGTCTCTACAGGTGCACAATCTGTAAATGTAAATCATGCCAAAAAAGCCCAGAGCCTGAATCGTGGTCCCTGCTCACCTCACTATGTGCACACATACACACAAATTAGACTTTGTTCAATGAGCACTCTGCATTTCTATAGGAGCCCAGCAAGTCCCATTTGTTTACATGGCACTAATTAAGTGTGCTTTAATAGAGGAGCAAAAGAGCCAACTGTTCTGGGAATGAGGGAACGTCTCAGGTTCTGTTCGTCAGTCCTGCATTACACATCACAGCCATTACAAAAACATAAACGGTCAACATTAAAGCAAAAACAACCACTGCGAACAATTCATTGGTAGGGTTAGATTAGAGAAGATGATTTCCTTAAGTAACAACAGAATGATGATGTATCTTCTATATTATTAATCAAGAAATTAAATGGAATCATTTGCAAATTTGGATAGGCCTACATCACAAAATGAGAACTGATGAAAGGGAGTCAACCAAATATTAACCATCTAACAACAAAACTAAAAATACACAAATTAAATACAAATCTTAATGAAAGACTAAAACCGTTATCCAACATTAACAGAATTATCCAAATATTAACCATTTACCCTCAAAACTACACAGTTGGAAATAAATTCCATTCATAAATAATAAATGAGAGAATATATAAGTCAGGGGCATTTTGCCCTGAATGTTATTCCAAAGACAAAAAAAAAAAAAAATCTTTATACTGTATGACTTTTCTTTTAGCATGATGTCAACCAAGCTTTCATTTTTTCAACCTCTAATCGCAAAAACACCTGTCATACACAGGCCTCTTTTATCATATCACAGTGGATAAAATAAGTCACATTACGCAAGTAAAATGCACTACGAGTGTAATTTCTGGTTGACTTTAACAAGCCGAGCAGAAAAGACAATAAATCTGCCCTTGTTATCTTTTTATAACACAAGAACTTTAATCATGTCAAGACTGTTTAAAGTGGACAGAGCAAAGGTTTCATCTTTGAGCGATAAGGATCTTAAACAGTCGAGCATGTTACGAGTGCTTCTCTCCATTTGCAATGCAACAGAAGTTGAGCAGTTTATTCCGCCAAGAGGCATTGAGACAGTATCTTGACATTGGCTAATAGCATCTCTCATCTCATCCGTCTGCCAACTGGAATTTCTGCTCGTGTTTGGTGACAGTCCAGACCAAGAAGCAGAGCTCTTTCCAAAACAATATCCATGTGGGGCATAGAATACAATCATATTACCAAAAGACTATGAGCTGTGCATGAGTCTGCATTGGCTTAAATACTAAAACAGACGAAAAGGGAAATGAAAAACCTGCGGTGTCTAAATTACGCATGCAGAGCAGAGAGAGAAACACAAACGGTGGTGAATTTTCTCAGAGGAGTGGCTAATTCTTGCACATAAATGCTTGTTTTGTGCTTCTGATGGCAGTGTAATAAAACATGCATGCTACTCAACAGAGAGGAAGAGGCCAGTAAACAGAGAAGCTCATCACGCATTTCTCCCTCCTGTGGAGTGCTGCAAGGGAGAAAGAGAACGAGACGGAGAGAGAGCATAAGTGGGAGAGCGAGCTGTGACTGCTTGTTGCAGATCCTGCTGTTTATCCGCCAGCCTGCCTCCACACTGCGCTCATTCAGTCTGAAACAAAGCCCGATCAGCCGAGAGGCTCTGCTAGGACACGCACTACAAAACAGGAACACCAGAGAGAAGAACAGAAATGGACAGAGAGGGCTGAAAGACAGAGTCACCGCACCTAAACAGAAGCAAATGCAGCTTTGAAGGTAACCAGCAGTGAAAAATAAAAGAAAAACAACATGCAATATTCTCAAATGTTTCAAAAGCAAGTACACCGAGTCACTCAGTCACATGGAGTCATTTTTGCTAAAGCGAGTGTGTTTGCTCAGCCCAGACACCTCAGGTAATGAGGTTGGAAGTCTCAGAGGATGTGTTCTGTCATTGGCTATGGGATGACCACCAAACTCAGCGTCAATCCAGCAGGGCAGCTGTGCACTGATAAAATTGGAGTAAAAGCATTATGAAACTGCTTGACAACAACATGGGACACTAGCATATTAACGCTACACCAAACAGTTATTCCGGGGAAATATGTGGCCTGAGCAAAAAAAAAACAAACAAAAAAAAAACAGCCCCATTTTTTTCTGAATAAACTTACAGCCAGTGGAAGACAGGGCTTCACAAAAACTTTCTGGCCAGTAAGTATATTTATTATTATAAATACACATCTCTTGCCTTTATGACACATTGGCAGAATTTGCAGCAATTTTATCCAGCAGGCTTACATATATGGATTTATTGAAATGACAATAAAGACTTGAAAGCATCAGTGTGTGTTAAAAACTACAAACCATTACTGAGTTCATAAACATGTTTTTAATCATGTATTTACATTACAGTTCTATAATTTCCATTTTTTGTTTTGTTTTACAATATTAAAAGTATTTTTAAATGGAACACATGAATATTCACAGATTAAAAAAAAAAATCTTTTGTGGTGGAGCTAGTAAAATGTTGGCAGGTCACATAAAAAAATCCAAACTATTGGAACAACTAAGTCTGAAAGAAGTGATGCACAAAAGCCCAAGTGGATCTGTTGTCAGAATGAAGAATTAAATATCTGTTAAACAGTACTACATTGTTTCAATTCAAATAAACAATGCAGTACTTGGAACAGAATAGATAGCAACTCTGAAGGACACCTTTGAAGGAGAATACTTTAATGTAAGTAGCAAAAAGCAACATACAACAAAGAGGCTTTATTGTCAGTGAGTGCGCCATGTTAAGTGAAGCAAAAACAAAAAATGAACAGCACTGTTGCCATGCGGCTGTGGATTTGCAACCTTCAATGCAAGCAAATTACTTGACTTAATTTTCATGCTAGGCAACTATATTGTCTCTGTTGTTGGCCATTGGCTGCTGAATTGTTAGATTTATTTGCCAGTGTTTGAGTTGGAGGTTAAGAATAGGGTTAACACTGATATACTTTTGCTCACCTATTGCCATGCTATTTTATGAAGATAAGCTGATTTGGTGGAATCATACAGGGTTGATTTGCTATGAGGATAATAACTGAAGGCCTAAACGTACAAAGCTATGGTTTGGACATTAATAGGATTCATACTTTGCAATTCAAATCAAATAAATTATTCACACAATATTAAAAATAACTTCACAGATAAAGAGAGGAGAACAAAGAAAGAATTAATGTTGGTAAAGTCTATTGCTCAACATCAAGGTCATGGGTTTGATTCGGAAGGACAACACATCTGATGGAATGAACACCTTGAATAGACTGCAAGTCACAGTGTATGCTAAATGCATAAACGCAAATGTAATGGCATCTTCAGAGAATGAAAAAGTAATTTGATCTAAACCAATACAGAAAATACTGCAAAAGCAGTGAAAACCATGAAAAGAGAGAGCCCGACAGACAAAACCAAGTTTTAAAAGAACCAGTTCCTCAGCACAATTTAACTCGATTTTGTTTAATCATTTTTATGCATTTGAAAAAGGACAACCTACAGAGAAAAAAAAGAACAAAAACAGTGCAGGAGTTCATGATTTCAAAACAGCAGGCCTTATTTGTGTGAATACTAGTGAATGGGCTATTACAGGACTCTACAGTCAAGTGAATGTGAACAATTATTTTGCTGCACTGTTGCAAGTGAGATTTAACATCACAGCAAAATTCAAAAACTTCTTTACAAATCTATCATAAATCAACCTCCTTCCAATGTATCTTACTTTACACACTGTGAATGACTTACTGTTTAAAGGCTGTGTTCTGTATTTTGCCTGTGCTTCTTTCAGTTGTTGGTCAATGTAAACATGCACAGATATCTCTGGCTGTACTGTTTTTTTTAACAGCATCTCATGCCACTAGAGAAGGAATGTGGGGTTAAAATAGTTAAAATGTGTCCTTTACGTATGCTGTGATGTAAAAATAGAATGTAGTGTGTGAACATTAATTAGGTCATGCAGACTTGAATGTTTAACCTTCCAGGAGCATTCAATCAAGTAGCTTAATTAATATTCATGAACCATGCCCTCGTAATAGAAGGATTCTTCTATTCTCATTTCATTAGCACACACTTAAGAGCGTATTCTTTTCAGACAAGGTGTACACGTAATTAACATTCATGAACAAAACCTTAGCCAAACTCATAAATTACAGCATATTCTACTAAAATAAGGAATTTATAAGTTACACAATATATATTTAAACTAGTGCTGTCAGTTTAACATGTTAATTAGTTATGAAAAAACACGCAAGCAGTTAACGCACTGGCTCCGCCCCCAGAACAGTACACCATCTTACATTTCATACAGCTGACTGTTGATAAATATGATGCAGGGCAACAACTCCATAAATAAAGTTATTACCTAAAATTCAGGATATTGGGGCAAAAAATGCCCTGTGTAAGTTTTTGTCTAATATTTATATCATGTGATAAGCAATATCACACAAGCAGCAGAAGCAATATCAGACAAGTGCTGTTTATGTCCAAATACTATGAGTGCAAATGTGATTTTATACAACAGTTCAGTAAATGAGAAATTATTAGTGTGCTATATTTTAAACACAATATTGTGTTTTTGCTCAATTTTTGTCAACAAAAATATTACCTATTTAGCCAAAGCAGAACGGGTTGTGCGTCTGAGCAACACAGCAGTATTTAGTTTCTGAATGAATCAGCATTTTGAATGAATTGTGTGAACCAATGATTCAAAGGCCCATTCACAGAGAGAGAAGTTGACTTAATTCCTGAATGAATCAGCCGTTGGAACAAATCAAATGAATGAATGAATCATATAGACATTTACCGCCACCTGCTGACAGTTTTACCTTCTTTTTTAAAGTGTCATTTTATTTATTTAAAATAAATAAATATTTTAAATAAATAAATGTAAATAAAAATACATAAACAATATTAAAGGGATAGTTCAACAATAAAAAAAAAAATAAATAAATAAATAAATAAAATAAAAAAAAATGTAATTCTGTCATCCTTTACTCACCCTCATGTCGTTTCAAACCTGAATGCCTTATTTTCTTTTGCACAACATAAAAGAATGTATTTTAAAGACATGTTAACAAAGCTGATTTGGTTATTATTGACTTTCATAGCAAGAACAGTAACTATTGAGACTTTCTCAAATTCTTTTTTTTTTTTTTAATGTTCCATAGTTTATAAGCTGTTGTAGTCTAAACGTTTGTATAATAATTTTATGTTGAATCAAATAAAATATTTCTTTTTACAGCTATTAGCCTATTTGTAATGTCTACTTGATACTTTCTCATTTAACGCAATAATATCTTTAAATAATCTTCTGTGGGTATTTTCATAGCAAATTATTTTGCGATTAATTAGATTAATTAATCACTGCACCCTGTAATGAATTAGATTTAAAAATGTAATCGACTGACAAAACTAATTTAAACATTAATGTCACTTTCACCAGTAATTAATCAACTTTACTGTATTATCATGTAGATCACAGACCAAAATTCATTCAAATATTTATGTTTGTGATATTGTATACAAAAAAATTCATATTTAAATGTTCGCAAACTACTGATTTGTCCCATAATGAAGAAATATTTTGTGCATAATTGATGAAAGTTATAATGAAGTGTTAACAAGACACCAGTCAAGTAAGAAATGTACTTTCTGTGAAGACATCTACTTAAAAGGATAAAGTTACTTAACACATCATGTAGTAAAGAATATCTGAATTTTATGGCACTTCTTAATTCAGTTATTCAGTACTTGCCATTGTATATGTTATATTGTGACATCAACATTACACTCTTTAAAAACTTTGACTGTGCCCCTAAAAATAATTACACTTGAGGGGCATAAGTGCTCTTAAACAAGCATGTTAGTGCAGAGCCTTGCATCAAAGATTTGGGAATAAGACACACTAACGACAACAGTTTGTAAGCAGTCTGTCTTTAATGAGGCAAAATGAAGTCAACAGATGTATTCTCAAATTGCTGAGTACAACAAAAACGGTTTAAAAACATTTACAGTAATCCAGGCATTTTACAGTCATTCTTGTGTGTTCTTGGAAGCAATTACCATTCAAAAATATCTAGCCAGTGCAAATGTATTTACAAGTAGGAGAAGTCTCTCTGTCTTAACGAAGTAAGCCACCTGTTCTTAACACATGTTCCCTTAACATTCATTAAAAACCCCAAACCATGAAGTAAAAGGTTCCTTTGTGTGCCAAAAAAGGAGTCTACATTTTTTCTCTAAGATTTTAAAGGGATACTCCATCCCAAAATGATTTTTTTTTCATTATTCACTTACCCCCATGTCGTTCCAAACCTGTAAAAGCTTTGTTCATCTTCGGGACACAATTTAAGATATTTTGGATGAAAACAGGGAGGCTTGAGATTGTCCCATAGACTGCCAAGTAAGTAACAGTGTCAAGGTCCAGGGAAGTATGAAAAGCATCGTCAGAATACTCCATCTGCCATCAGTGATTCAACCGTAACATTATGAAGCGACGACAATACTTGTTGTACATGAAGAAAACAAAAATAACGATTTCATTCAACAATTCCACTTCTCTGTGTCTGACACAGAAGAGTGTAAGCCATATGCATACTGCTCAGAATTGCCCAAAATGGCGCTACGCTGATTTGGAGAGACACAGAGGAGAGAAATTGTTGAATAAAGACATTATTTTTGTTTTTTGTTTTCATGTACAAAACATATTCTCGTCACTATAATGTTACGGTTGAATCACTGATGGCAGATGGAGTATTCTGACGATGCATTTCATACTTTCCTGGACCTTGACACTGTTACTTACTTGGCAGTCTATGGGACAGTCACAAGCCTCCCGGTTTTCATCCAAAATATCTTAAATTGTGTTCCAAAGATGAACAAAGCTTTTACGGGTTTGGAACGACATGGGGGTAAGTGATTAATGAAAACATTTTCATTTTGTGGTGGAGTAACCCTTTAAGCAAGCACATTACAGCTCAAAACCAGAATGAAAAACAAAACTACTCAACTAACTAGCATGTACTTTTTTGAAACTTGCAGTAAGACAGGTCTGGGTACTGATAAACCTTTCTCACACAAGCAATCAAAACTAAACCAGACAATCTTGTTTACTGTGTGGGATCAAGCTGCAGTTTCTCCAAAATGTCTAAGTGTGTTCCTAATGTCACATACAGTGACTGCAGCCAATGGAGGCATAGTGTCATAAACGTCCCACTTCAGCACAGCTTGCCACCCCTCTATAAATGTAGTAACTGTAAGTTGAACATTTGTTGCACACATACACACAAAATAAATAAATAAAAATACAATCTTCACCATGCTAAAACATAGTAAAACCTACTTGCAATACTGCACTGATGAATCAAGCCCTTGAAATGGCCATAACATCTAATGATTTATATTGACAAAACACCTGACATATCTAGTCTTCTGCCAATGGGTAACACAATCCCGCGGCTTATTTTCCTCCTTTTTCATCTGGGTTTGTATGCCTGCTGACGGCTTCATATTCCACACTTTATTTCTGTAAGGCTTCATTTGATTCCGGATAATGTTTCAAGTTAAATCAATTGCTGTGCACTTCTCCTGACTGTTGAGATACAGACTGTTATTACTCAGACTTCACACACACTCAGCATTTTGGGGATGCTCTCCTCTTTAAAGTGATACTTATGTCTATAGGCTCTTCAAAGGAAATAAATCGATAAGCGTTTGCTGTTGCTTCACATTTTCAGAAGAGCCTGAATCCTTGAGACATACAGAACTGTGATTGTGTTTTAAAATATATTTTGAGTTCCTATGGCTAAATAAGAACACCGCACCAAATTTTAGGTTGCCTGTATTTTGGTTAGTGCTTTAGTTTGTTTTTTTGTTGTGGCAGTTGGACTACAAGCATGTGATTCCTTAGTCATTTTTCCAGTGCAGTGCCGCGCACAACCTTGAATTTAATAGCTTCCAAATACCTAAAACATTCCTGAAAGCAGTGTAGAATATAGGAATCTTGCTGAATACCGGAAGTGTCCTTCATGTACATTTGTTAGATTATTCAGATGACTAAACGCTCTCAGTACCTATTCTGTAGCAGTATATGCATCACTTTTTTGCCACTAATGTTTTTTTTTCTTTTCCACAAAAAAAAAAAAAAAAAATAATCAGGAGCACACTTCAGTTTTTTTCCAGGATATACTTGCTGTATAACAAAAGACCTTTTCTCTAATAAACACAGTTTAATATTTTAACCTGAAAACAACCCTAAACAATTAGTTCTATGCTAAAAATTAGTGAGATGCGATAGAATGGGTCAAAGGTGCAACAATTAAAGAAAATGCAGAAGCTCTTCTATAAATGGTAGCAAACTTTTTCTCACTTCCTTCATTGACTTGGATGGAAAAGGAAAAGCAGTCAATGATGTAAAGTGTTAAAGTGATATCACAGGAGTGCAGGTGATCTGAATATTAGCATTGCAAACATGATTCCAAAAGAATCCAAACCACTGATGATGTAATACACCTTAATTGTCTTCTCTAAATTGAGTTTATTGTATTAGGGAACTTTTTTTTGTTTTGTTTTTTTGTGATCAGACTAATAGCTGTTTGCTTTGTTGTTTAGCAGGTGCTAGTTTGGCAAAGTGACTTGTAGTGTAACAATTGCAGGGACAGTCCTCCTGGAGCAATCCCAGGTTAATTGATTTTCTCAAAGGCATAATGGCAGTAGAGTGGGTTTATAATCTCTGTAATAACACCATTAAGTCTTGCGTCAGATATTAAAGAACATTTTGCTGTATAACTTGGCAACAGTGCCTTAGTCATCCCACCAGATGATTCGACAGACTCTCGTCACTACTTGTAAGTTTTCTGTGAATGAGTAAACGATATACATATGTTTTTATTTGTTTGTTTTGTTGAGACCGCTGAATGATTTTTATTTTAGGTCAAATGAAATCCCACTGAAAATCTTGTATGATTTTTTTTTTTTTCAATATCGATATTCCGTTTTTGAGAATCGATACAGTATTGCCAAACAAAACATCGCACGTATCAATATTTTCTTACACCCCTGCTAGATAACATTACCCTTATCAATAGATTAGAGAGAAGCTTAAACTGCCATGGGATGTCTATATTGAGAGTCCAAAATCATAGTGATATCATGTCAGGGTTTCCCAAATGAAGGTGCATTTAAGAAATCCAATGACTTGGGAAATTGTGTTTGAAATGTACATTCTGAAAGTGAAAAAAGTGAAAGTGACGTGACATTCAGCCAAGTATGGTGACCCATACTCAGAATTCATGCTCTGCATTTAACCCATCCGAAGTGCACACACACAGAGCAGTGAACACACACACACACACACACACTGTGAACACACACCCGGAGCAGTGGGCAGCCATTTTATGCTGCGGCGCCCGGGGAGCAGTTGGGGGTTCGATGCCTTGCTCAAGGGCACCTAAGTCGTGGTATTGAAGGTGGAGAGAGCACTGTACATGCACTCCCCCCACCCACAATTCCTGCCGGCCCGAGACTCGAACTCACAACCTTTCGATTGGGAGTCCGACTCTCTAACCATTAGGCCACGACTTCCCACATTCTGAATGAATACTCAACTCTAATTTAATTGAAAATATAAAAACTACATTTTTAAATCTTCTTAAAAAAAAAACTACAGTAGATAAGATTAATAAAGAAAAAGAAGTTGCATCTAAACAAGCTCAAATGCTGAAAGTGTTTCTCAAACACATTTGTGAGCATCTGTACGAGAGATAAATGAAGCAAATTTTTCATGTCGTTCCAACTGTGAAATTGTGATGCACTGCGACATGTATCACTTTGCAATGGTGATATCCATTCCTAACAGACACCCACTCAGAAAAAAGGCCAAAGATCAAAATATGGAAATGCATTAAAACACACAAAAACTACAAAGACATTGACAGTCATTTGAATCAGGACAAGCAGATGAGGAGTAAAACAAGAAATGCAGCTGCCTCACTGAATTTTACTACAATTAAATGTTTAACAGAAATCCCAGAACACCTGACGTTGAATTGAAGCAACAAGTTTAGTGCATTCAAATCAGTTCAGCTATTACTTGATTGCTCAAACTCAATGATTGAGGCAGTATGTCAAGAATGTTTAATGCCTTGGTGTTCTTGGCAGTAAATGCATGCAGCCATACAACATATCAAGACCCTTTCACTGAGATAAATGTGGTCAAAGAGACCTTTTGAAAACCTTTTACAAACAGAAAAACAGATGTCAAATACAAACAAAAAACATTTTGCATTAAGGAAGACATCATTTTAAAGACGGACAAACAGACTACCTCTTCAAGCAAAGCATGAGGACTGAAGTGAGAGAGAGGTTTCATCTTGAAAGAGTAGAAGCGCCGCTCTTTGTAGCAGCCACCATGTACAAGAGCTCTTGATGGGGAGGCAGAAAAACCCTGAAGAGATTAGAACAACTAATCTTCCGCCGCTACTTCAAAAATGTTGTTTTTCTGAGTCCTTTGATCTCTCATTTACAGATAATTGAATCAATCTACCATTTCTTTAACCTAAGGGGGAAAAACATTCTAGAGGTGCACTACCCACCCCTTTCGTCTGTGTTGACTGATTTATACTGGTCTGCGGCAGACTTTCATTAGCATGCATTTCAGATGGGACTCTAGTAGGGACGATACACATTTATATACATATCAGATTATTTGTTATGGTATTAGTCTGGATATTCACAATATAAAAAAAAAAAAAATCCACAACATACAGTGCTGACAGTCAGATGGGTGGAAGTGCTAGTACAGGTAGTGACACTTTCCCGTTTTTTTCCTCAGATGTCTGATAAGATTGGATATCGGCATGGCACAGGATGGATCACTTAAACAAGCTGCTGGACAGCACAGTGCAGGCCACTAAACCCGTGTGACCCATTTGACTTCTTCTGTGAATGTTCTACTTTAAAGCCCTATGGAGGAAGCCAAACATCTCAAACAGCTGGACAGCCTGACATTCAGAACAGACAGAGAAATCGGACCTTGTTTGCCTTAAGATTTTCCAAGAGAGGACTTAAATCATTAAGAGCCTGATGAAAAGAAAACAATATGTGTTAAGGAAAAAAAACTGCACTTGAAACATAGTACCAACTCAGCAGTGATCATTAAATCATTACTCTTAAAAACAAAGATCCTTCGATGGAATGTATGCTTCTATAAAGAACCTTTAACATTTATGCAACCATTAAAAATCACAGCAATTTTGGGTTCCCCAAAGAACCTTTCCCATGTTTTTTTATTAATTAGTTACACTCTGTCACAGTCTAATCTGTCCTGCCACAGTTTAGTAATGCACTGAAAATATTTTTACACTTTAATAATAACATAAAATGTCTTTGACATTGTTTTGTGCCATTGCTTTGGCAAAAATCTGTCAAATGAACTAAAAGAGAATAAGAATATGACAAAGCGTTGCATGTTTCTAAGCAGCAAACTCCATCTCTCTATATGCTGTGAGTTAAATGTGCATTTGGGAATGCAACAGGCCCCAGTTGTGCACTATTTTCACATGCGCATAATTTCCAACATTTATGTGGACAGATAATTACATTTCACCAGTTTTGTAATGAGACACACTTGTAAACCAGTGTTCATTGAAACAGCAGGTTTCTCCCAATATAACAACTCAAGGGATTACGTTTTTCAAGAAAAGAAATTAGGAGAAAAGTACTGTAATTTTCCTATCAGAAGGTAAAAATAATATAATATAGGTATAATAAAATATTCATTTATAGGTTTCAATCCACTTTAAAGTCCAGGCACAATTCCAGTCAAAGCAAAGATTTTTACTTTGTTCCATTTAGACACTAAAAATGGTTTGCATATTTTAATTTTGAACTCTCAAAGAGCACTAGGTCTGGTCTACAGCATCTAAGCAAAAAAAATAAAAATGTTGTAAAAAATCTGAAACCTTTATTTTCAAGAGTGATATGTAAAGTCTACTGTAATTAGTTGTACATTTAAAAGGTGTTAACTGTGTGAAGTTAGTTTGACTTCTTACAGCACTAAAGCAGAAAACTGTCAATTTCAAAAGGTATCCCAGATGATCAATAATATCACATATACCAAAAAAAAAAAATACACATTCTAATAATAAAAAAAACAACATCAATCAATTACACAACACCACAATAATACCACAACAAACTATTTGAAGAAAAAAAAGAAAAAAAAAAAACTCACGATGAATGACAGACTGTAATGTTTCTGGCAGTGATAAAACCACCAGAGACAGACCGTATGGAGATCACTTCTCTGACAAAGCCTTCTCACCAGAAGGGCAGCTTGATAATGTGTGTCCAGCACAAGCGATTCAGAAGGGCCTTCCTGATAATCAAGTTTAAATGGCATGCCACACAACCCCCTCACCTGTGAATCAGCACCAGGAGAATGAGGCTTACATTTAGGAGAGGAGAACTGTGCTTACCCTGCATGGCTATTCAATTAGTTACACCCAATCTTATCCCTGGAGAAACTTCAAGGAAAAAATAAACAGACCGAAAGGCGATGCAATTTTTTTGTAATCCGCAGCTGTGCGGAGAGATAGATCGAGTCAGAAAAAGACATAATATCTTGTGGCATGTAGAAAGAATCCATCTAATGGAGTTCAAACCAGGTGAGATTTACTGGCAAATGCCAGATAAACAGAAATACATAAGGGGAAAATGGGGGGAAAAACATGCAACTGCTGTATGTTTTTGAGAGGTGTGCAAACAGGTGAAGAGAAATGAGTTCTAAAAAAAAAAAAGCATGTGGCCCAAAAACAGCTTGTAAAAAGGTCTGATTAAACTAAGAAATCCATGTTTATATTTTAACTATAAATAATAGCTACATCCAAAAGAATCCTTAATATACTTATATATATATACAACATGACCACTTATCTTAGTCTACGCCTGTGAAAAGAGCCACATACTCCCACTCTTAAATAATAACCATTCATAATTCATCATCCACTAGATAAAAAAAGATTGCTCTCTTCAATGCCATAACCTGTGAAGATAACACAAAGCTAACTGAAGCCCCACAGGCTTGCAGATGAAGGATGCTTATATCTCTGCTGGGCTGGCAATCAACTCAGAACTGATCTGATATTAAACTAGCATGCCATTAATACTTGCACCTCTTGACCCCTGCCATGCAACGATCCCTGCAGCATCCCTTTTTATTAATAACGAGAGCTATTTAGGCTCAGCATACTGATCGGTTGTTAGAGACCAGAGGAAGACTGTATGATCGTTTGTTTGTCTCTGCCTCTTGACTCAGTGAAGTCAGGGCTAAAAGAGGCTCTGGATGGGTACATGAAGCAGACTATTTCAGCAGACCGCTCTGGGCTCATTCTCAGGGCTTCAGTCGGCACACCCGATCAAAGCTACAACAAAAGTCTTTCAAACGTACTAAACTGACAACTGGAGACTGCGAGTAAACGTCTTGGTAGCCTGAATGTTGAAAAAAAGGAAAATCTCTACACTGAAAAATATTTGGTGAAGAAACAATTTTTCACTCAGAAATTGCCAGTAAAGTTATCAAATAACTACAGAGAAATTGCAACTAACAAATTAAACATGAAACTTTTCACACTGTTCTTAAACCTGGGTTCTAAACCCTCAGTTTAAAGGTATGCTAAACGCTTGTAATTTATCAGCGGGGTTAGCGCCACTTTTTTTTTTTTTGACCCAGGGTTATGAAACTCCAGTCTGTGCAATGCCAAACTTGTGCAGTGTGAAACACTTATGGCTAGATGACAGCCAACCGTGTCCCTGGGTCAGTCACTAAAACACCGCTCAACATATAAGCAGTCGTTCCAGAGCTGTCGTTTCACCATCAAAGGGTGATGGAAAAAATGTGAATTTGTGTTAAGTGGAGTGTTTTATTCTTACATTTATAATCCAAAAAGTCCATTCTGGAAAACGTGATAGTACAGTCAGTAGACTGTATATGACAGTACACAATGCTTGAGCCTTTATGTAAACATACTGCCTTCAACATGCAAATAAGAACATTACCCTTGAGTTTAGGAAAGTACAGTGTGAAATGTCAACTTATGACTGTCCAGGATTAATTGTTAACCCTGTGTACAAAATCCTTGGTTATTTTTTAACCCAAATACTGGGTTAAGCCTTTTAGGTCTTTTTTGGGAAGGTTATTTTTTTCAGTGTTTGGGTAGATTTTGTGTTACCCAGCTCCTGGGTCAAATGTAACAACCCAATGTTTGGGTAGTTTTTGCGTTACTCAGATCCTGGGTCAGTCATGACCCAGCAGTTGAGTCATTTATCGCTGGGATTTTGCATACTCTTCAGACAGAGCAGTTGTAATCGCAATTGATTTGATGCATTTCTTCAGTAAAATACAGGTTTGTGTACATTTTATTTTAAATGTTTATTTTGGTCTTATGATGGAAAAGCCTGATGCTTTGCATAAAAAAAGATTTTATTCATAAAGATACAGAACACAAATACTTTGGATGTTAAATATGTCCTTAGTAATGTTTACTGTTTTTTTATGGGCAGGTTATGAAGGCAGTCGCAGTTTATTTTGGCTAAGAGTGAAATGGGGCGGCGGTCTTAGCAATGACCAGTTCTCCACTGAACACGATTCCAGTTCGGGCATGAGAGCCAGGACCGTTACGGTGGAAACAGAATAACAGAGACTGGCCGATTAAACGTGAATTACTTCTGTTTAATGTTTCCTTCTAATGTTAGTTAAATTAGTTTAAAAAACAATATGTATAGCCTACATAACAACAATATAAACAATGCTGTAAATGATAAATAAAGAAAAATAAAAGGAAGTTATCACGCAAACCAGTGGTTGTTGAGTATTTTACAAATGTTTAGAGGATTTAAATTAATCTGTAAACATTATTTCATGTATAAAACAATAAATAAGTAAGTATTATAGTAAAAATGTATCAACCCATTAGCTGGGTTAAATCAACCCATTATGATTGATTAAATAAATAACCCAATATGCTGGGTAAAATTAATCTCAAATATTTTTTGTCCTATATTTACCCAGCCCTTGGGTTTAAAACAAATTGGGTTCTTTTAAACCCAGGGTTTTTTAGGCTGTATAAGCAGCATGAATCGTGAAACAAGACAAACCATAATTGAGTGTTTAGAATGACCCAGGGCTAACAATTTCAAGTGTGAAAAGTCCTTTTGTTTGCAACTTAAAGGGGTGCTATTATGCTTTTTCAACTTTAGTTAGTCTGTAATGTTGCTGTTTGAGCAGAAAAAAGATCTGCAAAGTTACAAAGCTCAAAGTCCACTTCAAAAGGAAATATTTTACTTTTCAAAAACTACAACGAACGACTCGTTTGGACTACAACGCATATTTTCTGGGATTTGTGAAATCACAAAGGTCGACGAATAGGACGAGACCTGGTTGAGCTGCGAGTGTTTTCTCAAGGCAGACGAGGCTTAGAGTGGTTACAATCATCCGGGTTTAAATCCCGCTTAAATTGATTTGATTTTGGCGCAATATTTACACTGAAGCTCACAGCAGTGGCTGTGGTAAGTGGCAAGACATTTCCCGACCAGGCGCCGAGTAGAGCCAATCACAACACAGACTGGCCCAGCTAACCAATCACAGCGCATTTCGTATTTCATAAGGCGGGCCTTCATTTGATACAGGAACTATTCCAGCTGTTCCTGCCAGACTGGGGAGAGAGGTGTTGTAATGTAAAATATGTGAAAAATAATGTGTTTTTTGAACTACCTAGTATGAGAGCCTGTTCTAGTACACCCCCAAAACAAAATCAAGACCTTGTAACAGAGCATAATAGGACCCCTTTAAAAAAAAACAAAAAAATGTATAGTGTACTGGAGTGTACTGCGGCCTCAGTTAATTTCATTCCAACACTGAACCACTTCTTTTAACACAATCAGTTCAGGAAAAAATAAATAAATAAATACATGATTCATATTATTATTGGTGGTGTTATTGCTATTATTACTTCTGCTATCCTCATGACTACTGGTTTGGAGAAGAACTCTTCCTCTCCTCAAGCATTCCTTGAGTGCTTCCTTCATTGCATGGCTCGATCAAGCTGCAGAATTCCCTCCGTGTCGACATCTCTCTCTGATTTCCCAGTGCTGCACAGGACCTGACTCAGCTCCCTGAAGATTAAACGGACTGAAAAAAAAAACAGATCCCCTATATTCTGTTCTGTTCTTTAGTGGAAAGTGACAGTAGACTCAGTGGACTGCACTGCAGCAAAAAAAAGCATGTTCGCATTATCTATGCAAAAAAGGGGTCATTTCATGGACACAACTAAGCTTTTTTCTAACATGACAATACATTCATGCGATTATAAAGTTACAGACCTAGGTTGCACGTTCAGTTAAACAGTCTTTCCAAAGGTCATTCTGAACTAGTGAGCGAGTAATACTATACGCATGCAATTAAGATACAGGAGTGAAATTAATACCAGCTTTAGGGAGATGAGGCTAAAGAAAAGAGCCCGGTCATTTGATGTCATTAATCTAATGGGATTCTGGGTTCTTCTCCAGCTCTATTGAAACATAATCCAAATCTTGTCCCACTTTCCGTTACACCCCCCCCCAAAAAAAGTCTCAGCATGAGAGCCACCCGAGGCCCAACACTCATTTGCAAATTATCTCAGACATTTAAAATGTTCTTTATAACTCATCTTCAACTCACAATTCAATGCTAATTGGGTCATAGACTTGGGGACAGAGTGAACTGAGTTATGTGTGATGTCATGGCATGGCATATATTTGTCCTGTTTTAAAACTTTTACACCACAGTCTGCACAAGAAACAGAAAGAGAAAAGAGGACAAACAAAAGCTCAAGAGACACAAGTGTAAAATCAAGCTTTTTACAGCTATTCTTAAACTATCCGTGAGACTTCAATCTAATATTTAAAGAAGGCCTCCAAATGGAGAAAATCATTGTATGATCATAAATAAAATATCTCCAAATATTACCTGGGCAAAAAAAAGGACAAGCCAAGGACTGTGTTAAGTTTGAAAGCAATTTGATAATCCAAGTATCATTGAATCACAAGTCGCTGAGATCAATTTCATGTGTTATCCAATCTCAATAATTATTAAAAATGACTGATATTAATAAAGAAAACTTATATAATATAACTGAACTTCCTTTTTCTTACAATTCAATATTCAACAAGCATAATGCATTATACAGAAATATTACATATTACGCAACAAAAGCAAACAAAAGACATAATGGTTATAAAAATCTTGACTACTTGATCTACGAGTTTTCAATCCAAAACTGCCTCAGGATAAAGAAAATCATTTTAGGATCATTCATAAAAATGACTCAATATTCCTTGTGGGCAAAATAGGACAAGCCAAGGAGTGTGTTAGTTTGAAAACTACTTGAGTGTCACTGAACCACATTTCATTTGTTATCCATGTTTTGATTATTAAACGTACATAAAAATGCTAAATATTATTTTAAAATACTTTCCTTATCGTTCAATATTCAAAAAGCAAAATACATGATACACTCTTTATATATACTCCACAAAAACACAAAAGTTTCTTTTTAAAAAAGATAAGACCTACTACTACTTATAAAACAAAAAAAAATTTAAAAAACAAATTTTTTTTGCACTTTTAAAATTTCCAAAAAAAGGTTATTACACATCCATTAAACACTTAATTAAAGGGTAATTACAAATTCCCTTATATATGTACACACATTTTAAACTAAAATCTTGGTCATAAAATAATGGGCACGTTATGCGTCAACAACTCACAAATATAGAGGCATATTTTCTTAACGCAAGACCCGAACATGTTCAAAAATACAAGAACGACCCGTCATGCATGCACATTACTAAAAACACCCAAACAGTTCAAAGTACTACAAATCCAAGAGCATATTCTGTTAACTTTAGCTAGAGCAACACGAACTGAATTATCATTTTAAAGAGATTTTCAAAAGCAACACAGCTGTGCAACTGCAGGCTGACACATGAGATATTCTCGCCTCACCTTTAAAAGAGAACAGAGCATTGACTGAAGCCCATGCAAAATTCATTACTGCCCAAAACGAGTCTCTATGGCATGAGCTGGCAGAGCAGCTCAGATTTTCTATGGACTGCGTAAAGGTGCCAATGCAGACTCAATCTGCCCATAAAGTCTTACAGAAACAGATGCATTTAAAAGCAACAAGCATCCCGCGTTGCTTTTGTCCCAGCTGCTCTGAAACTCAGACTTACAAACGCTCACACACACACACTTTGACCGTGTTACTGCACATTAAGGCTGTGTAATGAGCAAGAAAGCGCTGATTTGTGTATGTGTATATATATTAGCATTACCTAAACACTCGCTGGACGTGTAGATAAAAGTCAGTGACTATTCAAAACTTCCACTAAACTGCAAAACTCAACTCCACCGCGGCTCAAACAGTCTCTACGGCGGCTAGACGTAGTATTTATGCAAACAGTTGAGCTTGGAGAGAGGTAAATGGCACGGTTTTTTAAATATAGCAGTGTATTTGACAACTAAAATGGGTTTTAAATTAAAACACGTTGAGAAGTCGCTCCTCTGATTTTCCTCAGAACGAGGTTAGCGCGGCTAGCCGTAGCATTTCTTCAGTTCTGAAGAGGCAAAACCGCGCTTGTTTTGAAGAAAACACCAAACATGACTCACCGATATAGTTCTCTTTGATACAGCTATCCGTAAGGGATCCGCAAATGTTTCATAAGTTTCAAAATGAGAGGTGGACTCAAACTCTCGCTGACAGCATCACTCTCTGAGCCGCCATCTTCACTCGACTATGATGCTGCTGTTGGCTCGAGACGCGCTACCTACCGAAAACTCTGGAACGAACCAAATCAATCCGTCCAGTAGGGGGGGACCTCCCGTTACTCACAATTTCACAAGACACCAGCTCAAAGTATTTTTAAAAGTGAAGCTTAAGTTGAATGTGTTAAAATGTGTCACCTGACATTTTGGATTTATTAGAACAAAATACATATGTTAAAATACTTTAAGGCATACATTTGTTGAATTCAAACCCCCGCACTGTAGTCAAATTCGAAAGACTTGTTTCCAACAGAGTGGACCTCCGAGCATTTTTCTTTCAGGTAGGGGCCCAAACAAGGACCTGTGTGAGATTATCGTGTACATTATCTTTACACATTTGTGTTTTTAAAGTTCATCCTACCTGAACTTTCTGTAAAGTGGTTTGAGCACGGTTTACTTTTAATTTAAATTTATAGGTTAGCATTAAACACAAAGTGTCATTTGGCACCAAAACCAATTCCGTGATTGAATAAGCAAAGAATGTCAGTTTGTGAAAGTCAGTTCCTCATTCAAACCAACCGGAATCCCCGACAGACCGCAACATTTCTGCAGTTTCAATATTTGACCTTCTAGCGCCCCCAGGCGATGAAAAACCCTGTCGATGCTGCTTCTCTACAAGCCAAGGTAAGTTTTAATGAGGTGCATTTCTGACACTTGTGACTTTTATCAGATCTGTTCATCCCACTGCCGATATAAACTACCGTTCAAACCTTTGGGGTCAGTAAGAGAAAAAAAACCCTTGCTTTTATTTAGCAAAGATATTAAAAGTGGCATTAAATACAATTTAACAAATTATTTATATTTTTTAAAAATTCCCACAAATATTAATCAGCACAGCTGTTTTCAAGAATGCGCACCAAATCTGCATATTAAAATGATTTCTTAAGGATCACGTGACACTGAAGCCTGGAGTAATGGCTGCTAAAAATTAGCTTTGCATAACTGGGATAAATGGCATTTTAAAATATATTAAAATAGAAAACACTTACTTTACATGTTAAAAAAATATTTCATAGTAGCCTAATATTTAATATATTTCATAATAATATTACAGTT
Organism: Cyprinus carpio; assembly: GCF_018340385.1. NCBI lineage: Eukaryota > Metazoa > Chordata > Actinopteri > Cypriniformes > Cyprinidae > Cyprinus > Cyprinus carpio. The sequence continues at coordinate 15,290,577 of NC_056609.1, read as the reverse complement.
TTTACTATTTTTGATTAATTAAATGCGGCCTGGTTAAGCATACGAGATTTCTATCAAAAAACAAAAACTGACCAACCCCAAACTTTTGAACAGTGGTGTATATAATGGTTAGAACCACATAAACAGACACAGATAGACTCTTTTAGTGTTTTGATTTATCTTTATTAAGTAAACTCTAAATTTGTAATATTGCTTTGTTCCAGTTTAGTTTTTCTCTTTTCCCAATTTATTCTAGATTACATCCTCTTGCAATCAGCAGAGTTTATATATTTATATAGAATTTTTTTTTTGTTTGTTTGTTTGTTTTTTTCCAACCAAGCTACACTTGAAGAATACAAAAATATCACAGTACATTTTCTACTCAGTCACTCTCCACTAGCGAGTTCCAAGCTGGGGCCGACGCTGGAAACACGGGAATCTGGCAGTGACAGTTATAGACCACTCAACTAACGTTAGACAGAGGGGAGCAGTTAACCCATTTTAAAACGAGAACAGAAAAACGAGATTGTGTGGTTCGACTAAACCTCAAAAATATTAAATTGCACAGACACCAAAGTCTATTAACGGTATCAGAAACAGCTAGAATTCAAATATAAAACAACCCAATTTAAATGACAGGAAGCCCGAATTGTTTTTGACTGAAGTCACGGCTGACGTCTTGAATTTCCAAAATTAAAGCTGGGTAATCTGGTCCAGCCAGACTTCTCTGTTCCAGCACTCAAGCCACCAACATCTGACCGGAAAAAGGGACTCGCAGAGCAGTCCGTAATAACATTCTTCCATTCCTCATCCTGCTCTCTGCAGACACACCACACTATACAAAATATTAAAAAGATAAAACAAAAACATTGAAGAATCCTCACCCGTACTTTGATTATTGTTTCATAATAAATGTCTCTTTTATTCTTTTAACAAAGTTTTGTTTTTATTCTCCTCATGTTTACAATGCCATCGCTGAAATCCTTAATGACCGATGGAGGCTCTGTTCTCCAGGCTAGAGGAATGTTGCAGTACGAGTCTGCCATTTAGTGGTTTTGTTTAAACGTGAACCAAACATCAACATAGCAAGTGAGAACCTTTGTCCTCGTATTAACTATCTAAATGAACTCAGGGATTGCAAAGCATAGAAATCAGTGAATGAAAGATGTTAGGACACAGATAAAACATAGATAGCCATCAAGTTACTCAACTGAACACACACAGAGAGAGAGAAAGAAAAAAAAGGAACAAAAAAAAAAAAATCAGACAACACTGGGAGCAACAACTCGAGGAAGGAGGGACCCACTGACTGGAGTGATTCACTCGCCCCAGTATCTCTGTACCACTTTCTCATGACTTCAGGGCCTGAAGGACTAAATGTTCGGTCATGTGGGTGGGCTTGTACAGGAAGTCGCCATGGCTACACTTCCTAACGAGGGGAACGGAGAGAGCTGCGTGTCGGATTGAGCTGTGTTAGTGGTCTGTGGGGAAGACAGCTGCAGGAGATTGGGCGGCTCTGTCCCCGCTGGTCTCTAGAGCAGTCAGGGTGAGAAAGTGGCCATCTCCAACGAGATCCGCTGCCATAGTTCTTTAGTCTGTTTGCCCCTCTTCAGGTTCTGCAGCACATCGTTGAACTGCATCATGCCAACTGGTGTCAGGCAGAACGCCCAGTGGGCACTTCGGATGATGTTCACAAAGTCGTCGTAGTCCGCGGGAGTCAGATGGATCAGTCTATGGTGGATGTACTGGAACAAACATAGAAAGACTGGTAGGACATGAATTCACAGACACATCTCCATTTTATTTTTATATTTTGGTAATTGGTAACGTTAGTAATCAGCTGAGGAATAAATGTTCATGTGTTATGTATAAAATATGTTTTAATGCATCTAAAGTAGAACCATCAGAGCCACATGTCAAGTTTTTTTGCAATTATAATTTGCAGTTAGCAAGCCGTTAATAATGTCACACATTTCTGATTGAAACAGAGCACATAAAAGGGACAGCGATGGAGAAAATGTAATATAGGTGGAAAAATTGAGATGGACTGGAAAAAAAAATTAATTTCTATACTTTTGCACTTCCTTGAGAAAATTAGTGTTGGCTCATAAAACCTTTCTAGGAGGAACTTGAAAGTTTTGCAAGCAATTCAAAAATGCTGAAATATAATTTTTCCTCCCATCTCATATTTTTTCCATCAAGACGCCCCTTTAAAGGCTTCATAGAAACAAGATAGGAAGGAAAACCACAAAGAATATTTTGGTTGTTGAAATGAATTGATAAAAACAAGACTCTTATGAGATGAATGCTGGATGAAAGAGAATTTAACAAAGATAAGTTACTTCAGCTGCAGATAAGAAATTAATATTAAATATTGTTTAGTGTTGTATTGTTGCTAGGCCCATTTTTTATGGAGTAATGGACTACTTTTCTTAGCAGAAACTTAAAGCTAATCTATAAGATAAAACTATTTAACTAACTTAAATCAATATTTCATGTTCATGCGTTTAGTTTGCAAGTGGAAGAATATACAAGAATATTTAATAAATAAATAAATAATACATGGCGCTTTGTTCTGGGGTTTGGAGTTCGTTCAACAACATTTCATTACGGTCATGCCTTTTCGATCTTCCTGTGGTTAAACATGTGCATAAATATTCTTGCTACTGGATGGCACTAACCTGAACCCCTTTTAATAAAGTGTAAACAGGTTATGAAGCGTCAAGTCCCCGGATGTTTATAGGGACATGCAGCATATGGAGCGCATTTCCCACCAGCGACCTACAAAATGACTCTGTGACAGTCTGGGTAGGTTTCTACTCGAGTACAGCCTCTCGGTCCCTCATCTCATTATCCACGCATGGAGAGAGTGGATTGGAGCTGGCACTGTCTCCCTTTCACATTTACCCAACATTCATCTGCAAAGATTTACAGTGGCAGACATATGGTAGATTCTCCCCTTGATCTGGGCATTTTTAAAATGTAAGGCCACTACGAGAGTGGCCACTTGCGCAGATATGTGCATTGTTTGCCCATGCAACAACTTGAAACCGCAACATAAAGCCTCTGAGCCGGCTAGCAGGTAACTGCAAGAGCGTGTCTGTGTGTGAGGGAGAGATAGCATGTGTGCGCTTCTTCTCTAGGAAGCCACTCTTGGCTTTGGGCTGTCACAGTGTGTTTGATGCTCTCTCATCAGTATGCTCCATCCTGTGAACAGACTCAGGCTTCCCTCTCTAGCTTTAACACTTCAGAATTGTTCATGTACAATTTATATTCAGCGTGGGCGACAATGCCGTCACAATCCAGCCTCGGCACCACTCGAATGCTCTAAAACCCTACTCAAATTCTCTACTTGAAACTTGAAACTAAGTCTAACGAATATGAAAACGAACTTTGAGATGGCTGCACCGCATCCAATACAAAATGTCAGCTGTGACGGATGATCTCATGTGTTCGAGTGGAATTTTAACTGCTTCTGTCAGTGGAAGAATGCATGTTGCTCCTGCTGGATCATCGTCATCATCAGGGTACGGATTTATTTCTGCATTTCATCCAATTAGGGATGTTATTGGTAATAATGTCAGCGTGATTAGTTCCCCAGGATGAATCTTAGGGATTTGTGAGGCTGTACCTGTAAGTAGGCCTGCTGGCAGCGCTGCACGAGCTGGTGGAAGGCAGGAGTGCGGAGGTGTGCGTGGATATGTGCAGGGTTTAACCTCTGCAGAGCCTCCATAATGATCTCCTGCAGGACAAACGGACTAAGCACACCTTTCGCTGCCCCCACACAAAACTGGTACACGTGGTTCACACCTAAGGAGAGAAGAATAAGAAAACATTTTGAAATGAATCACTAATACATTGTGTTCTTTTTTAATTCTTAAGTTTCTTTAAATTTAATTCGAATTTATAATTCTGATTATTTAAATCTGTGCAAAAAGCACTGTCAACCATTCTTTTTCTTGCCCATCAGTGCTTTGCTTTTTCTGTTTACATTTTCCTTTTTCCCCACATACATAAAATACAATGAGCCTATAAGTCCAAGACAGAATATCTTGGGATCAGAGATAGCATAACACCTCAGTAAATTTAAGAAAGACCATGTTTATGAATAAATTATTCATAAATCATACCCAGACCGGATGTTTTATAGTGCTAAAGTAATTTGCATTCTTTGTATGGTGAAATGTAATTATCATCGAAGCTCAGCAAGTGAAATATCACCCATCAGTTAAACATCAAGTGGTAGAAATGTTAATGCAAACAACTGTGGAGGACTGCATCTTTATAGATTACATAAAATGTAAGATGTTTTATAATATAATAAATCTTATATTGTTGTATTACCTTTGCATGTCCCGTGCATTTTGATGCAGTTTGAGAAAATATAGAACTGAAGGGCCCAAAGTACTACTACAAAGGGTCAAGATTAAAACCCGACTGAAGGCCGTGTGCTGAAAGCATTACAATATATCCAAATACAATAAAATGTAATTTTTAAAATAAAATTCAATAATATTCTCCAATTTTCAGTGCAAAAATAAAACAGAACATCATAAATTAAGATGTGTTTCAACTTAATAATTACACAAAGGCCTGTTTTTTAGTTATCTTGGAACTGAAAGCATTTTGTCATTTAATATTATGATCAACCAACAGTCCTGTAATTATATTTGTCAAGTTGCAATTCAAGTGTGCTGACATTTAGTATTAAAAAGCAAACTGGAATTTTCACCACCCTTTGTTTGTGTTTGTTATGTTCCAGACTAGAGCAAGTGGAGAATCTGGAGCAAAAAGGGGAAATTGCTGTCATCCTGATGAAGGCTCTCATGCCGAAACGTTGATAATAAAAGAAAGTCTATACTTCAGTGAATGTGCAATAAGTTTCTTCTCTTAACTGGCACCTCCAGAGGTGTGCGTTTGCGTCACCATTGTAAAGGTCTATGTCATTACCATCGTCTTAAGTTATTCCTCACTTCCAGTGGGGACCATTAGGAAAGCATCAAGAAATAAACTAGCCATTTCATAAAATGCCTAACCAACCTGAACATGGCAAAATATTGTCTACTTCTACATTTTCAATTGTAACATTTAGGCCCATAAAAACTGGGAACATGCTGTGATCAGCATGGGATAAAGCTCAGAGTAAGAGGAAAGACAACAGGATGTCAATAACTCTGCTGGAGACTCGCTGTAGAATCACCTCAGCTCTCTTGTCCGCTGAAGGCAAGGTAAACTGCCCAACACATCATTTACAGTCTACTTCCAGCTATTACAACAGGTAACAGAAAATGGACTTGTTTTTCCTAGAAGGCATATTACAAAGATATGTGGGCATACCAAGACGCGCAGCCAAGCCCAACAGCCACTTGACGTCTTCGGTGTACGGGGGGCTACGGGAAAAGTTGTTTGGATGATCGTTGTGGGCCCTCCTTCCCAACATCTCCAAGGCCAGCATGCCTAAATGAGGACAGGAAGATTTCACCATCAACTCTCTGTTCTGTATGACACTTTACTGTATCATGTATTGAATTGACACATGCACCCAACGTCCTACTCTCCAGGATTTATGAGTACTCATAAAACTGAAATCATGCCTTTATTAATATTTCTCACTGTGAGAGTTCTTTGTCAGTCCTGCAACATGGACTCAACCGATCTCTCCCTCACCTCTCTTGATAATTAATCACCACAATTCAGGACCAGATGGATCCTAATGGGTGCAAAACAGCAACATAAGGACAGGCAAGCCATGCCCTAAAGGTTCTATGTAATTAGAAATCAGGCGTCCTTACCGACTCTGTAGGCCGAGTGGAGGTAGTGCAGGCCCTGCTGGCTGACTGGTTGACTGTGCTGCTCGTCTTCCACAGGGAAGGGTGCGCTGACCAGTGAGGAGGGCTGGGGCGAGAGGCCTGGAAGAGAAGCCCCCTGAATGGCCTGGATGGTGGAGCCTGAGTGTACTCCTCCTGTGGGGGCAAGAAAAATAAAATGGTGAGAGAAGGTTCACGGTGGTTCACTGGCCTTGAATTTTGTATTCACAGCTAGAGGTGTGATCTTTTTGTTACCAGTGCCACTGTAGAGCTTTGCAAACACAAATACAAAAATCTCTTTTCTGCACTTCACCTCTGCTTTAGCTTGTTTAATAATCTACCTTTCTGAAAGTGACTTCAAATGAGGTACATAAGCAGTGCTTATATATCTCATTTTAAGTCACTTTGGTTCAGATCTTCAGCTAGCTAAATGAAAAATGTAATATCTGTCATTCATAAATATTATTCCACAACTGAAAGTGTCTGATAATTAGGAGTGGGAATCTTGGGCATCTCACAGTAAGATCCAATTTTGATTCAAGGAGTCACAACCCAATTCTAAAACAATTCCTGATTTTTTCACTGATTATTCTATCATGCCCAGGTAATTTTGAGGCATGATGTCTCTTAAACTGTGACCTGTCCTGTGACAGAAGGCTCTATGCTCAAGATTCAGAGGAAATTACAAAATCCACACTAAACCCAACTTTTTTTTGGTGGTGGTCATTGCTTGTTGCCTTTGTAGGGCTGCATTGTCATTTTGAAAAAGCAAATACACTGAGGCCATTTACACTGCTTATGAATGAGCTATGAACAAAACATCAAATATCCATAAAATTGAATAAATTATTATTTTGTTGGAACACTGTTCAAAAATACAACATTCACACCAGTATGGATTTCATATGACTCTTGTTTGCGGTATTCAAGATGCGAGTTGCCATTCACTATTAATGCAGTGAGCCGAAATAGTGACAGGATTTGCCCATCTTGAATGGCTAAGTTAATTATTTAGTAAATGAGCACCTAGCCAACTGTTTCACAATGATATACTTCAATAAACAACATATTTTCTGTGTTTGCCTCAAAAGCAACAGGAGAAAAATCATCATAGTGTTTCTATGGCTTTCCAAAAGAGGAAAAATATTGAAAGACTCGTTACGGTTGTCAGAAGACAGAAAGATGGTGAATTTGCCATCGCCCCTTCAGCCGTTGTATTAGAAATACTCACACAGCAGATACAAGGTAATACAAGATCTAGTCTTACAATGTATATTTGATGTTAATAACTGGAAACACATCACAGTCTGTGAAAATTATCCATTTGTTTTCAATTTTTGTGGATCAATACCAAATCTTCAAAGAAAGATGAAGACTAATGAACTGCCCCCCCCCCCCTCAACTCTACTGAAAACAGGGGGATTTCTGAGATCAGATTAGTTCTGAGTTGGTCATATGATCTCAACATGGCAGCCACTGTGAAGAACCACCCTTACATAGAAAAAACAGCTATTTAAAGGCCTGATTTGACTCTCTCATGCAAGTATAAATCATTTCAAATACATCAGATTAAAATACTATTCATTTCTGGCAAATTGCTGCAAATGTGAAAAACCTTGCATTTATTCAGCATTCAACTAATTAACATTTGATATGCCCAAAAATTTGTCTTCCTGTTAAGATGGAATTAAATCTATCTTGTCGTTCTTACCTGCCACAGTAGTGCTAAGAGGCAGGGCTGCCTCTGCAGTATGGTACGGGTGGACAGCGATCTGAGTCATGGACGGCACTGAGACTCCAGGGAAAGTGACAGCAGTAGCTGCCATAGGAGGATGAGGGCCAGTAGCCACAGAGAATGGGTACTGAGCACCAATAAAAGCAGGGTGCATTCCCTGAGAAGACAAACAGACGCTCTTAAAACCAGGATGATACGTCTTCCTCACGTCATATACCTGCCGTTGAAAAAATTAAAAAGCCACAAAATTAAGTTAATCCAAGGGAACAGTTGTAAAGATCATCATACACGTATAAACAAACTGTCTTTCCATTTATATTCTGCCAGGAATCTGGCACTACGCATCACTGAATGCCAAGTAAGAGTCTGCATTAGTGATTAAATTTAGTATTTATCACCTTCAGTTAAATGCAGACAAATAATATTACAGACTAAAAAATAAAAATGCTAAGCACAGATGACTGAAAGCCATAAATCATATCACAAAGAAAGAAAGAGAGCTCATACTTGTGGGTAGGCCGCCCCAGACACGGGGAAGACAGCAGGACGTGGAACGTGCTGAAGGGGGTGACCCAAATACTGCGGGGTGCAGACAGTGGGCAGATGGGTTTGGATGGTGGTGTAGGGATGCAGGCCTTGCGTGTGTGCTATGGCTGAGCCCGGCAGCGCGTGTGACTGGTAGATGGTGGAGCCGACAGAAATGACAGGAACTACAGCGGCAGCAGTCACGGTTGTAGTTACAGCTGCGACACCTGAAGACTCCAAGACACCCGTGTTATCCAGGATACCACAGATTCCCTCGGGTGGCGTTCTTCCTGCTCCACCATTGGCCCCACAGCGGCCAGACCCCTCTCGCTGGGCCCCAGAGCCTCCACCCACTGTTTGCTCGTACAGCCAATACCACTGGTGAGCCACCTCAAACAAGACCTCAGGGTAAACACCGCCTCCCTTTGCAGCCTCCTCAACTGCCATGCAAGCTTTCTCCAGCATCACATTATCCTGAAAAGAGAATAAGACAGAAAAGTGTTCTTTAAAGGAAACAAGCAGATGATTATGATATAATTAGAGTAAAAATGTGTAAATAAAAATGATGTACAATGAAAGTAGGCTGTGCTGGAAAATACCTGCTCTTTGCACTGCACCAGGGCTCTCTGAATCTCATTGGGATTGAGGGCGTGAGCATGAGGCAAGCAGCTCAAGGCCAGCTCTGCTGCAGCACGCACCATATTGGGATCCCGTGCTCGCGATGCGCGGTCTGCAAGTGACGCCACCTCCGGAGGTGTGAGGTGCCCATCCCAGCATTCCACCAGGATGTTGAGGGCAGCGCTCCCAATCTCCATGGCCTGGCCTGTGAAAACAAGACATAAAAATTTAAAACCAAACAAAGCATACTGTATAAACTGCATTATCCATCTTATCTATCCATCTATATCTTTTAACCAATATGTATCCACCGATCCATATATATCCGTCCATCTAAATCTATTTCGACCCATATCTATCCATCTCTCTCTCTCTCACTTTATAAATTATATATACACACTCATATATACATATACATCTATCCAACATATATGTGACCCTTAATATCCTAATGATTTTTGGAATAAAAAAAAAAAAAATCTATATGAGACAGAATACCAAATAAAAAATCCAGAAAACACACATTATATAAAGGTTAGAAATTGATTAGCATTTCTGTGGGTGAAATAAGTATTTGATCCCCAAGCAAAACATGACTTAGTACTTGGTGAAGAAACCCTTGTTGGCAAGCTCAGAGGTAAGATGTTTTTTTGTAGTTGGTCACCAGGTCTGCACACATCGGAGGAGAGATTTTGATCCACTCCTCTTTACAGATCCTCTCTAAATCCTTAAAGTTTCCTGGCTGTTGAAGTTCCAGCTCCCTCCAAAGACTTTCTATAGGATTGAGGTCTGGAGACTGGCTCGGCCACTCCGTGACCTTAAAGGGATAGTTCACCCAAAAATCAAAATTATGTCATTAATGACTCACCCTCATGTCGTTCCAAACCCGTGAGACCTCCGTTCATCTTCGGAACACAGTATAAGATATTTTAGATTTAGTCCGAGAGCTTTCTGTTCCTCCATTGAGAATGTATGTACGGTATACTGTCCACGTCCAGAAAGGTAACAAAAACATCTTCAAAGTAGTCCATGTGACATCAGAGGGTCCGTTAGAATTTTTTGAAGCATTGAAAATACATTTTGGTCCAAAAATATCAAAAACTACGACTTTATTCAGCACTGACTTCTCTCCCGGGACTGTTATGAGCGCGTTCACAACACTGCAGTGTATTGATTTCTGGTTCGCGAACGAATCACTCGATGTAACCGGATCTTCTTGAACCAGTTCACCAAATCGAACTGAATCGTTTGAAACGGTTCGCGTCAACAATAAGCATTAATCCACAAATGACTTAAGCTGTTAACTTTTTTAACATGGCTGACACTCCCTCTGATTTCAAATAAACCAATATCCCGGAGTAATTCATTTACTCAAACAGTACACTGACTGAACCGAGCCAGATAACGAACGAAACATTGACTCGTTCTCGAGTCAAGAACCGTTTCTGTCGGACGTGTCCGGTTCGAGAACCGAGGAGCTGATGATACTGCGCATGCGAGATTCAGACTGACACACAGCGCGTCTGAACCGAACTGGTTCTTTTGATGATTGATTCTGAACCGATTCTGTGCTAATGTTATGAGCGCGGGTAAACCGAAGGCTTGAATCAAGGGCAATCATCGCCAATGAAGTCATTACGTCGAGCGCAAAAGAAATGGTGAACCGTTTTTGGCAACTGGGTTTATTGAATCAAACTGTCCGAAAGAACCGGTTCGCGGAGAAGAACAGAACTTCCCATCACTACCGGTGATCCGAAAACCGATGCAACCGGTTCTTGACTCGAGAACGAGTCAATGTTTCGTTCGTTATCTGGCTCGGTTCAGTCAGTGTACTGTTTGAGTAAATGAATTACTCCGGGATACCTTTAATGTGCTTCTTCTTGAGCCACTCCTTTGTTGCCTTGGTGGTATGTTTCGGGTCACTGTCATGCTGGAAGACCCATCCATGACCCATCTTCAGTGTTCTGGCTGAGGGAAGGAGGTTCTCGTCCAAGATTTTACAGCACATGGCCCGTCCATTTGCCCTTCAACGCAGTGAAGTCGTCCTGTACCCTTAGCAGAAAAACAGCCCCAAAGCATAATCTTTCCACCTCAGTGCTTGACTGTAGGGATGGTGTTCTTGGGATCATAGTCAGCATTTCTCTCCCTCCAAACACGGTGAGTCAAGTTAATGCCAAATAGCTCTATTTTGGTCTCATCTGACCACAGAACTACCTCCCAAGCCTTCTCCGAATCATTTTGGTGTTCTTTGTCAAAGTTTAAATGGGCCTGTGCATGTGTCTTCTTGAGTAGGGGGACTGTGCGAGTGCTGCAGGATTTCAGTTCATTGCGGTGTAGTGTGTTACCAATGTTTTGCTTGGTGACTGCGGTCCCAACTGCCTTAAAATCATTAACAAGCTCCTCCTTTGTAGTTCTGGGCTGATCCCTCACCTTTCTCATGATCATCCTTACCCCATGAGGCGAGATCTTGATGGTTATTTTGTATTTCTTCCATTTCTGAATAATCACAGTTGTCTCCTTCTCACCAAGCTTCTTGCTGATTTTCTTGTAGCCCATTCAAGTATTGTGCAGATCTACAATCTTGTCTCTGACATCCTTTGACATCTCTTTGATCTTGCCTATGGTGGTGGGATAGGTTAGAATGGCAGATACAGATTGTGTGGACAGGTGTCTTATACACCTAACGAGCTGACATTAGGAGTAATACTTAAAGTGACAGGACTAATCTGTGTTCCACATGGGCACATAACCAATCTGTGGGATCCAGAATTCTTGCTGGTTGGTAGGGGATCAAATACGTATTTCACTCACTGAAATGCAAATCAATTTCTAACCTTTATATAATGAGTTTTTTTCTGGATCTATCTATCTATCTATCTATCTATCTATCTATCTATCTATCCATCCATTTTTAATATACTGATATATATAGTATATCTATACTTATAGTACTCTTTCTATACTGTAGTACGCTTTCATTCTGATTTGATGCTCTGAAGCCAGGTTTATGAATTTTAAAGATTACATTTGCATTTCAAGGGGATAGTCATAAATCATATTGAAGTTTGTGATCCCTGCAGATTACGCAGTTATCTCTCACCTGTAATCCAGGATACATGTGAGGAATACGTCCTTGACAGCCAGTTTGGAGAGACAAAATTATGCAGGCCGAGGGCATACAGGCCAATTTCAAAGGCACACAGATGCAGGTTGCGGTGGGGCCCTTGATGGCCTCCGCTGGCAGAGGGTTGAGTGAAAATGGAGGTGGAGCTGTTTCCACCAGCTTTAATCAGCACAGTCTTGGCCAGCTCAAAGTAAAAATGGGCAGCTGCCTCGGATGGCTGGTTGGGTACATGTGGAGCGTGGCATTCAGGTCGGCGGCCTTTATACCTAAGAGGGAAAGAGGTAATGTATGACAAACTATAGACATAGAGGATCAGAGAATCTACTGAATTAGAGATTTAATTGTTTGCTGAGGGCTCAAAGAGAGATACTAATGAACAAGCTCTCAAAAAATGAGCCCAAATCCTCAAAAGGGGCAAAGAGGGTAAAAAGGGCACAGGCTTGTCTCACCTGCTGGTGTCAGTACTCTTGGCTCTGGCTCCTCCTCCAGCTCTCCGTGAGCCGCTGGATGACGATGAGCCAAGTGAATCGGAGGAAGAGCTGCTAATGCTGTCACTGTCCTGGCCTCTCCCCCAGGAAGCAGCTGTCCAACCACCTCGAAGGGGACGTCGACTGAGGGTAGGAGAGCTGTCTGAGGTGGTCTCTGGAGCGCTGCTGTCAATGCTTGCCATGCCTGAGAAAACACGTCAGAAGAAACATGACCTTCTCAGACTCTCAAAAATCTCTTTATGCACAGTTAAAAATAATAAAGTAAATAAATTAGTAATATACATGAAATACTAAAATATCATATTTGGAAGCATCATAAAGTTATTTTAAAAAAGGCTAGCGGATAAGTGAATTTGTATGAATTTTTGCAGTGATTTTGTGACAAAATTAAAGAACACAGGTGTTGCATCAAATGTTCTCTTCTGTCTAAGTAACAAACCTACTGTCTCTCACCAGTGTGTTTCTTTTTCTGCCGTACAGGTGATCCCCAGCAGCGTGTGCCGTATGCCCCACGGCCCCCCAGTGCCAGACGACTGGGCACAGTGCCTTCGGGCTTGAAGGGCGCAGCTTCGCTCTGCTGCTCACAGGATGTTGACTGTGCACCCTCTGCCAAATCAAGAAGTATGAGAGAGATAAAATTAAACTGGGTCACTGCAAACTACAAAAGGACCCAAGACAATAACATTTCAGCAGTGAATTTCCCTCTGACATTTAAGTGTCTACTCGTGATATTGGTGGATGTTGTTCACCTTGATCTCTGTTGTCAGCGATGCCCTCTCCTGTCACTGTGCTCTGAACTCCACCACCCACCAAACTGCCCTGCTGTCCCGGCGCTCCCCCTCCAGTCACGCCCTGCACAGCAGCTGATGTTGCTGAAGTGCTGTGCTTTGACACTCCTCCCGTGGCTCCGCTAGCACCATGGGTGGCATGTTTAGATGGGCTCTTTTGGCTGCTGGTGGCTGGTTTGCTCGAGTAAAATGAGCTCAGAGTTTGAGGCTTGTGGGTCTGGCTCTCACGATCCAGGAGCTTGTCCAGAATCTACAAAAGGATAATATCAAACATTAATAGGTTTAAGGCATGCACTGCATCTTAAAAATGATACCATGGCTAAGACTCTCAGCATAAGTATGGATGGTCTTAAAGTGGTAGATAACGAAGAAATCATGCACACAAAAGTTAAAAAATTTTTTTTTTTTTTCAGTCATTTTATCTCATCTTCAGGAACAAGTCAGCATATTAGAAAGATTTCTGACACTGAAGACTAGAGTGAGTAACAGCAGATGAAAATTAATCTTTGCCATCACAGGAATAAATATATTTTAAAGTATATTCCAATATAAAAATGTTATTTTAATTTGAAATCATATTTCACAGTATTGCTGATCTACTAACATTTTTAAAAATCGTATCATCCTCAACCTTTTGAATGGTAGTTTACATTCAATTAATTTCCTCAAACTATGCCATCACTGTGCTTCAGAAGACTGTAATTTTAGCTTATGTATATTACATGAATAACTTCAAACCCTTGCCTTTTTAAGCTTGCTTTGGTCATCTTTATAAGTGATCATCAGTGCTAGAGCCAGGTCTCCTTTCTCTCTCCGTGTGCCTTCACATAGCAGAGGATGCTCTGCCTCACTGACTGTTGTCTTCATACCTTCAAAAAAAAACAGAGAGAGAGAGAAAGAAGAGAAAATGAGGGACAATCGAAACACAGAAAGAAAGAGAATATACTAAACAAAACACATCAGTGCAGGTTGGTTGTGTTTTTTTTTTTACATAAACTGATTCTTACCAAGAGCTGCTACAGCTGCCTCGAATCCCAGCTCCTCATCACCAGGCATTTCATTGTTCCGGTTCCGGCTAGGAGGCCGAGAGCCCGTGGGAGAGACCACTGCAACAGGCAAGTAAAAACACACAAAAAAAATTATGAAAAATGAGCATGGGGATTTTTAAAAAGCTTTTTTTAAATGATTGGAAAAGGTAGATGTGGGACTTACCAGGGGTGCACAGAACGTCAAATATGAAGCTTGCCAGCATGAGGGGCAAAACCGGTCGATAGTCACAGAAGTTTCCATCACGGAGCTGCTCTGCTCGGTCCCTTATGGAAGTCATTTCAACAAGACCCAGAGGAATCTTCTTCAGCAGAGCCACCACCTCTGACTCCTGATATGCCAGCTTCACCTAACACAAGAGCACAGTAGCTCAGATTTAAAGCTTCACTGGACACATTTAAAACAAGGAATCAAAACATTACAATGCATTTTTAGTTTGTCGTCAGTTTCAAAGTGAAAATCTGGCTAAACTCTCTCCAATTTGTGTCCCATTTACTAATGTTAATGATATTATGTTACAGACTTCCTATAGCAGTCAAACCAGTCACATCCCCAACAAGAAACTAAATTGTCGTACTAGCAGATCACTAGGTTTATAGGATGAATGTAATTGCTGCTTTACCTCCAGAGCTTTAGTAGAAGCTGGTGGTCTCTGCAGCTCCAGGGAGAACATGCCAGTGTTGAATGCCAGGTTATGGAGCTCAAGCCTCTCACTCAACACAGTCAGCAGGAAGGCTACTTTAGACAAGGTGTTAGTGGCCACCTGTGTCTGTTTACTGGTTGACACCTTACTCTTTTTACCCTAAACAAGACAGGGAGAGGTCAAAGGTGAGCACCAGCAGGATGTCACAGGTAAAACCTCTGGGAAAACACTGAAAAAGTCTGTTTTGGTACCTTTGTCTGCGGCTGCTCCACCTTCAGGTCGGGCGGGTTAGCCAGCAGATCTCGAGCAAGTTCAACAGCCAATCGGCATGCTTCATTACTATAGCCATGAGCATAGAGAGCCTCCACACAGGCAAACAGTATCTGCAACACATCATTATACCATTGAAAATCTTTTACAATTCAGTGCAATTAAATTGAAATAAAAGAAGAAGAAAAAAAGTTAAAGTTTTGCAACACCAGCCATTATTTTATGTATTTTACAACAATTTTATGTATTCTACTTATGCTGAATTTAAGCCATAAATATCTAAATTATAAAACAACCATCCTCAAATTGAGTCACTACATCTCATCCTTTTACGAAAACATTTATTTATTCAAACAATTTGCTGAATTAACGCAAACAATAGACCACCTGTGTCACCAAATGGAGCAAAGCAAAAAAAATAAAATAAAAAAATACTCGTTTTAAATAAAAAAATAAAACATTTTATTTATGCATTCCAGATAAACTTGATAGATTTTTCACTTTGACAAAGTTATTTAGAAGATAACTGGTCACATTCTATTCCACCAATTTACTGTTTTCTGCCATTTTGGAGAGTTTCACAATGCATACACACACTTTCCCCCAAGCGTAAAAAACGCTGATAACATTCATGCGTGCAAGGTCTTACGGGTTTGGAACGACATGAAGGTTAGTAATTACTGAGAGAATTTTCATTTTGGGGTGAACTAACCCTTTAATTTTGGACCCTACTTTTACATTTACATTTATTCATTAAGGAGACGCTTTTATCCAAAGCGACTTACAAATGAGGACAATGGAAGCAATCAAAATCAACAAAAGAGCAATGATATACAAGTGCTATAACAAGTCTCAGTTAACCTAACGCAGTATACGTAGCAAGGTTTTCCTTTTATATATATAATAAAAAGAAAACAGATAGAACAGAAAAAGAATAGAGCAAGTTGGTGTTAAAAAGCCTTTTTTGCTTTTGTTAATTGTATAATAAATAAAAAAAGAAAACAGATAAAATACAAAATGATTAGAACAGCTAGCGTTAATATATATATATATATTTTTTTTTCTTTTTTTTTTCTTTCTTTTAATAACAGAATTCGAATAGAGAGTGCTAGAGTTAGAGGGTCAAATACATATCAGATAAATAAATCAATTCAGCACATTATGTGTTTGAGAAAAAAAAAAAAAATTCACCTCCATCCTGCCCTCCTGCTCCAGAGGTTTAATCCCAGTAAAGATGTCTGGCTCTTCCTCATGGTTGCCGTCTGCAACCCCTCTATCAGCTCCCTCTTCTGATGCAGCACTAAGGTAATAAGCTTGATAGTCATCTTCACCCACAGCATCTGCTCCTGCTGCCTCAGCTGCCTGAGGTCCTGAGGCCCCTGAAGCCCCGCTCCCATCTCCCTCTCTGCGTCCTCGCTGAGCCTTGCTGGGGAGCGATGCAGAGGGCCGAGTATCATCTACGGGGTCTTCGTCTCCTCCGTTCTCATCCAGATCTGCCTCCACTTCCACCTCTTTCTCCATAGCTACCACTACTGGAGCTGCAATGGAGCAGGCATGGGCATCAGCAGCAGAGGGCAGCACACGTTTTGTCTCAAAAGCACGCTCTTTTGAAGCAGTACCACTGTATTTGAGTGGCTCTCGGAGAAGAGGGCTGGGTGAGGGCAACATCTCCGGCGGAGGAGGGAGGAAATCAAAGGTGTTCGAGGCCTCCGCTCCAAGAGCCAGGCTGGAGCCATCATCCAGACTCAGCTCTGCCATGTCAGGCTCTAGAGAGCTGTCCTCACTGCTAGTTCGCCGTTTAGTGCTGGGGTGCTTCCCGCTGACGCCAGTCGAACTTCCACATGAACCCTTGTTGCTCTGTGTAAGCTTGGCCTTACTACCAGCTGATGGGGAGGAGCTACTAGCTTTATACATGCCTTTACCTCCCTCCTGAAGTGAGAGAGAGACCCTTCCACTCAGACAAACCAGCACGCCTCCACTGTTCACGCCTGACACTCCTTTCCTCTTGCCCACAACGGTCTCCTTAGGGCGGACAGCCACCTCCTGCTGGGGAAGATGGGAGTTGCTCCGTGACTTGTGCTCAGAGGAAGTACCTTCTGACGTTCCACCGCGAGCTCCTTCTCCTGGTTCCCCACTGGTCCCAGCTTTAGCACCCCTCTGCTGCTGCACCATCCTGGCCCAACAAAATGAGCCATTTTTCTTATCTGCACTGCAATAGGTGATGCCAGGTAAAGGGTAGGCCACTTCCCAGTTGAAGTAGCAGCACTCCACAGCTGGTTTGAAGCCCTGGAAGAGTTTGTCAAGAGACTTGCGGTGCTGCCCCCGTTTCACAATCTCTATTACCTTCAGATGCCACTGTTTTAGCTGGGCAGCAAGTTCCAAACGCCTGAAGAGTCACAAAGAGACAAGCGAAGAACATTACTTTACCTAAGTGTTGACAAACACAGCCACAAATCCTTAAGTATTACAGATCAAAGTCACTACAAATATGAATCAAGTTCTTTAGAGCCTAACCAACTCTACCAATCTGCTCACCTCTGGGGACTCATGGTAGGGTCTAGTACTGCCAGTCTCCACAAGACAACCATTTCATCACACATGCTGGCACACGCATGTGCTGCAACCTCTGTCTGGCCATTACTGCGACCTGTGTGCCCACTAGCACTGCTGTGAGAGGCGGATGTCCTCACACTATACCACCAGCCAATGATCTGGAGGAAATACAGAGAGAGCAGTAGACTTATAGAACAGAAGTCAGATTAAAATGCATCTCCAAACAAATATTAATCAGACACAGTCAAAAACAAAGTCTAGAATATATTTAATAAAAGTTTTAGGATATTATCTAATTTCCCCAAAATAAACCTATATGCAATAAAAAATTAAGAAATTAATATTTAGGGCCAGATTAGTGTTAGAGCGCAATTCCACATTAAAGAACAGAGATGCAACATCTCATTGCCATAATGACATAATGGAAACCACTACAAATGCATATTCAATAAGATGAGTCGCAAAAATAACTGTGTCCACACCTTTTCAGCGCTAATTTCCCACTGTGGTTTTTAACCCCAAATGAGGGTTTGCACTGACGCAAGCTGATAGAAAATCTGCCCCTTAAGGTGTTTACAAATGTTTGGCTGTAGATATTCCTATGAATTTGCTATGGTTTAAATGCAGGCACAAATGTGGTAGGTGTTTGCATCAGGATGATGCAATTTTTTTACACATGAATCTGTCACCCTGGTGTGTGAAGTGTGGCCAAGTCAGGTTTGTACCTGTTCATGGGTGAGACACTGTTCGGTGAGGATTTCTAACAGAGGCGCAGCGTTGCTGTCTCTCCTCTTAAACATCTCTCTGACAATGGACAGAAGGTTCCAGATGCCCTCTGGCTCTCTACCTCGCAGGGGCCTCAGCAAACAAGCCCATTCAGCAGCTGCTGGAGGCTCAGTGGATGACAGGTACATGGAGTTCACATCACTGAGAACAACAAGTGACAAAAACAACAGTTAGTTCTGTCTGTTGCTCATCCATCTGTTTGTTGTTCATCTTCATCCACACAAATGCAAAAAAAACAAAAAAAAACAACTTATGCCGTTTTCTCTCTTTAAAGAAAAAAGTAACCAAATGTGTCCAGCCATTACAAATTTGAGGTTGCTTTCAATTTTTCAAGTGAAAATTTGTTTTATATGTTTAGCAAAGCAAAGTCTGTGAAAAAGCACCCAACAGGGAAGGTATGCCTGTTTGGGAAACTCTTCTTCAAAACAATATAGGCAGAACCAGACCGGCTGTTTTTACCTAAACACAACAGGTGATGGGCCACAGAACTTGTGCAAGGTCTTCTTTATGTTGTCACTGAGGGTGGACTCATCTAGATACCAGGTGCTCTGGTCAGAGGCTGAAGGGCCAGCAGTAGGATCTATTGAACCAATTGTTAGAAAAGAAAAATGAAGATTTACAAGGTTTACAGAGAACGAGAAATTTAGAAATTCATTAACTGTGGTTTGTAGGTCAGTCCATACCCGGGGCTCCACACACGGTGTTAATAGCGGTAGACTGGGAGGACAGAAGCTCATCTAAAAGACGCTGAGCTGTCGGCAATATCTGCAGATACAAAACAGCAAATCACAAAGCCAGAAATTAATTTATCATTAGAGACATATCATAAAGAAAAATGTTCTGAGATGGTGGTACTGAAGAAAAGAAACTGAGACTCCATCAATATACTATATTAAACATTTACATATCACATATCTAATAGAAACATATTTACAAAAAAATATGTTTTATAACTTTAAACATTTTTTATAAATATTTTTTATTTAATATTTGAGTATTATTTATTATATATATTTATTCCATGGTCTAACTGGATTCTGATTGGCTGGCAGGTATGCAGAAAAATCACCATTCTATATTAATGCGCTGCTTTAATTGATGCACACTAACCAACATGCATCACTTGCACACACACAGAGAGAGGGAGATCGCAGATTGCGCTACACACACACACATAAACTTGTTGTCAACACTTCCCCGTGATTTTTAATAATAAAATAGCCTGTTTTTGAAATAATTAATTAAACACGCTATAATTCATTCAAATAAATGTGATCTTATGCACTATTTCATCTCTGTGTCTGATTTGAAGTGGGCAGAATGCTAGAGCTAACATGCCATAACTGAAGAATCATTTTTACCCATTTGGTCAAATATTGCGCTGTAAAGAGCAATACTAGCATTAAATAATTTTAAATATTTTTCAATGTTTAAATTTTAAAATCCTTACACACACAAACACATATACATATATATACACATGTTGTTTACTGCAGCATATAATAGATATATGATGTAGATATATAATAGAAGTTTAATTTCATAAAGCACAAGTTGATTTCAAAATGCTTCTACATTTTTTGCATTTTGTGTTTTTCAGTTGAATAAAATACTTTTTTCTCCTAAATATTTAGTCATTGAGGCGTCTCGTCACACCCCTACTAATTACATGATGAGGTGATTAATTAATCGCAAATTAATTACACCCATAAGATAATTGAAAGTCATTGTTGTGTAAAGCATCAAACACGCATTACAAAAAGTAGCTTCTGCAAGAAATATTTAGTTTGATTCAACATAAAATTTAGTACATATACTCTTTTGCACCATGAGGGTGAGTAAATGACAAAATTTTCATTTTTGGGTGGATGAACTATGCCTTTAACAGTTATTATTATTAATTTTACTTTGGAAATATGAAAATCTTTAATGAAATGATATCATAAATAATCAATTAAAACTGCCAGTAGGTGGTGGTAAATGTCTTAATCATTAAGTCGTTGAGTCATTTATTCATTCATTTGATTCGTTCTTATGGCTGTTTCATTCAGGAGTGAAGTAAATGGTTCTCTTTATGAATGGTCTATTGAATCTTTAGGCTTGTTCAACTTGAAGCGGATCATCACCATCAGATCGATCGGTGTGTGACATCAAAGTACCACAAGAGTTATAGAGAGCAGACAGCTCCTTATGCTTTTGAATCGCTCTAACGGTACTTTGATGTCATACACTGTTCGGTTTGTGCAGTGCCGCTTCAAATCCAACGAGCCTAATGCTTCACCCAATTCATTCAAAACGTGGATTAAGAAATGAAATGCAGCTGAGTTGCTTGGACATGAACAGTTCTGATTTGTCCTTATATTTATTTATGTTGGCAAAATTGAGCAAAACAGACAACACTGTGTCTAAAATAACACAATATTAACTTCTTATTTATTGAACTGTTGTATAAGATCACTATCACATTTGCACTTGTGTGATATTGCTTAACTATATACAGTAATGTAAATATGAGACAAAAACCCGAACGGGTATTTTTGACCCATATATTGAATTTTAGGGACATTCTACCTACGATCTCTCGGCTTCATCATGCAATAAGTTTGTTGCCCTGCATCATATTTGTCATAAATCAACTGTATGGAATGTCAGATGACCCACTTAGATCTGGGGCGGGGCAAGTGTGTTAAATGCATTAATTTTAACATGTTATTTTTCACTGTAATTAATCTAATTAACACGTCAAATGAACAGCCCTACTATATACACACACACACACACACACATATACACATACCTACATTCATACATACACACACACACTGGGGCGCAACTGCACATTTGCTGAGGGGTATGCAAGATCAGTGTTAGTGCCCCCCTGTATTATAGTAACCCTTAACACTTACTCCCACACAAAACTTTCTGCAAGTCAATGGCCAAAAGCCCAGCTTGTGCATGGAATGATGCAAACTCATCAAGAGTGGAAAAAGTGACAAAGTTTGAATCCCCTTCCCCCATAGGGGAAAAAAGTGAAAAGTAAAAAAAGAAAAGTTTGTCATATAATATCCCCTTTAACTCCTGATGGTGGACCCCAGACAGAACACATTTTTTTATTTGTTCTTATTTACAAACACATGCAATACTGCTCACTTTTTAGTTATGTAATTTGAAAAAATTAAATAAATAAATATATATATGTGTGTGTGTGTGTGTGTGTGTGTGTCTGTATACACACACACACACATATATTATTCATTTGCCTCAAAGATATTCATATTTTTGCACATTTGTATATAAAATGAATACACCGCAAGTATAATTTACTTTAAAGAACATTTAAATTTTTTCCTTTTTACTTAGAGATAATTCATAGAAAATATGCCATGCTAAGTGGAAGATTTCTGCCAAGATTCACTTACTAATACTATTAAAATGAATGTCATGACTGCCACTATGACCACTAGATGGCAGCAGAGTAATTTGTCTAATTTACCATTTCCACTCTTTAATAGTTCTTTTCACACGTTTTACTAATGGATTTATATTTAGAAATTATAAAATTACTATTACAGCATTAAAAAATATTTTGACTTTTTTGTCAAAGTTCAGCATTGTTTGGTATTAAAGTATGAAGTGGCAAAAGTTTTCAACTCATCAGATCTACTTGAATCACATAGATGGCCTTTGAATTCAAAATGGCAATTTTGGGCAAAAGGTGGCTAGTGTGTATTTGTTTATGATCTTCACACTTTCTCTCAAATGTAAATCAAACGCCCATTCACAAATTTGTTTGACTGCTGTTTTAGTGTTTAAAACACAACTGAATACAGTTAATTTGTACTTGATGTAATTGAGATCGTTGTGAATTAGATCAGGTAATACTGAGTGAATATGAAAATTTTTGTATTATCTTTGTATTGTATTATAATTTTTTTTTAAAGGGCTCACTATAGCTTTATTGTTCAGTCAGCTTGGTTCTGGGTCTCAACACCCCCAAAATCATGTTCTCCATTATTGCATATAGGCCTACTCATGGATGATGTGAATTTTATATAATCAATGAACTTTGAAAAAGTAAACGGTCAATGATCAGCATACTATTAGTTGTTTTAATACAATGAATTAATTGCAACAGTTTTGTCATACCTGTCAAGCTATAGAAAATCAAAATTCTATAGCTTGAAATACCAAAATTAATTATTTTATGCATTTAAATATGGTTTCATTTTCGTACTTTACAAATTAACAAAAAATGAGCGCATAATTTCTAGTACAACTGCACTGTGCTCACATTTAGCCTACTTTTGCATTAATTACAAATGAAAAATTACACATCATCTTGGACCTTATTGTGATCACGAACTGCAGGATATTTCAGTAGCCTACATGCATTTGAGAGACGTTCTTAAATGTGAGGCAAAGCTATAAACTACATGCATGCACAGTTTTGCATCTTTAATCGCCATTTTGGTAATTTCAAGACTTAACTGACGATGCATGGTCGTAGTTTCTTGTGTGTTTGAAGTGATATATGCTAGTGTGGCGCCTCATATTCACGTACAGTTGAAGAGCATGCATCGTGACCACAGTACACAGCTGACAGGACAGGAACGTTTGTTTTACTGACATATGACAACATCTAATCAGACCGCAGTTCACTGTTGTTCTACTGAAGCTCACTTGGCACATGTACCTTTTCAGCGCTAGTTTGACAAGTGCCTGGTGCTTAGATACAGCCGTTCCACGTCTTAAGTTTATAATAAATAAATACAAGGTTGAACAAAAAAATAAAAATTCAATACATTATTATTAACTAAGCTTTTGATTATTTATAACATTTTATTAAAGAAAGTTTTTCACAATGATTTCAGCAAAATGGCTCCCCCTATGTGTGGCGCCCCTATGCACTGCATACCCGGTTTTTGCGCCACTGTATTAGGGTTGCACGTTTTACCGGTACTACGGTAGTATCGCGATACTAAGGGTTCAAAATACTGCCGGTGCCACTGTATTTTTTAAACGGTAGTATCGTCATTACGGTTCTACCGTAAGTACTGTTGTACATCTTGTACATCTTGTACATCTTGTATCCAAGATGGCGCCGAGCATGGCGGCCGTGTTGCGAGCTCCGAGTAAACTTTGCAGTTTTTCGTCTGTTTTACTTGTTTTTTTGTTGTTCTACGTGTTGGATGTTGTTTGTATAACTGTCTACGATAGACACACGCTTCTGAACATCGGTTCCTACGTCGCGGAACGCAAACCGGACTTTGAGTTCTTGAACGCCGGCGCTTTGTTTACAGACACCGCATCAGAGCCCTTTGTCTGGGCTGCGCGGGGCGCGACCGAGGAAACGCCGCCGGAAAAGAGGAAAGAGAGCCGGCGTCCTCGTCAGACTCAGACGTTGTCCCCTCCGACCTCCTCTCCCATCCATTTTGCTGGCTAACGTTCAGTCACTGGACAACAAACTTTGCGAACTGCGGGCACGTATCTCATACCAACGAGAAACAAGGGACCTGCTGCATTATTTGCCTCACAGAAACCTGGATGTCTGCAGTGGTTCCAGACTCAGCCATCGAGCTTACGGGGTTCTCCGTGCACCGCTCGGACAGAACGAAAGAGCTCACAGGGAAAAGCAGAGGTGGGGGCGTTTGTTTCTTTATCAACAACTCGTGGTGTGATGAAAGGAACCTACACTCTATAAAATCCTTCTGCTCCCCTGATCTGGAATTTCATATGCTTCTGTGTCGACCATTCTGGCTACCGAGGGAATTCACAGCGGTCATAATCACCGCTGTTTACATTCCCCCTCAAGCCAACACAGACCAGGCACTCAAGGAACTGTATGGGAATATAAGTGAGCAGGAAACCGCGTACCCAGATGCAGCGTTTATTGTTATGGGGGACTTTAACAAAGCCAACTTCAGAACAATAGCTCCGAAATATTTTCAACACATCACCATCAACACGCGTGGTGATCGTCGTGTACTGGACCACTGCTACTCTCCTTTCCGGGACGCCTACAAATCTCTCCCACGCTCACCTTTCGGCAAATCGGATCACTCTTCCATTCTGCTGCTGCCTGCTTATAGGCAGAAACTGAAACGGGAAGCACCCGCCCTCAGGACAATTCAGTGCTGGTCGGACCAATCAGACGCTATACTACAAGACTGTTTTGATCACGTGGACTGGGACATGTTCCGGGCAGCGTCTGATGACGACATAGAGGCGTACTCAGAAACTGTAACGTGTTTCATCAGGAAGTGTGTAGAAGATGTAGTGCCGACAAAAACAATCCACATCTACCCCAACCAAAAAACCGTGGATTAATAGCGATGTTCGAGCAGCCTTGCCAGCGCGGACATCCGCTTTTAAATCCGGAAACGCTGATGATCGCAAACAAGCCAGTTACGATCTCAGGAAATCCATCAAAGCCGCAAAAAGACAATACAAAAACAAAGTTGAAGAACAATTCAACACCAGCGATGCAAGAGGCATGTGGCAGGGAATCAATAAAATCACAGACTTTAAAGGGAACAAACCAGCTACTGTGAACATTGCCGCCTCTCTACCGGACGAGCTTAATAACTTTTATGCTCGTTTCGAGGCTCACAACACCGCCCACACAGAGAGCGCTCCCACAGCTGTTGCAGAAGTGGAGAGTGCACACTCCATCTCTGTCGTGTATGTAACCCGATCCTTCCGACGGATGAATATCTGCAAGGCTGCGGGTCCTGATGGCATCCCAGGCCGTGTGCTCCGAGCATGCGCATTCCAGCTAGCCAGTGTTTTTACAGACATTTTCAACCTCTCCCTCTCTCTCTCTGTGGTTCCCTCGTGCTTCAAAAAATCCACCATTGTGCCCATACCAAAGAAAAATAAAATCACATGCTTGAATGACTGGAGGCCTGTTGCTCTCACACCCATCTTCAGTAAGTGTTTTGAGAGACTCGTCAGAGACTACATCTGCTCTGTGCTGCCTGCCTCACTGGATCCGCTACAATTTGCATATCGTAGCAACCGTTCTACAGACGATGCTATTGCTTTCACTCTACACACTGCTCTCTCCCACCTGGAAAATAAGAACACCTATGTGAGAATGCTGTTTGTGGACTACAGCTCAGCATTTAACACCACAGTGCCTGCCACACTTGTTGCGAAGCTCCAGACTCTGGGACTAAACAGATCTCTGTGCAGCTGGATCCTGGACTTCCTAACAGGCAGAAGCCAGGTGGTCAGAATGGGCAAAAACACTTCATCCCCGCTGACCCTCAACACTGGTGCTCCTCAGGGCTGTGTCCTCAGCCCGCTCCTGTACTCCCTGTACACACATGACTGTACAGCCACACACAGCTCCAACGTCATCATCAAATTCGCTGATGACACAACGGTGATAGGCCTGATCACCGACAACGATGAGACGGCCTACAGAGAGGAGGTGAGCACCCTGACTAAATGGTGTCAGGACAACCACCTCTCACTCAACATCGACAAGACCAAGGAGCTGGTGGTGGATTTCAGGAGACAGAGCAGAGAACACACACCCATCACCATCGACAAGACACCTGTGGAGCGGGTAAGCAGCTTCAAGTTCCTCGGTGTTAACATCAGTGAGGATCTCACCTGGTCTACACACACTGATGCAGTGCTGAAGAAGGCACATCAACGCCTCTTCTTCCTGAGACGGCTGAGGAAGTTTGGAATGAGCCCCAGCATCCTCAGATCGTTCTACACCTGCACTATAGAGAGCATCCTGACGGGCTGCATCACTGCCTGGTTTGGAAACAGCACCGCTGGCAACCGCAAAGCTCTGAAAAGGGTCGTGCGAACTGCCAGCCACATTGTTGGTAGGTGAGCTTCCCTCCCTCCAGGACATCTACACCAGGCGGTGTATAAGGAAATCCCGGAGGATCATCAGTGACTCCAGCCATCCTTCCCACAGACTGCTCTCTCTGCTGCCCTCAGGAAGACGTCTCCGCAGCATCCGATCCCGCACTAGCCGACTGAGGGATAGCTTTTTCCCTCAGGCTATCCGACTTATGAACAGTCTGAACTAATACACCCTACAGCATACTCCACAATATGGTATGCCACACACTGCACTTTAACTTTGACAGTTCAACACCGAACTATTTAACACAATAATCTACCTGCTACCACTGGATTCCATCCAATGCACATCCATAACATTTCTGTATCCAGCCCACGTACACTTAGCATATTTTCATGCGTATATATGTCTACATAATCTAGAATGTGTACATTCTGTGTATAGTGTATAATGTGTAGTGCTAACTGTATGTATGTACATATTGCGTAAAATGTGTAGTGCTAACTGTAAGTATGTCCAATAGTACACTGTGTGTACTGACTATATGTATGTGCATATTGCATATTTTCACCTGTTGAAGTCTGTATGGTTATATGTTAACTGTTTCTGCAATTTCTGGTGCACGCTCCCAAGAATTTCACTCACCAAGGCACATGTGCTGTGGTGATGAAACAACAAAACAAATAGACTTGACTTGACTTGACTTGATGTGGCTTGTGGGGCAGTTGATAAAACGTCCGAACACTTGAGTTGCAAATAAACAATATAGTGTCTTTTTGTCTTCCTGTCGTCTTTCTGCGGTGCCCTTTAAGCGCGCAAAAAACCTGTGTAGAATTTGTGCCTTATATACCATATATGGTATTGTGTTTTTGTTTTTTTTCGACAAGCTTCTGATTCAGTTAATTTCATTTTAATTTGCAATGTTCTGTTCCTTTGAATACAATGCATTTAAACACGTTTGACCGCGACAATCTCTTGAAAAAGAGCAACTCACGTAGTGAAATATGGAATTACTTTGGATTTTTACCTGATGAGACTGGAAAACCTATTGATGACGGAAAACCAATCTGCCGTGAATGCCGTCAATCAGAACCATGCTGCCCTAACTAGTGCCCAAATCCACACAGTTAACCCTGCCCCCAGCAAGTCGCAGCCCACCATCGACAGCTTCTTTGAGAAATCCAAGAAATTCAATTCTTAATGCGGTTTTAATATTTCGTACACTGAGAAGAGTTTCAATTTGCATGACTTCATTATTGTACAGATGGAGTACATGCATGACACATTTTAATTAGTTGCTTCATGACTGTTCTTGAGTTTTTCAAAGAGCCAGTTATTCATTCTCATTAAAAAAAATATTCTGAGTACAATTTGGTCTGTTTTCATTTATATCTTAGTATGTCTGACATTTTGCTTCATTTTGTAGATCTGAATTTTGAATTAATACAATATGGCATGGTATGGCGATACTACTTGGTATCGTGATACTTCAGCTGGTATAGTATCGTAACATTTGTTTATGGTATCGTGACAACCCTACACTAAACATTTTACACACAGCATGCATTTAAAATTTTAATATTATTAGTTATTGTTATCTGCCTCAGTGTTTACAGAACCACACCAAAGCCATGACACAAACCAAACTATAAGAAATCTGAGCCGTCGCACCATAATAAGGACAATGAGGCCACTGTGTGCACTTCATCAGAGTTATTTAGAGCCGTGCAAAGAAACTTAGGAGCTCGGAGAAGCCATGAGCAAAACTAATAAATAATGCATGTCTCACCTGCTGTGGGAGTTCACTGATGAGGTATTGTGCAAACTTCTGGAGTTGATCCCGCTGTAATCTGGACAGGGACTCTGACACAGGTGCTCGAAGACACACTGCAGAAGCCTATAAACAAACACATGCCAAGAGTCACTGATACTTGAGGTTGACATTGACTGACATACATAACTGAAATCAAGCTTCACTGCTTTAACTCCCACTCACTAGTGCAAACTAAACCAGGAGCAAGCTGCTCATTAGCAAACACTCTGTGCATTTTTAATGCGTCTGGAGGCTTTGATGCCTTCAGGTGGCTGTCCCAGTGTGCCGTCACCTGGTACTCTCCTCCAGCATGAGCAGAAAACCCCTCATTTGCAAATGGCCCATACATAATATATGAGCTCCAGATAGACACGCTTTGAGCCGATCAGAGCTAATTCTCTCTTTAGCTCATAGTGAGGTTATTAAAGAGAATGCGGAGCATCCCGTGGGGGCAGCATTGTGAGCTACTGGAGTGAAATGTGTTGGCCGTGTCTGGGAGATGGAGGATGGGGAGGAGAGCATGGTGGATGAAGGACGGAACTGGAGAACTGCACTGAGGAGGATAAGGAGGACGGAAACGTTTAGGATTCCTGGACAACACCCCAGTACGGCTGAGTGCAGGATTAGCCATATGGCTGAGAGTCTAACTCTATGAGAAACCACATACTTCATACTTTAGCCAGGGACGGCTAAACGGACCGCGATCACACTAGTCAAATGAACCGGGCATTGGGGGCCAAACGGACTGAGTTTAGGGAGCAGGGTTAAGATTGCCTAGTGTGAGTATACACATACTCTCCCGCACACATGAGTCTCTACCCGCCCATCAAGTGTTGTCCCTCAATGCACTCTGTTGGGTCCCGCGGTCCTGTTTTGGGTACTGCAGGTCTCTACTCGGAAGCCACCTGTTATAATGTTATGAACGAGGCTCTGGACTCCTGCTCTTCTATAACAAACTATAAAATAATTTTCTATAAAAATGTTAATGCTCTGGCAGTAACTTTGGTTTTATATTTAATTTGATTAATGTTATAAGTAGGGCTGTGACAGTCGCTGTGACGGTCGCCGTGACAACCGCGTCACCTGCCACCGGCGGTAGTGCACGTGACGTCACGCACTCTAGGCACACTTGTTTTGTAAACAGTAATAGTAATAGTTGCCAATTGTTTTATTTAGACTATAAGTCTACGGTAATTTACAAATTACATCAAACGCCATACACAGAGTTTCCTTAAGATTGGCAGGTTTGAGCGCAGGAAAATACAGTTTATGCATTCAGCAAATTGATTTTGTGTTGGGCGATGGACCTTGTTGGGAAACCAAGTAATACATCGCTGATCTGGTGCCATCTCCATTGAATAAATTATATAATTAATATTAATTATACATGTAAATCAACACCGCGCCACCGGCGGTAGTTGATCCATTACCACCGCAGTGGTAAAAATATGCCACCGTCACAGCCCTAGTTATAAGTTGAGATTTACAATAAATATTTTAACTGCTACTATGTAAAAAGAACACTGCTGTAAAAAGGCACCTTATTTGTTTAAATTGTTTGAAAAAAACAATTGTTATTGCACTTTTGTTCATATAGCAGTACTTTTTTATGAAAAATTACGCAATACACTACTTTTGAATTCATTATTGAATTTTGTGCATAATGGCAAAGCAAAACGTTTTTAAACATCTTTGTAAATTTATTGTAATACAAATGATTCCACTGGATAAGTAATCATACCCTTATCTGGGACAGCTGAAATTTAGCTCAGGAGCATTCATATTGCTTGTAGATGTTGCTACACTTTGAGTGAAGTTAACCTGTGGCAAATTCAATTGAATGGACATGATTTGGAAAGGTACATTCGTCTTAATAAAAGGTCTAACAGCTGAAAATGCATATCAGAGCAAAAAAAAAGAAAAAAAAAAAGAAAAGAAAAAAAAAACCTGCCTGTAGAGCTCAGAAACAGGATTGCATCAAGCCACGCATCTGGGGAAGAGTTTAGAAAAAATTCTGCTGCACTGAAGGGTCACAGAAGCATGTAGTCTCTGTTACCCTTAATGGAAGAAGTTTGAAACAACCAGGACTCTTCCTAGAGCTGGCCAAACTGAGCAACTGATGGAGAAGGGCCTCGTCTAGACTGATGACAATGAACCTAATGGTCACTCTAGTTGAGCTCCATGATCATATGTGGAGATGGGAGAAACCTACAGAAGGACAAACATCACTGTAACACTCCACCAATCTGGGCTTTATGGCAGTGTGGCAAGAGTCAATCCTCTCTTCAGTTAAGACACAGGAAAACACACATGGAATTTACAAATAAACACCTAAAGGACCCTCAGACTCTGAGAAACAAGATTCTCTGGTCTGATGAACCTCAATTCCAAGCATCATGTTTGAAGGAAACCAGCTCTGCTCATCACCTGCAGAGTAGCATCCCAAAAGTAAAGTGTGCTGGTAGCAGCATCATGCTGTGGGGCTGTTTTTCAGCGGCAGGGACTGAGGGACTCAGAGTAGAAGGAACGCTCAGTGCAGCAAAATATTGAGATAGCTGATAGCCTTAATGGAAACCTAGTCCAGAGCATTCAGAACCTCAGACTGGGCAGAAGGTTCATCTTCCAAGAGGACAGTGACCCTAAGCACACAGCAAGAGTGGCTTATAGTCAACTCTGTGAATATCCTTGAGAGCCTCAGCCAGAGCCTGGGATTGAATCCAGTCAAAAATTTCTGGAAAAACCTGAAAATGTGCATCTGGCCTCATCCAACCTGACAGAGTATGAGAGGTGAAGAGATGAGGAGAAGAAGAATGGCAGATAATTTCTAAATGATGCTGTGCAAAGCTTGACGCATCACACCCAAAAAGACTTGAGGTTGTAAAGGTGCTTCAGCTATGTACTGAGTTAAGGGTATGAATACTTATGCAATTAACTTTTTTCAGTTTTATATATATATATATATTATATATATATATATATATATATATATATATATATATATATATATATATATATATATATATATATATATATAAGAAAATTTAAGAAGTTGTGACAATTCTGTTTTTGCTTTGTAATTTCGGTGAATGGAGTGTAGACTGATGTGGGGAAAAAAGTAATCCAAAGCAGTATAACATAAGGCTGCATCATAACAAAACGTGAAGAAAAAAGGCACCGTATATATTAAGTGAAAAATATTAAGCATTTCTTCAATTTATCATATCTGTACTTCAATATTTTTTTTTCTAAACAGCCTTAAAGCAAAATGAAAATCTCTTGGAATACCCAGTTTGAAAACCTCCTATGATCATTATGACAGTGTTCATCCCGACAAAATGTGGGCACTGCGATATTGCAAATGGTTTTAGGTTTGGGTTCTTGCAATATTTGAAAATTCAAGTAAACGGCAAATATGAAAAGTGCCACAAAAAAAAAAAAAAAAAAAAAAAATACATGCATTAAAGCAATTCATTAAAACTAGCTCAAAGACAACATTCCAGCAAAAGGTTGCCCTGTAATTACTCTGGTGGTGACTATTCCAAAACAGTTTAGGGGACATTATGTTCATTTTGGTCAAGATTAGGACCATTAATAATGTTTATAACACGGTTAAAACTAAGAATGTTTTTAATGCAAGCTGCAACCAGTTTTTACCAGCACAATTAGGATGGTGGGATGTATTGATGCAAGTTTAGCTGTGAGGACAAACTGACAGCTCACCAGACATGAAAAAAATAAAAAAACCACACAAGCCCACTCAAATAGTTAAAGGGCACAGCGATGATAAAGAACGAGAGGCCTAATGACTGACACGCACAGTTTATCACCGGTATATGCCCCTCTTGCTACTAAATATATAATATCATAATCCAATAGTATGTCTGTTTGAGTTTAATGGCAGGTATCTTTCTTTTTGTCTTGTTGTACTAAAGATTTAGAAAAAGCAGGAATGCACAATACTTTATGGCACTCTTGATGATACTGTTGAGTAGGTGGGCTAAATGTCAAACTTGAAGCATTTGAACTTCAGGCTTTGATGTGAGGAAATGATAGGTAACCTCCTTAGACACCAGCCTCAACGCACAAAGCAGCAAATGAAGAAATGCTATAGCAAAATTAAATCTTAATGTCAGTGTTTTACTGCAATTACTGTGTGTCTGATAAAGGTCTCATAGCATAGCAGATCTAAGTATATACTGTTTATACAACTCACAATAGCAGAATACACACTTAAGCTGTTTGCAACAAACAGGACTGCACAATAAGTGTAATTGCATTAAAGTCATACATTCTCAAAGCTATTTGCCAAGAGACACCTATCCTACAAATACAGGCAAGTATCATATTGCAGACACTACCTAAAGAGTCTTATTCTGCTAATTCTCTCCTTTCTCAAATTTATAACACCATTTACAAATTCAGTGGATTTCTAGCATTATTTACAAGAAACCAAACAGGAGAGCTGTGTATTTGTTATTTACAACCAAACTAAACATGCAAGAAAAAGTTTATGCAAAATAAGTTTGTTATAATTTCCCCCAACGGCAGCAAACAGAAGAAAAAGCCCACATGCAAATGCTAAACGCCACCCACGGCCCGGGCCGCCGGGTCTATCTGACTGTGGCAGGGCCTCCTACGGCGGGGTGGGATATCACAGCAGTGCAGATCCTTCCCTCCACCCTCCTGACTCCACAGGGAGGCATCAAACCTAATCAAAAGCTTCTCAGTGCTCTCACGCCCACGGTCACTCCGAAAAGATAGAAACCTAGAGACAGATCGTGCATGTGCTGTATGTGAAATCCTCCCCACAGATATGTCCATCTGAACCAGGCCATTGTGCACATTAAAATGCATGTGTACATTGTGTTCTGAGACACAGAGAACTTTTGCCTTAAGTAATTGGTTTTTGTTAATGCATTAATTTTTTTAACCTTCAGGGAAGATTTTCAACTACGCTATAAACAGATCTGCGGTGTGAGTTCATGAACAGGCATATTAAAATATGCTTTTCTATTTTAAGCTCTGTATTTTACCACATTCAAAATTCCAGCCTCGTTGTAAAGGTATTTTGCAGCATTGGCAGATTGTTTACTTCAAAGGAAATATAAGTAAAAATGCAACAGAAACACCAGAAAAACAATAGACAAAACGTGTGATAGGACAATTACTTTCATGACACTTATTAAAATTACATTTTATTTTATAAAATAAATAAACCAAATAAAATAATTTTACATTATATTACATTAACAAAAAAATAAAACACTTGAAGTCAATTTAATGCTGCATTTAACGATATGAAATGTATGTGTGTAATACATGTAATGTTCATCTAAAATCTCTTACATTGTGAATTCTGAAGAGGCAGAGGGCCACAACGTGGGCACACCATTTGGCTCCTGCTCCACAAGTGCAGCTGCAGGAAGTGATGCGGCAGCGGTCAAACATTACAGCCACATTGTAGGCTCCTTTTGATTGGCCGGCCTGGGGCGACACTACTGTGGCACTGAGGTGGAAGCCTGTTTGAGAAAGCAAAACGCTATCAGTCTGTGATAACACATTTCGACTCAAAAAACTAGTTCATATTCTCCTTTAACTCTGGACAAAAATGTTTGTGAAATACAGCAATGAAACTTTGCCTTCGTTGTTGGACTGATTATTCTGAAAACAGGCCATTTATAATTCTTTTTTTTTTTTTTTTTTTTTTTTTTTTGCATTCTATATAAAACAAGCAAAAATAAGAGCACACATTATGAAATTTGTGCCCAATGCAAGGAGGTTTTGGGGAAAAATTGGGAAAGGTTAATGTTTAAAAGTCTGAGGGAGTTTGTTGATTGTAAGGCTGAATGATATAACAGCAATTGCACTGTACACAGACCATACAGGAAATGAAAGACATCTGAGATGGAGAGAGAGAAAGAAAGACTCCAAATGTGTGTGTGGAGAGTTGAGTGCAGGGGGTTGGCCAAAAGCTTTTACCACTGGACAGCGGCCAGTGCTCCTCTGGCCAGTAAGAGCAGAGGTGGGGGTGGTGGGTAGTTTCAGCTTATAGCTCCTGTTCCAAATTCAACAGGCCTCCTCAAGCCAACTCTACTACACCGCCTCTTTTTTTTTCCTTTCAGTCTACCTGTTAGTGCCAAAAAGCACCCTTCTATTCCTTTATTCCTGACCCACATTCTCCTGTCAGCTGTCCCGGCTAAAACAAAAGGCCCAAAGAATTTAATAATCAATCTTGATTTAAAAAAAATAAAAAAAGACTTTGTATAAAACAGTGTCTTTCTTTAATTTAGTGAATCACTGCCTGAGCCAATAAGCACATCATGACTGCAAATGTCACTTGGTTGTCATCAGTAACACATCATGAAAGAATATAATACTGGGTTGCATTTACAGTGATGTAAAATACATCACTGAAAACTCTCACTAAACTGATCATTTACCTCACATGCACCATGAACAATTAAGTGACTGAATGGGTCTATCTGACTCATATCCCAGCAGGCAATGCAGCAATTCTGTTGAACAGACCAATAAGCCTGCAGCAGCAACCAGGCAGTTTGGGCAGGTTGTGTAAAGGCTGATCCTTGGAGATTTAGCATTGTATTCTCAATATGAGGTTAAACAAAGAGCAAAGGGAAGAGTTTTGGAAGCACTTCCCTTTTAGGTGCAGCCCTTCTGTGTCAAGCCGTTCTGGCTCCACTCTGGTGAAATGAGTGAGAACGTCTGATTTGGCCTTGACAGGCAGTTGGGAGGTCAGTGCGGTGAGTGGTCACTGATTGGCCAGGGCAGTTAGAGGAGGATTTCTTTTTTCTGGCTTTGAGGAAATTTTCAGTGTCATATAATTGACCATAACCCCCCCCCCCATTTGCTAGCATACAGTAAACAGAAAGTGTTGAGCGAGACGCATAATTCAGAGGAACCAGGCACTTAAGAGTGTTCAAAATGCAACCAAAACATGAAGCGTGCTTCCGAAAAACAAGCTAGTTAGATGTTTACCTTCTCATAAGGCAAGCTGATTAAACAGCAAAATCACTATTATTTTTAGAACTACTGACACATCTTTCCCTGAAGCATCTTGACTCATTTAATAACTCACTGCTAACCTTGA
The DNA here is from genome assembly GCF_018340385.1 of Cyprinus carpio. Classification (NCBI taxonomy): domain Eukaryota; kingdom Metazoa; phylum Chordata; class Actinopteri; order Cypriniformes; family Cyprinidae; genus Cyprinus; species Cyprinus carpio. The sequence continues at coordinate 15,255,465 of NC_056609.1, read as the reverse complement.
GCAAAAAAAAAATAACATTTTATATTTGACAAATTTAAAAAATTACTCGGATATGCAAAATTCTACATCAATGGATATATCCAGACAGCAATATGAACAATATATTGTCAATAATATAGAATGCAATTTCTTTTGTATGTCTCATTTATGAACATACAAAAAAATGCAGATCAAATATATGCACATCATCTATACCTACCGATATACACTTCCATTTAAAAGTTTGGGTTCAGTGCTTTTTTTGTTATTTGAATAAATTCATCAAGGATACATTCAATTGATCAAAAGTGACAGTAAATACATTAATAATGTTACAAAAGATTTATATTTCAAATAAATGCTGTTTTTTTTATTAAGAAAAGAAACAACAGTTTTTAACACTGATACTGATAAGAAATGTTTCTTGAGCAGCAAATTAGCATGTTAGAATTATTCTGTCTGACAAATCATGTGATACTGAAGACTGGAGTAATGAAGCTGAATATTTAACTTTTTTTAATCACAAAAAAAAAACAAACATTCAATTTCAATATGCGTTATATAAATCGAAAAAGGTTATTTTAAAATTGTAATATTTTACAATGTTACTGTTTTTAATGTATTTTTGATCAGTAAAAACACAGCCTTGTTGAACATGAGACTTCTTTCAAAAATATTTCTTAAAAAACGTTTTGAATTGACAGAGTTTAAGGTTATGTTTTATCCTTTTGTCTACACTCTATGGGCCATTTCAATACTCTGTGAACAAGCATGAAGGCAGACCCCTGGAGGGTGTGAGTGTGTGTGCAGGACAGGTCAGGCTTGGGCCAGCTGCATCATGATTTCCCTCTTCTGCTGTACGGCCCACTGCCTCAAACAACAGCATTCATTCACAGCCTGAGCTCAAATCACTCACATACACTTATGTACCATGCCTCTGGTTTTCTCTCAGGGCATATGAAGACATGGCACTTAACATGTACAGAGTGCATCAGAGCCAAAGACCTGCACCTCAGGGCTGAAATGACTCTTAACTCAAGGGAGGCTTATTCTGAATGCTATTTTAAGATCTGCATCCTATAAAACTATTTTAAGATTCATGTCGAAAGTGCTTAATACAGCAAAGCAACTTTCAGAAGCTTTTGCTCAAAAACAGAGCACTTGTGGCATGGTAAATGTGGGATGTCTTTGATTTCTCACCTATCTGCAGAGGGTCTTTCACAGCTCTTACTCTATAGAGCTGTTCACCACGCTGGAACTCATCAGGGCTGCCGTTGGCCAAACAGGAGTACAATCTGCAAGGACAGAGAGAAGAAGGATATTAAGCAAAGCATTCAACAGGTCACCCTGTCATACTCTTAATCTTAAAGGGCATTCTGGTAACTCGCTGGTTAATCAGATTAATCGTAAAGGTAATCACAAGCATTTAAAAGCAAGCCTTGGTTTTGATGGTTTTACATCTAAATCTTCACATTCATTCTTGAATCATTTGAAGTTAACATGTGTCTTTTCTTCTCCCCCTGCTTCACCACCCCTTCTTTGCAATTTCTGTAGTGCATTAGTTTTTAATATTTCTCATGGGGAGTTAAACCTCTTTTTTGGCTCATTTTATCTGTAAAAGAAAACATGCCTAATAATTCTGCACACCTGAATTTAAGGAGTTTTTAACTTCACTTATAAATGATTAAATACAAAATTAGTAGTTATTAAGATTGATGTGGTTTGGAATTGGTAAAATGTGGTTGGGAAAAAAAAAAGATCATCAGAATATCAATGTGCCTAATAATTATGCACGCGGTGTATTAGCTATTACAAAACTTTCACCTGATGTCCTCCTCATTTTCTGGGAAGCTCCAGTAGGCAATCCGCAATTGCAGCTGCTCAGGAACGGGAGGATAGACCTTTTCCACCACCTCAAATGGAATATGGAATGCCACCTGCTTGGCCGACAGCTCCACCAGAGGGATGACTTGTCCATCTAAGAAAAGAAGTGATATGAGTTACTGTTTTTGTTACAGGCAAACTACATTCTCAAAGACTGAAACTAATGGCATCAATGGATATTCAGCAGCAATCTGAAGATGTGTTTACATCAAGAAAAATATCTAGTGCAAAAGTTCTGTGTGACAAATACTTTCATTTAAATGAATGGCTATCAAAGTTAGGGCTGGGAACCGAACACGGTTCTGGTTCTTTTTTGAAAAGAACCAGAACCGTGAGCAATTTCTAAGTTTCGGTTCCAATAACAGTTTTTGTGCGACACGTGACCAAGGGCTGTGAGCAGCCTTGTGCTGGTGTTCTGATGATTTGGAGTTTCCCTTAAAGGATGTCTCAAACCAAATAACAGAAACGCCGCCCTGCCTCTTTAAATACTGAGCACACGGTTTCTAATAACGCGCACTCCACAGACGCGCGTGCCGCGTCATGTCTTTAACTGCCGAACACGTTTCCCCATAACTGTACATGCACTCGCGCCTTTGATAACTGTGCACATCGTTTTGTCTGACTATACACATACCGGCAGAGCGCAGCACCTGCCGCCACTAAATTACATTATATTTGTCCCATATTGTCATTAATATACATACAGACTTCACCTTGGACCACTAAATAAATAGACTGCTATTGTTATGCAAGTATGAGGGTTATGAGTGATAAACAAAGTGATAGAAAATATTTATTTTCATGCATTTTAAATGTTTAAAAATGTGGAAACCACTCATTGCATCACATCATCTCCTGACTGCATTGTTATTTGTAAAATAGGGGCTTTATGGAGTGTGTGTATACATGGTTATAAGTATAACAGTTTATATTTCATTAATTTAGGGAAATGAACAAGTGTCTTAGTCCTCAAAGGACTATTTGGCCGACCAGCTTATTCCTGCTTGAAAAGCAAAAAATGTTATTGATAGTATAAAAAAAACATCAACTTTGAAGCACATGCTGATTGATGGACTAGCATTACTCAACATTACTTACTACCTTCCAGCAACACTACATTCAATGAAGGTAAAATAGTAAAAAAACATAATAATAGTTCATTTAAATGGAATCGGAACCGGAAAATTTGTATACTGTAATATATATGTTGAATTTTGACATTGCCAACCTTTAAATTAAGTTGACAGTAAATAATAAACAGTATTAAGCACCGAGTAGTTGAGTATTGTGCATTTTTCCTTACCGCAATTTTTTTTTTTTTATAGTTGTTTAATGATTTTAATGAAAGACACTAAAAATAGCCATGCAGTAAATGTGACATTTACTTTTAAGGAGAGGTGATCTTATCTCTTTTCCATTGCACTGCAAAGAAAACTGCCTAACCAATAAGATTTCTGCTTTTGTACTGTAAAAAAAAAGACTTTTAGATTACGTTTTACAAGAAAATAGTCTTTCAGTATTTCTTCTTTAAAATTTGAAGTTTAATTCAGTGTTACTTGCCATTTCTTTGTAATTATTTGTGAAATATACCAGAAATGTATTTCAGTGAAAATCCTACACCAATTTTTTTTTTTTTAATTATGACTTGGTGGCACTCAAAAACTGACTATTTTACCAAGCAACAGTGAATAAGACAATAAGTCCAGAACCAGACCGAATCAACCAAATTTTCATGCTGGTGTGAACAGGCCTTGATCAGTAGGGTGATAAAATCACTACTTTCCGGTCACAGCCACTCCACATCAAACAAACAAAAATACTTGGCATTACAGGCAAATAGCTGAACAATAGTTACATAGATGGGTGCATTTCAAACGTCTCATTTTGAAACAGAGGGAACAAAACTGAGAAGTGAGGTTCAAGACCTCAGGCAACCCATTTTGTTGTAAACCAGACTGCTCATATACACTCAAGGCTAAACACAAAGAAAACAGGACAGCTGCCAACAGAGACTAAATGCTGTCCACTGAGAGAGGTGGGGTGGGGGTGGGGTTCAAGTATCCTGCAGGGTCCTGGATTCAAGTCACCAATTTCCTCCAGACAACGATAAGAGTGGCCAGGCTGTAAGAATGAAAAACACTCAGACTAAAAGACACTCCTTCAAGAGCAACTGAATATTTGTGCCTACAGCCTAAAGTTAACCCAGGCACAGGTTTCAGTGGCAGTGCATATAATGAAACTTAATTTTCTACATTGAGCCGCAGGGCTGTAGTGACATACTTATCTCATTAGATATTATTAAGATCCATCTGAAATGAACACCAACATCAGGAGGTCATTGTAATAACCGAGCTTTAGGCAATGGGACTGTAATCCACTGCACTCGGTCACCTTAGAGCTGAATCTCACATTACATTCAGGCAGACACTGCATTGATACACTGTCACTACAACACTATGGAGATCTCACATGAAACCATGATACATTTTTCCACACATTATGACCACAATGCATGTCGTGCTTACTACAAACTTTAGACCTGACTAATTGAGTATAATAGCACAGCCTTAAGTGTCTTAGTGTTTTTATTAAGTAGTTACTACTATATAATAAACTATTAAGGACATACACTTGAAGGTCCCAAATTAAATTGCAATTGCAAATTCCAAGTGCATTTAGTTTTTAGCTTTGTAAAGATAATTTGTAATTACCTTATTAATCAATTAAATACACTGACTCATTCAAGTACAAATCAAGTGACTGTCTTTATGGGCTTGTCCTAATATCAATATTTGTGGTCTTGGTCACTTAAGAGCATGTGCATAGGACAGGAAGTGCATGTTCGAGACTGTCCTTGGACTGACACAATGTCTTTAACACATACTAAATTCCACACTCTAGAATCATTCATTCAACAGAGTCATTCACACGCTGATTCATTCAGGAATTAAACAACTGACTGTGAGCAAGTTACCAAATCTTACTCATTTGTTCAAGAACACTGATTAATTCAGGAATGAAAAATCAGTTCGTTGCTTGAAGATGCTCAGTGTTTTTCCTGCACTGACATTTGGAACTTTTTTTATTTGCGAAACAAAAGCAAGAACTTACAGTATTGTGCAAGTTACTCAATAGAAACTATTGAACCTACCACTAAACAAGCTCCTAAATTTGAAGATTCTTTTAAAACACACCATACATATTAATCCTTTTGAAATACAATCAGCAGAGCTGTCCATTTACACAAAGTGTGACCATTCTACTAAAAATTAGTCAAGTTGTGCATTGTTTTATCTAGGGTTAAATCAGACACCCTTAACCATAAAGGTCAACTGTCAAGTACTGTCAAAAGAATTAACTTTCACAAAAAAGTATGCCAACATGCCATTTAACATTTTACCATACTGTTATCAATCTACCTCCAACCTGGTATTTAAGCTGTCATGCAAAGCATTAAAATAAGTGTCATGATCAAATAGTAGATGCAAACCACACCATTTCCAGACACCCACGTAATCTAAAACCAACCGCCAAAAGATGAGACGCTACTACTTTGGAGACGAATTACCCAGACCACAAGCAGATGCAAGAGTACATTATAGACAGCCAGTGGGAGTCATAGAGACAACGACTTCACAGGGGACAGGTGACTCATTAAAGATGCTGCCAACAAACAGCTGCTCAGCAACAAGATGTGTAGAAGTGTGAGTGAGATCCCAATGAATCAGGTGGCACACTCATAGCCAGTTCTGTCTGACTAAACCATGGTGACCAACAGAAGAAGAGTTAACACAGGCTGCGAGACAGCTTTGTCTTTTTTGAGGCTGTGAATACGTGAGACAGTCTCTCATGAGCGGTCTGCTGTCCCACTGCTCCAAACTCTACCGCCCGCTACCCAACAACCAGAGAACAAAGACAGCCGGCTCACAGAGTGCTATATAAACAGCCACGTCTGAGCGATCGTGTTCCCTCAGTTCCAGCGCCAAGAAAACGGGCACGTGAAATACCCCTGATTTACTTTCAGAACTGATTCGGACAAAAACCAGGGGGATTTGGTGTCTCAAACTGGGCTATGCAAGATCAGCAGCATTATGCAGATTGATCAAATAGGGCTTTTTTTGTTTAACCACAATCCTCTGCTCTGAGGCAGTGACCTGCACAAGACAAAGCTCTTTTTACAGCCCTCTGCTGCTTAACTCCACCCAACCCCCCACAACACTCACTCGCTCTCAATCTAAACACCACATAAGGCCTCCCTTTCCAAACTCCCTTAACTCATCCAACAAATGCTACACACTCTGCTCACGGATCTGCAGCCGCACAGATCTCTGTCTTCACCACTGACAACCCTCTCCACACATGCACAGCACGGGGCTTTTGGTGGGCCGGAGTTTCGGCAGTTTAAAGAACTTGCAGTAATATGGAGTGACTGACCAAAGCTGTTTCAAACATCATTTTAACACATCACAGTTGCGCTGCAATATCCAAGTTCTAGACTTACAGCTTATAAAGGAATAAAACACAAGGATACTGCAAAATAATATTTTCATAGAGAGAAATTTAAGTTAAAAATGAACTAAAAAAAGTAAGTTATTTTTGAACAATGTTGAGGTTAAAACAACATTGGATCCCACTGACATTCATGATTTTGCTATCTCACTTACTTTTAAAGCAACTTCTGCATTATTCTGCTATTAGTTAATGGATGTCGTGCATTTTAAAGAAACCCTTTACCTTAACTCATATTTCACAAATAAATCATCATTATGTCTGTAACAGTCTATATGGACTCACTTTTGACAGATGCAAACCAATTTGCTGTTGTACTACAGGTTTTTAAGGAAGTGATCTGCTGTTTTTTTAGTTGCCATCACATCCTAGAGGCATTTTATACCATTGAACCTTATAGTGAATAGTACAAATATATGTATTTTAATAAGTTGCACATAAATTATATATTATAATAATGAAATGTATTACTTGTGTCCCCACTAATGCAACTTGTACCAAAACAACTCAACCTATATCTCCAGTACAAGGTAACTCATTTGTCCACATAGGCCCACGTATGGAAGAACAGTTAAACTTGGTAGTTTTAAACATGCAGGTCACATGACATTGTTGCCCATAAGTTAAGAATACAACCTGAGGTCAAAGGTGCAGCCATGCCAAGGCACGGTGTGCTCACATTACAATGACAGCACATAAACCACTTCACAGCACATGAAGACAATTTTCCATTACCTTTAATCTTCACAGTGGGTGAATTTGGGCCGGCAGACTGTTTCCTCCATCCTCTCCAGTTCTGGCAGAGACTTTCCGCCTCTGATATGAACGAGCACAGGGAGTCCTCTTCAAAACGGTCCGAATCTTCAAAGGAGAACCTCTCGCCGTCTTCCCACTCAGCGAACATCAGTTCCATCACATCCGCTGTGTGGAGACCTGAAAGCTTCAACTGAACGTGCCTCTGCGCTTCTGTTGTTTTGAGAGAGTGACACTGGCTCAGGGGGAGGGGAAACTCACACTCAACCCAAACACTGTGTGAGGGGCCCTGCGAAGTCCCTCAAGAAAGTCTGTGTTTCTTGAAAAAATGTATTTAGGGTGTCAAATGGAGGATCTGCACATGACTGCGGTGCAGTTAAGTGAAGTTAATCCATGCTTTTAGAACTGCTGGAGACTCTCAGGGGTCTAGTTCTTCAGAAAAGTGACACAACCCATAGCTAAAATTTCATAACCTTATACACTTCTCACTTATTTAAACCTACGTAAGTGTTATCTTACATTGTCAAGTGTGGACTTACAAGACAAAAACACTCCAGAAATGTATCATCAGACATTTGTTGAGGTTTAAATCTCCTGAAATAAGATTTTGAAATCAATAAGCCCTTCTCCAGGAATCTGACTGCCCTTAAGTTTCCAAACTACATAGCAAGTTGTGTTAATCGACAGCAACTGTAGTGACTCGCTTAGTTAGTAAAGTTCAGGGCGTTTAAGCAAGCATAAGTTTTTTTCACTAAAATTTTCATTTAAAGCCCCTCTCCTCTGTTTGTCCCACAGCTGCTCTACGGTTAACAAAACAAGACAGCGCTGAAGAAAGACCAGCTCCCCGAGTACATCTAATAACCCTCCCCGGGTTTATTTCTCTTAAACAAGGCCATTTCACAATAGTAAACCTGTGTTAACCCAAAACAACTCCTGCACGGTTGTTTTTTATTTCGTTCGAGGTAGCTCTGCTAACTCCGAAAGGCTAGTCGGTTAGCCTGCTAGCTTTCCAGCTAGCCCGTAATCACAAACACTTAAAAAACTGTCAAAATAAGCGCTGACACGAGCTGTGCTTATGTCCGTACAATAAATACAGACGGAATAACGCTGTTTTTGGTGTTTTGGAGCAAAAGCCGTGGTCCCTAATCCGTGGTTTTGTCGATCCAAGTTGCTGGTTACCCAAAACAAATGACTCGCCAGTGCTTTTATCTCAGCATTGTGCCTCTATGTGGGTTTACAGGAAAATCAGACGACTAAAATGCCGATGTGACCCCTCGACCAGGACAAACGTCCATTCGGGGAAAACATAATTAATTGTTTTTAAGCCACCTCTAGCTGCCTCGTATGTGTCTTCTCCTTTGTGTGTAAAAGCTTGTCATCCGCTTGTCTTCATGTGTCACCGGCCGGTTCTTTTCTAGTCCTCCGTCGTTTCTAAGCAGCCAGCGCTCTCTGGATCCAAAATGTATTTTTAAGCCGACAATTTGGAGTCGAGATCCCCCTGTTCTCTCTGTCCTGTCCCCCTCCTCTCCTCTGCTCTGCTCTGCTCGGGGAAGATGAAGATGGCTCTCCAGCATCAGCTGATCCGCACTTCCGCTCGACATTAAAGCCAGACAAACACTAGTCTCTCGTTTCAGTGCATATTGTCTTGCATTACACATTATGTGGCAGTTATTTGTTCATGGATATGTAGGTCTGGCACTAAACCATTAACCATTTAGAATGCATTTCAATTGTTTGATTTACCGTAATACTTTAGAATCAACAGCTGAATATTGTGCAACAGATTGCCATGTATGTGTCGGACTGATTTGGGATATTACATTCAGATAGCCCACATTAATAACAATAAATGAATGCAATGTGGTGACTTGGATAAAGCTTCTTTGATCGCCAGAGTTTAAAATCCATAGTATAAATCAAATATTACACAAATTAACACTTTCATAAACACTTTCAAAACCAGACACCACTCCAGTGTACAAAACTTGTTTGTGTGTGTGTGTGTGTGTGTATTAATTTGGTGCCATCTAAATTAAAGGTTTATGTTTGATTGCATAATAGTACATAATAGTCATTTTTAACAAAATATTCCACAGAAGAATAATTAATAATTCTAAATCGGTTTATGGTCAAATAAATTACTGTTAAAATTAAGTCTAGAGGTGAAACTGTCATGATAAATTATACTATCACAATGGAAATGTAATAATTTATACTATATATATTTATATGTTTATATGCAAAAACAGAACAACAAAACAGTTACCTGTTTTTCAAAAGAACTCTTCATATAATGTCCATATTAAAGGACAGTCATAATATATTTGCAAAACTGATCCCCCCAAAGAAATTCCAAGTCATATAAATTCTATAAGTGAGAGAGAGAAAGAGAGCGATAGAGAGAGAGAGAGGTGTAGTTAATATGGTCAATGGCGATTTTCAACATTTAATACAATCACAATGTGTTGGAAATAGATGATTAATATCATGATGCCAGAATAATCACGCTGCATTTCTGATTAACTTGTTTTTGCTTTCCCATCAACATTTTGCAGAACAAAAAAATAAAATAAAATCTTGGTGTCTAAACATCAGAATATTCACAGTTTTGCTAAAATAGTTTTTAACCAAGGCTAAATATGGCAAATTAGCAGCCTTTACATTTTTATATAATTACATCAAGGTTTCTGTTTGGGATTGATTAATAACAGACTGTTAATAGAAGAGTAAGAACCAAAGCGTCTACAACATTTGAACCATTTGGACTACAGTACATGGAATTGGAATTGTGTTAACTTGACTAATTACTAAAGTGATCTTCTCCTTCTTCCTGTCTGTGCCTAATTTCAGTATTTCTTGATTGGGACACCAACTGGAACAAAACAGCATCACTGTTATAGCTCAATTCATTAATCAAAGCAAGAAACAATAATTTATAAGCCTATGTCATCTTGTTATGTAAATAAATACAATGAATGAACACCTGTCTACAGAAAAAGCTGAACACTGCAGGAAGCAAATGTAACATAACATCACTCAGCAGCAGATTCTGACCATGTGTGAAATAACGGTGTAGTTCAAGTTAAACACTTTAGTTTAAGGACCAATTCTCACTATTAACTATGAATACGGTGATGAAAAAAAAAGAGAAAAATATTTAAATCCTTTGGCAATAATTTGCAAAACCTTTCCATTCTTTCACAAAAAGTGAAAATTGTGTTCTCCCAAGAAAATCTGCACTCGTTTGCTAAAACATTTAATCTATAGTTTTCCCTCCATGATCATAGTATTTCCAAGACCAGTTTTATGTTCTCTCACAAAATGCAAAGTTTCTTTGGGAACATAAGAATTTTGCAAGAAACACAAACATTCAACAAGCAAATGCAAATTTTCACAAGGAAATGTAAAACTTTGCAAAAAATAAAAAATAAATAAATGTTTGTCAAGCACATGCAAAGTTTCAAAGGGAAACAAAGCCATTTGCAAGTCAAACCTAAAGCACTGATATATAATTTGGGCTCTCATATTTTGTCCATCACCAAATCCCCCTAAAGAGACTCCATAATATCCAGCCGATTAACAGTCCAATACTTCACATCACTGATATTATCACATTATCTGTTGGGTAGGAGCTTGAGAAAAAAGTGGGCTTTGTTATATGTATAAATAAACTGAACATACTATTTTCTGACACTGGTTTTCTGCCAAATTAAATTAAAAGCTCAAAAATGGTAGTCGTACCCTATACACCTACAACAAGAGTACAAATAATCAACATACAAGTGGAATGTTGACGAATCTTTACATACAGGCATGCCGTTCCTTATCTTAATTAAATCACAAAACTAAAAAAAACTAAAAATAAAATAACACGTTTAAGTGCAAAATGTGAACTGATTTAAGAACCTGATCCAGAAGAGCCAGACCAGAATACAGACCTCCCACAGATGCTCCATTTATATGGCATGCAGATTTAGTGCAAAATGACTTATTTACAAAGACTTAACCGTTGAAGACCTTTCAGTCCCGGAAAACTCTGCTCACTTAATGCAGCTGTCCCTCAAAAGCATGTGGCTACATGTTCTTGTGCATATTCACGAACGCTTCAAGTGCACAGAAATGGAACTGAAATGGCATGGTGTAAGTAGTAAAATGTGCAACACATAAAACAGGATCAAAGCAGCTTTAAACCTAATGGCCAGCTGGTGATCCCTTCATAGGCATTACATAACATATATTTTATACTATGCGGTAAGTGGTTTTAATGTTACCACTGTAACATCATGCTTTGCCAGTGCTGTGGGTGACTTTCTCTATCCACTTCAGGAACCGGCCGACCCGTGTGTACACACCGGGATAGGTGGGGTCACCACAACCGTGACCCCAGGAGATGATTCCTGTGAGCATCCAGTGGCCAGCCTCACCCTGGCACACTAGTGGCCCCCCACTATCACCCTGACAGCTGTCCACACGGCGATGGTTCGACAAGCTGCCTGCACACAACATTCGGCTGGTGAAGCGACTGCCGTAGCGTTTTTTACACTTCCAGGAGGGCAGTAACGGAACCCAGGCTTGCAGCAGTGTTCGGGAATACTCCGAGTCTAATACAAGATACAAGAATAGAAAGAAACATTAGCACCTATAAGAACTTTTTATTTTAAAATTAAAAGTATGTTAATATTACATAAAATATACACTACCATTCAAAAGTTTGGGATCAGTTAGATTTGTTATTGTTTTTGTTTTCAGAAACGTAACTTTTTTTAAAGAATGTGTTCAATTGTAAAAGTATAGACATTTATAAAGTAACAACATAATGTTACAAAGGATTTCTATTTCAAATAAATGCTGTTCTTTTGAACTTTAGAAATCAAATAGTCCTGAAAAATTGTCCACAAAAATATTTAGCAGCACAACTGTTATCAACACAGATAATAATAAGAAATGATACTTGAGCATCAAATCAGCATATTAGAATGATTTTTGAAGGATCATGTGACACTGAAGACTGCAGTAATGCCTGTTGAACATTTTGCTTTGCCATCACAGGAATAAATAACATTAAAAAAACACACACAAAAAAAAAAACAGTTATTTTAAATTGTAATAATATTTCACAATATTACCGGTTTTAATGTATTTTTGGTCAAATAAAAACAGTTTTGGTGAACATAACAGACCCTACACTTTTGAACAAGACTGTATTTAAATTTTAACAATAGAATTTTTGCATGTATTTGCAAAATTATTTGGCTTGCAAAGTTTTTTTTTTACTCATTTTGTTTGTAAATATTAATACTTATTTGTATTGATTTTATATTAATTTTATTTATAATGTTTTTGTCTAAATATGTTTGAGTTTGCAGTACCTGTAATTCCCCATCCGGTGATAACACAGGCGATAGGCCTCTTGCCCCTCCTGTTGCTCTGAGGCGGAAGGCAAACTGCATTAGTGTGGGGGTTAAAGGCCACACAATTCCCATCTGTGCCCTTCAGCTTCAGTAAGGCGATGTCATACTCCCAGCCCTGGCTGTGGTACTTCCCGTGGATCACGATGCGCTCAGGAGAGAGAGTGCGCTCAAAGTCGTCCCTCTCCTCTGTGTGGTAGTCGCCGAGCCGCAGCACATAACGGGACGGGTCTGAACCAAACCTGAAAAAAGAAATGTTCATGCACAGCATGGCCAAACTGTCATTTATTACAGACATTGTAATAAAGTAAAGTGTTTGTCATTCTCCATAGAGCCACTAGATGTCAGTAGAGTCTCTCTCACCTCTTAAAGCAGTGAGCAGCAGTAACGACCCAACAGGAATTGATGAGAGTCGCCCCACAAAGTGGATGGGTGCCTTTCGATTGAGACCTAAGCCACAAAGATACTTGCCACGGCCAGTCTCCCCTACATGACAGTCACAGATGGTCAATTAACAATAAAAAAAGGATTAATAAATATAATGCACGTTACAATGCTAGTGAACAAATAAACCCTAATGTTCATTACCGTAGAGATTTGTCTCCTCCAATGATCCTTCTTCTGCGCCTTTGTGTGTTGGGTCTCAAACCACATTCCTGCTTGTTCATGCTTCTGTACTTTATGGGTTCAGTGGTGTAGTCACAGATGACTCCTGCATCCTCACTGTGCCTGCAGTCATGGGCGTCCGGGCCTACAGCTGAACACTCACCCAATGAAGCCTCTGTCCCGACACACTTTACATTATCCAGATGGATGGGTCCCTGACCCTCACCGAAATAAGCCATGGAGCGGGCCTTCGAGACCCCGCTGAAATTGAAAAGGGGAAAGAGGAACAAATAAGTAACTGACAATGTTAGGATGTGTCTTTATCTTCTTTGAACACATGAAACATGCTTACACAAATCCTAGCTGTCTGCAGACCACTCCAGCATTGATGTCATTCCAACCATCATCACACACACTGCCCCACTGGGCGTTAATAAACACCTCTATGCGGCCCTCCTTACGGCTCTCGCCATCCACCAGCCTCACCAGGGGACCTGGAACCACAGCATAACTAGAACAGCACAGAAAAGATGGACTTCTATATACCTGGATAAGCAGTGAATTATATGATTGAGAACAAAAAAAGTTGCAGTGTGAAATCCTTATATTCCCTATATTCCCCAGAGATATTTAATAGACTAAGGATGCTTTATGGGCTCTCTTGTTATTCAGTGCTAGAATTTAGTGCCTAGTTATAAATAACAGAAAACAGATTTATGGTATATTTATATAACTATAATAATTAAAAGCATTAATTAATTCAATTAAAGGTGATATTACATTACACATTATACTGCTAAAATTAAAAAATGTAAATTTTAACTTAGTTTTCAACCAGAAGGCCGGGACCCACTAGGGGGCCTCAGCAAACCTCTAAAGCCCAAAACTCACTGCACGATTTTTGGCTCTCCCAGACGATGTTTGGGATTATGGATTATCTTAATTATAATTGTTTTATTTAATTGTTTTAGTATATCGATGCTCCCACTTTCTGAAAATAAAAAAGGTTGGAAATAAGCAGCTTTGTGAATACAGCAGATTCACCAAAAAATATCTTGGGGGTCTTTTAAGTATTCAGATATTGTCTTTGACTGTGAGAGCCTTGGAGTCAAAACAATTGAGGACCACTGCTTTAAATTGCAGGAAATAAAAAAAGCACAGCATGTTAACAAAGATTTTTCTGTTTGTCACAGAGCAACAATTCACTTTCTGACAAGCGCAATAACTTTTTTACACCATGTCTTAATCATATTCATCAACATAAGTATGAATTTCATTATATGTATGCACTTCATTATATGTATGCACATGTATAAGCATGTCATTATAATAAAAAGTTTTCTAGTATCCAATTTGTTTTGGAGGGCTCTTAAAAATGTTAAGTGGGCTTGTTTCTTAACATCTGGTTCGGATATCAGTAACATCTGTTACTCTTGATGATAAAAACACTAATAAAAGTTTTTACATGGACTTTACGCACCTGTGGCAGGAGCCACTTCAGGGATCTCATTGTTCTGTCCTTCTCTTTCACAGCGTATGCCCACATCCTCACTGTGAGAGCAGTCATGCTGCCCCCACTGACCATGAGCACAGTCCAGCAGAGAGCTCTCTCCCCCTTCACATGTCACCTCATCCAGCAGGATCAACCCTGTACCCTCTCCATACATCCCATCTGGAGCCACCTCACCTCGCCCTCTATTGGACAAATAGCAGTATTGCAGTAACAGAGCAGAAAGCTAAATGAAACAAACTTCCCGGTCTCCTCCTGGTCAGACTTGAAATGTACTGCTTTTAATTACTCCAAAGTAGCACATTACATGTTTACATTCAAGAATTATGTTATCAACCAGTCCAAAAATACAGCTTACCGATAACCCAGCTGTCGACACACCACCTGGGCGTGACGTCCGTTCCAGTTGTCATCACACACTGTGCCCCATTCTCCAGCGTGATAAACCTCAAGGCGTCCTTCCCATGGACTATCACCTCCTACTAGACGCAACACTCCATCTACAGCAGCATTAGCATGTCTACATTTAATCAGTGCACTTACACACACAAATAAAATGGCGATAAAAGTCCTTGAAGTACTTTAAATGTGTTTTCATAAAGACAGCAGACACAGCTCATGTCACAGTCCGTGTCATCTTTACCTGTAAACGGGTTGCACGAGACTCCAGCATCCTCCATGTGATCACAGTTGTGCTGGTCCCAGGGCGCATGAGGGCATTCCTCCAAAGATAGCTCATTTCCTGTGCAATGCACTCCATCCAACATAATAGGCCCAGTGCCCTGCCCAAAGTGTGCCCATGTCCATGCCTTTGGCACACCACTGAAAACAAACACACGCCTGTGATTCATTCCCGTACCAAAACCGTTTAAAAGTTTGGGGTCGGTAACATATTTTGAAAGACGTCTCTTACGCTCACCAAGGCTGCATTTATTTAATCAAAAATACAGTAAAAACTGTAATATTGTGAAATATTATTACAATTTAAAAATATATATTTTAAAATGTAATTTATTCCTATGGTGGCAAATTTGAATCTCATTACGCCAGTCTTCAGTGTCAAATGATCCTTCAGAAATCATTTTAATGTGCTAATTTGGTGCTTAAGACTTTTTTATTATTATTATTATCAATGTGGAAAACAGTTCAAGGAAACCATGATACATTTATTACAGGGTTCTGTAATAAAAGGGTTCTGTTAAGAAGCATTAACTTCTTTAACACCTTACTGACACCAAATTTTTTGAATAGTAGTGTATATTTAAGATCATAATGATCATAACAAGGATGAAAGAAGTATAAAGGCATATAGTACTACTTTAGTTTATTTACATAAATTTGCAGTGATACTTACATTGCAAAACCATTCAAAACCAGGACTGATGTACTGAAAAGTGTATGTTACACAGATAGTGAAGGGGAAAATCAGTTGCTTTCTGTCTCACTGCAGATTTATGGAGTGAATCCCTGCACCCCATCAATCATTCATACACTCCATCCATTCATCTATATTAATAAAGTATTAATAAAGTGCGTTTGTGTGTAAAAAGGACAGTCCTTATAGTCTGCACTGATTTGGGCATGACATTATCAGTGTTTCCTAGCTCTTGTAAATGCTGAATCTTTTGTGCAAAGCGTTTCAAAATGTTGCTAAACAAACACAGCTCAGCAACATCCTGATGATGATACAAAAGCTTTCAAGCAACATTAGAAGACCTTGCAATAGATCAGTGTGCAGATCCTTGTACTAATGCTATAAGACGGGTTTTTCAAATGGAAAGCCAAAACACATTTATTGAATTTGATATCAGTACAGTTTCATTCTTTATGGTCTAAAATCAAATAGTATTTTACATCAAAAAATGCTATCTGTTTTTTTTTTACATTTTTTTTCTTACACAGTACAAATTTATTCACAGCTCATATTTGGAGACATACATATGATGACAGATTTCTTACCCCAGTCCCAACTGTCGGCAAACAACTTCAGCATCAATATCATCCCATTCATCATCACAGATAGTACCCCACTTTCCGTTATGGTACACTTCCACGCGCCCCTCGAAATCCTCAAGGCCTCCCACGAGCCTCAGGGGGGCACCATTGCCTAAACAAACAAAAGTCCAATCAATCGATATTTCATTCATTTATTCACTGCAGTGGAGGATGCATAGGACAAAATAATTAGAGTAATATTTCACACTTCTTGAGAGCAGAAGCTTAAAACTCTTCTATATGCTTCAGTAGAGAATCCCTTTTACTGCTTTGAGGCATGTATGTGTGTATGGTATGTGTAAGGACTCTTGGCAAAGCCTCAGCACTCTCAGATTGCTTTCTGCTTCCTAAAGTTTCTGTGTGAATAATTCACAGCTCTCTCTAAATATACCTGACCCTGTTCTAGCAAACCGTCCCATTACAACAGGCACACTGTTTATGACCCTACTTCTGTCTCTCATGAATTCGGTCTTCATTTAGCTTCACAGAAGGCCTTTCCACACTATAACACTGTTGAAAATATAGTTGTAAGAGTATGATCAGCAGATACAGGAAGCTCAGCTGCTGCTTTATGAACTGTGACTCTGAGAAATGAAATTGAGAGCATGGGACAAAGATAATATTTTTCAAACTTGCATTTCTTTATATATATATATATATATATATTATACACACACACACACACACACACACACACATATACATATAAATGCATGTTAAGGTCATTAAGTATGTAATGTAATGTGTAAATTGCCTAATGTGTAAAAAGTAATTTGTTTAAAAAATATATATACTGTTCATAACTTTGGGGTCCCTTTTTTTTAAAGCAAGGATACATTTAATTAATCAAAATTGACAGTAAAGCCATTTCTAATGTTAAAAAATATTACTATTTCAAATAAATTCTATAACATATATATGTGTGTGCTCATAACTTTGGGGTCACTATTTTATTTACTTTTCAGCAAGGAAAAGGCATTTCTAATGTTATATATTATTACTATTTGAAATAAAATCTATTCTTTTTGTTCATAAAAGAATCCTATTCACAAACATATTAATCAGTTCAACTGTATTCAACGTTGATAATCATAAAAAAAGTTTATTTAGCATCAAATCATCATATTAGAATGATTAATCATGTCTAATTCATCAATGAGGATCATGTGACACGAAAGACTATAATAATAATAACCCACTCAAATTAAACAAACTTACCCTCAGGTACTGCACACACCACTCCGGCCTCATTTCCATGGTTACAGTCACCAGAGACGTACTTCCTGCTCCGGCACTTCAGCAGAGAATCTTCATTGCCATGGCAGCCAAGACGTTCAAAGTGAAAGAGACCAGACCCTGGTCCGAAATAGGAATGCCGAAGCGCAGTGCCGATTTCACTGTTGGGAGTTAGCAGGTAATTAAATGACAGCACATGCTGAGTGTTAATCAATACAGAGCCTCTAGCTGATCATGAATAGAATTTGCAGCTTATACCCGAGCCTCAGTTGTCTACAGACCACACTGGCATCTCGATCAGTCAGGTGGGTGTCACACACTGCTCCCCACCGGCCATTCAGGTACACCTCAAGACGACCACTCTTATTAGACGAACCCCCCACCAACCGCGCCTCACCTGGGGGAGAAGATGCACGGTCAAACATATTCAGGGATTTAGGAATGATAACGTATAAAAAAAATAAAATAAAAATACTTTTCTTTGAACTGTTAGGTTTTGAGAGGGATAACAAAAAAGGAAAAAAAAAAATAATAATTTAAATGAAAATTAAAATAATTTATAATATAAATAAATATAAATATATACATTATTTAAATAATGCATTTAATTATAAAACAATATTTAGATTATTGAGATTAAATTTTTTTCTTATCCCTCTCTCTCCATCATTTTTAACTTTCAAACATTTTTATATATTATATTATATTATATTATATTATATTATATTATATTATATTATATTTATTATATTATATTATATTATATTTAATTATAATATAAATATAGGTTTGTTATATTATATTATATTATATTATATTATATTATATTATATTATATTATATTATATTATATATGGTTGGTTTATTGGCTGATTTATGATGTTCCTGAAGGTTTATGGAAAAAATCTGCATCAAAAATGAGAGATTGGAATGGGATAATTGGATAGGTTTTTTTGTGTTTTTTTTTTTTTTTTTATAATTTATGGCCATAATTTAATTTAAAAGGTCAATCTTGCACATATTCTCCAATTATTTAACTTAACTCTTCACTTGATAAATTGTATGAATACACAATTTTTTATTCTTTAAAAAATCCTATTTTTATAGTCTTATGTTGCGGATGCTGTCTTCTTTCATTTCAGCAAAGAGCAGACATCCTAAAATGAAATTAGGTTTTACCTCCATCTTCTTTCTCCTTGACTAGAGGACAACTTGAGTAAAAGTGGCACATCTTACCCCTGCCTCCCCCATTTACATTTACAGACTCTGTGAATCAGCTCTCAATAATAAGTACAGAACGATCACATTAGAAACACTCTGTGTCTTGCCAATTATCATCTTGTTACCACACGTCATGCTCACACAGACATGAATTTCAATGCAGACTCTAATTGTTTGAGTCTGTAACAGTGTTTAATGTTATTACATAGAAAGGAAAAGGAGGAGAGAGGCAGACAGAGATAATAACAGCTCACAGAGATAAGGCCAACAGATTTCAACACCAGCTCGGTACTGAACCACAGACACAGCCAAGTGATGACAGACCAGCACAAAGAACAGACACTTACCCAATAGGAGTAACAAATGCACATGAGTGATGTGAGCCTGATTGATTATTAGAGCGGGGAAGATGAATAGAGGACAATGAAAAGAGAGGACAGAGAGAATCCTTGACTGCTGTTAGCTCACTGGCTGTGTATAATAAACGTCACTCAGCTTCTGTACAACACCTACACTTATATGACAGTTATGACACAAATACTCACCAGGACACGTTCACTTAATAAACACAAACACCATGGTCCAGTAGGAACTTTTTTTAGGTCAAATGAGGCTAGAGTAGAGCCACCTACAACTAAGCCTACAGCCCCAAATGTTTTTGTTTTCTGCATTTTTGAACATTCCAGGCCTTTCTACTATAATAACTTAAACCAAAACCAGAACAAAACTTTTGTTACCTGAAACATTTTTTAATTGAAATAAAATAAAATGTTTAAAAAATTAAACTTACTTTATCTCAGCTAAAGGCAATATTTCTTGTGTTTATTTAGTTTAACTTGATGTACTAAAACAACTAAATAAAGCAGACAAAACCACACAGTATTAAAAACCACAAAAGTATTAAAACTTTCAAATGGAAACAGAACGTATAAAAATAAAACTAATTCAAAACATTAATAAATACTATAATAGTATCTCAGTGAATTAAAACAACACTGGTGTGTACTGCAGGTATTTTAATTGTAATGACTTTAAAATTGAATTTATGTATTCTAACACCCCATTTATATGTAAAGGTCCCTATTGAGTCAGTTACTATTTAAAGTGTATGTCTAGGAGTTTATAATGTGTAGCATTTAATGTTTTAGTTTAAAGCCTTTCTAGGAGCTTAATGTACAACTTAGCTTGATCTTCAATCAAAATATGTAAATAAATAAATATATTTATTTAATCTTTATTAGCTCCAGAAAGGCATGTTTTGGTCATATTGGTAAATAATTAAACTTTTTAAGAATTAGCCTACACTTTTGTCAAATGTACCAGCCTATGGGTGCATTTAATATCGTTAAAAGATATTTAGTGCATAATTGAACTAATAATCACATAGCTGGGTCACAGCATATGTCTGATTTTTACAGGTTAGTCAGACGCTAATGTAATGATAACTGGCTGTTTGTAAATGTCTTTTTTTATTTTGAACTCACTTCTCCTCAAAACTCAAAAGTAATACAAAAACAGCTATTAAAATGAAAATTGAGCTTTTGTAAAATATCTTTAAATATGAAAAAAAGCCAGTCAGGAGGGCTCACCCTGGTGGCAGTCGCAGTAGGCCCATCCGATGGCTCCTGACTTCTGTCTGAAAAAGCACCAGGGGTTGGATTCACGGTCAGGGTTTCTACAGTGGTTGTGGTCGCCCAGTCCACGGTTGGGGTACTGCAGCACGTAGTCTGGAAAGTCAGTCCATTTTAGACAGGAAGAGCCAGAATCTGTCTGAGACACAGATCCATTGTAATAACCCAGCTCAGTGAAGCCCTGAGAGCAGGAAAGAGGACCTAAGGGAAACACACACACACACACACACACACACACACACAGAGACACAAGACACATGAAGACATAAATAAAATCCAGCATTTGACTTATAAGAGTATGCCCTTGATGGAGCAAAAAAGACAATTTTAATGCAGTTGCAAATAAAGGTCAACTCATTTTAAAATTCTTGGCATGAAAAAATGCAAAAGCATGACCTAAAACGACCCTGCGTTAACTCAAAGTGGCAGTGTAAACTGTGTAAACCTAAGGTGGTCTTATTAGCTTTCTTATTTGTCTACTTTTTCTCTATCACTGAAAACCCCTACAGTGCTGCCTCTTGATGCAGTGGGTGAGGACAGCAGTGTGAGACACTAATGATGGCTTACTGCACTGCTGGAACAGCAAGACCTGTGAAGACCCACTATGATGAGTCACACATCCAAACGTGTTATACAATATGAGTGTGTGTGTGTGTGTGTGTGTGACAGAGAGAGAGAGAGTGTTTGAATAACATAATAATATTACTTATAAACCTAAAAAATAAAATATTACAAATAATATAATCATACATAAGAAATAATACAAATAATAATGTAATAATATTTAAAATAAAATATTTAAGTAAATATTTTTTTTTTATTATATATATATATATATATATATATATATATATATATATATATATATATATATATATATATATATATATATAGTATTATAAAGTATTATAATTTATATAATATATTAACATCTTTTTAAATTACTTTTTTTTTACTCTTTAATGAAAACATTTTCTTTTAGAGGTAGGGTTTAGCATTATATAAAAACAAGTGTCTTGTGTATGAATATGTGTGTGTGTTGTTTAGGCACAAGAGACACACAGCATATTTTCAGACTAATTAACATTATTGAATGATTTTGATTACTAATGTACTTTTGCTTGCTTGGATCCATTAGTCAAATAATCAGGAAGAATCCTTCTTCCAAATGATTCTAATCAAGACCATTAAATTAAACATTAGTATTTTGACTTTGGGCCACAGTGAGCAAATTACATGATCTAGTCTCTTGTGAGAGAGCATTCTTTAATAAATGTTATGGGTTGCAGGCGGCATGAAACACAGTAATGACGACAATCCAAGATCATGCTTTACTGTGGGCTGTTAAATTAATTTGAAAGCATTTAAACTATCATTTAATACAGTGATTCATAACTTAGTAGAAACATTCTTATGCTGTTCCGCATATGCTGCCAGTCTGCCCTTTATTTCATTTCTGGAAATGTCACTAGAAAGGGAGAAAGCCCTGGGCTTTGTGCCCACTATCCAAGTGCAAGCAAGAGACAGATGTTAAATCCATCCACCTAGACAGGAGACGGATATTTAAATAGAAGAAGTCACTTCACTGGGTGCTTTGGAGGCATTTATAAAAGCGAATGAAATTAGGTTTTAAAGAATACTAACAGAAGACCCTCTTTAAGGCAATTAGGGGTTTACTGAGAAGCAGAACACACATAATTTCAGATTAAATCCAACATTTTTGCAAGCAAGTAAAAGTTTTTCCACCCCAAATAAAAATGTTAGAAATCTTACTCAAAGCTCTTGAGAATTTATGGGTCTGCTATCAGATAGTGCTGTGCAGGATCAAACAGAGGCCAACGTGCCCTAGTCTCTCTTTAGAAGCAGGTGCTAAACCCTCAGGGAGAAAGAGTTGAGACCATCTCAAACCCTGAGCATTATGGGCCAAAATTCTTGCAGAGGTAACGCCAGAAAAGTATGCATTACACCTGCATGTGTATACAAATCTATGCCCAGCGGATACGTAGCCTAACCGTGTCTTTGCTTGTGTAGATTGCTTTAGCATAGACTTATTGAGCTGAGATGAGTGCTGATGGGCAAGATGAGCATATTAGAGCTGGAGCATCACTGAAACTCTATTACACTCTCCTGTTCTGTCTACATTATTCCAAATATAACTGTAAACAATGTACTGAAAAAGACCTGACACAGTATCATTCCCCATCTTATTAAAAAGCATGTTTATCATCAGAGAACAGTATTGGATTTCTTAGGTGAGCCGTTTTTAAACCTCCATCCATTATGATTGTTTTGATTTAAATCAGGCAGATGGAGCATATATATATAGTATAATATAATATAATATGATAATATATATATATAAATGTTCATATTATTAAATTATTCATGTTTTCAAAGATTAAGCGAGTGTTAAATGACAGCAAAGGTTATTTAAAATAAAAAAATAGAAATAAGCAAATAAATAAAACTTAAAAAATCAGGCAATAACTGGTATACCATTGTACATTCCTATATAGAGCAAAAAACTGTGGAGAAGAAATTTGATCTTTGGTGTTTCTTTTAATGGCTTTAGCATGATTGGTCTTCTGTACAGCATAAATATTTGTTAATAAAATATGTTTAGACATTATAAATAGTTTCCATTCTTGTACACTGGCTGGTTATTAGTTCAACAGTCCTGAATCTTTTCTTGTACACATTCATGTCTCGTCTCGTGAGAGCTCAGGTTCCACGATGTATGTCGGTCTGGACATACAGTAAAGCAATTTGCTGAAATAGCATCAGGGTAGAGTTCCAGTCATATTTTCCATGGTGTTACAGTTATAGAGCATGATAAAGACCACCAACAAGACTCCTGGTGATACCACAAAAGACTAAATATAAGACGTTTAAAAGCGTAGACTGCTGGTCTGAGTAAAATAGTCTACAGATGAGACAATCATAGAGGAATCTCACACTGCCTCAGCATGAACTGGGAGTAGGTTGACGATTCTGTGGGAAGGTTGAGTATATTTCAGAATCCTGCCCTAAGGATGTCAGCGCACAAACCTGTCCAGGCTTGGAAGACAAGGAAAGCATTAAAGTTCACAGAATATGAATATGACACGTGTAATAAGCAAAAACAGCGGGGCATTCAATCTCAAATTAGCTACTTCTCAAAGCCCATCAACGCCACAGTTGTTTCACATCCATTCACTGTCATCAGTAAATGTTTGTGCTTCACTCATATTACAAGCGCATTGAATATTGGGTTTCTCTCCATAGCAATCTTGTCTGAAGAGCAATTGTTGCGGTTGAGTATTTCTTTAACTCTGCCGTAGGGAAACATCGACGAATGCATCTCTTGACAGCCGAGTGGTTTTGCATCAGTTAATGTTGTATTAGATATAGTGCCAAGAAGGGATGTGGGTTTTGGCATTGAAAGAGATGCTCTTTACAAGAAGAAAATACTGTGACATTTCAGCCGCTCCCAGTAATGAGTATGTGCCTGAATTAGGTGGCATAATTTAATTTCCCAAGCAAATGGTGACTCAAAAGAGATGCAGGTATATTGTCAATTCTCATTAAAAATGGATTCTAGCTTGCACCTTTATTTAACCTTTAAGAAATAGTAAAAAACAAAACATATATATAGACTTGTAAATGCAGTGAGTGCCTACCTGAGCTCTGCAGTGTATTCAGGTACACAGCGCTTTGTCCTGCCTATGAAGACAAAATAAGAACAGTAAGTTCACTTCTTTCACTTAAAGTACCATGGACATATGTTTTTTTTTGGCCATGTACCATAGTATTCTTTGAAATACCTTAAAGAGACATTTAAATGCCACAGTAAATTAATAGGTAAGCATTTGGTATTGGCATTTTGTTCCCTCTCGCCTACAGTCACTGATTGGTGCCTCGTTATTCCTTCACAATGAGGCATGAAGTCACCTTCCAGCACCTTCACCCTCTCTGTTCCTCTCCGGTGGAATGAGTTGCTGACACTATCACACCTTCAAGAAGTTCTCTCTGAACTTTCTCTACTTTCCTCTAGCTTGTTTCCCAAATTTGCATTCTAATGAACATGCTTATGCTCTTCAATTATATGTGGATAAAAGCATCTGCTAAATGCTTAAACGTAAATAACGTATCATATATATTTAAGAAAGTACCAAGGTATTAAAATTTGATTCTATCACTGTACTTTGATACTCTTTGTAAAGGTATGACCACTAGGCATGAATTATGACTTAAAAAGGTTATTTTAATAGGATGCAAGCCTTATTTTCAGTTTATACCATTTGTTTTGTTTTGATCCTAGTTACCAGCTGCAAGCCTTAGTCAGAGGTTTTCTCCCTGGAGGAAGGTTATCAAAGGTATCCGTT
Organism: Cyprinus carpio; assembly: GCF_018340385.1. Lineage (NCBI taxonomy): Eukaryota > Metazoa > Chordata > Actinopteri > Cypriniformes > Cyprinidae > Cyprinus > Cyprinus carpio. The sequence goes on along the minus strand of NC_056609.1, from coordinate 15,230,369 downwards.
GCTTTACGACGAGGAAACGTCACATAAAGACATGAGTTAATAGTGCAGAGCAGCTTTGCTTTACCAGTACTTCAACTGAGATCAAAGAACACTTTCATGACCATCAAGCCATTACGTGACTGCTACTGTGTGATCTGGGTGTGATGAAGGGACCGAGCATCATGCTTTTCTCTCATCCCGACAACACTACAAACGTCTCATCCTACCGTTCGCTTGTACTGTAATCAGGATGAGAGTAAAGTGTGCTGCTTGTTTCCATCAACAGGGATTAAGTATGAGATAGAAACAAGAGACTCAGACTTAAGTAACTAAGAAAAAACAAAACATCAAGCACACGTTAACTGTCCTATTGTCCTAATAAACTACACCCCCCTTGTGCTCCTTGTTTTTTGTACAACAGATCTAACTACATTCTCAAGACAAAACACTACATATAACTAAAAGCATGTTTTTATTTTTTATTTTAGATATTCTTGACAATATTACAAAGCCTGACTAATACCAAAATCCAAATGATTTGAAGACGATTGGGTTAAGCTTTGGTTTTCAGATGTATCTATCCATGATACGTAAGGCACAGTAGGCATATTTTTCCAGGGCAGTTAGGGAGTATTATATTATGTTCTGTTATTTTCGTTAATGTTTTATTTTATTATAATATCCCTGCTGAAACATCTTAATCCAGCCTTATCTGTTGGTCACTTTTCAGTCATCTCATCAGGCTAGGAGAGCTACAGAACAGCTGAAGCTCATTTTAAACCAGCTAAAACCAGAAAACCAACTTAGGCTGGTTTAATTATTTATTTATTTATTTTTCAATAAGAGATATAATAAAAGCACAACTCAAGATATTGTGGAAACAGATTCATAAAGGACATGTAAATATGCATATGCACAGCTCTCATTGTCTCATTATTATTTAGATCCTTTAAAGAGCTGAAATGTATTAGGGGCAAAGTACGCCTCATTCACAAAAATGAACAATGACTGTACAAGATAATGCAAACAGTAACAATTACCACACACTTTCACGTGATACAAAGCGTTAATGTCACACACAAGTGAAAGCGTCAAAGGGTCATAACATGCGCGATCATAATTTATTTCCGTGTATAAAATGTAGGCTACTGTGCCATTTAAAGCCCAGTACGGCTGGGATTTTTTTTTTGTCACACTTAGCCTATTAACCAGCTTTTTTTGTCGCCGTCTGAACTCCTGTCTACTAAATCCCCAGGATCACGTCAGGAGTTCTTAGTAATTTTTTTCAGGATAAATCACAGCTATACTGACTGTTTGTTAGCTGGCTAGGAACTCGTAAGTTAATAAAGCAAAAAACTGCGTTTACATACCTCGCCGTAGACACCGACAGAGAAACGAAGGACAGCAGCAATAGAGAGGAACCCGCTGATGTCCATCCTGTCATTGACTATACATCCAGCACAACTGTCCCATCATCGCTGCCCAGGGGCACACAGGGAAAGTGTACGCCTTCCCGCCTCAAAATGTTTACAAATTTATGTACGGAAGAAGAAACGACGAAAATGATGAAACAGAACAAAACAACATTATGTAAACTTCTAAAAGTCCAACGCCACGACTGACACCCCTCCCATGTTGAAGTCTGACTGAGGTTTATGTTCACTGTGAGGTGACACTGAAAGAAGAGACGCCGCTCCAGCAACCTTCACCACAGTAGGCTACACGTTACAGATGATTATAGGACATAAACATTTATGGATCACAATGCGGAGAGGTTGGCCCCTTATGGCAAGCCGATTTAACAATTATTCCTTTAAATGAACTAGCATCTGTTGTTACGTTACTAGTCCTTGGTTTAAATAAGAAATCCAGCAGTGACTATCTTCTGCAGTTTCATTAACTATTAAGAAAATAGCCATACACTTATGCCTATAGTTTGTCATTCGTACTAGTAGGCTAAAACTAGTTTATAAAAAGCCAACAAATGTTTGCTAATTTTATTTGGCGGACAAATATTTATTAAATAAATAAATACAGTAAAGAATAGAAAACTGCTTAACTTCTAATTTAGTAAATAAATAGCATTGAAAGATTAGGCCAAACAACTTTGCCCAAAGTTTGTAATTGGCATCATTCTTAATAGTAATCACCTATGACATGCATGCAAAAAAAAAAAAAAAAAAATTTAATTAGCACAGAGGTCTTCATCATAACTGGACTTTCTGGTGAAAAGGTCTCTCTGATGACATATGCAGGACTTCTCTAATCATTTTGTCTGCTCAAACCCCACCCCTGTTCATCTGCCTCCACTTTTGCAATGGCCAAAAATCCAATTAACAAATTATGAATATAGAACCAAGTCCTCATCTTTTTTTCTGATAATCTGAAAGAATACATTACAATAAGAAAAAAAAGATTTACTTCGGTTTCTTTACTACTGTCAAGCAATTTTGTACGATAGAATTTGTACAGAAACATACAATTTTAGGGGGAAAAAAATATGCCTAAGCATTAAGTTCTACCCCTAAACCTAACCATCTATGGGGAATAAGCAGATCATAGAAAAAAAAGGGAGAGAGATTGTAGCCAGCAATTTGCAAATAGTTACAAATATAAATAAGAGTGTAGTGTACAGGGCCTATTTTAGATCAGAAATATAAAACATATCCATTAAAAAAAATCAAGTTATTATCTGCATGAAATGTTTTTTGAATGGATTTTTGAATAACTCAACAGACCCTTGTGCCGCATCCCAAAAAAAATGCGCCTAAAGCTCAAAAACAGAGAACACAGATCTTTTGCGGTCACATGGCAAATATAAAACAGACAGACAAGGAATTCCAGTTCTTTTCCATAACCCCTGAAAACTCCCTAACATAGGACAAAGGGCATGTGTTGATAAGGTGGATATTATTAACCACTTGGACAATCTTTAAAATGTCTTGGGATTTATGAATATCACATTAAAAAACAAGAGCCTAAATACACAGGTGGTTGAGCTCACCTTGTCTTGCATTCTTCACCTGTGTACACACACAGACACATGAATACACCTCGTTCCACATTGTTCACCATTCATACATCTTCAACAGAAGAATCACTTACTCATAATTTAATAAAAGATCAAAGCCTCCTTTTAACCTGAGCACAACAACATGTTATTCATATGATAAACATAATTCTCCTATACTTAAATTAATTTATCTATAGTATCAGTGCATTTGTGTCTAAAATTGAGTTGGTTTTCGCACATTAAGAAAAATAACATGTTTTCTAATCTTGCTAAGAGATGGATCATTCACAAAGCATATGTCATACTTAAGATGTAACAATTTGTAGATTTGATCAAAACAACCATGTTTTATCAGGCATCAAGGAGCTATAAAAACAAATAATAGTTTGCTTTCTCTTATCTTACGCCCAGAGGTGTGGCTGCATTGCTTGGCATTCATCCACACTCTGTTCTGGGGTGTTAATCTGGTGTATATACATGCTTAAGGAACTGGAGACTGGAATGGCTTACTGTATATAACATCAAATGCCTAGTAAATATAACAGGTTGATGTCAAAGGTCATCACTGCAGTCACCATAAAGTATTTTAAATTCAATCTGGAAGGCATTGACATGGTTGCACCTTTCTGCATTCATTGCTGTAGCTTTTTTTAGTCTTATCCTAAACTATTTTGGGCTGTTCATTGTTACTTTATTCCTTTTTTGAAGTTTGTGCTGTTGACAACTGTGCAGATTTTCTATGTTGTGATTGAGCAAAGTTTAGACTTACAGCAGACAGCATTTCCTTTGGGGTCTAAACACATTACGCTGCAGACAACTGTAGATAATCAGCCTAAGGAAATGGTGGGCTGTGTTATCACAGGATGGCCAGGGTTAAATTGCATTAAGGGAACTAAAATAATTCACGGTCACAATGTTTAACAACATTTCATACCAATCAAACAAAACATGAAAAATAACATCTGAGCAGAAAGTGAATTGTTTGTAAGTTAATATGTTTAATAATGAGTTATTTATATCTTCATTGCAGAGCTCTCATGGTCAAATTCAGTACACCGTGTTCTGGCATGTAACGTGATCTGGCACTGAGTACTTCTCCCTTGATCTCCGTTTTCTGATAATTGAAAATGGCTGAGACTAATTATATTGTGGACGCAGCACGAAACAGGAAGAAAATTGGTAAAATAAATAAACTGCTGGGTTTTACAGGTCACAGCTCAGTTATGCAGGGGAGATTTCAAAAAGTTATACCAAAAACCAATATGATAACATTCAGATTATCGGAGAAGTAACAATGGTATAGTCAAACATCAATAACACTAATTACAAAATTACTAAATGGGACACTTCACCCAAAAATGAAAAGTCTATCATCATTCACTCACCCTCACGTCATTACAAACCTGTATGACTTCTTTCATCTGTTGAACACAAAAGAAGACATGAAGATGAGTAAAGGGTGACAGATTTTCAATTTTGGGTGAACTATCCCTTTAAGTGTGTGATGGAACCAGTGTTTGTTCCTTTGTACTGCTCTGATGAGATGACCTACAGAAGTGCAGTAATGTAGTAATCACCAAAAGTGCCTTAATTCAGAACCTTGCGAATGCAGTTCATTTGCTTTGTGAGCACCCGCCGATGTCCTTTTGGCAGAGTTTGAGCCCCAGTGACAGCTTCATTGCATTTTTTTTTTTTTACAACTTTCCACACCCGGTTGTCATCAACTGCCTGGTCCAGTCATACACTCAGACTAAAGTCCCCATCTATACAGCTCAGATTATAAAAGTCTCCATTCTTTGACTAATCTGCATTATTGGTCCTAGATCTCACTGCTCAGGTTGGGAAATCGTTTTAATAAGGTGTTGGCTTCTTTAGGCAAAAGTCGACCCTGAGTTCCCTGCTTTCCTTTGGCTTTGTTCTGCGCCTGCAACAAGTGAAATTAGGAAACAATGTTAAATAAAATAAATATTGCATGCACTTTATTCCAATTCAAAGGCTTTTATACAAGTCAACTAGCTTTCAAGCTTTAGAGGGAGATGCTAACAGAAACTTGATCTCACTAGATGCGTGAGGATGCCATAAACACGGAAACAACAGATGAGGGTGGTAAAAAAAAGAAGAAGAAAGCTCTAACAGGAAACTGCATTGCAAAGTGGGAAGTGTGTTCGCCATAATCAGGAAATGGCAGAGAAAATCTGGTTGTTCATCCTAATTACCCATTCCCATCTAATTATCAAAACCATGTTAATTAAGGATGTTACATTGCTGTCAGCTATGAGTAGGCTGTTTTACAGAGGATTTCCTACGTTACCTTTTCAACACATGTGTAGAAGGCTGAGACTTCTTTAGAGCAGACCGAGTTGTTGAAGTCATTCAGTTTCCAGCAAGCCATAACTAATGACATTTCCGTTACACAGGTGGCCTCTGTAACAAAGAGTGTGTGTATCACCATGTAAGGGCTTAGCAAAACAATGCATTACAACAGGCTTTTGATGTTGCCTTAAAAAGCAAATCACCATCACTGGTATTTCCAGTCCCATTTAGAAAAGCAAAAATAATTTTAGTGCATGCATATAATTTTAGTTTAGCCAATCAGTTACCTTTAAAATGAAGACTGAGTGGCATCATGTTACTTTTAATGAATGTATAAGTGCTAAATGTATCTCCATATTTTTTTTTTTTTTCAAATTGAACTACAACTGACTTTAGTTGACATTAAAATTGTAGTTAGATTTAAATCTGAGATTGTTTTCTAGCAAGAACAATGTTTAACCAACCATATAAAGCCTTTGTTATCATATTTGATACAGGTATATGATTTTCTAAGGCCTCTAAATTATCTAAACATGATCAAACCTTTCTACACAGTCTACTACATGCCTGATGTTTGCAAGTAAACAGCCTTTTACTAATTCTAAAAATGTCTGATTTCAGGTACTGGTAGATATAATGTTGCTGTGAAATCTTTAACAGCTTGTAATATTACTTTTATCTTGTTATTAATATTTCAAGATGAACATTTACTGGACTAAAGATGTATTTGTACATCGCTCCAGCATCATATAAGCATTATATATATTTTCCCCCACAATTAAAACTACTGAGCTTTGATCATAATCAGCCTCAGTGATTTTCATTATAAGCGATCACTTTTGTCTTTCTTTTTGGCCACATAAATAATAACAGCTACACCAGAATATATGTACTTGCTCAGTTAGGAGCCTTGAATTAAACTGAGGTTATTTTTTTCCCCTTTTTAAATGTGTGCTACAGTCTCAGACTTACTATATCATACATTCAACACATCGAATAAACAGTAAACAGTGAAATGGTGAATTAAACATTTTTTTTAAGGTAAATTCTGTAACAGTTTCGATCTAAAGCAGGCCAGTAGAAGAGGCCAAGAAACTAACTGACACCGAACAGTTTAACTGGAAAAAATCCTGACCTCCCTTCTTCAGGCTGCGGCTGGCGACTTCATTCTTCAGCGCCAGAGGTTTGATGGGTCTCAGAACGGGCTTTCCATTCTGTCTGCTTAACAGTTTAGCAACCTTCTCTTGAACCACAGATCCACTCATCGCCTTTCTGTAATGTCTCCTGCCGAGACGGCACAAACATTAAATCCAAAACAGAACTGAAACGGAGACTAATAATATAACATAATTAATGACTTAAATGTCATTGCCGAGTACTTCTTACTTCACGTCCTCATATGTAAGTCGCCATTTTCTGTCGGAAAACGTTCTCTATCGGTTGTTATGGTTACCGTGGCAGACACTGTCGTAAAAGTATCGTGAGTTGTGTCTCCTTTTCATGGTTGTTCATATACATAAAACAGATTATTCAGTGATTATTGTACTTCAGATATTATGAGCATCTTATGGAAACCCATTTTATAAATACACTAATTCAGGGCTAAGTACATTGGAAATGCTGTTAAGTGGTCAAATCTAGATCAAATCAGAGTTGTTTCTAAGGCTGGTTCACCTATTATTTGAATTCCAACAGAATAGAAAGCAAGTCTTCAAATTTTGAAATTTGCTGAGACCTAGTACACACTTAAGGATTAACTCATTTGCTTTTAACAAGAACTAGACATGTGCTTAATTGTAAACATAAGGACAGGATGCCTGTAGGTGATGCAGGTTTTCCAGTAAAAGTTTTACTCAGGACTTTTTTTACACACTCAAGACACAGCAGGGTCCTGTGAGAGCACCAAACAAGCCAGAACAGACTTGATTTTCAGTGTTGTATCACTAAGCTGAAACCCAATGTTCTACACATCTAACAATTTACTCTAACAGAAAATTACATTGATTTTTTTTCTCTACATCAAGAAAAACCAAAGCTTTCCTTTCATGCTTTCTCCCAGAAAACAGGTCATTTGGATTAGATATTAAGCTGATTAAGAAACATTTTTTGCATGGATATGACTGAATGTAGCACCACAAAAATGCTTACATGAAAAGTACTTGAAATTAAGTAACGTTTTTTCACTCTAAATTAATGATCAAACGGAAACTCGTCTCATGTACGCAGGTCCAGTTATAAACATGCAGAGACAAAGTTTTAATGGCCATGTTGTTTTCTCCTCTAGACTGCAGTAAAATCAGACCTGCATTTTTTTTAAGAGTGACAGATGTTGATGGATTGGCTAACCATAAGTCATGCCATAGTGGAGAGATAAGAATTTGCATGCAAGGTTTCTGTTCAAATGTATTATATTCACTTTAAGTGAATATAAAGATAAGGGAATATTTGCTCACAGTGAATGATGCAACATAGGTATGTTTGACTTATTTGTGTTTTTTTTTAACAAATCCTTTTTGATAATGTTTCACCCGTCTTTTCCAACCTTGATGAACACCAACTGGTCCATGCATTTCATTAAATGGCATCTTCATAATTGCTCTGGTATTCTGACTCTGTCTCTGCTTGTTTGTAACAGGGGCAGGGCTACCTTGAGTTTTCAGCCAGCTGGAACAACTATCGGGATCATAAACGGACTGAGTTTTTGCACAGGCTTAGTTTGGGAAGTGTTCCTGGAATGTACGGGACTGTTTATAATTTGTAAAGTAATTCCATTTCAGGATTTCATATTAGCAGAGTTCAACTATGAGGTAAATTACAAATCATGAGCTAAAGGCAAGTTCAAACACAACATGTGGACTGTGGTAATGAGATATCATTAAGTATTTTATAAAATAAATCACATTGCAGTGGAGTGCATGGAAGTGTAGGTCCGATTTCAGTCGCAGTGTTTTTTGTCTATATAGTTTTTCACATGCCGGCAGAATATGTTGACATGGACAATACCTAAGAAACAAAGACTTCCCCTCCCTGAACTCTGACCTTTCCTGCTCCGGTTTGCTTGACTGAACTAAATTCAATGGCCTGTACACAGAAAGTTTTTCCAAGGAAGTTTTTTTTTTTTTTTTTTTTTCATTTTGGAAAGACTGTGTTTTCTCTCAAGCTCTCAATTATAAATCATTCCGCGAAACTATTTATTTCAAGCTTCATTCAACAAGCCTGACAAAGCTGCTTTTTTCCTCTTAGAACTAGGGCTATGGGACTATGAACGTATTGATAGTTAAGTTTGTATCAGGACTTAAGTGCCAATTGCTTTCTTAGGACAATCCCTTTTCTAATCTAACTGCTTCTAAAAAAGTTAGTTCTTAAGCTAAACTAAAGAGTCAGACTCTAAGAGTCTAGTTTGTTTTTGCACCATGAAATACATTTGCAAATTTTAATTTGTGAATACCTCAATGTACAACTGAGGCCCATATAAAACTAAAAGGATAATCTGTGGCCACATGAAAGCTTTCTCTACTTTTCTCAGCTAAGCATTCAATTTAACCATGTTTCCTCTTTCTTAACCATGTTTGCCTGTATTTTTTTCTCTTTTTAGTCAGCTGTGCTTGCCCAATGAGTTGCATACGCTGCACAAACATACCAGACCAACTCGAGGTCATGACATTCTCCTCCCTCATTGTTGCACTGAGTATTTGTTCACCTACCTTACTGCTCTGTAAGGCGACCCTGTAACCTATAAGAATGCAGATAGATCTCCTTTGAGACCCTCTTTCATCACATGATCCCACCAAAAATCTTGACTACTACATTCGTTAAAGTACATTAGCAAGTTTGTATGTGACAATAGGTTAATCCAAGCCTACATATGAGTCATAGTAGGTGACAATGCAACACATTTGCTCTTGGATTATATTCAGTGATAAAATGAAAAATAATAGCTAAGGTCACTGTGGGAATCAAGCTATTGAAGTTTCTTGGATATATTTCAGTAGTAATCTCTCACTCTAATTTTAGAATGAGTTTAATGGTTGTCAGCATCAGTGTAACGTGATGTGGAGGAAGAATGGAAGGCTTAATATAATATCATTAAACTCTCTATAACTTACAGTCAGGGGGAAAGGAATTAACAGACTTTAAGGCTTAAGCTTTATGTGTCCATAGAGGAAAGAAACAAAGTTAAATAATTATTTTCAGCTTTATAGAATTTTAAACTAATTGTGACCCACTTGCAATAGTTTACTAAACAAGTCTGATAATGCTTTTATCTAGCTTTCTCTTAATTATTTCTCTTTATTATTTTTAAGTTAATGTGATAAGTTCCACCAGCCTGCTGTTAATATTATATTATATTATATTATATTATATTATATTATATTATATTATATTATATTATATTATATTATATATATTATATTATATTATATTATATTATATTATATTATAATAATGATTTTTATTTCTCTTAGTTAATGTGAGAGGTTCCACCAGCCTGCTATATTCTATTCTATTCTATTCTATTCTATTATATTATATTATATTATATTATATTATATTATATTATATATTATATTATATTAATGATTTTTATTTCTCTTAGTTAATGTGAGATATCGTCTGATTTTATATATTTCTCCCCACTCTTTTTAGTCAAATGGAACTCATAAATATAGTCTTTTCATTCAATGTTATGATAATGGGAGATGTTCCCTGGGGATAGTAGAAGCCCCCTGAGTGTATGAAGATGATGAATTTTTGATGAGATGTCATGGTGTGGGCCTTTTTCTCAGATGGCACATTATGGCGTGCCACAGACACAGGGGTTCTCAGTCCAGACCTCCTGTAGAACTCAGCCATGACACCCCATCTGCCAAACAAGGACATTCAGAGGCTCGGGGACAGTACGTGGACGCATACACTATACAAATACTGAAAAAGATGTGTACTGTGTAAATACACACTGGATGTGCACGTTTTCTTGTGTTACTCCAAAGCAGAGGATTGTATCGCATCTCTGAGGTCTTAATTCAGCTCTGTATCTCTGGCAAATGCATTTCCCTATTAGATTAATTAATTCAGTTATTCCATGAATTTAATTTCACACATGTACAGTAGACAGACGTTGTGAGACAATATGAGGGTGAGAAGATATCAAGGTTTTATCCATGGGGAATAGACAGGAATGGAATATGACAAAAGTGTGTGTGTGTGTGTAATAGAGAGAGAGAAGCAGAATGGAGAATAGAGTCAGTCTGGTCTCAGAGGACTGTCTGGAATTGTGAATTGATTAATACAAGGCAGATCCATTAGCTAATGAAGTCTGTCTGGTCAACAGTGCATTCTGTAGAGCAATTACTTCACCTCCATCCCGCATCTTTTGACTTTGTTCCTTCATGGTATATTGCAAGGCTATTGCATCAGTGATTGGCACTGTTTATTTGTTTTAATTAATTATTTTTAACGATTACTGTTGCATATTCTCAATATGTATGTAAGACTTAAGTGAACTGTCTGTAAGAAAACAAAGCAGTTTGAAGCAAAAGTACCTATAAATGTGACTAATATTGCTATCAGATATCTCATAAACAGCAAACTTTTTTGATTGGGGTTTCATTTGTTTCATGGTGGCTTCAATTGCAATCCTCACATGATAATTTTAATTACATTTCCCATGATGATAGTCTGGTGGGTAATAATAAATCAGAAAAATAATAATAAATCAGATTGTGTAAATGTTGTTAGCAGACAAATCCATTAATGCAGTCTTAAGAGTCACATGATCCTTTAGAAATCATTGTAATACGCTCATTTGCTGCTCAAGAAACATTTATTATTATTATTATTATGTTGAAAACAGCTGTGCTGATCAGTATTTTTGTAGAAACAGTAATACATTTTTGGTTACATTGTTTTTTTTTTTTTTTTTTTTTTGTAATGTTATGTCTTCACAATCACCTTTAATCAATTTCATACATCCTTGCTGAATAAAAGTATTAATTTCTTGAGAAAAATTATAATGATACCAAACTTTGAATGGTAGTGTAACCTATATATTTTCAATGTTGACAATGCTGTCTTATGGAGATGTGTTCTTCTTGAACTGGGCTGCGTTTCCCAAAAGCATCGTAAGCCTAAATTGATCGTAGCTCCATTGGTGACAAACTTAAGCTTATGATGCTTTTGGGAAATGCAGCCCAGGCCAACAGTGCTTAGACAACACAAGAACTGAATTCCTCTACTCGTGCATTTGGGTCAGAATGGATGTTTTTAGTGTGACATTTGACTTTTTGCCCTAACCCTTGATCTCCTGACTCAGATTTATCAGCAGGAAAGGCCTCAGTAAGAGAGTCAGTAGACCCTTTGTTTAAGCAGATGTGAGCTCCCTGATTGTTTTCTGCTGTCATGTTTTGTCTGTTTGGGTTCGGGTTAGAGGCTATTATAAGAGCAATATCAAATCATTCACCGGGCCCAAACATGTTTCTGTAGAGGCCTTTGACACTAATGATATTCGAGTGCATACATAGCATCATCATGAGGCCCTGGAGTCTTATCTGTGCATGTTTTAGTGACAATTTATTATTATGGTGACAAATAATGTTTAAAACATGCTATTTATAATGTGAAAAATATCATTTTTATCATTTAAACTAAAGCACATTCAAATATATTAAATCAGGTTATATTCACAGTAAGTCTGGATAACTGACTGTGCTCACTCTATGATCATTGACATTTTAATACAAGCCTCATATGAGCAAATATACCAGTATTTACAGTAACTACTTGTGCCACCTTCATGACAACCTGCAATTTTGTTTAATAGTATTCTATGAAAAATGTGCCAACTCTTCTCTATAGACATACAAACAAAACGCTAAATTTTCTTCTCAAATGGTTTGACTAAATTGACAGCCTCATACTGCCACCTGCTGCTACAAACCATTATATGCAAATGACTGGAGAAATGACTATGTGAGCTCTTCTTTGGTCTAAATTGAAGCACACACTGGGGCACAGCCACACATTTCTATATAAAAGATAAACATGTTTTGGTTTTTCACAAGTAAATTAATAACACTATTAGTGTCAAAAGTACCATGGAACTAGCATGTTATTTTGGACATGTATCATATTCTTTGTATACAACATGGATATTGTAATTGTTCGGTATCGTGGTATACTGTAAATCAAAATACTGTGCCATCTAAATAAATGTACAGAGTAGCAGACTTTTAGACTTGGATGTGCTATTTTGCGACATTTTATTTTGATTTTATGATTTGTGTCTTTTAAATGACTGCTAAATTGCTATTTTTGATGATTGATGCTGCCCCCTGCTGTTGATACTTGCTATTCTAATGTTGCATTCCCCTGCAAGTCATGGCACTGCTGGCAGAGCTTACATTCAAATTATTAAATATTTATATACAGAGAATTATTGTTGTCCATCAACACAGATAATATTTGACACCTGTTTTAATTCTGCTTGGCTGTAGCTTTATAAATACATCTAAACACCCTCTTAGTAGTAACAACATTTGCGTCATCTGCCCTCAAGGTCATCTGTTTTCATTTGATTCAGATGTGACTTCCCTTTGCAGTTATATTTTATTACTGTCACTAAACACTCACAGATACATTTCAGAGGGCCCTGACAAGATTTAAAGGGACAGTTCAGCCAAAAATGAATATCCTGGCATCATTTACACAAGGGCTGTCCACATCAAAGTCCCACATCATAACTATCAAGTCCACATCATAACTATGAAGACAACTACAAAAGTTTTAATAATCATTCTAAATCTTTGAGAATAGGAAGGTCCACACACCTCAACTGATAACGACAAAGAGGAACTATATTGTTGAAATTGCTTTCAGATTTAAGGAATATTTGTAACAAAAATTATAACTAGTGTTGGGAACCGGTTCTGTTTTTTGAAAAGAACCTGAACCGTGAACACGTGCACGTCGTTTTGTCTGACTGTACCTGTACCGGCAGCGCGCAGCACCTGCCACCACTAAATTACATTATATTTGTCCCATACTGTCATTAATATAGGCTACATATGACTTTAACTTGGACCACTAAATAAATAGACTGCTATTGTTATGTAAGTATGACGGTTAGATTATTTAGAGTACAGGTGGAAAAATGTGGAAACCACTCATTGCATCACATCATCTCCTGACTGCATTATTATTTGTAAAATAGGGGCTTTATGGAGTGTGTGTATACATGGTTATAAGTATAACAGTTTATATTTCATTAATTTAGGGAAATGAACAAGTGTCTTAGTCCTCAAAGGACTATTTGGCCAACCAGCTTATTCCTGCTTGAAAAGCAAAAAATGTTATTGATAGTGTAAAAAACATCAACTTTGAAGCACATGCTGATTGATGGACTTGCATTACTCAACTTTACTTACTACTTTCCAGCAACACTACATTCAATCATAGTAAAACTGTAAAAAAACATAATAATAGTTCATTTAAATGGAACCAGAATCGGAAAATTTCTAACTATACCCAACCCTATTAATGAAGATCCGTATACTGTAACATATGTTGAATTTTGACATTGCCAACCTTTAAATTAAGTTGACAGAAAGTAATAAACAGTATTCAGCATTGAGTGGAGTATTGTGCATTTTTCATTACTACTATTTTTTTAATAGTTGTTTAATAATTTTCATGGAACCGGAAAATTTATAACAATTCCCAACCCTAATTATAACTATAGGCTAACGATAAATATATTACCGTCCACGCAAGTGCACGATAGTGTTCTGTTTATTATAAATGTGAGCTGCAGATATGCCATCTGTCGCTTTAAATGCTTGAGTTTTTAAGTTGGGCGGATTCTGATTGGCTGTCTGATTAACTGGAAAGAAAATTATTCTGAAAGTGATTCCAATGATACTGTTTCTCTGTGTTGTTATCATTGTAGCTGAGGTATGGACGTCCCTGTTCTCATATAATTAGAACAATTATTAAAACAATTATTAAAATGTCCTAGTTGTGAACAGGCCTTTTGTACATCTGCTAAACGATAAAAACACTGACAGCCAATCAGAATCCACGACTTTAGCACGCTCACAGTAAATGTCTGTTGGTGTGAACACAAATATATTTATCATTAACTGCTCTGCTCTTGTCATGCAACTACTTGCGCCACCTTCATGACAACCTGCAATTTTGTTTTATAGTATTCTATGACAAATTCCAAACCCTTATGACTCTTTTTTTGTGTGGAACACTAAAGCAGTTACCAGGCAGAATGCCCCTGGTCTCCATCCACTTTCATTATACAGGAATACAGCAGTTTGGACTTTCTGCTAAACGACTCCCTTTGTTTTTCACACAAAAAATTAAGTCAAAATGGTTTAGAATGACATAACCTGACTAAAGGTTTTTCCTTTTTTTGGGTGAGCTGTCCCTTTAAATGAGTCTTCCCCACTGAGACAGCCACAGTAATATCTTGATAAATAGCTGCCAGATCCCCTGGGCAACAGACCAAGTGTTCATATTTCATGTTTGCGCTGTAATAATACCCAAAGATGGAGGAGTGTACAACTGCAGTGCAAAACATGTTTAAGAACTGAGGGTAGTGTGTCAGCCTCAGCGTCTTCCCCAGGCTAATTGTCAAATGATGAGCTTTGAGCAGCTTTAGGATTTAGAATGTATTATGAGGAGGAAGGGAGGGAGAGGCAGCAAGAATACTGCCAGACAGCCGAGGACCAGGGTGGGGAGGATTGCATCGGCAAGAGACACACACACACATACACACACACACACACAGAAATAATAGGGCATGTGAATTAGCCAAAGTGGATGCAGCATCACTGAGAGGCGCAGAGTGAAAGTGAGGGAGTGAATGACAGCGAGGGACCAGAAGAATACGCATGTGTGATCAGCACAAACGGGAAGGGTGAGGAGCTAAGCAGAGGAGAGGAGAGGCACGGCTGCTTCACTGACTTCAGGCGATCTCAGGGCTGGAGCCGTCCATCCTGCCTCGTGGAGGGCTGCCTCTCTAACCACACACCGCCGAGACACACACAGAGACTCACAGGACCTGTGGTCATGGCAGACATAGGTAAGTGATTCAAATCTCTCCTTTGCAAATCCTCTTTGAGCTTCTGCTTCGAGTTGTTTACTGTAATACAAGATGTGTAACTTTGAACAGATACGCCATCTGCATCTAAAGGTCACACTTCCTCAGGTTCAGAGCAATCGAATGGTGATTAACCCTTCAGGTGAGCGGAACCCCATTGATTAAGAGGTGTATCCTCAGCGTGTAGGTGTTTAAATAAGGGCATGCTGGGAGCCAGACACCCAGAGTTAATGAGAGCCCCAGGGTATCCTCAACCCCCGCCCAGCTCTCATACGCACTGCTGCTTTCCAGCCTGCCCTTTACAACTATAATGGAGAGGTCTTACTGCAGGACATATCTATTGTGGATCACAGGGAGTGTGGGGAAGGGAGAGGTGTGATAGCCCTCCTCTATGTCTATTTTCACTCTGCTTACCAGGGATTATCGGGGTGATTACTTACAGAAGAGATACAGAATCGTCTCTCTCTTATTTTGTCATTGTTTGCTTCAGGGAATGAATGTCATAGTGTGCAAAGGGGAAAACAGCAGATAGTGTATGACCTGTACTGCTGTGTAATATATACTATGGTTAAAAGGAATTATTTTTCATTGATGTGTTTATCCACAGGCTGAACAACTCACAGACAATGCTTGATCTTGATTTTAACTTTAATATCACCATAAAATCAAAACTGACAGTCCTAATTTGTATGCAATATTTGCAGTATTTATTATAAATAATTTATACATACACATCATTAATTCTATGAAAAAAAATTCTTTAACCAAAAGCATTAATTGCAATGGCATCTCTTCTCTAATGACTTGTGCATCAGTGTAAGGACAGCAACCTGTCACTCAAGAAATAGCAGCAATTAGCAAACAACAACCATCTAATCAATTCCAAGTGGACCACATCATGTCCCATCCTACATTTTTCTTTTTCAAATGCCATTTCACTCAGATATATGTCAGAATAGGGGTGATACACAATTGCAGTTCCATTTCATGTCGACTTGAAATAAATTGCTTTACTTTAAAAGTAAATGTTTAATGTAATCTAAAAGAAAAATTGGGTAAATTACCACGCACAAATATCCGACATCAACCCAATACCAATATCATAATACAGACATTCAGTTTAGTTCTTTATATTTCAGTCTAATAATGTGCATGGGAAATTCACTGAATGCATGGATAAGCTCAGCTGTATCTGTAGTATAACTGAGATGGTTATGAATCATCATGACAATGTCTTGTTAGTAAATGTTGTGCGGCAGTTGGTGATGTAATGATGCTCATGATTGTGTTCCAGAATCTCTCAGTGAGGCCCTGAAAGCCATCAGTGTCAGCACAGAGCTTGTGGAGGAGGAGCTGAAGCCTCATCTGGATGTTCTACTCAACCTCCTATTAGAGAAGAGTGAGTTTACACTAAATAACTACCCCTCCATCTAATTACATATCTGTCAACCCGTCATTACATAAATCTGTTTTTCATTCATATCTATATGGTTGTTTATTGCAACATCCAATCCTGGTGCCATGACCCTTAAGAGAACCTGTAAAAAAACGCGATCACATGAGAAAATGACGTCTGTTGATGCCAGAAGCCCTACTGAGTGAGGGCACCATTTAGCCTCGCACTCATTACACACTCATCCTGCTGTGAGCTGCTATTTGCCTCTGCCTACTTAAAGTACTCTGTGTGTGAGTGTGTGTGTGCAAGTGTGTGTGTGTGGGAAGACAATCCAATGTAGGGGGCAGCAGAGGGTCAGCTTATCTTCCCGCTAGCAGATTTGGGGCACAAGTAGGAGACAAGTAATCCGCATTTACATTTGAGAGAGGCAGAGAGGGAAGGCGAAGGAGAGAACGGGTTAATCTCATTAATCTTTCTCTCCTTTACTCCATTTCACTCCCCATCTTCTGCTCATTCTCGCAATTTAGTTTGCACCAGCTGTCCTTCTTGGCACATTCCTTGCACTTTTGGATCGCAAGTGCATCTAAAAATGGAAACGCAGCCCCCGCAAAAAACACAAAGTAGATGTTACCATGGCAGCTAGGCTTCCTCTGACAGCTTGACCTGCCACCGTGGCCCTTGTGGATATTTTTCTTGAGGAGAACATGCTTTAATGACAGATTTCCTCCTGCTAGTATCTCTGTCTCCGAAGCAGATCCTCATCTACCACTTTGAATTTGAACAGATTACTCTGAGGCCTCTGTGTCAAAGCATCTCTGAAGTGCGCAGAATAAAACCTGAGGGAGGAGATAAAAGAAACAGTGAAGCAACAGGATGAGCTATCAGGAAGAAAGTGCAGTCTGAAATTGATTTGACTTCAGTGAAAAATAGGGAAGCTTTGTTAAAGCGTTCAGTTGGTTTTATTCAATGTGATATCCAGTCTACAAAAACAGAGCACACAACTGTAAGGAATTTTACCCAAATAAACACATGCATTTATTTATAGTGCATCAGTATATGAAATAATTCCATCAATTTCTATCCCCAGAGAAAGGAACAGCAGAGAAAATAGTGTCCAGTGGTGTTCTGCCCATACTTGCTCAAGTCCTGAAGAAGAAGAGTCCCCTCACCTCTCAAGTCACCTTACTGGTGGCAGAGATGGCCAGAGAAGGTAAATGAGATTTATAATACAGTCTGTTGCTTATGTGGATACTTCTTTAGTTTTGGCCACTTTTATATCTCAGGGGAAAATAAAAGGCCCTTGATTTTATTGTTTTATCTTTGTCCTAGACTTTATTTTACACAGACAATCTATCATTCAAAAATATAAATGATTTCATGAAAAACTATTATGGGCAGAGCGGGGCACAACCTAATACTTTTTGACTTTCTCAGTTTGTGAAAATAGACATGGGCTTTAAAAGTGTAATATGTTTTTTTTTTTTTTTTTTTTTTTTTTTTTCATAATTACAGTGTATTTACCCCAAAAGAATGGAAGTGAAATGTGTCAACATGACCATTTCTTGAAATAATAATTTCTGAACACTGAACATTAAATACCACAATTAGTTAAATAAACATAAACAATTTCAATAGTTATTGTGTGAAATGATTTATATCAATGAGGGACAGATTTTTGACTCGCAGTAGTAGTGTTATTTACATCATAATGAAAATTTTGACTGAAATTACATTTTTTGTAAAGCTGAATATTGTTGGCTCTGTTATAAATTGCGTAAGTTCCTCATTTGTAAGTCACTTGGATAAAAGCATACAAATAAATATTAGACATGTAATATGTGAAGGAAACAGAGAAATTAAGGTAAATATTTCTTGTGAACAGGATATTTTTATTGTGTGATTTCCAGGGAAAATAACATTAGCCTTAGCAGTTAGCCTTAGCCAAGGAGTTTGTCATTCACAAAAAAGTAAGAAAAAAAATCATTTCCATTAGTGTCAATTCCAACATAGAGTGATGTCCTCACATTGACAATAAAACTTGCAGTGAAATCCTACAAACAGCTTGATAGAGGACTAAATGATGTCTAAATGATGCTTATCAGCATCTGTGGTTCTGTGAAGAACCTTTAACATCCACGGAACCTTTCCATTGCATAGCAAAAGGTTCTTTATGGTGGAAAAAGGTTCTTCAGATTATTTTTCACTAGGAAAAAAATGGTTATTCTAAGAACTGTTCACTAAAAGGTTTATTTGAGAACCCAGAATGGTTCTTCAGTGGCATCACTGCAAAAAAAAACAACAAAAAAAGGCATTTTTGCAACCATTATTTTGTTTGTGTGTTTGTGTGCTAGCTGCAGTGAGGGATTGCTGTATTGAAGCAGGTCTGGTGACCGCATTAATGCCTTTACTGAACAGCCCAGACCAGGACCAGCTCCTGCACACAGGACGAGCAATTGGACGGATCTGCTTTGAAAATGGTGAGTGCATTGGAGCAGGAAAACTGCAGTCTATCCAATCGTGTTTCTCACCAACAGTCTTGATGTGTCTCCAGTTGGTCGCACAATTCTGCTAAGCTTTTTTGCTTTGCTTTTATTCTTACCACAGAGTTCATTTGAATAGTAAATGTCAGGATCTTGATTCAGTTTATCCTTCAACTTCTTGAACACGCAGTTCCCATGATATTATGGTTCACTGGTCCGCATTTGGCATTAAAACATTGCGTTTGAAGGGATTCTTGTCTTGTCTCTAGTTTGCTCTGTCTTTGTGCTGAAAGGGAAATATTCTAAATATTCAAAAGATGGCTTAGTAGCCGTTCCTTAGGTTGTCTATGATCAGTCCTATAAGTAAAACATCCTACCTAACAAGATGCTTTAAACATAAAGTGATAATATAAATATTCTGCTTTTGTTTTGTTGAGGCTTAGCTTTCGACAGACTATTCATATTGAGCATCCATTACACACATTCAGAGGAAAATAAATTACTATTCATTCCCTGTGCTCCTTTTTTCCATTGTATTCTCACATCTTCTATAGCTCTCAATGCCAATTCCTCTCTTGGCTGTCTGTGCTTGTGTGCCCACTCACCCGTCCTCCCTGTGCCTCTCTCTCTCAGCTGTCCAGCAGACGCAGCTGGTGGAGAACGGTGTAATCCCCAGGCTGGTGGCCATAATGCAGCAGTATCCTGAGAATGACCCGCTGGTAAACGTCTGCCTGCTGGCACTCTGCAACCTTGCTGATGTGGGTAAGACAAAAATAGAGAGCAGTGAAGCTTTAAAATCATATATAATAAAAACAAAAAAGCTGACTGGACATTGCCACACTGAGTAGCGATACACCAGTTTTACAGTTCTATAGTTGAGACCTACCTCCATTATATACTTACCTGCTTTTATTTATTTATTCAGTAACTAAATAAATAAATAAAATAATACTAATAATGCAAATAAATAAATGGTCATGTATTGATATTAAATCAATTGATTAAATAACAATACATGACCATTTATTTATTTATTTATTTATTTACATTATTAGTTTTATTTATTTATTTACATAATAAATGTATAATATTTAATAATAATAATAATAATAATAATAATAATAAACACTAAAAATCTAACAGGAATCTAATTTAAGTGAATTTAGGCATCACAACTACACAATAATGTACTACATGAAAAAATGGATTTTCATTTAAAAAATTTCTAAAGCTTACATTTTACAATTTTATGACAAATGCAATTTAAATATAAAAATAGGGGAAATGAGCATGCAAAATTACACAATATTGGTTAATATGTTTATACCAATATATTGTATATACAATAACCACTGCACTACCAATGTATTGTGCATCTGTAAGATTGATGCAGTCTTGTTTTTATAGCCACCTCATTCTCAATTATACTTTTTCGCAGAAACATTCTTATAATATCTCTGATATCTAGTTACTGATATCACTATGTTCAGATGCTGCACGAGAGGCCCTGGTGGAAGTGGGTGTGGCGGAGGTCTTGACCTATCAGCTGAAGCGGGCACCAGACGCAGAACGCCGGCATCTCATACTAGAGGTTCTTGGGTCACTGGGAGAGAGTGGTGAGCTGCATAATATTTAAACCATATCTAAATGTGAGCCTGGACCATACAACATTATTCGTGTAGCGTACTTTGGTTGAAATCTTGCCTCAGTCACTACTCTTGCTGATGATGTCTAGAAGTGAGCTAAAAATGTACTTGTGCATGTCCTTGCAAATCCCTGTGTGACTACACATTCATGTCTTTTAGATGCTCTGAAACTGCAGTTTGTGGATGCAGGCGTGCCCGAGGCTCTCTCTGAAATGATTCGAACTCTTCAGGGTGGCTCTGACACATATGACCTCTGCAGTATAAAGGTGGCCTCAAACCTCATAGTCACCCTCCTACTGGGAGGTACGTCTCTTTCTATTATTTCACAGCTAACGTCATATTGCAATGGATTTTTCTATTTAGACTATTCCATTATGACTCCATCAACCTTAGAACATAACAGAGTCTAATGAAATATGTCAACAATGCAATGCTATTCTGCCTGTCCTTACAGATGAATCAATGCAGAAGTGTTTTGGGGAAGGAACGGGGATGGTGTATCAGGATGTTCTCTCCTGGCTACAGTCAACAAATACTGAGCTGCAGTTGTCAGGAGCCCTGGCCATTGCTAACTTTGCCAGAAATGGTGAGAAGATAAACATGGAGTTGTAGTGGAGTGTGATAAAGGAATCAAACTTTAAATGACTCAAACTTTATTGCAGTTTAAAATGATTGAAAATAGTTTTCTCTCTCTCTCATTTTTTCTTAGACAGCAACTGTGTGAAGATGTTGGATTTTGGAGTTGTTCCTCGTATTCTGGATCTGTTGGAGCAGCATGTAGCAGAGGGAGATGTGTCTGTGCAGCACGCTGGCCTCAGTGCACTTAGAAATCTTGCCATTCCAGGTTCTACATTTCTTTCAATGTACAATTCTATTAAATTTTTGTGAGGGGCCGGTAAGATTTTTTAACCTTTAACGTGATTAATGACAAAATTTTCATTTTGCGGTGGAGTAAAAGTTCTTTAAGTTCATACAAGGCTGTATTTATTTGACCATAAATACAGTAAAAACTGTAATATTGTGAAATATTATAACAATGTTAAATAATGGTTTTCTATTTGAGTATATTTTAAAATGCAGTTTATTCATTTGATATCAAAGCAGACTTTATTCCAGTCTTCACTGATTTGAAATAAAACTTTTAACAATGTAAAAGTCTTTACTGTCACTTTTGATAAATTGTGATCAGTGTCTTGATGAAAAGAAATATTCATTCCTTTAAAAGAAATCTTACTGACCCAACCCTTTGAATGACCACTACAACAATGCATTTTGCAAATACATATTTGAGTTTCCTGTAAAGAACAACATGGGTTTTCATCTGCATATAGTGTAGTTTAGTGCAAGGACAGGTTTGGATATTGGCCCCCAGTATGGGATGCAAGTGTGTAGGTGTTTCCAGCAGGTTTCTTAACCAAATTTACCG
Organism: Cyprinus carpio; assembly: GCF_018340385.1. Classification (NCBI taxonomy): domain Eukaryota; kingdom Metazoa; phylum Chordata; class Actinopteri; order Cypriniformes; family Cyprinidae; genus Cyprinus; species Cyprinus carpio. The sequence goes on along the minus strand of NC_056609.1, from coordinate 15,208,008 downwards.
CCAGATTCACTAAAAAGAACATACTGGCTATGCTAATTCACCAGCTAGCCAACAAGTACAGATCTGACATTTTAACAGCTTGTCTGTGGTTAGATCTGTCATCCTGCTCTCTCTGTTTTCCTGATGTAGCTTCCAATAAGGTGCGTATGTTGGAGGATGGAGTCACAGAGAGGATCAGGACCCTTCTGCGCTCTGACATGCCCCCCGTCCAGTTCAAACTGCTGGGCACTTTACGCATGATGGTGGACGGCCAAGGTAATGATTCAAGAAAACTGCATTTATGTGAATAGTTAGGTCACAGATTAAAGAGACTAGTATGCATAAACATATCAAATTAACTCACATGCAAATTCACTTTAGAGAAAAGTGACTCTTAAATTCATGCAGTGCATAGACTGAATAAGTGTGACTACATTCATTTGGCTTTTGAAGAGGAGGACACGAACAAACAACATGTTGTCGTTTTTAGACAAAAGCTTTGCTAAACTATATAATTACCTGCCAAGTGACTATGATGAATTAACATTACTCTTTACAACTTTAAACTGTTGTTCAAGAGGCTGTAATTTCCATTATTTTAGACACCCTTGTATGCAGACAAAAGGCCTGCGAGGGCTTTGACAAACTAAATTACCGTGCTCCAGTGATAATTTCCCTTAACAAAGGTTATCTGAGTAACTAAATACAGATGGAAACAAACCTTAAAGTGCTGCCATGGTATCTCTTTATTATTGGTGTTATTTTTAGCATATTTTCTCTCTTTGTTTCTACTGTACTCTTCCTCCCCTCTCCTCTCATAGAGGAAGCAGCTTCAGTTTTAGGGAAGGATGAGGTTCTGTTAGCACGGGTGATGGAGTGGTGCGAGGCTAAAGATCACGCTGGGGTCAGAGGCGAGGCCAACCGTCTTTTAGCAGCTCTCATAAGACACAGCCGAAACCCTGTGAGTTTCAGACAAACACAGTATGTGTAATTGTAGTCATGTGGAACTATAGTCAGATCAGCTGTTTATCTAAAATAACCCCCTCTGTTGTCTTTAAAGGAAGTCATCCACACTGTGATTAAAGCAGATGGAGTCCAACATCTCATCTCAATGGCAACCAGTGAGCACGTCATCATGCAGAATGAGGCTTTAGTCGCTTTGGCCATTGCTTCTGCAATAGACATCGGTAAGAATTTTGCTTTGTCTCCATTTAAATAATATACTATACATGTAATTTCCTGTTTAGGGAATTTTAGGAATGTTTAAGGTTATTTTGTCATCCAACAACCTTCTGCAGGTTACATTGTTACACCGGCAGGTTATTATCATAATGAGAGAGTCATTGAGTCATTCATTAAACCAAATCATTCAAAAACACAGCTTCATTCAAGACAGAAATACCATTTCTGTGGCTGCATTCAAAATCACAAATTTTTGTCATTGTTACGTGACCTTGCGTTGTTTTATTGTCATCCCTGCCTGTTGCTTCATGGGATTTAGAATACAGTACTACCTTTCTCATCATGTTTGCCTATTATATAATAGGAAAGTATGTATCTTTGGATGCAGCCTTTGTGTGCTGGTTGGAGACACGCGAGTTCATTCTGTTGTGGCTTTGTTTGGAACTATTTTTGTTGGTGGGGCAAGTAACTGACAATATTGTGTCTAAAATGTCAGTTACTTAATATTAACTTTTGTTTTTTGAACTGTTGTATAAACATTCACAATAAGGACAGCTGAATGAGAAAGCAGAGTTTTGTGTATGATTACAGAACATTCTTAAAGCAACTGATCTTAATTTTCCAAAGCCTTGAAAAATCAATCTATAACAATCATTTATTTTTCATATTTCTGCTTTAAAAATCTGTTATATTCTAAATGCTAAGGCAATATCACCCTTGCAGCTGTGAGTACTGTAACCAAGATCTGTTAACTAACGAGTCAAAATAAGTTGTGCATTTCCTTTCAAAAGCTAATTTTCTCTTATTAAAACAAGTTATCATTTATTAGATTAACAGTCTTTTGCATGTGGGCTGCTCATTGACCTCCTTGTGTTATGTGGTCCATTTCTTCCTTTCTGTGCAGAGGCAGTGCAAGAACCATTTCGCGATGCAGATCTCCTTCCCACCTTGCAGAAGATGCTAGATGACCCTGTTGTGGCTGTGGAGGTCAAATTCAGTGCTTTAGGCCTCATCTGCAGCCTTGCCAACTCTAGTCAGTACCACTAAATGACAAAAGATTGATCTCTGACAGTCCTGTATTAGATTTGTACTTACTAACTAATCAAATTACAAGAAATTACAAGATTCTGTGAGCTCTAGTTTTGAACTAAATTATATATCACTCTTTACCATCTTCTTTTTCTCCTTCAGGCATGTTACGGGAGCAGATAACGTCTCTAAACCTGAAGGACACCCTGTCCAAACTGTCCGCTCACACCAGCACAAAGCTGGCTAAGCAGGCCGACACGGTGATGGCTGTTCTTTCTGAGACCGCTTAGACCTGCAAAGTCATCTTCCAGATATCCTTGTGGGGATATTTTCTGACATTTCATCCCCATAAGGATAGTGAAACACACACACACACACACACACACACACACACACACACACACACATGCACAGTTACTCCATATAGCTTGGTATAAATCAGACCAAAGCAATACAAATGTACCCTGCTCACCTCGGAGACATGTGGTGCGATTTCATCATCTAAAGTAGGAGGAAATCAGTTTGTCCATAATAGATGTCATTTGTTGTCAGCTGTCCCAGGAACAGGAACTTTAGGGAGACAGACTCTCCATCAGGCATCAGTAATGAAACTGCTACCCTCCGAAACAAGTGTTCAAGTGTTCAGTGGAAAATAACTTAGTAAGTATCTGCATACAAACATGCAATTATACTCTCCATGGACTTCCATTATAAGAGCACTAGATTTAGCGAAGCCGCTGTATCTATCTATGAGCTTGCTGTCTATCCATGGAAATGAAATAATAACAAACATTTAATTTTTATGTTGCATACCAATGTACTGCACTGCTCTTAATTTGAGTAGTGTTATATTTGTCTTGTGGTTTCTTTTATCAGAGTACATTAGCACTGCACAAGTGATATTTCATCTTAAAGTTATATAATGTTGAATGTAAAATATATATTGTTAGAAAAGAGTATGTCTTGGGTTGTCTATTTTCATATCATAGCTGGCCTTACTACTTTAGTTTTCTGGTGTAGGGCTTTTTAATGCAGATTCTTTGATCATGTTGATCATTTATTTCTAGCTAGCCATGAGCACAAAACTGAATCTCCACATCATGAAAGCAATAGCCAGAAACATATCAAGAAGAGTTCTTAAGCTTCCTAAGTCTAAATAAAAAAGCAATCATCATTGATAACTCTAGCAGTGTTGTGTAAATGCGGTTGTTGTGTTTGCATCTTTGTATCCATGTCTTAAACATTGTTTGCTCAGTTTCTGTCAAGGTCAGACTCCAGATGATCGACAAAACAGAGCAATTTAGTGAAGACTGTGTCAGCGGAAGTAATGTTTTGAACCATGTCTGTGAGTGTGTGGCTTGTATATTTCCAGAGACAAATGGCCTGAGGGCAATCACAAGCTTTTCCGATTTAACAAGCTGAATGCGCGAGGTGGCTCGTCCGTGGCCAATTAGAAGGCTTCATGCAGCACCGAAGATCACCAGGCTCCTCACAGTTTGACAGATAGCACAATCCCTATCCGTCCTCCATAGCTGCGCTGTGTTGATTACATTTCTAAATAAATAGACTATTTTTGTGTGTAATGTGTATGGTTTACCAGAACAGCTTGTTTCTGGCAATAAAGTGAAAATAAAGTGAGATTGCCTGTTTTTATACTGTTTATATACTGTGATGTTCAGGCTGGAGAAAAAAAAAAACATCAAAATTGTTCAATATTATTTCAATTTAAAATAATGATTTTCTATTTTATTGCATTTTATAATATAATTTATTCAAGTGAAGGAAAAGTTGAATTGTCATCATCCATTACCCAAGTCTTCACAGGTCACATGATCCTTCAGAAATCATTCTAATATGCTGATTTATTATCAGTGTTGGAGATAGTTGTGCTGCTCACTTGTATACTTTTTTCCAGGAAATTGATGAATAAATCAATTCATCAATTTCAATTTCAATTAAATGAATTAATTGATACTTTTATTCAGTGAGGCTGTTAAATTGATAAAAAGTGATAGTAAAGACATATTATGTCATTATACATATACGCATACACACATAGAAGACTGTAGTATTAATTCACAATATTACTATTTTTATGAAGTATTTTTATGATACATGATTCAGCTTTAGTGAGCATAAGACAGCATTAAAAATCCCTTACCAACCCCAAACGGGTTGAATGGTGGTTAAACACACACACACTTTAGATTAGAAAAAATATTTTCTTCCTTCAATTATATGACTGTACGAGATAACATGGTATGTGAGTTATACATGGATGATGTAGAAAGTTTAAAAACAAAAATGCCATCACTCTCCATTCTTGCCACTTTCTTGTACATGACCACTAGATGGAGACAACAGAAACACTACTTTGACCAGAAGGCAGGCTGACACTGAAAACAGTGTGTATTAACACTTGTTTGCAGCACAGCTCTTTTAATTGACCCTAGGGAGCAAACCTTCATTACCTTAACAAAGAAAAAGATGGGAAATGAGTTCAGTAATTATCACTTTGCTGTCTAATTTCATGCCAATTGCTATCTACAATCTGATTATTTGCCATTCATGGTAGCCTAATATTTTAATTAACTTGTGTAATGAAGTCAGAGTACCAGTTACAGTTTTTCTATTTCCCCCCTTTGTTAAAGCGCTTTGTTTGATGTATAAACTGCGTAATATTCAGATGGCCATTTCTTTACTGCCATTTGACAAATGTTTTTCTGTGTAATGTTTGCATTAAACAAACGGTGGTCATGTTTTGCAGAAGCTGTGCCGAGTGAAACATATGGGTAGTCTCCACAGGAGATTGGTACGACAGGCCACATGCCCAGAGTTCATCCACTCTCATCTGTCCCACAGCACCCAGCTGAGCCTAATCAGTGTGTCCCTCCATCATCCGCTGAGTGGACCTGCACCTTCTACACCACAGCAATAAAAAACCTCACCATAGTATGAAAAAAAAAATACTATAGAAGTCAATATCTACCAGCAACTGTTTGGTTACTAGGATTCTTCAAAATATATTCTTTTGTGCTCAACAGAAAAAAAGAAAATCATACCGATTTGAAAAAAGGTGAGTAAATGATAACAGTGCGGTCAAAAAAGTGAAATTTCAAAGGTGAAATCCAGTCATAGAAATAGGACTCCGCATGATGATGGGAATTCCAGTTCTTTTTTAGTGAGCCATATCATTTGTCTCAGTTTATTAATAAGATATAGCTCTTTCTTTTATATTTGAGCTAAATTTGACCTACAGCTATATATATATATATATATATATATATATATATGTGTGTGTGTGTGTGTGTGTGTGTGTGTGTGTGTGTGCAAAACAGCATTATCCACCATCTGAAATACTGTGTCATCGGGTACTTTTCTTCATATGTTTTGGGAGTGTCCTATTGTCAGTAATCTATGGACACATGTAAACTTTGTTTTATCCTCTTTACTACATGGTTAAGCCGAGTTAATGATGATTCTGGCTTCTGTATAAGCTCAATACAAAAAAAGAATGTTGTTTGCTGGTTTTACATCCTTAAAAAACACAACAAAACAAAACATTGGATCACCACAAATGTGTGGGAAAAAGTATTGGATCCATAGTCTTCTTAAAATAGTAGCCTGTGAATGTACAACAGCACGAATCAATAAGGCCAAACCTAGTACTAGTGGTGTTTGGCAGTGTTTTTTTCTTCTTCTAAAATACAGGATTATATAAAATATAATTTTATATAAGTTAAGAGTAATTATTTTTATATTTTTTCTCATTGGAATATGTAAATTGATTATATGTCTGTTATTGTTGTTTTTGCATTCTATCCTGAATGGATGTTATTATATTATTTGTTATATGTAAAAGACTAATAAAAAGTTGATAACAAAAAAAAAATAAAAAAATAAATGGCATTATCCAACATTTTTGGATGTATCTATTAACAGTGAAATTTTATGACATTGTCTGTATGAATAACCAGAGACATTAGGAGAGTGTTATGACTGGTGGCACACACACATACACATCAGTACAAGGTTCAGTTGCTGCATTGAATGCATGTAATTAAGCATTGTGGCAAAAAGATTGTCCTATTATTCTGTCTTGTATTCATTTACCAAGCAGTTAATCAATTCATCAATAAAAAAAAAAAGATTCTTAGATTTCACTTATGTTCAAGCAGGTCATACAAATTTACCACACGGACCATTAGAAAGCTTCATGGTTTGTGAGTGACTTCTGTGTGAACATGTTTATACATCTCTATGCTGTTGACAATTGACAATGCCATTATGGCCACAACATTATACTGCAACTACACCTATTAGTTGGTTTGTGTCATTTTAAAATATTACATTCTGATAAATTATAAAATTTATCATATTAAAACCTCAAACATTTGGTTATAACAGGTTACACTGCAATTCTGCAGTAATAAACTTTTTATAGACATACTTCAAATTGCAACACAGGTATATTCCTGTTTTAAAATTTACAGAGCTGGTACTGGGTTTTGCTTAGCAGGAATTACCAGGTAATCAAGTGGAGACCAAATATTGATTCTTAACCTCAAAACATGCTGATTTTCCTATCCTTGTGGTCATTAGAAAACCGCAGCTGTGACACTCACGGTTGTAATCTGTCATTGCTGTTTCTGAAGCATTACAAAAAAACTACTGACAGTTATGTACGATGGCATCAGACTTCTAAATATATGTACTGCAGTACAAATGCTGTCCATTTTTTTTGCTGTTTCAACGTCTGATTGAATAAACTGCAGTTTAGCTATTTCAGAAATTATCCTTTGCTCAAATGGTGAACTAATATATTTAAATTAGTTTGACTTCAAGAACCAGAAGCACACGTCTACAATGTTTCTGAAACTGAATCAGTAGGGTATATTGACACTTTAACATCAAAAGGTGAGAATGTAAATATGCTGGTGTGGGTGTGACTGGAGTTCAGGTAGGTGTGTGATCAGTGAACAGGTAAGAGACTCTAGGGAAGAGACAGGGAACAAAAGTGCCCTTTGGAACAGCCATGACTCACGCTTGAAGGACTATCTTTCATAAGAGAAAGTTCTGAGTCCCATTAAAGGACACCTAAGACAGGCACAAAAAACTCACCCAGGACCACCAAAGCAATGATCTCAGTTATGCCAGGTCAGTACAAAATGATTATGATCAATGTAAATGATTATTTATCAGAAAGGGACAGTCCGTATAATATTTAGCTGTGTTTTACCACTGGGCCTGATTTAAATAGTTTTGGCGCTCCATTCTGAATAATATAGATTCAGTATATATGTGATTTGGTGTTTGTGATTATATTGATACTTAAAAATGTATTTAAGTGCTACATACTTTCTGTTCATTTACATATAACTGGTGTGGGTGTACTTAAGTACAAAGATCAACAATGGAACATTTTATTGTGCAAATTATGGGTCAAATATGTTTTAATGCGTTTAATACATCTGTATTAAATTGTAACCCATTTTGTAAACATGCCTATTATTTTGAGACTCTTTCTCTTGTAAAAAGTACATTTTCTCATACTGAGTCACTGAATGGCTGTCAGCAGTTTCTTTGTTTATTAGACACAGCTACATTGCTTAACCTTGTTCCTATCTGTTGCCCTTCATTGCCGGGCCAGCAGTGTTTTATCAACAATGCAGCACAGAATGCACTCTATGAGCATGTTGCGGCTTTTTCCTATGTCTTACAGAGCAGAATTTGAAACTCTCTGTAAATAAGGTCAGATCACCCATTTTGCCACAGCACAGCTTGGTATTGTGAAGTTGTTCTATAATGTGAATTGTCAATAAACCTTCAAAAGTGTGTCAGCAGCACAAGCAAAGCCCAATTTCATTTTGAAAAATGGACACATCAATAGTAGCCACATCCATCTTTAACACTCTGACAAAAAGGAAGCATCAATCCTTATACAAGACTGATGATTGGTGTCCGCTGCTTTGTGGCTTGTTCTTTCTCTTGGTCCATTTCTGTATTTAATCTGTGTGCTTATGACCACACCCCTGTCCAGATGTTGAGTCTTAGGGATTCTCTCCCTCTGCACAGATAGATAGATAGATAGATAGACAGACAGACAGACAGACAGACAGACATACAGAGAGACAGACAGACAGACAGACAGACAGACAGACAGAGAGACAGAGAGAGAGAACACTCAACCTGCACTGATCTGATGTTTCCAGCACATGTAGATTATGTTATGCCATATTACTCTATTATATTACTTAGATGTATATTTTGCCTCTTCGAATCTAATACTTTATCTTATTTTATTTTATTTATAACTTATACACTTACATACACTAATTCATTTTGCACTACATGCTTAATACTTTTTATATATTTTTATTATTACTATTATTCTATTTCTTTCTTTTAATACATATGTGCACTATTTGTAAGCAGCCCAGCTACAACTGCTTTGGCAATACAAATGTACAGTTTTTGTCATGCCAATAAAGCTCAACTAAATTGAAAATTGAAATTGAAAATTGAGAGATAGACAGACAGACAGACAATGATAGATAGACAGACAGACAGACAGACATAGACAGACAGATAGATAGATAGATAGATAGATAGATAGATAGATAGATAGATAGATAGATAGATAGATAGATAGATAGATAGATAGATATTAATAAAAAATATTTCAAAGAGGGTGGTGAATTATATTTCCTCTGTTAACTAGAGCACCCAGAAAACAATTAATAAACTGGTGAATGAACAGCTGAATGAACTGTCTGCCCACAAATGACAAATGACCTGAGGGACCAGTGTTCATTCACACTTCACTGTTCTGATCCCATGCTAGTGTGTGTACATAGAGAGACAATACACAATATCATGGTATCACAATAAAAGAAGAGTCATCTCATCTCCATTGAGAAATGTTGTTTCCATAGCAACAAGGGGAGAATGATGGTTAAGCCAGAGAGACCTCGAGAGGGAGTGGCACTTCTTTATAAAGAAAGACAGAAACACATTTCCACTGTGTTTGTGTGTATGCATGTTTCCAACAGACAGTGAGGGCATTTCAAGGCCTTTCAAGGGAGCGAGTAAGGGAGGGAGGGTAATTTGGCCGTCAATCCTTTGATTTTCTTCACATTCATTCAAGTGTTTCCCCTTTATTTTCTGTCAGATGCATGAAGTGGCATCAACGCCAGCGTTTTAACCACTGCTGCACCTCCTCATCTCCATATTCTCCTCCTCCTCTCAGTATCCAATTTCCTTCAGCCCTCCACCACATCACACATGAAGTCTTTCCCCACAACACCCACACAAACACAGGCACACACATTCCTGCTTCATTCTCTCTCTTGTACACACACGCACACACATGCGCGTGCTCACACACACCCTCCTGCCTTGGGATTTGAAGATGTGACTGAGGCTGGTTTGTAATCAGATGAAAGACGAGTATAATCCCGAAGCTCCCTCCATCTTTTTCACTGCTGGAGTGGAGATGCTGAAGGAGAGGACAAGGGCCAGGATGGGTGATGTGTGACGGAGAGATCTGTGCTGACGGATCCTGCCTTTATAAGGACCTGGACTGACGCTGCAGTATTCGGAGTCTGGGATGACCGCAGAGATCATTGAAGAGAGGGTGGACGGGTAAAGACAGGGAGAGGACATCATAGAGAGCTTCATCTGTGACTGGGACACAAGGTAAGCATTTCTTTTGAAAAAATGGTCTGCCATTATTTTTGTGTGTGTGTGTGTGTGTGTGTGTGTGTGGATGGGTTTAGATGCACAGGATGGAGTTCTCACCTTGACAGGTATTTTTGGATTTAATGGAAGAGAGATGCACTCGGGCCTTTAATGAACTAATAATGAAAAGCTGTTTCATCCCAGTGTGTCTAAGTAGCACTTTCCTTTCATGTGTGACATACTGTAGAACTTAATATGATTCATGAACGAGACTTTAACTATCAACAAAGGTTTTAATATGAATGTTTAGAATTCTAATTTAAACATTGAACATGTATTAATGTTATTTCCATTTTGTTTATGTTTGATGTAGATCTTTTTTTTTTTTTTTGCAAGTAGATTATTTTCCCACCTGTTAACAATATATATTTTCTAAAACCAAAGCAAAGGCTGCTACTAATACTCTAACGAGAGTTAGTTGACTTGTAGTGGCAAATTTACTAATAATGAACAGAATTTCTAAAGTGGACAATCAAAATAAAGTGTAACCAATGCTTTTTTCCTACTTAGATCCAGCAGATATCCAATGGCAGAGGCTGGGCAAACTGTGTCACTCCCACCAGGGGGCAAAATCCCCTCAGACCCTGTTGTCACAGTTAAGTACAGTTCAGCAGAGGTGAAGCCTGAAGATGTATCCCCGAAAAGCTCCAATGAAGTATCATACACCCCAAAAGACCGCAACAGCAGCCAGATTGATCAACACGATACAAGTGTTCACTGTATTTCTGAGACTGACGTGTCTGACGGTGTGTGTTTACAGCCAGTGAGCCATCAGAATAAACACACATGTAGCGGTTCACTGACAGTGCACAGGGAACATGTCTTATCTCCTCACAAGGTCCTACAAGACCACAGTCTCTTATCAATACAAAGAAGCCACTCAGACAGCTTGCAGATTTTTAAAGAGGCGACAGATTCTCCTCTCTACTGTGAAACGGGTGCGTCTTTTTGCCAAGGACGAGACCAGGATGTTTGTGCGCAGTCGTTTCCTTCTTTAGTGTGTAAACAGGCCATGCCACTTCAGCAGAACAATACGATGACCACATCCACTAGAGCAGGAAGCAGCGGATCGGGCAGCCCAAGTCAACCAGCCAAACATGGCTTCATTCAGATCTGTGAAGTCATTCCAGAAGCCACCTGCCCCAGATTCGAAGAATCTGTTTGTTGTAACTCACACTTCCACCATGGAGCCATTGAGGACACTTTTGCAGCATACTGCCACCCACAACCAATTCCTGCCCCGGCCCAGCTGCTTCCACACTTGGTAGGAATGGAGAACTACAAGGGCCAAGTATCAGCAGGCAACCTGCTCGCTCTCCCTCGGCTCATCTCTTCTGTCAGCGAGACCGGATTGGACGGTAAGCGACTCCTCCGCTGCTGCAATCCAGACTGCTCTTGGCCTGCTCCGTTGCATCCAGTTGGCGCCCAACAGCAGGTGGATGAATCGTCCAAGAGGGAAGCAGGGACCATGACCACAGAAAAAGAACTGAGAGATGTAGGAGTGCAAGTAGGTCAGGACTCTGAGGAACAGCCCCAGCACGTGTTCCCCGAAGTGTGCCTGGCTGAGGAGAAGACGAATGCGAGTGGCAAAGCGGCGTCAAAGAGTCAAAAGTCTCCTGTGAAGGAGGTGAAATGGGATGCGGAGGGCATGACCTGGGAGGTGTATGGAGCCTCGGTCGATCCTGAGGAACTCGGCCTTGCAATTCAGAAACATCTAGAGATACAGATCAAGGAAACTAAGGGAATAGCAGCAAAGCTCACGCGCCAGAACACGACAACATCCCAGCACAGCTCAGGATTGACCCGGAGGAGAAAAAAGGGGTTGTTGGGGTTTCTGCGCCACCCGGGCTGTTGTTCTCGCACCACCGGTGCAGTGGACTAAACAACCCCTAACAGACATTTCAAATACTCTTGGGTATAAATTTGACAGCCAAGTTAAGATTAAAAATAGGGAATTTTTGAGCAACTGTATTTTCTTTAAGTCCTTATATATCAGATAAATCATGTCTTCCTTTAATTTTGAACACCTCATTTAAATGCTGTAGTAGTTTGCTCCTTAGATTTAAGAGCTTTTTATAATATAGAGAAAGATTGTGGGATATTTTATAATAGTTAACTGCTCTTTGGTTTATGTTTTCCCATCAGCAAAGCATAATGATTATGACCAAGTTCCTGCCTTGAATTATTCTATGTGGAAATGTAATTTAATGAAAAACTTTTATTGTTTAAATCTGTGGAAGCACTGTGATGGAGGTAAGAGAATACAGTAACTGTGGCGCTACCTGCTGGTCAAAGCATGATAGTAAGACACATGTGTAAATGCTTTTAAAAGTAAAACACTATTTACAATACACTACCCTTTAAAAGGTTGAGGTTTTCAGAACTTATTTTAATATGTGATTTGGTGCTCAAGAAATATATCTATGTTTAAAAAAATCATTGTGCTGTTTAATCGTTGTCAGGCTTCTTTCATGAAAAGAAAGGTCAAAAGAACAACATTTATTTGAAATAGAAATCTTTTGTAACATTAGATGTCTTTACTGTCACTTTTGACATCCTATCTAAATAAAAGCATACATATATGACCCCAAATCTTGACCCCAAACTTTCAAATAATAGTGTACATTAATATTGAATAATAATATCAATAAAATGTAAATAGTAAGATATTAGATATAACAGGTGAGCTAATTATTTTAGTCCTTATTTGTCAGTACATTTCCAAAAATATACATAGTTCTGAATAATTTAAGTTCCAATCGATTTCACATTTAATGAGAAAATTAGCACTGGATTTATTACAGCATGACAGCTAACAAAGAATACAGATTATACAGTATTCAGAGTAACACATTTTGACACTTGGAAGTAGAATATGGTTTGTTCAGTTATTTGTCAAAGCAAATTAAATGTGTCACCAGCGGCATTGTTTTCATCTTTGAATTCTGTAACAAATAAAAGCAACATGGCACTTAATTGAAAACAACTTTTTGTGTTTTGATGTTTTTTGTGACACATCATGAGTATGAAAGCTATCTATATTGCTTTATATTAACTACAGCATGGCTTTCCTTACTGAGTCTTTAGTATCATAATTTGAACAATGTTTGTTATGTTTGTGCCCTCATCCCCCATGTTCATGATCAGCAATACATTCATTTACAGGCAAAATGACTGAACTTTTAAAGCATGCAGAATCACCTGAACATTTACAAAACAAGATCAAAAGATGAATTTTGATCGAGTATAAAATATTCATAGATACCAGACCTTTACATGTGTTCAAGACTACCTGGTCTGCGACACGTTCTAGACTGTATCCCTATAGTGACACCATTCCATCACATACAAATCCATACATGAATAAACATTCAATTTATTGCCACAGTTCATAAACTTGCTCATGTCCACAGACTGGATTTCCATAATGTGTGTCTTCAAGCATTTTTAAATTAGGCTGTATTTTTAAAAATTATAGTTCATCTTTAATTCATTCGTTCAGCAGCAAACCTGATAAGACTACCTGCCATGTTTTAATTCATCTCCAGCAGCAGCAGCAGCAGCAGCAGCAGCAGACGCTACGAGCAGTGCTGCCTTACATAACGCGTGCATTTTATTTGATCTCACACATGATAGTGAGATATCGTGGGATATTCTGCGGACACGGGCACAATCGGAGGTAAGTACCTTGATATGGCTAAAGAATATGAATTTGAACATGCATATTGGGTTGTTGCAGTAGCATCCATAAACCCAATAATACACATTCTACTTCATGGACACAGTCGCGAGACTCCACAGAAACGCCTTGTGTTTGTGCGAACATCAGTCGACGTCGCGTGAATACAGTCATATTATTAGACATATCTGTGTCTATTCTCATAGAGGCTGCAAATGACAATAATGGATTGAATTTACGTGTTCTAAAAAATCTAAATGAATTATTGATATCGTGACCATTTTGAATTTATGACCAGGCAAACTCTGAGTAAATCGTATTTTTCTCCTCAAGTGTCTCTTGTATATAACACAAGATTAAGGAAATATAGTTTTCTGACCTATCTAACAGATATTGTGAGCCGTAAATGGCTGTATTTCTAATGACCTAGTTGGAGAATAGCCTGATTTACCATTTCATCGCTTCATTAAACACACGACAGTAAATAGCCATTTTTTTTCAAGCGTGATTAAAACTAAACCAGTTTAATCTATTTATTAACAATATGAGCTCATTAGCCATCATCAGTATGTTTTTCTTTGTATTATATCTATACACATTGTTAGTATTATATATATATATATATGGAGACACACAGTAGGCTAATCTTTGAGCAAACTTATTAAACCTGAACACATATAACAAAATACCTATCTTTGTTAAACACTTACCCTATACTTTGCATTTCGACACTTAAGTAGCCCAACTTGTGTCAACTGTCGATTCATTAATGGATGTCCTTATATTTGAGAAAAAATCAATTCAAGTGCGGTCTGTAAATTAAATGGTAAGTTCTATATATATATATATATATATATATATATATATATATATATATATATATATATATATATATATATATATATATATTAATGTAGGCCTATTAGCCTATTTAATATATGATTTTACCATAATAAATGCAATGACAATGAAATATAAAAACCCACACACAATACTAGGGTAAAACAGACAAATAATTCGATATGAATTAATTAATGAATAAATTAAAAATGGCATGTAAAACATATAACTGTTAACAAAAATTAGAAAGTAATTTTAAATAAAGTATAAAAATAAGGATTTAAAAAAGTTTTTCAATGCAGTGGGAACCATGGTTATTTAAAAAATTATGTTTTTGAGGGGATGAATTAAAATTTCTTAAGTTTGGCCCATTTTAAATCCTTTGAAGTCATTTTGAGGCCCCTAGTGGAACCCAGATCTTCGGTTGAAAGACACTGATAATGCAGTGGCATTCTTACATTTTAAAGGGATACTCCACCCCAAAATGAAAATTTTGTCATTAATCACTTATATTGTTCCAAACCCGTAAAAGCTTCATTCGTCTTCGGAACACAATTTAAGGTATTTTGGATGAAAACCGGGAGGCCTGTGACTGTTCCATAGACTGCCAAGTAAGTTACACTGTCAAGGTCCAGAAAAGTATGAAAGACATCGTCAGAATAGTTCATCTGCCATTCAACCATAACGTTATGAAGTGATGAGTCTCCTCCACGTCTCTCCATATCACTGTATGCTGCATATGCTCAGCCGTGCCACAAGGATGCGCTGTTTCTACGTGTATTTAGCTTTGATTTGAAAGAAAACAGTGCACCCTTGTGGCGCGCGAATGATACAGAAGAGCATACACAGCATACATACGGTGATATGGAGAGACAGAGGAGACTGTTGACAAAGGAATTTTTGTGTACAAAAAGTATTCTTGTCGCTTCATAACGTTACGGTTGAATCACTGATGGCAGATGGAGTATTCTGATGATGCTATTCATACTTTTCTGGATCTTTACAGTGTAACTTACTTGGCAGTCTATGGGACAGTCACAGGCCTCCCGGTTTTCATCCAAAATATCTTAAATTGTGTTCCGATGACGAACGAAGCTTTTACGAGTTTGGAACGACATGGGGGTCATGATTAAAGACAAAATTTTCATTTTGGGGTGGAGTATCCGTTTAAGTATGACTTAAAACACCTTAAAGTGTCTAAATACAATTAGGAGCCGCTGTAATATTAGGTAAAATAAGTAGATACAAAGAAGTTCAGCAGAGCTTTTACATATATTCTGAGGGTTTATTTTCTTCTGAATCATCTCCATGCTTTTATTGCATTCCCAGGGTGATCCAGAATGAACAGGGCTGTTGCCACCTGCTGGATATTTCTCTTGCTTTCAGCATTCCTGTGCGATCAAGTAATATCCAAAGGTGGCAGGGGAGGAGCCAGGGGTTCAGCGCGGGGCAGTGCCCGAGGAGGCCGGACGTCCCGTACCCGAGGTTCTCCAGCTGTGAGGGTGGCAGGGGCAGCAGCAGCTGGGGCTGTGGTGGCGCTGGGAGCCGGAGGATGGTATGCATCGGCCCAGCGTCGACCGGATGACAGCTCAGAGCTTGGAGATGATTACTACAGTAACAGAACAGACTGGGAGCTTTACCTCGCCAGGACATCAAATGCAATAGTGCATGACTCCACTACCACTAGATTTTCTGCTTTGCTCTTACCAATAAACTTTGTGATGTACTTTGCCCCTTGAGGGCAGTTTAATACAGTTTGGCACAGCTTAATAAGCTGCTTATGTATGTTACTGTGCAACACCGATGTTTAATAATGTGTGCATTAAAGGGATAGTTCATTCAAAAATGAAAATTTGATGTTTATCTGCTGACCCCCAGGGCATCCAAGATGTAGGTGACTTTGTTTCTTCAGTAAAACACAAACAAAGATTTTTAACACAAAACCATTGTAGTCTGTCAGTCTTATAATGGAAGTGGATGGGAATCACGGCTAAAACATACAATAAAACTAAAAAAACACATACACAAACAAAACCAAATTAAACCCTGCGGCTCGTGACGATACATTGATGTGTAAAGACACAAAATGATCGGTCTGTGCAAGAAACTGAACAGTATTTATATCGCTTTTTTTTTTTAACCTCTGATTCACGCAATGTCCGAACTGTTAAAACTACCCTGAGTGCATTCTCAGCAGCAGGCCCATGAGGCATCTTCTTCTTCTTGCTTTATGGCGGATTGCAGACTTATAAGTGCATTACCGCCACCTATCTCTTAAGTGGAACATTGACACTCTATCTACAATCTCAATTAAGAGTGTCAATGGTTTGTGTTAAAAATCTTCGTTTGTGTTCTACTGAAGAAACAAAGTCACCTACATCTTGGATGCCCTGGGGGTAAGCAGATATATATAAAATTTTCATTTTTGGGTGAACTATCCCTTTAATGCACAACAAAGCAGATACAAAGACAAAGAAAGATTTAAAACCTCTTTATTTAGTTTAGTAAACATATAGGATCTGAAAGGTTAGTTTGCTTCAACAGAAGCATTAGTATCTATACAACTATAGACTACTTAAATTATGCTGGTTACATCATGTACTGGACGGCAATAATACTGTGTTAATGTTGTGCTGCTGCACTGTTGGTGAAACTCCACTGTTCTTGAGATTTACGTGAACCTTTGTCTGTTTAATAATATTTATGTTCACATTTAACTAATAATTGTAAGTAGATTGAAGAGGTATGCTGTAACACATTTAGAATAAGAAAACAGTATTTCTAGCTGTACCTGTACTTCCACTGCTTGGGGTGTGAAAACATCCTCTTTTTAAATTATTGATAAATAATTTGATGGATTTAAACAATTTTGTATTTCTAGTAGAGATTTTTGATAACCCACAAAAAAAAAAGTGAATGCAGTATGTATTAAGTGCACAAGTGTTTAAAAACGCAAAGAAATTAAAGGTGTGTGTGTATGTATATATATATATATATATATATATATAAACAGCACACAAGCTCTCTTTGCCAGCTGTTGTTAGATTTATTTAACAAATTATACTTTTAAACATCAAAGCAATTACATGCCAAACATTTCATTAATACGCGTATATTAATTTAGGAAAAAACAGATGACGTAGTTTTGTGAAAGTAGATAATTGAATTGTTCTTAGTAGTTTTGTGCTGCCATTTGATTGTTGGGTTGAACTATTTGGTTTTCACATACAAGATACCAATGCTGTTTAAACACAAATCAATATTTTATTGTATCTTCAATTGCAGTAAAGAAAAAAAAAATACATTCAATGCACCTTTTCTGATAAGTACACAATAAAAATGAGATGTGCACCAAACACCCTGGTCACCAACTTTTAATTAAAACATTAAAAGTAGTAAGTGCTTCATTTATGTGCTCAGTGTCCAGTCTTGTACATACATACATACATTAAGGTCAAGCTTTTTTTTTTTGCAATAAATGCAAATAAGCCATTTAAACACTATTAATCAAGCATAACTTTCCCAAGTTCTCCTTTGCGAAATGCTCTGATGAAGTCATAGGCTGCTGCACTGTAGTCTGGTAACTGGACAGTGATGTTGCCTAAACAGTTGATGTGTTATTAGTTAAATATGGTCAATGATTTATCAAATATCTTAAAAAGTTTAAGTGAGGTTGATTTGTGTGAAATCACGAAGATGAAAATTGAGTGGCTTGAATGAATGAACTCACCAACTCCAGTGATGGCCTTCACACGCTTGGTCTTGCCGAGCTTCACTGCTATACACTTCAACACATGCTGAATATCATCGCTAGGCTCTTCAAGATTGTACTTTTCAACGTAACTACATTAGAAATGGTCACAACCATTACTGATTATTCTACTGTAGACTCAGCTTTATAAAACACGCAACAAATCATTGTTTAGTGCTTGTAGATTGTCTCCATCGCAAAACCTACCTAAATCTTTCCAATCTGTTCAGAGAAAAAAGCAGGTAATCTGCAATGACATCCTCACCGACTAAATGGTCCAAAATGGTGCCTGTTTGTAAAGGAGACACCTTCATTACCTTACAATAAAAACAACATTACAACAACGATACATTAAGATTATTTCCCAGAAAGTTGTGAACTTACCACATAAAGCAAGTTTCATTCCTGTCTCTATGTTCTCTATTCTAGGTGGCAGGACCCCTGGGGTGTCCAGTAAATGAATTATGGGTCTCTCACAAACCTAGTAAAAATACAAAATCATCTAAAACTATGTTTGAACAAATCAATCCAATTGAATCCACCAAATGATTATAATTAATACCTGAATTTTTGTCAGGACTGCTTTTGTAATTCCTGGTTCACCTCCTACTTTTGAAGCTTTGCCTGACAGCAAGAATATCTAACGTTTAAGACTTATGTTTGTTTGTTAAAATCAACTGACTGCAAGAAGCAAAAGGCATAAAATAAATACCTTTTTTCAAATATGTTCTCCTTACAGCATTAATCAGTGATGATTTTCCCACATTTGGCACACCAATGACCATCAGGCAGTAACTTCTGTCCTACACAGATGAATAAGAAAGTCAGAAAACTTTACAGCAAAATATAAGCTACTGAAATAATTGAAGCTTACCTCTTCTCTATGAAAACGTGACCCAGTTTCTATCAACTCTGTCACAAGAGGAACAATCTGGAACATCAGACATCCAAAAACAGAATGTTTAAAATTATAACGTGCTAAGTTTTCCAGACTTTCATTTAGAAATAGAGCTTTTATTTCGATATATCTGATGTAACGTCTGACACTGCTCACCCTTTTTACGTTCTCATCTCGTTGTCTTAAACAGTCTGTAAATAAAACATTCCTCACACCTTCTCTGTCAAGCTGCTTCAGAATACTCTGGTGGAAAAAAAAAACAAAAAACTGTTAAATCCTGTTTTTATTAGGACATCATTTAAGAACTTTCCATTGTTGCATTTACTAAGACAGTTTAAAGCAATAATGAAATGCACAAGATTATAAGACCTGCTTTTTTGACGTGTCGGCCAGATCTGTCTTGTTCAGTATAAGTATGTGTGGACGGACATCAAGACTCTCTTGAAACGAGGGATTTCTTCCAGAAAAGGGTATGTTGGCCAGTTAAAGAAGGTCTTCGACAAATACTGTGGTTTAATCATTCAAAATGTCCATTCTCCGCAGTAATAAAAAGGATATTCTAGCATCATGGATCTCTATAATGCAATCAACCTTCCTTAGACTGGCTCTCATCTGCTTGAGTCCTAAAAAACAAAGAAAAGGTCACAATGGTGAGCATATTTCTGTAGGAGAAAATTAAATATTACACTTAAGATTCTAGAGACACATGAAAATAGATTTAGACACCTACAGACAGTACATGTTTAGATTGGCCCAAAATAGATAAACACCGAAAGAATGCTGAATGATTAAATCACACTTGAAACACACTCAAAGAACACTAAATTGTACAGATTTAGTGGTTTTTAGTATTTGTCACGCACCTTTAGCCATATGTCCAGGGAACCAATGCGCCACCTCTCGCTCACCAAAGTCAAACACTTTCCTAAACTTGGCAGCATTGAGTAAAGAATGATAAATCCTCATCGTAGCCGCTCGGTCGGTCTGAATACAGAATTAAAAGACCGCTAGTTACTAACAAAATCGTCTAAATAGAGTCTTCCTAAGATTTCAAAACAATCTAGCAAATATCACTCTCCTACAGATGTCACACTTCTTCTGTGCTGTGACTGCACAGGAACAAACCCGCTCGTCGCCACCTACAGGATCGGCAGGGGAACTAGTGACAGCTGAGTGAGCAAAACCGCACAGACACGTTCTGTAATATAAATATTGCAGGTTTAATATTTTGAAAAGCTCCATAACAATCCAGCCTCATTATTAACGTTATTTCATTTTTATTCTTGAGATTAAAATATCTAAAGTGGGAAGATGAGTTAGCCGTAACCACTGGCCAAATTAAATGTAGCCCACTGAAATTTCTCTAATTACGCTGATAATGTCATTTTCCACAGAGCAAGTCTTGTAGTGTAAATCTGATTCCAATTACCATTTATTTTGGATCTCTTGAGTGCTAGGCTATGATAACAGTATAGCAATAGCGACCTCACGTGCAGGGAAATATAAACACAAATTTGGTACAGTGTATTTTCTCCATATTATATTATATTATATTATATTATATTATATTATATTATATTATATTATATTATATTATATTATATGATATTATATGATATTATATTATATTATATTATATTATATTATATTATATTATATATGTTGGAATTTGGAATTTAAGAAAATAATTTCAGCAAAAAAGCAAAAAAGAAATTCAAATCACGTTTTGCGACACACAACCCTAAACAAAGATACCGTTCATTTTTACTATTTCGACTGCTGATTCAACGAGTAGTGACTTTTTCTAATTAGACATAGCCTAATTAAAATAATTAGCATAGGCTTACCAATAAAAATAGGCATTAATAAATGAATTAATAATAAGTTAAAATAAAAAAAAAAAAATTAATGAATAGCCTATATAAGATGATCATTGTATTTTAGGTCGATCCCCTTTAACGGAAATCTATGTTCTTTTATTAGCAGCAGCTCGGTTCGGTAGCCTTTCACACGACACAAGAGTAATGAATTGCATTAGAAATCAGGAATTAGACATTTATTATTAAAGTCATGAAAACTACATCTAATACTGAATTGTAATTGGTCTTTATCATTATCACAGCTATGGGTTACACGGCTTAAAAACCGAAAGACACTCTCTATCAGTTTCTTCCTCGCTCCATCTCTATTTGTTTACAACTAATCAAACCGCCCTTTAACATAAAGACCGCTCTTTTGTCCGCATCGCGAAAACTAGTATTTCATTCAGGAACTACAAAACTATTTTTTGGCTGAGAGTCACTCCCTTAACGTCACTATAGACTCCACCCTGATTTACATACGACAGGTGTGTGCACAGGTGTGTGTTTGAGGTGCACTAGTTAACTGCTGGTCGCCCTGCCGAGCGGACACTAACCAGAACGGACAGCAACTTTTTTTGTTTTACTAAATCATCTTTGCTTTTATATCGCGGTTTGTTGTAGGTGATTCAAACATGAATGCGACTGAATTTCATCTGCCTCTGACTGAGTATGATTTCGAGCGTCACTTTGATGAGAGGTTTGCTATTGAATGGATGCAGGACAACTGGTAAGAACTGTATTTGATTGAATTGTAAATTCATCTGTGTCGATACACTTGCCACTGGTGCTTGGAAGTCCAACATAAAAAATATTTTTTCTGGTATTATGGTTTGTCTCTTTCAGGAAAACGTCGTTTTTGTTTGGTGCTGTGTATGTAGTTCTGGTGTTTGGTGGGCAGCACTTCATGAAGGAAAGACAAAAACTTGATCTACGTAGAGTGTTAATGCTGTGGTCCCTCAGTTTGGCCATCTTCAGGTGAGTAAAAACTAGTCTTTGCTTTATAGAGCATCAGCCCCCCTTCTTTTATTTGTGTACCAAGCATTTACAATCTAAAACAGGGACATTCCATAGACTTCTTTGTTTCTATATAGTTAAATATTATGACCTAACCCTGACAGAAAACTACATTTTTACAATTGCAACCTAAAGATGCTCACAAAAGGAGGTTTTGACAGATTTAGCCCACTTCTGGATACAAATTTGTCCCCTAGATGTGGTTATGTATAATGGTTATTACAGTTAGCTAAAACAAAAACATTTTTATTACTTTAAAATAAAAAGTTAAATCAAATAAAATATATAAAAACATTAAACTTGGTTCTTTTTCATTTTTTGATGTACTACAATAACTAAATAAAAATGAATAAGAACTATAGACAAAAAAATACTACTAAAATTTAAATGAAAGGGAAAATAAAATAAAAATCTCTATACTAATATGATACTAAGTACACACACACACACACAAATAAGTTTTCTTAGGACTAATCTTTGATCTGAACTTTTGACATTTAAAATGAAACTGCATATTTTGTCTCTTAATTTAGTGAGACTGACCGAGTTTCATTTTCCAGACAGTGACAATACTCAAAAAAAGAAAACAAGTTTTATGATCAAAGTGGTGTGTTGAAGTCTTAAATCTCAAGATGCTCCTTTGCATCTTGTGGCGTCATGGAGGTTTCACACCACCTTGTAGTTTTACTTTGCTGTTGGATATTAGGTTACATAACATATGGTTGTACCAATAGAAAACAATATCTATTGTTAACTGCAAAAATGCTGTTTGAAACATGAGCGTGCCACTGACACGTTTGTGAGATTTACCACTTCATGAGGTTTTTAAATCTTCAGTGGTTATTGTTTTCAAGTTGGGTTTGGTTTCATTCGGGTGGGGGAAGGTGTCTTAGTCCCATCTCAAGAGGACAGAGATGACAGCAAGCACAAAATAACTGTTTGCATGCTTGTGAAAAGAACAATAGAATACTGTGATTGGATGGCAGCAGTGACCTCTGGACTTTCACCACTTAGTGAATGTTTTGATATTGATATTGACCATAGCAAAGTTTCTATTTGACATGCCCAACATACAAGTCTTTTTTCCCTCCCCCGCCCCAGAGTTCACTAGAGGTCTGAATTGTTTATCATGAATACTATGGTTTTACAGCCATGATAGACAATAATCATATACAAATCTTGCTTTTTCTCTTTCAGTATCATTGGAGCGGTGAGAACCGGGTGCTACATGTTGTACGTTCTCAGAACCAGTGGTTTTAAACAGTCTGTTTGTGATCAGAGCTTCTACTATGGGCCGATAAGCAAGTTCTGGGCTTGTGCCTTTGTGCTAAGCAAGGCCCCTGAGCTAGGTGAGCCTTTTCTTATTCGTTTATTTTGGGATAAATTGCCAAAAATTACCATTCTGTTGTCATTTACTCACTCTCATGATGTTCCAAACCTGTATGACATTCTTTTGTGAAATGGAAAAGAAGATACTTTGAATGTTATAATGAAAGTCAGTGGGGTTCAAAACAACATTGGACCTCACTGACTTCTAATGTAAGGACCAAAAAAAAAAAAAAAAATATTGACACAATTTTAATTTTTAGGGAAAATTCTCTTTAATTGTTTGTAATTCTGCCAAATATTTTTGCACTTGTATTTTAACCGTTTTTACAAATCCTCACTTTTTCAGGGGACACCATGTTCATCGTCTTGCGCAAGCAGCGGCTGATCTTTCTGCATTGGTATCATCACATTACTGTGCTGGTATACTCCTGGTATTCCTACAAAGACCAGGTCGCTGGTGGTGGCTGGTTCATGACCATGAATTACACAGTGCACGCTCTCATGTACAGCTACTACACGGCTCGAGCTGCTGGACTCCGTGTGCCGAAACCCTGTGCCATCATCATCACTTCCTCTCAGATTGCTCAGATGGCCATGGGACTGGCAGTAAGTGCGCTAGTGTACCAATGGATGCAGGATGGGGATTGCCCTTCTTACATAGATAACATAGTGTGGGCTTCACTCATGTATCTCAGCTATCTGCTCCTCTTCTCTTCTTTCTTTTATAAGTCTTACGTGAAGGGTTCGAAACCCACAGGCATCAAAACTGAGTGATATGCAGCCCTGAGGTTTGAATATGAGATCTTATTTCTGATGTTTACCTTTATTAAAATACATATTATTCATTTCATGTTTTAAAGCAAGGTGAACAATGAAGATGTATATATTTTCAAACAACAGCCAGACTGTAAAAGCTATGTGAAAAGGACAATAGACTAGGGCAGTTATTCGTATATTATTTTGTAGTTGGTAGTAGCTGAGCAAAGTGCATCAAATACAACTCTTGAGCTTGCTGTTGAGAATTTAAACAGTTTTACGGGCCACAGTTTCTAATCTTGAAAAGTCCATGTTTGTTTACTCTTTGCAGACTTGATAACATGGCCTGAACCCAGCTGAAACATATGGTGTATGTTGTAGCGAGAGCCAAGATCCTTGTAGTCTGTGCTTGTAGTCAAAGAACAAGTGAGCAATTTGTGAAAAGCTTTCTAATCTAAATGTACAACTTGACATGTTTTAATTTGGCCACCCTTTCTAAAATTCATCCATTCTGTACATGCTCTTCTGGGTGTGTTTTTATTGCTGGATACTTGTTCAGTGTTTTAACCTCATGATGTCACAGAAACTTGAATTATCTGTGCTGACTGGTTGGACAGGTTCCCAGACATTTAAATGGGCCATTTTTGGCTGGAATTCTCTAGAAGAATGACACCCATGTTCTCGCTCTCATTCCTTACATGTTTTTGTCATGAGTTCACTGCAGCTCTGAAATTAGATTATAAAACCTGCTGAGGAACGATTGATATTCTCTCCTTCACCTTTAAATAACACATGGGTAGAGTTGGACTGAAATGGTTCCTTGACAGAACAGTTAACCTTTCCCTGTATACTATATTCCTGTTACTCGAGTCATTAGTAAAATGCACAGTTGTGTTCATATTTATCTTGTATATCACACAGTCACATTTTTGTGACAATTCATTTTCTGGTTGTGGGGATATTTATTTTTCCACTGAAATGACTATGATAAGGTTTCCATCTTGATCTTTTAATAAATGTTGTATTAGCCTGTGTGATAGTGGAGAAGTCCTTTGAGAATATTCAGTGGAATTATACACTCTAACTTGGTATCATCTGAAATGTTGCTGCTACCGTCCAAGATTTTTGTTGTTGTCTGTCCTCTGGTCTCACCTATCTGTTCCTGTTCAAGACTGTGAAAAACTTTGTCTACGTTTGCGTAAGGATATTTTGATTAAGAGATTTTATGACTTTGTCTTAAAATATGTTGGAGATGGAGGCCAAATAATTACTTTGTTTTATTAACAGCAAAGTTGAATGTAGTGGTACTAGCCTACATTACAAGGCATAGTATACAACTTCTGTATTTTAAAAAAGAAGAATGTAATGCAATAAAGGTGCCGAATGTAAATATTTATCTTTCCTACCTGAACACCTGTACAAGTTCTTAGAAATTATGATTATTTATTTTTGTCATTAAATAAAACTGTTTCTGTAGTTTGTGTGTGTGTGTGTGTATCAATCTGTTCAGTGTTATTTTTTTTTTTTTTTTTTTTTTTTATCAACTGACCGGTTTCCTGGGCTAAGCTGGCATATTTTACGCATTAACACATACTGTACATACTTTGTTGTTAACAGGAAGCTCTGTGATAGATGTAAACCTAGATGCAGGTTGGAATCTTTTTCATTCTTTCATTTCAATTGGGCCAGTAGAAGAAAGAGCTGCTCTAGTTGAATATGACTCTGGAAGCTTCTTCAGAAATGATTCCTTTATCACATTCTTTAGTCTCTGAGACAGAAACACTCTGGAACTGGGAGTATTCTGGGCCCATTTTTCCACTAGCAGACAAAAATGTGGTTAGGCACTAAACAGCCGTACATTGACCCCAGTATTCTTCATGACTAACCAGTCAGTAACTTGCCATTAGGTGACACTTCTCATTACCCCACAGGAATCATAGGTTAAGTGACTTGCTGGAGGGTACAGCAGTGGAGATGCTGTGAAATTGAAATCTTATTAACTCTTTAGTGCCTGGTTCTTCTATAACACACCACACACATGTATAGCCAGCAATGTTTTGTTGTGATGACATTTTTGTAGACCAACCAGGACGTTAGCATTACCCTGGTTCACACAAACCACAGAACCTAACATAATTTCAAAAAATAAACTCAATAAACTCTGTGACAAACCAAAGTTTATCATTCTTACACGTTTCGTTCATTATGACAATATACACAAATTAAAACATCTTTAGAAGCCTTAATACAATCAGAACCCTTACGAAAATTGACTATGGTTTTTACTAAAAAACTAACAACAACAAAAAACGGTTACTATTAATAGATAAACCATGTTTTGCAACACTAACCATAGTTTAACCATGGTATTTGTAAAACGATAGATATACAAATGGTAATCAATATGCCAAAAATAAATAAATAAAAATAAAACGGTTAGACCTACTGCAGTTTTACTATAATAAAACCACGCAAAGTTTTCGTAAGGGAAGTAAAAAGCTAAATATAGCTATAAATGACTTCGTCACCACGATTATAAAAGCTTCTAATACCCAAGTATCGCTGATGTAGCTGTTTTATGTTATAGAATAAAACATGAATATGCCTTGAGCTTGTTTTTAACCACAGACTTTTTCAGCATGTAACCAAAAACCTATAAAACGTTTTGGACTACAAAAACCCTAAATCCCTGCAGTACTCTATGGACTTAATGTATATGTTCACTTGAGTTATTTAGGCTATTTACATCATAGTTAATTTTTTTTATTTTTCGAGAGACATCCACCTTCTACAGGTAAAAAGTCAGCAATTATTTTATTCCCCCAAAATCAACTGCTATAAAATGCAGTGAAAATGTCATCTGTAATGTTTGAATGCATCTGATTTTAGAACTCAGTATCAGTGAAAAATAATGCCACAATATCGTAATGTTATTAAAGCTCAATGCTGCCACCTACTGTTCTACATATAGAACAACTACACAGGGGAGTTTACATGAGAACAAAAAGGAATGGTTTCAAATATGGGAATATATTTGCTTATGCACTTATATTAAAATAAATGTTCCAAAAGAGTGTTTTAGCAACAATGCCACAGAAAAAACACTCTGGGCTCCACGGAGAACCTTTAAAAGAACCATTACCCCCCAAATTTTTGGATTTTTTTTTCCACTATAAAGAACCTTTTGTACAATGCAAGGATTCCATGAATGTTAAAGATTCTAGATGCCAGTTAAGAACCTTTAAACAGAGTAGTGTGTACAAAAATAAAGTTGCCATGTAATTGTATACAGAACAAATAAACGAAAACTCTTAAGATTTGCACATTAATCTTAAAATAACAAAAGCTGATTGGATTTAGACTTTAGCAGAATGCAGTATCAGCTGAGAGGGTGTGTTTGATTAATGGGGGGATGTAATGCTACTTTTTGTTTTCTGATAAAAAAATAAAAAAAACACAACAACCGCAAAGACCTTCAGACATGATATACATTCAATGCAGTCTTGCCAAAACCTTTATGATCTTGCATCTTTTACATTCAGTAACCATTACTAAATGATATAAGAATACAAAATAAAAAAGATAAGATAAACCTGGACTTCACTTAAATTCTGGTAGCTAACCAGATGCCATAATTGATGGATATATTTATCTTGTCAGATATGGACTATATGTATTGAGTCATTCTGGTAAAATTAACTAGTCATCTATTATATTTCATGTTGGACTGAAAGGTCCCTTTGTGATTGTATGAGTTCAGTTTGCTTAAGTCTGGCTTAATTCAACAGCAACAGCACATCTAAACAGCTCATCTGCATTGACAAGCTTGGTTATCCTCTGGAGCAGAGAGAGGGACTGACAAAACTCACACGTGCAAACTGTCCTATTAATCATTCCACAGATCACTCTCCTTGTTTTCCTTGGCCTCCAAACATGTTACTTTTATGTTCCTTCTGAAAAGAGATCAGATGACACAAAGAGATATCCATTCAAAGCCTTTTGCTCAAACTTATGTTAAGCACATTGTTAATGTCTTTATTAGTTAATATTTTCTTGAGTCTATTGTTTCATCGATTACAATGCTTGAATGGAGAGCAATTACAGGGAAAGACACCATCCATTTACACACTTTTCCAATAAGTGTAATTCTGTGCCAAAACAATATTTCTGTACAGTCTGTTTATTTTTAGCCTTAATATATTAAAATATAAAATAAAATATATAGTTTTGAAACAAACAAATTAACATTTCACTTTCAAATTATTTTTAACTTTTTCAGTCACTTACTTTTATAAAAAAATATCATGAAGTTGAAGTCTTTATTACTTTTTTATGTAAGAATAATATAAATATATTATTCATATTATGTTTAAAATGGTAAATGCAATGCATAACCAAACAAACAATAAAATAAATACACTGTAAAATATGACATGATGATGTGATATGAAACGATGAGTGACATGATGGCAACTTATGTTAAATTTAAACATAAAGTTATATGAAATTCAACTTGACTTTTAAGTTGGTTTAATGTAATTTAAGTTGAAATGACTTGTAAAACCAAGCTAGTTATACTAAACAATTTAAGGCAGCAACTGAACTTTTAAGGTTTTAAGTCGAAATAGGTAGATTTATTTTCTTTTCTTTCTTTTTTTTTACAGTAAGATATATAAATAGCATGTTAATAACTAATAAAGCTCACAAATTTTTTCTCTCAAGGTTTTTGATTTTGAAAAGATATTTGATAATAAAGTTTTTAATGTTCTATTGTGCTTAGAAAGACAAAAATATTACTTGTTTTTTTTTTTTGACAAAGATGTGTTTGAATGCTTAATGTCTTGGGCCATTCCCATTTCATACATAATAAGTACTTCTAAATGGGGGAGGTGGGGGTGAAAGGGGGGTCATGGGATAGGGACTAGAGGGCACAGGTATAAAACAGAGCTTAAGGGGTCAGAAATCATATCCTTGAGGAGCATCAAACACAACAGACCTTCACTGGCAGCCTGAGAATCCTATAAGCCCTTTGGCCTCCAGGATGTGGAAAGACAACAGTATTGGTAAGCGTTACTGAATGGTGATAATTTTGATGGATTTAATATGCATGATCTCATAAGAAAATGAAGCTTGTTTTTCCACGCTTCTCCATCTCAAACCAAACATCAGGCACTGTTGCAGTTTTTCTGCTGCATATATTATCATTTTAAAGAAATATTCCTACACTGAATTGATGTTGTGTGTCTAATATATATTAAGTTTGTGCAGTTTAGTTTTCACTATAACTGAAAGATGAGAAATATGATGACTATGTTCAGCTTCACACTCATTTTTATCGTCTTTTTCAGATGCATCTGTTAAAATATCTGGAAGCGGTACTGTAGCAAGAAGTGCAAGTCGCAGGAAGAGAACAAGTTTCTCAAAGGAACATGTTGAGCTTCTTCGAGCCACATTTGAGACAGACCCTTACCCAGGAATCAGCCTCAGAGAGAGTCTCTCCCAAACTACAGGCCTGCCAGAGTCTCGCATACAGGTGGCTAACGTTAAAAACACACTCAATTTACTAGAATTTAAAGGGATATAAAGTATTTTTGAAGATTAAGTTACTTTTATCCATATAATGAAAGTCAGTGTGGACTAAAACAACTTTGGATGCTGTTAGTTTTTATTATACAAAGGAGACATTTAAAAAAAGATCTTTTGTGTTCCATAGAGGGAATTTTTTTTTTTTTCAACTATGCACATAAGGAAATAACCCCTTTTCTCCTTGTTTGTATCTCTTATGCATTTACAAAATCAGCAGATACACATAAAAGAGGTGAAGTGATATGCTAATAAGGCCTTATGTGAAAACATACTGTTTGCTGTCACTGATACCACTGTCAATATCTGATATGACGTAAGCGTTCTTGTGTTTATCTGTTGTTTAGTTTAGAAACCGTACAGCCTGTAAACAATAGAGATACCAGCACAGATAACAATCCTGACTATGCCACCATAGCTGAATGTCATCTCAAAATGATTAACCTGAATCTTTTGACAGGAAAGCTCTTATCTGTATGCACTAGATGGTTGAGTCTAATCTATCAACTGTATTCTTATGAGTCTGACCCTCTTTATCTTGATGTCTCCGCTCGCAATAGGTATGGTTCCAGAATAGGAGAGCTCGTACGTTGAAATGCAAGGGAGGAAAGAAGCCGCTGTGGCAGTCCGAATCACCGTTTAGTGCAATGCAGAATTCACCAGTTCAGCTACACTCTTCTAACAGCAACAACAGTGAGTCTGGTGCAGGTACTGGGCCTTTATGCACTCCACCACCAGCTTACCCCAATCATATTAAGCAAGAAATGGAAAGGGATGGACTTTATGGATGTGACACTCCATCTTCCATGTCGATCGGGGATGATTCCGGCTACTGCACTCCTTCATATGGACACCATCAGGCCAGAGCCATGAACGCTCAGTGCAGCCCTCCTCTGCTAAGTCCAGAGCATCAGATGCCTCCAAACTGGGCTGCGAGGTATGACAGGAGATCACCTATGAGTTCCATGTGGGGTCAGTATCATCTTGATGCCTATGGCTGCAATCCCAGCTCCATCCAAGGCTTTTTTTACTCTCCATCTGAAGAACACAACAGTCTTCAGCCGCTGACCCCTGTTACCCCAGACTCGGGCTGCTGGGAGGGTGGTTTGGAGGGCACTCCTACAGCTTCCAGCTCTTTTTGTGTAGATAACCTAGAAGTTCAGAGGATGGAGAGCCAACAGGAAGGCAGGATTCACCACGGGCCTCTGCCTGAGCTGCCGGCCTTGTCCCTACAGGAGATCCTGGGAGAGCTGCAAGGAGACTGGAGGCAGGGTGAAGGACTAAACAGCCACTCGTCTGAGGACAACCATGTGCACGGCTGAATTTTGCAGTGTACAATCTATTTATGACTATTTATTCAATGTATTTATTGACTAAGGACATGGATGAACAATTATGTATTATTTATCTGATCTGAAGGTAACAACATAAGAGATTTCAGATGTTTTCAGACTAAATTAAATGGGCTTTGTTCTTGCTATTTATTTAGTGATCATTGTAAAAGTATGATTATGCAGCTTTGTGTATATTGTTTATAGACATCTTTATTGACTTCATTTAATTGCTGCACTTGCATTTAAATAAAGATGTTTTTCCTTTCATGTTCTTTCAAATGTCAGATTTGTATGCAACTGTTCTGTATATGTTGCTTTTATTTCCGTTTTTTTTTTTTTTGTAACTTTAAATGACCTCAGTGCATTCAATGGAAACACTGATAATCATCAAACTATTCTGAGTAATGTTGCACAACTCAAAAGTTTCTGTCATCCATGAGGTGAAACATTTCTGCTTGATATTATCGTTTTCTGATCTAAATCAAATGTATACACTACCATTCAAGAAATTGAGGTTGGTAAGGTGTCTTAATTTTTATTTATTTATTTGATTAAAAATACACTAATAGTAATGTTGTGAAATATTATTACACACATTATTATTTGTATTAATTTTAATGTATATATTTTAATATGCAGTTTATTCCTGTGATGGCAAAGCTGAGAATTTTCAGCAGTTATTATTTCATTCTTCAATGTCACACGATCCTTCAGAAATCATTTTAATATGCTGATATGCTGCTCAAGAAACGATTGCTCTGCTTGATATTTTTCTGGAAACAGTTAATTTTTTTTTGTCAAGATTTTTTAATTAATAAGTTTAGCATTTTTTTTTTTTTAATTAGAAATTGTTTATAACATCATAAATGTCTTTACTGTTACTTTTAATCGATTTAATGTTTTCCTTCAAAATACAAGTATTAATTTCAGATTACAGCAGAATGATACTCTGACTCAAAGTGGTGTGTTTGATTAATGAGGGGTGAAATGGACCTGTCATCCATAAAAGATGTGAGATATTAGTCCCTTCAGGCAGACTCTTCACAAGTAACATTGTACAAACGTCGAAAGTCGTTATAGAATAAAGCATTCAAAAGATACAAAATAAACTAATAAATATGAATCTCTTATCAATAGCTCTGGCAAGCTCTGGGCGTGTTTTTAGAAAGAGTAATGTAACAGGAAAAGGAGATAAGTGATTTGCATAAAATGGGCAAGACCTGTTTGTAGCTCTTTGATCAACCAACAAGGGCGATTGGTTTGAAGAAGGGTGAAATTAGCACTAATTGGGTTTTGTGCTGTAGAAGAAAGACTTGCATGATGAAGATATATTTATTGTACTTTTGGATTGTTAATGTACAAATAAAAAACCTCTGGAATTAGAAAAAACAACATTAGAATGAACCCAGTAACAATATAAGGTCATATGGTGCACAGTGAACTCTATAGTTTCACATCTGGATTGTAGGAGTATGAACAAGGGCTTTTGATGTGGTTTCGCAATTCCCTGGTAACAGAAATATGTCTCCATTATCTGCTGGAGATGTCTCCACACTCTTTTTTCATCTACAGTCCTGCCAACAGCACTTTCTCTCCCCATAGCTCTTCATATCTCTACTCCCTTCTTTAAAAACATTCCTGTCTATCTCAGAACAAAATAAGTCATAATGCAACCAGCTGAAAGCCAGGTGGAGCTTTTGGACAGTAGAAATATTCGCCAAAAGCATGGTCAACAAACCAGAAACTTCACGTCTCCACTCCTTACACAATATGGTTGTAATTTACACAACCATATGGACAATTGCACATTCTCTGTTTTTAAAATGTGTGTGTGTACATATTAAACCCGTAATCATTTACAGAAAAAAGTGTAAAGCGTAAGGAATAAAAGATGTGCTGATCTGTTTTTCTTCCATTGTGTGTTCTGTGATCCCAGTTTTGTTTCTGTTTTGTGTCACAGTGCTTTGGTTTCCTACAGCAGGATGTGTGATTTTTGGGGATGTTTGTCTTTTTTTCAACATAGAAATTCAAACAACACTTCAAAACAATAAACAAGAAGGAGGAAATGGTTCTTGTGGTTTTCTTTTCCTCTTGGAGAGACTTCATTTGATGTGTCTCATACTGCTACAGTTGTTACACTGTGTATTACAGCAAGGAAAGACGTGTGTGTTATGGAAAGATGATAAAAGGTGATAAAGAGAGAGTAGGAGGAGCAGTACCATTATCTTATATCTTTTCCTATTTATACATTCTGATTTATCGCACAGCAGCTGATGTGGCAGGATTAACCTCAGCCTGAACTGCATGCATAAAGTAGTTATATATTTATAGGAGATATTACAAAATTTATTATTATTATTACCC
Source organism: Cyprinus carpio (assembly GCF_018340385.1). NCBI lineage: Eukaryota > Metazoa > Chordata > Actinopteri > Cypriniformes > Cyprinidae > Cyprinus > Cyprinus carpio. Next base: position 15,174,668 of record NC_056609.1, on the reverse strand, counting down.
TATTATTATTATTACTATTAGCCTATTAATATTGTTGTTTCTGTTTAATTTATTGTTTAAACAGTAGATTAAAAATAAAATATAGTAATATATTTTAAAAAGTAAGTGATTCAAATAAAACACTAGATATTTATAAAATACTGCTTGTCTTCTTTACTCAATATTTGCTCGTCTAATAAAATGATTTTGATGAGCGATTCCCCAGTAAATAATCGTGAAAGAGATTCGGTTATGTTCTGAAGTGAGTGATCATTACTCTCATAAGATAAATGCTGGGACAGGGTGTGTGCTTCCTTCTCACACCCACACGCCAAGTCTTAAATTCGTGTGTGTGTGTGGTGGGTTAGTTTTTTCAAACTGTAAGTACTAGGCGGAGGCATTGTGTGACATAAACAAAGAGGTAAGCATTTTTAGATTGCATATTATAACTGGTTATTTATTTATATTTCCTAACACGGAATAAAATATTTTGCCAAAATCGCCAATAGACTACTTTGTGCTTTTGAATTGTAAATACGTAAACGGACGTGAATTGTCGAGCGTTGCGTTTCACGCAGAGATACGGCGCGCTCGCGCACTCTCCTCCCTCGTAAATAAATTAAACTGCGGCTTAGTTTAACTTGTTGTTGTAAAGATTTTATATATTACGATATTGTATATTTGTAATAAGTAGGTAATTGTGACTAAATTACACGTTTTGACAAGTCATGAGGTGGTAAAGTTTGTTGGTTAGCCATATTGTGATATCTAGCTGTTGGCATTGTTCTTGCTTTTATCAAAGAAAGATAATTGATATTATCATAGTAGTGACGGTGTTCCCTGCATTGACTTTCCAAAATATCCTAAACGAGAATATTAAATGGTGTGGAAGACTGAGAGTTGCCTTTGCAGCTGGTTTTACAAAGTGAGCTGACAACTTTGCTAATCAACTAGCCACTTAGCTTACTAGTAGGAGGAAGAAGCAGTGTGGGCAGAGCTTGTGAGCCATCTTGTGTGTGTATTCGCTTACGATTTATCATTACTGGATGGATATATTTCATTGTAAGTTGTATGTGGGGCACTAAAATATTCCTTTTTGATAATAAAAAGAAAACAATCGTAGACACGGCATTCGTGCCCCAGAATAACAGAACTGAATCATCTTCGGTGGTTTGCAGCTGTTGGGTACCGCTTGGTAGGTAATGCAAATAGGAATTATTATGATTACATAACACTAAACCGGGATGTTTAAACAGCTGTTTTTATTGGTAATTTAAAAATCTGATTTATATAATTAATTTGAGATACATTTTTATTTTTTTTTTTTTTTTTGCGAGTCGTTTTCAAATAACTGAAGCAGAATCTCAACAAACCTATATAGTTTTCTGTATGCTGCAGGTTAGTGATAGGGCATTTAATATAATTAATAAGGAACGGATTTATTAATTATGTAGCACTTTTTTAATCATCCAAATTTTAGGTTGTGAATGTATAAGTGCAGTAGCTTTAACGTACATGAAGTAAAGCAGGCATTCCCAAACGTTTTTGGCAGCAGGACCACTTTGACCTGTTGCTGGTACTCCCTGATATTTATATAAGTTTATTTTAATAAATGAACAACATTTTTGTGGTTCTCTGGTATCAGTTAATGGTCACATGACATGCCAGTAAACATAAAATATTAACTTTTTTTTTTTTTTTACACATTTTACTTTTTTTTAAACAATTTATATTTATTTTACATTTATACACATTATTTTATTAATTATACACATTAATTTCTACATTTTTTTATCGACTTGTGAACTACTTGCAGTTCCCTCATGAACCCCCAGTTTGGGGTCTACATAAAAGTATGTAAACCTTTGCTTGTGAAAAGTTAATATTATCTTAAAACATACACACACACACACACACACACACACACACACACACAAACACACATACATATATATATATATATATATATGTGTGTGTCTTTGTGTGTGTGTGTATGAAAATATTATTGTATATATATATATATATATATATATATATATATATATATATATATATATATATACGGGTGCTGGTCATATAATAAGAATATCATCAAAAAGTTGATTTATTTCACTAATTCCATTCAAAAAGAAACTTGTCTCTTTATATTTATACTCTCACACTCCTCTTTATATTTTTTATAAAAAGAACTTTTTATACAGGAGATTATAACTGACAACTAAGGAAAATCCCAAATTCAGTATCTCAGCAAATCAGAATATTACTTAAGACCAATACAAAAAAAGGATTTTTAGAAATCTTGGCCAACTGAAAAGTATGAACATGAAAAGTATGAGCATGTACAGCACTCAATACTTAGTTGAGGCTCCTTTTGCCTGAATTACTGCAGCAATGCGGCGTGGCATGGAGTCGATCAGTCTGTGGCACTGCTCAGGTGTTATGAGAGCCCAGGTTGCTCTGATAGTGGCCTTCAGCTCTTCTGCATTCTTGGGTCTGGCATATCGCATCTTCCTCTTCATAATACCCCATAGATTTTCAATGGGGTTAAGGTCAGGCGAGTTTGCTGGCCAATTAAGTACAGGGATACCATGGTCCTTAAACCAGGTACTGGTAGCTTTGGCACTGTGTGCAGGTGCCAAGTCATGTTAGAAAATAAAATCTGCTTCTCCATAAAGTTGGTCAGCAGCAGGAAGCATGAAGTGCTCTAAAACTTCCTAGTATACGGCTGCGTTGACCTTGGACCTCAGAAAACACAGTGGACCAACACCAGCTGATGACATGGCACCGCAAACCATCACTGACTGTGGAAAATTTACACTGGACCTCAAGAAATGTGGATTGTGTGCCTCTCCTCTCTTCCTCCAGACTCTGGGACCCTGATTTCCAAAGGAAATGCAAAATTTACTTTCATCAGAGAACATAACTTTGGACCACTCAGCAGCAGTCCAGTCCTTTTTGTCTTTAGCCCAGGCGAGATGCTTCTGACGCTGTCTGTTGTTCAAGAGTGGCTTGACACAAGGAATGCGACAGCTGAAACCAATGTCTTGCATACGTCTGTGCATAGTGGTTCTTGAAGCACTGACTCCAGCTGCAGTCCACTCTTTGTGAATCTCCCCCACATTTTTGAATGGGTTTTGTTTCACAATCCTCTCCAGGGTGCGGTTATCCTTATTGCTTGTACACCTTTTTTCTATCACATCTTTTCCTTCCCTTCGCCTGCCTCTCTATTAATGTGCTTGGACACAGAGCTCTGTGAACAGCCAGCCTCTTTTGCAATGACCTTTGTGTCTTGCCCTCCTTGTGCAAGGTGTCAATGGTCGTCTTTTGGACAACTGTCAATTCAGCAGTCTTCCCCATGATTGTGTAACCTACAGAACTAGACTGAGAGACCATTTAAAGGCCTTTGCAGGTGTTTTGAGTTAATTAGCTGATTAGAATGTGGCACGAGGTGTCTTCAATATTGAACCTATATGAGATACTGAATTTGGGATTTTCCTTAATTGTCAGTTATAATCATCAAAATTAAAAGAAATAAACATTTAAAATATATCAGTCTCTGTGTAATGAATGAATATAATATACAGTTTCACTTTTTGAATGGAATTAGTGAAATAAATCAACTTTTTGATGATATTCTAATTATATGACCAGCACCTGTATAAATATATATATATATATATATATATATATATATATATATATATATATATATATATATATATATATATATTAGGGGTCGACCGATTATCGGCGTGGCCGATTATCGGCGCCGATATTAAGCATTTTTTATTGTTATCGGCATCGGCCATTTTCAAAACCGATTTGCCGATAAAACCATTTTATTTTGAAATGCGCGATCTGGCACTGATCCAGCCACCTCAGTCAGAGCGCACACCGCTCTTGTGGCCTAGACTAAGCCCCGCCCATCGTCCGTCTGATTTGTTGGGAGTCACGAGCCTGGCCAATCAATACGGCTGGCGCGGCTGGAAAATGTTCCCGCTCTCACACACCGAAAAAAGCACAGGAGCTGCTTCAGTGATCATCATCACACATCAATAAGTTATCTCTCGAAGGTAAGAATGCAGTAAACGTTACTGAAGTTGCAATAAATCACTACACTGAAGTTGCAAAACACCTAAATATAATCGATTTATGATGACAAGCCCCGTTCAGTAGTTTATTATACTGTGAATTCCCGGTCAATGTCCGTCATTGCAGTGATATGCTTTAAACCAACGGATCATCACATCAGTGCTGAGATAGTGAAACTAAAAAACCTACTTCTCTCACCATTCGGAGCAACTTAACGTTGTATTGTGAATAGATTATCAACACGAATGAATTCACTCACGTCTGCTGCGGTTTTTTTTGTGTGTTGTTCACATAGCTTCACTGAACAGCGTCCGTTCCGTTAGGGCTCTTAGTCAAAAAAAATGCGCATATTTGGAGAAATATTGCTTTTTTCTAACATGATTGCAAAATAATTTATCATACAGATTCAGAATTACCATTATGCAATTTTGAAGAGCTGAAAGGGCATCAAGCGCGAGCTCTGTCGCCCTGACGCGACGCGAGCTCCCTATTCCTGATTTAGTTATCTCCGCGGCCGCGCTCTCTCATTTGACTAACAACCAGGGTGCGATTTGCCGGACGGGATGGGGGGGATTTCCCCCCTTCTGGTCTATGCATCCCTGCCTCTGCTGAATAACTTCATGCAAACCCGCTCTGACGTCCAGATCTGAATCAAATGATTCGCGATACGCGATCCGATTGAAGCGCATCGAAACAGTGAATCATTTTGCGACGCAATGGTTTAAACTGATTCGGAGTTTCAAAAAGCTCCGTTGTGTTCTTTGCTCGCTTTCTCGATGTAATTTGTTGATTGAATAACCGTGGACATTAAATCATTACAATTAATAGGCCTAACGTAGGCTTACAATGTTTTTTATTAAACTGAGATCACACTAAATACAATTTCCGTCGTATTAAAAACATTTCATAACATTTTTCAAAAGCATCCCCCCCTCTGTTTATTTCACAAAATCGCACCCTGCTAATAACCCTATGCTAATAACGTAAATTGTCAATAATCTCACATTGCACGTTTCTGGATGACGCTGTCCTGTATACTTCCTAGTTTGTATCGCCGTGATAAACAGTCTAAAAAAAAAAAAAAAACACTATTACAATATGGGTTGTGTGTGATTTTAATGCAATTCTGGGTTGCAAATAAAATGCTAAATATAACACACAGACACACACTGCATGTCATGTGACCATTAACCAACATCAGCACACACACACACACACACACACACACACAAAAACAAACAAAAATATATATATATATATATATATATATATATATATATATATATATATATATATATATATATATATATATATAGATTGCATTTATTTTCCATTATTTGTTCATTTGCTGCTGTTTAAATTTGCTTTAAGTTTTACTTAGTTTACAGAATGCTGCTGATGGATGCTCCCAGCACTTTTTATGTTTGTTGTTATTATTAATATTAATGTTGTTATTATGAACAGTTCTCAGAATTAAAGATGTGTTAAAATAATTTAAAGAGAGTCTTTGTCAGAGGCCTTTTTATTCTTAATTTTGACATTAATTTTCATTTTTTACACTAGACACATATCGGTTCAAAATATCGGTTATCGGTCTCCTTGATCTGTAATAATCGGTATCTTAAACACAACATAAAAATTCATAACTGAAAACACCTAAAATATATATATAAGTGTGTGTGTGTGTGTGTGTGTGTGTGTGTATGTGTGTGTGTGTGTTTAAGTCAGCAAGGAGGGAGTCTTTGCTTAAAAACCTTTAACAACTTTTAGGGAAGTGTTTTTTTTCTTTCTATAAACGCACACAGGATGTGAAATAAAGACTTTGGCCTGTATTACTGGCATCGACTTGACATGTGGTAAACTGTTAATTTTGTAATTAAACACTTGTGCAATTGACTAATCCTGAGGATGTGACGTTATTTGGTTGACGTGTGACACATCTGCATATCTGAATGCATTTCAACTTCTGTTAGTACCCATTTCATTAATTCATTTCATTTATTTATATAGCACAAATAAACACAACAGAAGTTGACCACAGTGCTTTACAGAATATAAAACTAAGATACAAATAAGAAAGAAAGCAATAAGACATAAGAAAATAAATAAAACAATTAAAATGAAATTATGTTTTATAATTATGTTTTATGTTTTTATAATTAAAAAATAAAACATAATTATTATTAGATATTACAATACGTGATAAAGGTCTCTAGATGTTTTACTATGGTGTTCTCAAGTGTTCTTTCTCTTTATGTTACAGAAGAAGATGCACTATTACAGATATGAAAATGCAGAGGTCAGCTGTTGCTACAAATACCTCATGTTCAGCTACAACATAATCTTTTGGGTAAGTTGACATTTGATAGGTTTTTCACTGCAAATCATGTTTAAATGGCCACCCTTCCAGTTCTATCATTAGATAATGTCTTTTCTGCCACTCTTGCACAGATGACATGATCTGTAGACCGGCCCCACATTTCATGATTATTTGTTCCACTTAGTTTCACGCTGTGTGCGCACAGATGGTTCATACTTTCCGTGTTTTCATTACTGGGTGGGTCATTTCACAGCAAGTGAACACCCACAGTTGAAACTTTTATATATCAAGAGAAAAAGTCAGCCTGATGACGTTCAGGTGTTTCATATTAACATCAACAGGAAACAGATTAACACTAGCGTATTGCTGCAGTAGTTTGTGGTGTCTTCTATGGGAAGCATGGGAGGATTCTGAGTTAACAGCTTCAAACCTATTTTCCTGTTTTCAATACTGAACATGGCTCCTCCTGTGAAACAAGCAATGTTATTACTGCACAGTGTGTTATGATTTCATGACCTGTTTTAAATATGATTTATTTTATTTTTTTCATACATTTAAAGCTTTTTATCTTTAGTATGTTCAAAAATTTTTCGGGTTGTTAAGATTTGATTGATATTAATCTAACAAACTTCAAACCTTTGAATGGTAGTGTATTTAAAATTTATTATTGCAAACAGTGTTGCTTTTGTCTAGACATTGGTCACATCTGCATCGTCGGCTTTAACCCCACAATCAGTTGTTTTGTCTGAACTTGACTATTCTGATGCAACATTTAATCATTTAATTTCTCCTAAACCTCTTCTGGTTCTCAGCTAGCTGGAACAGCATTCATTGCAATTGGCTTCTGGGCCTGGAGTGAAAAGGTAAGTAGACACTTGTGAAACTTCAAAATTCAAAATCATTAAAAAAACCTTATCAACTTCAAACTTTTAAATGGTAGTCTGCTATTAATCTGCAAAAAAAACACTGTGAGTTATGTAACTGTGAATGTGTTTTAGTGGCTCAGAGAAAAACCAGTGTAAATTGTTTGTTCATTGATTTGCCCACAGGGTGTTTTATCAGATCTGACACAAGTTACACGTCTACATGGTTTTGACCCAGTTTGGGGGGTGCTTGTAGTGGGCACAGTCACTTTCATTTTGGGATTTGCTGGGTGTGTTGGAGCTCTCAGAGAAAACATCTGCCTCCTTAAGTTTGTAAGTACTCATACTTTCGATGTGATACTGAAGCCGTCACATATGTTGCTGGTAAATTCTAAATAAAGAAGTCTCCAAAGAAAATGTTTGCATGCCTTGCAGTGCCAGATCTGTACAAAATAAGAACTCGATAATGTGTTAATGCAAACAGTTTCCAGACATAAAAATGAATTCTATTATATTGTCAAATGCTGCTTTTGGATATTTTAACTTGCTTCTTGACCTTGTCTTGCAGTTCTCTGGAGTCATCGGCTTCATCTTCTTCCTGGAGTTGACGGCTGCGGTGTTGGCGTTTGTGTTCCAGGGCCAAGTTAGGGAGTGGATCAATGATTTCTTCTTGGCCAATGTAAAGGCCTACAGGGAAGACATTGACCTGCAGAATCTGATTGACTCCCTCCAGAAACTGGTAAGTCTGAGAGAGTTTTTAAGTGTAAGCTAATTTTCATTAAATAAAATGAATGCTTTCTATTTACGCAACTTGCCAACCACCAAATACATATTATACATTAAATGGTTTCCATAAAAAAACAAGCTTCACCAAAGTCCCTTTAAGACAAGTCATATCACTCGGCGGCCATCTTTGAAACGCCTCTCGGCATCCAAGTGCAACTCCAATCTCTTAGAATGGGGAAACATCAAATTCTACAAAACTGTTCACTAGGCTTCCGATTAAATTTCATATTTGAAATCACCAAAGAAATCTGATAACAACTGTGTTATAAATATTGTATATTTTGCTCAAATAGCATTATAAAAAGCTGATTATTTAGGCTAGATCATGCAGTGCGCATGCCCCGTTTACACTAGTGCGTTTTCGTTTTAAAACGGCGTTTTAGAATGAAAGCGATCTTTGTGCATTTCAGAAACGACCTCAGTTTAAACTACACAACCTAAAACGCATGTCACATGACCATTCATGCAGGTACAGCCATAGATATGAATAGGTAGATTCCCTATTATTTAGATCGCGGATGCGTCTATGTGCTTGGAGTGATCGAATGGGGAAGCTACCTATACATCTATGGGTACAACAATGCGCATGATGTTAGTGTTTACACGGTCGTCAAGGATACGCGAATGTGGGCAGCCACGCCATGGTTTTCAAAAGTCTCTGTTTTGGTCCGTTTACATTGAAAAGCAGCCCCGGAGTTTTCAAACTAAAACGGGGTGTGCAGCGTTTTCAAAAGTCTCCGAAAACGCCGGAGTAGTGTAAACGATAGGCATAACCGTAGCAAAAGTTATGTGTTTTAAAATGAAAATGCACTAGTGTAAACGGGACCTCAGACCGCTGACTGTTTCTATAGCAAACAGGATGCTTCTAACAGCAGCTGCAGTGATGCGCTGACTTTACCAAATAGTGATTGGCTCCTTCATTCAGAAGGCGGGGCTTCCTGCAATTGAGCGGCCATATTGAGTGTTGCATTTTTCCCCATTCAGAATTATACGAGTGACATGTCTTGGGTATTCTATAGTCTTTGGCTTCACTACTCGCTTTTTACGTCTTGTCACAAGTACTTGCTTAAATAATTAATGTTTAATTAAGTATTATTTAACCTGAATAGAGAATGAAAAAGCCATAGATAGCTAGTAGTGGACACATCGCTTTTATGTTTGCTCAAATAAATATTTTATATTTTCCAAAATGTAAATTATTATTGGTTTAATTTGGGGGATTTTGATGAAGCATATGAAGCTTAATGCTTGTGAAACTCTGATAAAAAGGTGGCCATAAGAAATTTCATCACTAATACATATGCACAATTGTGGCTAAATGGTTGCAGGTTCTGAAAGTACATGTTTTTTCCTCCCGCAGAATCATTGCTGTGGAGCTAAAGAACCCAACGACTGGAATCTAAATGTGTATTTTAACTGCTCAAACGAAAACCCCAGCAGAGAGAAATGTGGAGTGCCCTTTTCCTGCTGCATCAGCGATCCTGCTGTAGGTTCTTCTCTTATTCACAGCAGCCCTCCACAGAATAAAGAGATCGTTTCAGCATGCTGCACTGTCATAAAAGTACTGTTTAAAAGAACCCGTTGTGCTTTACACTCGAAGGCCAAGTATGTGGAAGACTTCCTCTGCTTGTGGTGGCCTTTGCTCACTGCATGTATGTAATACCTTAAGGAATAATTCACCTTTATGGCATTCCAAAGCTGTATGCCAGGTGTATTTACAGATGTTCAAAGAATTTGAACTTGTATTTTCAATCAAAAAATTAACTGCCATCATACTATTAAACAGCATATATATCATTAAAAACTATTATTTTTTGTCTTCCACGGAGCATAGTTTTGTAACAACATGAGAGTGAGGAAGTGATGACATAATTTAGATTTTCCCGTGAATCCCTTTTAACATGCTGATACAGTTTGTTTTTTTCTTTTTACTGGAAACTAAAATATTTAATATTGACCATAAAACTTTCTCTTGTGCACAGGTTAAGACTTGTTTTGGTTTAAATTTTTTAATGCATGGATTTTTTTCCCCAATTATTAATTACTTTACAGTGAATATAGGCCTAATTTGAATGAACCTATGACTTTTCTTTACAGGATACAGTGGTGAACACACAGTGTGGGTATGATGTTAGAAGATCTGGCACACCGGTGAGTGCATTTTGAACAGTTGTACTAAAAAGACAGGTATTTCATTCATTGCCATTGTTGGCAAAAGTTCTGCTTCAGTACACATTCCTTTCCAAATGTGAATGATGTAGAGCGAGTTCATGCTTCAGAAAGTTGAATAAATGAAAACACTTGTCAGCTTCTGCGCACCAGAAAATGTAGTTGGAAGTTTTTGAAATTAAAGTCAAGTTTCCAAGGTTCAGTTTCTCTGATGGCAGCACTAATATCTGTCAGTATGGAAATAGCATTTTCACGAATGGGGCATGTGTATAGTTGTTTTGTTCTTCTGCTCTCCTCTCATAATCATTCTTTTTTGTGCTCTGTTGGTAGTAGGGAAATTGCAATTGGGAGAGCAGAATACCTGCAGAGAATAAACTTGGATATTTTAATATGTTGCACAGCGCAGTTAAATGCTCTTTCATTAATTGCATAACATTTATTTTCTGAAACAAAACACGCTGTGTTTATTTTTAAGGCTCAATGGGGCAACACCATTTATGTCAAAGGATGCATGATGGCTTTAGAGGAGTGGCTTCCACGCAATCTCTACATTGTGGCTGGAGTCTTCATAGTCATATCATTGCTACAGGTATGGGATGTACTAAAGAAAAAAATACTGCATGGAAAATATTTTACAGCTAGATGTCACTCTCACCACTTTTATTTTCAGAGAGCAACCAAAAGTTTAAAAAAGCAAAACCACTATTCAAATGGTTAAAGCAGGGGTTCTCAAAGTTTACATTCAAAGGTCCGAATCTGAATTCTCATCAATGTCAAAAGGTCCAAAATAATTATAACAAAACTTTTTTTTTTAATAAACATGCTTATAACTTTATATAAGAATTTAACTTTATGTATGCTAATTATCATATTCATGATGTCATCGAGTCGTACTTGCGTTTACTCTCTGAACTGTTAAATACAGTACTGCATTTTTAACTAAATGCCCTATAAAGCTGATCTCATTTACATATTTTCTGTTTCTGAAATAGTACTTCAATGTAACCTGCAGTCACTTGCAGTCAACTGAATTGCTAAAATCTTGAATTATAACTGCAATATGCTGTTATACAGCAGTGAATTATATTACTTTATATTATATATCATGCAGCACAAACGTCCGTCTGTTACAAACTATGTGCGTATTTACAGATAGGTTTTTGGAAACGCTGTTTTGTACTCATTCATTCACAAGTCTGCTGCGGTTCGGTTCGTTGAATGTGCTGCTAACTCTGCCGGTCGAGAAAGACGAGCTGCTTGTGGGGTGAAACCGGTGACATTATTCTACTGAATGAAAGCTAAGGTTTATCCAAAACGTTGCTAGTTGCTATGCACTTTGTCTTACAAAAAAGTTGGTAAACACTGCAACACCGGTTTGTGCACCCCTGTGTGTGTGTGTGTGTGTATGCCATGGAAGTCTGAGTGATACGAGTGGAATACGAAGTGGAATTGGAGGCGGGTCCGGATTGAATTCCCTCCCGGTCCGGATCCAGACCAGAGTCTGGACTTTGAGAAGGGCTGGGTTAAAGTAAATCACACTAATTATGATATAAACATTAGAATGAAGTTGTAGGTCCTGGAAAGAAAGTATCTGTCGGCATTTCTACTGTATGTGTCTTTAAAACTTAGTTTTGAAGTTAATCTCAATGTAATGTTGTTTCTTGTGATTTTGCTTCTAGATGGTGGGAATCTTCTTGGCAAGGACGCTGATTGGAGACATTGAAAAAGTCAAGTTTAATTATTACTGAGTTCTGACGTAACTGAAAGAGAGCTAAGGGCAATGTATGGAAAAAGACGTGGACCTACTTTTATTTTTTTGCATCTCTTTTTGTGGAGAAGAGAACCCTGGACCATTCACTGGACCACCTTTTCAGCATTTCTATAGACCACCTCTTGAATACACAGCTGCCTAAGCTCACTTGGAAACTTTCACATGTGTGCCTTGTCTCTCCTTCAAGTTTACCTCCAGCCCACTACCTAGTTTTATTTGAATCATTTTGTTTTTTTAATCTTTATTTTTTATTTTTTATAGGACTACCATTAACCAAACATTTGTATTTTTGGGACCACGATTAACCAAGCTGGGCATACATAGTGGCAATATGATGGGACCATAACCTGTAAACTAACCTGAAATGTAATTGTTATGATGTGAAGAAGTCAACCAAGCTTTGATTACTGAAATGTATCTATATGGTCATGTTGCATACATTTCAAAATCTTGGTGGGGGTGGGGAACTAAATTAGCAGTTAGAACAATCTGGAACAAATTTAGGATGTTTTTAAGAAGCATGTTTATTTTTCCTTAGATAAAACATGCAAAAATTAAGAGGCAAAAAAATTATCATCTCATAGTAAAAAGTGTAATGAAAGAGAACAAAGTAAATACATATACATATACATATACATATTTTTAACATTTTATTGAGTTTGTAACTTAATCTTTCTGCAGACAGAAGTTCTGCATTTAATGTCAACTGCAAAGAGTGCAGAAGAAAACTATCAGGATCTGACCAGAAGTACTCACATGTAAATGGAACATATTGAGAATGCAGCTGGGTAGAAATCAAATGTCAGTGAGTCTAAAAGAGACGTGAGCTGATCCATTTGGTCCTACACAGTGGAGGTAAGATGCATTAGTATGTATCCTTTATTTTACAGTAAGCAACTCATGCGCTTTTTTGGTCATTCTGTTAATGATCATTTTATCGGAACATCTTTGTAAATGGTCACTTTCTACTGGATCTGTGCAAAACTTTAAGAGTCACTGAAGTTTGATGGTAGTCACCATATGGCTTATACTAATGTCAACATTGCCTTGAGATACCAACATTTACCTCCTTTTTTCTACTCTTGGTGACTTTATACAAAAATGCAGATTGTGCCTTTTCTCTGGCATTGAAGATTTCATAAAATATGTTGTATACCATGTTTAAGCTGGATAGAATCATACCCATGCTTGGCCTTTTTTACGGGTGTTCAAAGAATATTTACTTTTTGTGTTTTCAATTCAAAATGTAACTGCCATTACATCACAAACTATTTAAAAAACAAAATATTAACAATATTAACATGTCTTCACACTTGAATTAGCCAAAACACAATATGCATTCTAACATAAATGCAAACACCTGCTTGTCTTCACTCTTTCTATAGTCCAAAGACGTATCTTTTTGAAGTTCTATCATAGTATACTTCTATAATATGACCTCTGAAATTCTCATCAGTGCAAAAAGAAAATTATTATTAAAAAAAGAGAAAGCATTTAGTTAATCTTTTTAATTCAGAGTGCACTATTTTGTCCCTTTTTGGAGTGTCTGTCTGTGCCACTGTGTAGTGTTAAAGCTTGATAGAGTATTTACTAAAATGCAGTACAGTTTCCCTGACCTTGCTGCAAGAGCCTCCTTTTTCATGAAGAGAAGGTTTTTTTTTTTTGTTGTTGTTGGATTTAGATGTTATTTGTTGTTGGATATCTGTTATCTTTGTAAATATTTTCTGAATTCTTTTCAGCATTTTTATATTCAATAAAAGAAAGAGTTTGACATTATCAGTCACACTGTCATCTGTCTTCTGAATGAAATATACTGGTTGATGAAGCTCATACCAGCTTTGAGCTGATATGAATTATGCTGAAAATTGACATTGCATTTAAAATCCATATCCCATTCATATTTAAATGTAATTATGTAAAACATGTTGCCAATTAACTCTCTTTTAAAGCAGTTCATCACTTTGCACAACACAACACAATACACATGCAGACAATTAAATAATAAAATAAAATAAAAGTATATATAGTATATATATATATATATATATATATATAAAACACCTTAATGATCCCAAACTTTGAATGGTACTATACCTTTTAAATACACATTCCTGTTATTTTTGTGCACAAATAATCAATGAAAATATATATATCCTAATAAAAAGTAATGCCTTTCTACTTCAGAAACAACTTAACTTGGTGGCTGACGATCCTTATTTCTAGTAATGCTTACTTTCACAATCTGGTCCTGTTCTACATTTTGTAATTGTTAAATATCCTATTTCATTTTAGAAATGCATCATATTATGGATTCATTTTCTTCATAAAGAAACAATTCATTAAAATAATCGAGTGTTGTAGAAGTATGGGAGAATGACTGGAGCAATTAAAAGTAGGAACGTTTCCCCAGGGCTATATTAGAAAATTGCCTGGAGCAGGGACAAAAAACAACCTAAACAATGTAACATAAAACCAAACTTTGCTCTGGGTTATGACATCCGAGCATCAGATTTTCAGGTCAGAAAGATCCACTTCTTTAGAAAACCTGCAGTGCGGTACATTTGCCACAAACCTTGTGTGACTTTTCTCTTATTATTTAGTAGTGGCATTTTCCAGTTCAAAGTGACTTAGACACACTAATTACAAGCACAATCATGCTGGAGAAACCTGGAGTGTCTTGCGCAGTGGTGATAAAGCAGAACTGGGTTCTTGGTAACTTCACCATTTCACGGTCACCTCTACATTAGATTGAACACCTTTGACAATCCATCCTAATAAAGAGTCCCATTATGGCCTTTTCTGGCAGGGCAGATGGAGTGGGAACATATTGCGAACAAATAAAATAGACCATTAACCCTCTGTAGGGTGATGTGCACATATTTTGCGTGGTCAGAAGTATAAAAGATCTGATTTTTCTCAGTGGAAGACACAGAGCGACTATCTCTCTCATGGAAAAAGCTACAATACAACTAAAGGATGGACTGAGGAGACAGTCTTTTCCTGTTGTTGTTAAATCAGTCCTTCCTTAGTCATACTTTCTTTGGATGCTTTGTTTCAGTGTCCACACTGGTGCTTATTTACATAGCGTTTTGCATCACATCCTATTATAAAGAACAGAAAATAATAATTCCATTTCAGATACATTTATGCTTGCACTACATGAATGCATTTGACTAAATAAATAATAAAAGAGCAGAAAATTGATCGCTAATGGCTTTTCATCTACAAAAAGCCAAGATCCATGCACGGTTCCTTTACATCAGGCTAGTTTGTGTCTACACATTTGCACATAATTAGTATAATCTGCTTCATTTAATATATTTTACCATGTTTAAAATCAGAATTATACAAACTTTCCTTAAAAATCAGTCTAGGAAATGCAAAAAAGCCTCAAAGTTGTACATATCACTGTATAATTTAGTATAATCTGCTTCACTTAACATTTGACCAAGTTTGTAACCATATTTTTCTTAAAAATCAGCACAGAAAAAACAAAACAAAAACAAACTTAAAGTTTTACGCATCTGTGTATAATTTATATAATCTGCCACAAAAACATCAGCACAGAAAATACAGAACCACAAATCTCCACACATTCATAAAAAACATCAGCACAGAAAATACAGTGTCACAAAGGTCTACACATTTCTACATAATTAGTATAATCTGCATCCTTTAACACATTCATAACGTTTAAAACCAGAATTCTACATATTTTCCTTAAAAATTAGCACAGTCTTCCATTGAGGCCTGATCATAAGGCACTGTAACTCAGAGGCAGAACATGAGGGTCAGAAATCTTGTTTATTTTTGACCATGTTCTTTGAAATGCAGTGAACACCCTGCTACATTAGCTGCCCTACAGAGATTTGCCTTTGAAGTCTTTAGCATGGAAGGAGTCAGGGGAAAAGCCCTCCGAAATCCACAGAGGGCCCAGTCCGCTTGCAGGCCTCCAGCAGCAGCTCTTTCCCTGTAGTTGTGATGACTTCCTCCTGAGAGCAGACAGATGTTGCCATTTTTCAGTGTACTGTGCATTCTAATAGAATGAGTACAAGATTAAAAATCTGTTTTCTGATACACAATTGGCTGGAAATCATCTTATGCTAAAAAGGAGCATGCTATGTGTATTTGATCTATTTTACATATTCAAACTCATGTCAAATGTGGCCTGAAATAGTGAGGGCAGTCTTGTTTCCAGCACTGCTGTGCTGTGTAAATCTGACTTGCTTTTTTATTCATTCGGTGATTGTCTCTATCTGAGCTAAACCCGTTGTAATTTTCATGTGTATGTAGACAGGTTCTCTACAGTGTTTTTTATTTATTTTTACCATATTGCAGAGGCGTGAAGCGGGAACGCTTGTTGACAGTTCTACAACGTCGCCTGCATTTGCATGTAACTAATGTCAGAGATCTCACAGCTTGTGACTCCAACTTTGACAGCATTCCAGAAAGTGAAATATGTATCCATGGCTACACAGGCTATGCTGAAGGTTTGTGGAGATGCCAAGGCAAGCTCTCAGTTATTGAAAGTTGCTTTAGTACAGATTACATTACATTGTTTGACTCACAAATCAGCCCTGACTCCAAATCCATTCCTCACATGTTGAGATTTTACAGCACTTTTAGAGATCCAGAGACTTTAAGATGGACCAAACTTTAATCCTGCACATGCTGTCATGTATCTGGGCATCAGAGCTTCTCCACAGTAAAAACATTGTTCTGGAGAATGTTGAAAACTTACAGTACATCTGAAGCTACAAGCACTGAATGGCTGCACAGGAAAGTAATTGTTAATTTTCAAACAACTGAAGGCAGTTTATTGGCAAAGGCACATTCTGCCATCATTTATCTACTTCACCATACATGTCCAAAACTTAAGTTTTTCATGGCAAATGATAGTTTCACCCATCATGCGTGACTGGACTTTTAAAATGATTCCTACTGAACTGTGAATCTATTCATACATTAAAAGAAGCTATAGGCTACCTCCCGCTACTCCATCCAAAAATGTAAATTCTCTCAACATTTAATCACCCTCATATCGCCCTAGATTTATAGCCTATGCTTTCTTTCTTCAGATGAACATAAAGATTTAAAAAATTAAAATATTCTGTCTCTGTGACCCCATATAATAGGAACTCTCAAAATTGACTCTTAAAAAACCCCACACAAAATGAACACAATGGGATCCATACTGCCCCAGTGGATGAATCGATATACTCTAAAGTCAGACGATAAGAAAAATCAAATTCCATTCATTCCTATGCGTGTCAAAATGACCCGCGGGACACTTTTGTTACTTTTTTATTGCACCCATTTAAACTCCTTGAATCCACTTAATTTTTTTGTGTGTATTCCCGGTGCAAGTGTGACAGAAGTAAAGATTCTAAAAATAGATTCTAAAAAAGTACATTCTAAAAAAATAACACGATTTTTTGAAAATCATTTTCGGGTCAAAATGACCCGAAGGATGGATGAGGGTTAATTGCTATATTACATTTAATAGTAACTCTCTTCACTCTTTTGACCAGCAGGAGTCGCTATAGCTTCGAAAAAGTGAATTATTTTGCAAAGTTAGCCTGACCGATTCATGAAAAAAAAACTGACTAAAAGTAATTCACGATTCATCACATTTTACATGAAAGGAAAATGTGACCCACTGCTTGATTCCTTAAAATATTATGAAGAGAATGTTTCTCAGGTCGGTATACGACAGTATCGTTATATAAAGATTGATTCGTTTGTCGAACAAACTGTGTCCCTTCTGACCTGTGCACGGCACACGAGCCCCAGATTGATCTTCACTAAAATGTTCGATTTGATAAATCAACTCCATGGAAAACACTATAATGAAGCGCACTATGAATTTAACTAATGGGTTTAACAGACTTTTATGGAGTACTTTAATCATGCTTTTGTTGTGCTTTTACTGTTTTTTTAAAGCTAATTCCTTGAGCCTCATCTGTCCAATTGCATTGAATGGAAAAGAGCAGTCTGGACATGCACTGCCTTGGAACACCATGATGGTGAGTAAATGATAACAGCACTTTAAGCTTTTTTTTCTCAAAAAGAACAGGAAATTACGTTATTTACTATTTTCTAAATTTACTGGCCTTATTGTGAACGATTCATATAAACTATTTTAAATGTATTTTGGTTGGTATAGAGAAATGTTTTTTGTCCATTTACCTATATGTCACACACTATTACTACTCTTTTACCTTGTGGAAGTCGATGAGGTCAGCAAGGGTGGCATGACGGTTTTGGTCCACACCCAGAAAGCTGTAATAGTCTCTAGAAGCATCGATAAGGAAATGCTTGAAACCGCTGGCTGTGCGATAGGACAGTGTGTAGCCCCATATCCTGTCACTGACCCGTACCAAGAAAGAGCCCTCAGCAGCATTCATAAGCAGTGTCTCCGAGTCCTCTCGGGAGATGATACCTTCAGCATAGACATCACAGTAAACTGTCAGTGAAGCAGCATTATAAACTTTTATTTATAATGCTGTTAATTATTTGTACACTGATTCATTTTTTTTGTTGAAATTAACTAAGGCACCTCACAAACACTGGCCTGTTTACCCTTGTGAAAAGGGAGAACAGGCCAGACAGTTCATTGGATGTTATCTGCGATTAAATTAAAATGTATTAATTTAGTTCAAATTTATGCAATTTCATTTTTTGAAATTACTGTACTGACAAAAATTTATGGTAAACTAAAATGTGATGTTAGTTTTATTGAAACTTGTATGTCGTGTTTAATTATGTTTGCATATACACATCTGTAGGATAAAGCTGTACTTTAGTATGTTTAAAAATATATTTCCTTTAAATGTACTGAATAACACACTACATTTAAAATTCTAATAAAGTATTTCAAATGTGCTTTACTATGCTAGTCAACAAAATCAAAATAAGTGTACTTCTTCGAAGCGACTTTTATTTGGCATTATTACAAAGTACACTTTTTAAAAGTATACTTAATTATAGTCATGAGTTCATGCTAACATTATATCATCTGCAAGTAGCTTTTTGTACTTTGATTTGAAGTACACTACAACTGCACATTCAACACAGTTCTTTTTTCCACTAAGGTAACAAATTAAGAGTAGTTGTGTAGGTATTTCAGCATTGTTTCCATTGTAATCGTGTTATCTCTGTAATGGAGTCATCAGGTGCCAGATAGAAAGTGGTATAGTATGTTTTTTCCATGTATCTCTACTAGCAGTGTTGGTGTAAATCGACACCGTGGCTTGTGTATGTGTGTGTCAGTAAGGGTAGGAATGAGTGTGCGTCTGTCCTCTTATCTAGACGCATCTATTCAGAATCACATTCAGACTGATGTGT
The DNA here is from genome assembly GCF_018340385.1 of Cyprinus carpio. Classification (NCBI taxonomy): domain Eukaryota; kingdom Metazoa; phylum Chordata; class Actinopteri; order Cypriniformes; family Cyprinidae; genus Cyprinus; species Cyprinus carpio. Next base: position 15,155,341 of record NC_056609.1, on the reverse strand, counting down.
GGCCCACATTCCGACACTCACAAGCCTATTAATCTGTTCTCTTGTCATTTAACCAGGAGTTACACACTGTAACCCATTCTAACATGACAAAGCTGCAGGACTCATGCCAGTAATTAGCCTAGCAAAGCCTTTGAATTATTGAGCACTCCCTCTCAATTTCTCTCTACTGTCTGTCCGTGTATACAAGTAGACGCAGACACACACACCACCGCTCTCCATCTGTTGGTCGGCTAGTTTCTGGTTTCAAAACAAGGGCTGCATATTCCACACTCCATTTCTCTCTCCTTGTGGATCTGGGGGACAGTGTGTACAAGAGGGTAAAAGGGCAGCGTTCTGTTATCTGCTTGAGAGGTGCTAGCATATGTCTGCTTCGCTAAAACTACTCATGTTTTCCGCTTGCTTACGGGATGGTAGTCGTCAACTACATTCTGCAGTTAATGCTGACATTGGCAAGCTATTCATGTTGCACACAATTTAACAGGTGATCATGGATTTTAATGCATCGTATCAGATAACAGGAGACACCAGAGAGGTCATTAAGAAACCTTACCGTGGAACCACGGTGCGATAGCATTGCTATTCCGTTCGTATCCCACTTGTTTTGGTTTCTGCTCTTCAGTGAACCAGAGAATAACCATTTCCCTGGAACTGGGCCGTGGTGTTCGCACCCATGCAGGGCTAATGGGAAAGAAAAGCGCTAATTTACAGAATGACATAGTTCTTGATTAAATGCATAATTATTTTTAAAGGAGCAGCCTAAGAAGGTTTGGGGGTTTGAGATGGTCTTTCAATCTGGTCAACAAGGCCTGGTTATTAGAGCATTTAAGGCTGGGAGAGCCTCTGAACCAACTGAACATGGGCTTGGACAGTCTGGGAGACATGCTAGACCAGCTTAAACCAGCTGAGACCGACAAACCAGCTTTGGGTGGTCTAAAGCGTTTCTTCTGTAGGGAATTTTTTTGTGCACACTTATGTAAGGGTGACTGGTAAATGTAATCTTTAGCAAATTAAAAACATCCATTATAATGGATGTTTTTAATTTAAAAAAAAGCAATACCTTGAATGTGAGTCACTTTGGAATTAAATGTCTACTGAATGCAAAATAAAATAGTACTATAGATTTTGGTGATAACATGAAAATAATTATCCATATCAGCCAGAATTCTAATGTTAGTGTGTTTCAGATAAATATTAGCTTAAAGCACTTGAACATAGTATAATCTATAATCAGTGTCACATACTGTTGTTTCTCTACAGAATGGTTACCTGTCCATTAGTGGTTGTGTTGCTGTTGAACTATGCCTGCGGCTTTGTCTGCGCCGGTACAGAGGGGGTTCTGCACGCTGAAGGCCGGGTCTGGGACGGACTTCATTGCTAGAAACAGGACTAACAGATGGTTCAATGAAAGTACTGTGTCTCCGGTGGGATTGTTTCTGGAAATGGCCACTCAAGCCAGCGACGTGGCCTTTCTCTATGGCCCGTAGTGACTGGCGCTTATACTCATCTCTTGCCCAGCGAGCCTTTCTTGTCATCTCCTCATCAGCTTCTTTGGAGCGACGTACTAAAAAGGAAGAAATAGAAAGAATAGATGGTAAAATGGAGAAAAATTGATAAAGGATAGATTGCATGCAACTTTGCTGGAAAATCCAGCTTATATATTTTATATATAATGCTTATAAAAGCTGTGGAAAGTGTGTTTTGGAACATGGTAGCTGGTTTCTAGCTGGTCTATGCTAGACTGTCTTTGTAGCAACAAACTAGCTGCTATACAGTTGTATACCAGGTAGAACATTGACTAGGTAAATTGATTGAACATTGTTTACCATGTTCCCTCATCTTGACTAGTCTGATGTTTAGTTGGATGATTGACTAGTTACCATGTTTTAAAAAAAACAACTTGACCAACTTATAACCCTATTTCTCTCTCTCTCTCTCTCTCTCTATGTATATACGTATGAACATGGTAACTGGTATGTATCAGGTTACCAGGTTTTTATGATAATTTTTAAACCTTTTTTTTTTTAACATCCACACAACAGGCTAAAGAGATTGTTGTAGATGTTTAGAAGAGACATAATAAACAGAAGAAGGGGTTTGACAGATAAAAATGTATATGAAGAAATAACATCTTCACTCACATTGTTCCTCCCACTCTTTGTCACCTTGTTCACTTCTTTTTTGTTCTTGCTCAAGGGACATATATAGCTCCTTCGCCCTTTTTTCCTCGGCATGTCGTATCTCCTCCTCTTCCCTCTGCCTCTCCTCTTCCTCTTGTTTCTGTGTGAGAGTAAATTTTTTTTTTTTTTTTGACACGGAGTGTTGACAAATCAAATGCACTTCAGTCCTTACTTAGGCTCAGTATGTTGTTCTAACTCTTGCAGCACTAATGAATTAGCACCAGTGGCTCATTAGCTGTGTTGAAATGGAAATCATTTGGTTGAATAATTAATCCTCTAGGACACTATGGCAGCATGGTTGTTTGAGATACTTAAGCCGTGTAATTATTGGCATAATGAGGCGTTATCTGAAAACAGACACTCCTTGTCTAGACCATAGAGTCCAAAAAGATGACTGCAGTTTAGGTCATGACAGTTGCTATGGAAATTATTGTTCATTCTTGTTCATTTAGTATAGAGATCTTTGTCTTTGAGTTTGCTGACATAGTTGCTCTTTATTGAAGTGTCTTCTCATAAAACTGAAGAATGTCTAACTAAAACAACTTTTGAGAGGTTCACCCATTTTCTTTTCACTCTTCTCTTTACGACACTCTTCTTTGTGCCTCGACAGTCTTTTTAAAGATTTCTTAAGGAGTATTGTGAGAGAAACACTTCAAAGTTTAATGACTCAGCACTTTCCAGTAAGAGGGATGATATGTGGGCTGTGATAAATGAGCTCTTTAATATTTGACAAGTTTCTTTAGAAGGTCTCATTACGAGGCCGCAAATCATGGCTAACCATCAAGGCCTCTTTGGGAATCTGCAGTGTGAATATTGAAAAACGGTCGTGCCACCACACTTGTCTGCCCCGACTCCTCCTACGTTCTGCCATTTTCTTTTTCTTCCTCTTTGAAAATATAATGCCATCAGTGCAAATTCTGAATAACTAATCCTGCAGCATTGAAGATGCCTTTAGGATCTTATCTCCTCTTTAAGATTAATTGACTCTACCCTCACTTTCCTACAGCCAACCATTCTTATTCATTCTTACAAAGTTGACATGTTTCTGACTTGCCACAATACCACAATACCAATACCAATGCATCTTGATTTTGTGTCAATGACATCATTTTAAAAATGCATTAAAATACAAATTCATGTATACAATGGAATACCCCCCCCCCCGCCCCCAAAGTACAGTTTAATATCTTTTGAAAAGCATTTTAAAAAGTGTGATTCAACAAAACTACTTCACTGCCTATTGATGTTTGAATATCTTTTTTTATGTAATGCGGTCAGCAGGAAGTTAGATAAGATCCATGACATGTCAGGGATTTTGACATTTATTATGACAAGGCAACTTAGTTCAGTTTGTAAAATGTCATGTGACTCCTCAAAAACGTATGATATTTAAAGGGGTCATCAGATGCCCATTTTCCACAAGTTGATATGATTCTTTAGGTTCTTAATGAAAAGGCTGTAAACATAGTTTGGTAAAAATTTCTCAGTGGTAGTATAAAACAACACCATTTCAACCCTTTCAAAACCAGTTCTGTCTACAGCAGGGGTGTCAAACTCAGTTCCTGGAGGTCCGGGGCCCTGCAGAGTTTAGATGCAATCTTAATTAATCACACCTGATCCAGCTAATCAAGTCCTTCAGGCTTATTTGAAAACATGTTTTGTGTGTTGAAGCAGTGTTGGAACTAAACTCGGGAACTGTTTTTGACACCCCTGATCTACAGCATGCTGTTTTATTGAATGTAGCTTTAAATGCAGATGAGCTCTGCTCGCCCCGCCCCTTACTTCTGAGCTGCTCTCTGAGAGAGTGTTTACTTTAGCCGCATTTATCGTGAAACTCGCTAACTAGCACTGTATTAGGAAAGGCGATTTGCAAAGATTCATTAAAAAACCTTACACTTACTTCTCTTGGAGGTGAGGCTGGATCACGAATGATTCGCATCAAGATAGACACATTTAGGTAGATTGGGAGCGCATTCCCTTCAGAAACAAATGTAATCCACTGCATCTTCAGCAGCTCAGATGTCAGGAGTAAATGATGACTGCTATGTTCATTATTACATCCAACAACAGAACACCTCAGTTGCTTAGGAGACATTCTTGTCTACATATGCTACGGCGGTGAAACAATGGTGGACTGATGACTCACTCAGGGCGGGTCTAAGGTAAGACGCCAGTCCAGTCTGTGCTGAAATGCCACTGCCAATCAAACTATCGTGGGAGGGGCCTGTCTATCAGGCATCTGAGATCGGCTTGATTTGAGAAAGGGGAAATGATTTAATGAGATTAAAAAAAACAAAAAAACTGGGTGTATATTTATCATTATAGGGTGGATGGGTACACACACTGCCAACACACATTTCAGTTCAAACAACTTGTAAAAGTGCAAGTAGCAACTGATGACCCCTTTAAGAATTAAGAATTCATGATATTTGTAAAAAATACTTGTAAATCATTATTAAAGTTCAAGATGTGTTAACTCACATGTAAGTAAATGTTATTGTATAATGTATAGGTTTCTTACATTTGCATATAAGTTTCTTGAAAATACTATGAAAGGATTTTGAAACTAACATTAATTCACAAGTACATTTTTAAGTGCTTGAATCGATCTATTTTTCATAGATTACTCCTATTCATTTTCCCGTGCGCTCTTATTTGTCATTGACCCTTTCACATTTTAACATGACTTCTACTTTTCACAACATCAACCAAAAGCAGCTTCAGCTTTGTGTAATACATTTTCTGTTTCATTTAGCCTCAAACTGGGAAGCAACTAAGACTAACATGACAAAACAAAAGTACATAGACTGTTTTGGGGAACTAAAAAAGCACTCGGCCCTGGTTTTTGTCGTTGATGCAGCAAGTTGCCCTCCTGTTGGTTTCAGATTGAGTATTGATCGCCTGGTTGTTTTCCTCATTGTTCTCTGTCTTTCAAAGGAAGGTAGAGAGAGAATAGAAGTACAGAGGGCTCACCTCCATATACTGCAGCCGTTCCACACACTTACCTAAATAATTTACAGAGACTTTGGTGGAAAACAACATCCACCAAACGAATGTTAGGCCCTAAAGGTGGACATCATTGCAGGTCTCCTACAAGTAATTGATCACTTGGATTGTTTTGTGACTCCCACTGCTAAACTTTCTAGCAGATGGTTTGGATCCTTGTGGAATGCTGGCAAACGTTTTTATCTTGCTGAAGCCAATTAGAGCGTTCTCATTTTGCAGCACATTTAGAAGTTTGAGGGTTTTGTTGATCAATCACCTTTAGTTTCTCTCGTATCCGTTCCTCCTCCTGTTTGGCTGCCTTCCTGTCCTCAGCTTCTTCCTTCCACTTTCCTGCAACTAAGCGTGCTTTTTCCTTTGTGATGGCATCTCTGAACTTTTGCTTTATTTCTTCTTCTTTCTTCCGTTGGAAAATGGCAGAAAATAAGGTGGAAAATCTTTTAATAAAATAGGATTGGAAAATTCCTGAAACAACCTAGTTTAACTTTCACGTCCTGTGTATTGTTTTGTTTCCTTATAGGCATATTTGGAAGAATTACATGATTTTTTTGTATAAACAAAATCAATTTTATATTTCTATGTGGCACACTGAAGCATGATGCTAAATCTCTACAGGAATAGATTTCATATTTTATGTTTTTATTTTGGAAATGAAACGAGTTTCTAATCTTGTCAGTTGATACAGATAAACATCATGGATTTGGTGTTCAGCTCACAATCCTCACCACAGCTCCTGGGCTTCTAGCTGAGCCTGTCGCCTGGCTCTCTCCTCCATCAGCTCTTTGACAATCATCTCGTATGGTTTGTCTCCAGGGGCGTCCCCCATTACCCAGACCCACACCTCACCATCTCTGCCCTGCAGCCACTGAACACTCTTTCTGTTTTCTGGAGACCATAAAGGCAGATGTGAAAACCAGACTAGATTATACTTTTAAAGTTACAGTCCACCCAAAAATTAAAATGGTCATCATTCACTTGTTTAACACCCTCATGTCATTCCAAACCCATAAGATTTATGTTCATTTTTGAAACACAAATGAATATATATGTAATATAATTTTTGTCCATTTATTATCAGTGCATGCAGCCAAAAGTTGGACTCATCCATGTTTCCATATGGTATTTGATCAGCTCAATGTGGTGATCCATGTTTATATCTAAATAAATGCTTAAATTGTTACTTTAGATGACTTGGATTAAACTACATTTACTATGTTTTTGTAGTTTTTGATGGGTCAAAGTTTTGATTGTTTAGACTTTCAATAGATGAAGAAAAATGATGAGAAAATAGTACAAATATTTTAATTTGTGTTCTCAAGATGAAAGAAAGCCTTATCGATTTTGAAATAACAGGAGGGTGAGGAATTGATAACAGGATTAACTAACTCTAACTAAAGAGTATTTAAACAGTAGTTTTGAGCTGATTACTGCCTACAAAGGGACCGTCCTAACCATCATGAAACTTCAGAAGTAACAGATTTGAAATCCTTGACAACATAAACTCTGAGTGTCAGTAGAGTTTGGTGTTAGCATGTTGTTAAGCTAATACCCTCATAAGGGTAAAAATACATTGCGCAGACAAATATTAAAATAATATTTTTCTACATACCAATATTTTAACGATTAATTAAAAGTGAATTGGCGTCTGGCCAACTGAGATTTCGATTTGGATATAAAAGTTTTCAAAAGTTTTAAATAGTACAATAGTATACCATGAGTGTATATTAGCACCGCTTGTTGTTCGCTCTTGGGATCTACAGTAATAGAATGCTTGGACTGAGATTTGTCAGACTTAATCTGATTACATGAAGGCCTAGTAAAGTTAGCCTTGCCAGACTCACCATCTCTCTCCTTGGTCAGGGGTCTTTCCCAGCTTCCTTCTTGGCTCTCACACTCTGTCCATCGTCGCACCTGCTCCTGACGTATTTTGTAGAAAAGAATCTGCCTCTGCTCCTCATTTAGTTCAGCCAGAAGCTCTGGATCTACAAACATGTCTCTCAAGATCTGTTGCATCATTCTGGACTTCCAGAATCTCCTCTCCAGGATCAAACTGGGAGAACTGCCAGATATATTTGGAGCAGAATTCTTTGAGTCAAACAAGGTAAAAAGTTAACTACCATTTCAGCATGCTTGCCTGGAACGGCCTGCAACGTTTTACAACTATAAGTTGTATCCGATTCTTTAACAACAAATGGCACAAATGAGACATAGTTCTCACTTTATTTATATTGACTTTTATGTGTTGGTTTTAGAATAATTTTTTTAGGTAGTTGTGGCAAAACATTTTGCAGGTTGTATCAGAATACAAGTCACAAACATACTGTTCAAAAGTTTGGAATCGTTATAAATTTGAATAAATTGATACTTTGTTATTCAAAGATGCCTTAAATCAATCCAATTTACAGTAAAGCCACACCATTTTTAATGTTATTGATGACGTTTACTATATTAAACATTTATTTAAACAATATTGGGGTTTCATTCATTACCGTGTGTATAGAATATTTGTTATATTTGTTGTGCAGAATCTATGGTGTATTTATGATGATATATAATAGGGCACTTCTCACAGACCTTCTGCTCAATCAGTTACTGGAGAAGCTCAGACATCCATACTACTGTTTTATTTTCATTTACCATCCAGTCTTTATGTTCTTTTGCTCATTCTACCCATTTCTTTTTATTTGCCAGTGTCAGATGTAATATTTTCACTAAAAGGCCAATATCGCAGAGTCTCCACTAAAGCAGATGAAGCTGGTCTTTGGTGAGTACCGTTCAATGAGTCTGCCAGCTGAGCTCCAGTGAGGGCTCTGTTGGTCAAACTAGGGACTCTGATGTGCTTGCTGTTGTACATCTGGGCCATCCACTTCTCACTTCATACTAGTTAGATTCAGTCTTCTTTCTTCTTTTAAGGTAGTAGAAACTGATAAGCTTCTATAGTTTTTTATTTTTCTATAACTGTAAAGGTTCACTTTATGATTTAATACAATAAAAAATAGATATTTCATAAAAATTAACTGTAATATATATATATATATATATATATATATATATATATAATTGTAGAAACTTAAAATACATTAAAGCATTTTACAATATAAACTGTTTTCATTGTTCAATTCAATAATGATCAGATTGTGTAAATGTGTAGAAACTTAAAATTAATATTAAGAGAGAACTGTGTTGTACTGTTACCACATTTTTCTTTTGTCTTTGTCTTTTTTTTTTACAATTAAATGTTACATTGGTGAATAGAAATATGAGTTTCCTTCAAATACATTAATATCTTAATGATTCCAGATTTGTGAACTGTGGTATATTTAGTGTTCATTCCACTGTATCATTTTCATTTTTCAGTAACAGAATACAAATATTTTCTCAACATCTTACAATACAAGAATAGAAGAAATACAAAAAAAGAAGGAAAAAAAAAACACGTCTCATAAACTCTTAACAGTTGTTTTCTACGCAGAAAATCAATAGCTAGCATTCGTCAGCACTCTGCTGTCTGTGTTCCTAGGTCACTCTTTTTCTGCATTATTCATCTTACTGACCTGCTCTGACTCTTCAGATCCCTCTGTGTCCTGCCAGCATGGAGCTTCTTGCTGTGTCATTGAAGAGTTGAGCACAGCCAGCTGATTGCCGGGGAATACAGTGGTGCGGTATAGTGTCCCATCAGATCCATGATGAGGGTTTGTGTGGTTGCATCTATGTTGTGACGGGCCTCTGGCGTGCACTGAAGGTCAGAAGTGTCCCACAGGTGAATGGATAAGGGCTGTTGTCAACCTATAATGCAACTGGATCTCTCTCGCTCGCTTTCTTTTGCTCTCTCACCTCAGCAAGCAAACAGGCACACACACCCAGAGAGAGAGAGAGATACTGCTAATGTAATTAGAAACCTCTCTGTTGTCCTATCTAGGGTTCATCTTGGCCCATTGCTGTCTTCATTAAGTCTGTCCTCCTGCGGTACACTGCTAATGCCTTTGCAATAGACACTTTGAATTATTCTTTAAGCTATTTAAGCAAATATGCTGCTGACTTGTTTGGCATGAATTATTAATTTGTATCTTTGTTGCTCATTCCTTAAACTTTCTTTGCATCTGTGTAAAGTATTGCCTTAAACACAGATTGAACAAAGTAAATCCTTGTGACTTTGAGCTTGTATCTGTACATCTGGGGAAATGACTGAAAGTGTGTTGGTGTATTTGAATAGTGTCTTAGTGTTTTTAATGTTCTCAGCTGGGCACCATAAACAACCATGTGGTGCATAATTCTCTTTCTTTTTCTCTTTCTCTCTCTGTCCCTTATCTTTCTTACAGTCCCATACAGTCTTACTTCCCATACAGTCTTGATAAATGTTAAATAGCAGTGCATGTTCATGCAAGTATTTAGCTCTGATATTTTTATTTTTAAATAATCAATTTTAATTGTATTGATATAATAGTACAAGCATATTTCTATGAAACTATAAATAAATGTCATAAAACTTTGATTCATATACTATGACATTTCTATTTGCCTACTCTACATTTTCCATTTTTATGAATGTTATAAATGCAGAGAACTTAAAAACAATACCAAAACTTTCCGGCGGGCAAAACTAAAAGTTTACACTCTCACACTAGTGCTCTCCTCCTCAGTACTTCTTAAAAAGTCAATTTATCTCCCAGCAAGCTTAAGCCCCAGGCATCAAGACAGATTGTTTTAGGTCCTTTCTCAGCTGTAATGACACATGAGATATGGACTAGCAGAACTGAATGTGTGGGTGAGTGTGTTACACCATCTGTAGGGTTTATGTGTATGTGTGTGCATCACCAGACGTGAGTGGATGAAATTGATCAAGTGCTACTAGACTTGTGGGCCACTGGCACCAGAAGTTCTCAGTACAAGTAAGACCCTTTGGACTCAGGGATTTATGTCTAAACCTTCTCGTTTCTTCTTCAGAGATTTCATGACATTCCCATTATAAACTTGACATATTTTTGTAGGCCAACCCGAAAGATAGCATCACTCTGGTTTCCTCTACTAAAAATAGGATTTTTCCATTGGTTTTTGGATTATTGCAGAAACTAAACTGACCAAAGTTGGACATCATGATGATCTAGACCATGTAATACAACATTCATGAATTTTGAAAGCTATATGTAGGCTATAAACACCACCACCATTAAACTTCCAACAACTCTCAGTCTTTATGTAAAAAAAAAAGCTTTAAAAAATCCCAAAGGGGTATTACTGATGTGTTTTATCTCATATCAAACATAGAAATATCTTGAGCTTGTGTTAACCACAGACTTTATTTTAGGCATTTAACCAAAACCCATTCAAAGAACCCATTGACTTCAGGGCAATGGAACCGGAAGTGCTAAAATGCTAACTTCTTCCTAGGGTTTGGCCCACAAAAATACATAATTCCTGCAGCTTTCTATTCCCCTTGGACCTTAGCTCTATTTTTTATCCCTTCGAAAAATGCATACAGTGCCTGCACACACTACAGTTATGTGACGTGATAACAGACAGGGGGCAGTGTTGAGCTAAAGTTAAGTGAGCCATTTGCGATTACTTGGTCTTTCAAAACAACACTAATCAAGAACAAGGCATCTAAACTGGAAGAACCAATCAGAGCCAAGGCTGCCGCAGCCTGCTTGGCACTGGTCTACCTGTCGGTCACAGTCTGCTGTCAGGTTTTGACTAATGGTGTCTGCCAGTCTCATATTCATGCTCTCTCTTGCTCTCTCTGTCTCCCTGGCTCTCTTCTTTCTCCTTTATGTTGATTTCTTCCCTCCAGTGACTCGTCACCCCTTTCCCCCCACATTTTCTTCCGCCTCTTTTTAATCGTCCTTCTTTAGTTTCTATTCTTTTTTCCTTTCCAGTGCTAATTTATCTAACTGATGGTAATAAAATCCCTGCTTTTTTGCAATTAAGGAATTAGAGATGTGTGGGAAAGCTAAATGGTGAACTGCAGCAGAAATACATCCTCCCTCAGACTGTCTCATGGACACAATCTCGTTTGTGTTTAGAGATACGCACAGCCCACCTGCAATGCACACGTTGCCTTGGGCTATGCACAGCAGCACATAAATTAACACAACAATGAGAGTCTTCAGTGATCGCATCTGTTGCACACTGGGCAGAGAGATGAAGGCTATATGGATCAGATACAACAAGTAGAGGGAATTAAAGGACTGGATCAAACACACAGCGAGAGAGGAAGACAGCAATCAATCTGGCTGTTTGAGTTACACTTTACTGGTCCAGATAGATTTGCTGGGGTTATGACAGGTGTCCCTGTTGTGTGATCTCTTTCTCGCCTCCGCGCTCTTTTTCCATGCTGCATTATAGCTCTATTATAGAAGCTTAAGTGGAAGTGTGGAGACATGTGGATTGACATCAAGATTTGTGTGAGTGTCAGAGAGATGCATTGCCTTGGGTGGAGAAGTGCTAAAACATCTTTCTGAGCAGACACCATATGCACCATAAAATTATATGTATTTGTGAGGGGTATGCATGTATATACATAAGCATTTATGTAATGTTCATAAATATAGCCTCAGAGGATCAAGCCAAACAGCAGGGGTGCCTGTAATTTGAGTCAAAGTAAATTCCCCTTCACAAAAAATCTTCCTCCTGCTGTTTGTGTGGTACAAGAAGCCAGATTACTGGAGGTTGCATCTCCTCAATTATGGCAATCTGTGCCTTTGATATTGTGTTTCAGAAATGTGTTTGTTTTGTCATATCAGTACTTTTCTACACATTAAAGATCAATCAACTTTATAAGCTGCTCTGAGAAATAAAGTGAAATGTGCAGAGATTAACATTTTTCACTGTTCATGATTTGTGTGGGTGTTTACATGCGGCATGCATACCTCTCAAAATGTACAGCAACAGTGCAGCTTAAAATAGAATTCATAAACTTTATAAAACACACTGGAGCCTTGAATAGTTTATCTTGTAAAATACAGTTTAATCCTGCATGATGCATGATATTCTCCACAATAGATAAATCTAGTTTATCCTGACTAATATATAAAATCTATTACGACTGTCCTGTATTTTTCATATTATTGTTATTATTCTTATTCTTATGTATTTCTGTATTTTACTACATATGAAAATAAAACTATTATATATGCGCACACACACATGCTGCAAGCAAGCTTTTTTATTGAATATATCTTAAAATAATTTTTTTATGTAATTATTGATGTACCAGAAGGACAATATGCAACATAGAGCAATATATGTGTGAAAGTTTGAATTTATTATGAAGAAGATGAGGGCTTAAAAACATATAGCTTATGATATAAATTTGCTCTCTTTGTTTTTCTGACGACAGATATTTGCTTTGTGTATTGCTGTATCCCAAACATTCCTTCTTTAAATGGCAATGCAGTACACTTCAGAGATATGACATGCTTTCATAATAGTGCGACTGGGCTTGTGTTCATTTTTGTTATTTGAAGTCTCACCAGAGCAGCTCATCCTGACCCCTCCCCTAATGAAACCACAGAGGTGCCCTAATTCTGAACATAAAACGCTCTGGATGCCATATTACCGGATTTTCTAAACCTTGAGGTGACATGTAATAGTCAAAGCCTATTGTCTTCTTTCTTGTCATTTGGCTCAATGAACAAAATAGACACTAGGGAGAGGACCACGCCTGCAACTCTGCATAGTTCACTCTCCGTTCTCTCTGTTTCAAAGGCTGAAAGATAAACAACATCAATATATAAAGCTGTTATTATTATGCATCTGGGGCACAGAGTTAGTATGTTAAAAGTCACAAGTATATTAGTTATCGCCGCTCTAGTATGCAGGGGGATAATTGTTGTGTAGGATGCTCTGCTTGGCAAGTTTATCTTGACCATCAGTAGTCAGCTCAATACAGATATCTGTCACTTAGAAAGAAAGCTTTTGCCAGCCAAAGTGTTAAATAGACATATCAATTTCTTCCATACATTTAAACATACATATTGATCTTTGTGTTTCCATGAAGTTATACTGTGCCAAATTATTACTTTGCCTAAAAACATTAAAAAAAAAGATTTTTAGTAGTACACTTTTATGTCCTTGATAACATAATGAGCTACCATTGAGAAAAAAATGGTCTTTGTGGTATTTTTTTTTGTGAGAGAAATGACAGACATTCGATTAAACTGTACTGATGATATTGTCATTTTCACCAGAGAACTTCTGCAAATGGCAAGAGTTGATGATGTCAAGTAGTGAGGGAATGGAAAAGGGACCAGGACCGAACCCTGTGGAACTCCAGTACTATTCACCACATCATCTCAAGCACACAAGTCTTGAGCTTCATGAACTGCCACCCATCAGTAAGTTAATCTGTGATCTAGGCTGTGGGAAGATTCACTTACATCAACCTGAGTTTAATCCCAAACTGGAGAGGCAGAGTGATAAAAAAAAGGTACTATACAAGTCAATGAACAAAATACTGACAGTTGTGTCAGCCTTATTCAAGTTTGAGAAGGTTGTCGATCAGGCAGTCGTCAACATCTATATGAAAATAAACGTAGTTCTGGTCATTTTGAGAGATATTTCCTCATACGTCCCCCTCTGACAGGCAATTGACCATAATCCTCAGGGAGCTTTCCAACCATTAAAAAAAATTAAGTGGAGCTAGAAATGACAGAATGGTGATCCTAATTCCCACCCATCTTAAACTAAGAGAGGAACTCCTTTCTCCTTTTAAAAAGCTATTATATAACACTGATTCTTATAGACGAATAATTATTTAATATGATCCAGTCCCTGCTCAATCTTTGACTGATATGAACTAAAAGTGTTACCTTCTGAGACTAGTCAGCAGGGGAAATTGAGGACAGGTCTGCATGATTGCCATTTTAATAGGGTCACCCCCAGGGCCACTGTCCTTTCAAATACACTCACTGCTCATCCTTATTCAGCCTGACTGCAACAGGCACCTTAATAATGTGCTCATAATGGTGCTCATTTATACTGGATCTTACCTGCATCTGCATATTCACTTTGTCATTGATCAGTGCTCACATAGCTTCAATTTTGCAATAAACTGAGTAATGCAGATTACTTATCTTCTTCTTCTTGAGATATTTTATATTGGATATATATATGCTCACTTATGCTCACCACTAACAGTAGCGTTGTCTCAGCAATCATTTTAATTTAAGGCTGGAATACAAAATAGCAGTAAATGCTGTTCTTTTGAACTTTTTATTCGTCAAAGAAAATTGAAAAAAAAAAAATTTGTTTTTACTGTTAAAATAAATGTCAAATAAATGTCGCCTTTGTGAGTGTAGGAGAGTTTAAAAAATAGAAATTAAAAAATCTCACAAACACCAAACTTTTGAGTGGTAGTCCATATACTGTACCTGGTGGAAAGCCATCATTCCAGGTTCCACAGGAGCTTTCACTGAGGTGAACAGAAGGCTGCAGATCACTTTCTTTGAGAAAGCACTTTAAGTCATCACTGTAATAGTGACAGCTCAGCAAAACACATGGTAAGTGAACATTTTAGTGACATGCATCCCACTTAGGTTCAAGAAACACTGTGAAATTGAGAGATTTTGGTTTGACTGTTCCTACTAAAATGAGTGAAGGAACAGATTGAATCCATTAAAGGTTTCAGGAGGTCAAGCTAGCATCATCCTCAAGTGTTTTTTTTTAAGAACTTTGCACAGACTTGCACTGATTTCATGAGTGTGGCAGACCGCCAGTGGGTGGACTTCCTTCTGGATGAAATGTCTGGTGTATAATTCAGCCAGTAACTAAAACTGTAAGACTGAGACAAGGAATATTAATGTACATGGCTGGCACCTAACAGGTGGTAGAACTGATTATTGGAAGAGGGTAATGAAGGGGTATATTTCTTCTGACAGCTCTCTCTAAGGCTTTCGAGATGTCTATTAGTGGTTGTCTATGTTTCTGTGAAGCAAATGATGAAATCTTAAATGAAGTATGGAGGACATTCTTTAATTACAGGGGTACTTGGCTTGTAACACAGGCCTGAAGCTTCCTGTGGACATCTGGCGGCATTCATTGATGTCTTCATTATGAATTAAATTATTTTAGTGCTTTACATTGTAAATGTATACAATTATTTAATATGGTTTATTGTTTTTATGGGGTTATGCTATATTAATTAATGGGCTGAGCAGATTTCCAACACATTACGTTATGATGAGTCTGTGAATTATGTATGTAGCAAAGAAAAAAAAAGAATCAGAGGAAGTAAATTGATGCTGGTCAGATGAAACCCATGAAATGTTAAAAAGGAAAAGGAGTACTGTTATTGTTACCTTGAATTTTTCAATAGAACGATCATAGAAACGAGTTTCATCTTCCCTCAGTAGAAATTGATTTGTGAGAGCAGGAACAATGGGAGGAATATTGCATTTTCACCCTTTCAGACAGGGTAAAACAAGGTCCCAGAAAGGCTTACAAAGTTTTTCTCAGGCACTGTAGGTAGTTTGTGATGCATTATGTTTTGTATAGATTTCGTTCTTTCTCACATCCCTCTTTTTACCACTTTCTTCTTGCAGATAATTTTCCCCGTCTTTTTAGAATAAAAAGAAGCACTTCTGAATCAAGAGACTGACTCTTGCTGTTAATATGTGCATTTACAACGCTGCTTAGCAAACCAAATTTACCACAAAGAGTTACTTTTCCTGCTGGATAAACGGACAAGAACAAGAAGGACTGATGACTTTTGGCAATAGAATGTTTAAGTCATTACGGGTATTTGTATGTTCGCAACTAAACTGAAAGCGATAACTGCATGTGTATCAGCTCTGACACAAGCCTCCCATGGTCACAGAATGCCTCAGAAAGAGCAGACAGATTTACACAGGCGGATACATCTCAAGGGTAATTGCAGTTTTCCGTTGACTAAATGGATCTTGACTACAATTACAACTCAAATTGCCAGCGCTCCTCCAAGGCACACTTTTTGGATTTGATGCAAAAAATGAAACCTCAATCACCGGCTCCATAATGGGCTTGACATATGACTCTCTGGCTGGCAACCAAAGGCTTGCGTGGTAATTGTGACCCAGGGTAAAGGCTGTTTGTGTAACTGTTGTAAGTGGGGAGATTGCCTGGACAATGTTAAAGGGAGAATTAATGGCGAATGAGTGAATGATCAAAAAATGTAAAAAATGTTTTTGTATTCCCTTTTGTTTTGTAAACGCTTTTTTATACCCACAGAGTATTTTTTTTTCTTTGTTAAGTGTAAGAGTACAGATTAATAATCCTCATCAACACACATTCTGGCCTTATTAATTTAATAGTAAGGATGGAAGAGTATTTCATTCACATATCTAACATAGAAATAACAAGACACATCCTTGATCCTGTGCTCACACACATAAATTGGACCTCACATGAGATATGCATGCAATCATTTTCAAGGAGATGTGGTAGGAGTGGATGGGGCTCTTGTGACTTTGTGAGAGGAAAAATTTACCCTTCACATCTCAGGCATCGCTTATAGAACCATGGCAGATTGCTGAATGCTGCATTTTGCAACGAATGTAGCCGGAAAACATTCTGCTTCAAAATGAACAAAGCCAGATAGTTATCGCGTTAATTTCTGATTCGACTGCATGTTTAATTTTGCTGAAGGTTTTATATAAATGAGTCCTTTTTTGTTTGGGTAGACCATTTCAGAAAATTGAATGGATGCTTTGAGGCTCAGCCACAATGACTCATGCAATTAGCAGCTACCACGGATGACGGAAATGGAATCTGTTTAGCCTGCACATCTCCAGCCACTCGTCTAACTTTAACTATTATTCAAAGTAAAATTTGAGACCAGAAAAAAAAAAAAAGCCAATGAAGACAGCTATTGAAGATTGAAAGGATGTTATCCCATTCCATTCACAGATCCAGCTCAATGCAACCCACTGAGGCACAAAATTATTTTCAGATTTAGTAATTTTTAAATAAACGTAAATGCAACATTAACAGCAACTAGTGAATATACTGAATGATTCAGTCTAAACATAAAAACACTATGTATCTTAAAAGAGGTACAAATCAGTTCTTGCTATTTATTCCTGGTAATCCTAGATTATTTTAAGTATATTCTAGGATAGAGCGTTAAAAAATGAACAAAAGGATGTATCCTCAAATCTGCCTCGCGAGATCCACTTTCCTGTAGAGTTTAGCTCTAACCCTAATCAAACACACCTGAGTTTGCTAATCAGTGTCTTCAGGATCATTAGAAAATCACAGATAGGTTTGTTTGAGTAGGGTTGGAGCTATACTCTGATGGAAAGTGGATCTCGTGATCCAGATTTGAGGATCACTGGTATAGATCAGCAGTTCTCAGTTACAGTCCTCGCGCACCCCAGCTCTGCATATTTTGCATGTCTCTCTTTGTTAACACTCCTGATTAGATTATCAGCTCGTTAGAAGTGAGCTCCGTGCATGAACTGTGTTCCCATTGACATGGTCCCTACACAGTGTTCATTGCTCCCTACTCCCTGAGCAGGGGTAATCTGTTGAAGTTTACCTCACTTCAGAACATTCATTCACGGATTTGCACTGCGCAACGTCTTCACACATGGACAACTGTGATATCATATACCTCTGTAAATTAATACAATTTAAATTCACGTCTCGCACACTTCAATACACTTTGAATGGAACATATACGATCGCTTCGAACTGGAATCATGGCGGAATATCCTGTGATGTCCACTTCGCAGGGGCACTTACGTTTGAATAGAACAAACGTCTGAAGCCATAAGAGAAACATACAAAATGTGCAGAGCAGGGGGTGCAAGGACTGGAATTGAGAACCAATGGTCTAGATTGATAAAACCTTGAACCATGAAATGGTTCTGTGATTTATGCAGTTCAGGGTGTTTGTCACCAGAGGCCACTGTTTCACTGCTTTGGCAGAAGTGAGGCGGGTTCCTACTCCAGCTAGTGGCTAATTCCATGTTATTCAACTGCTTTTTGTTTTAAAAGTGATGTTGTTCAATAATTTATGAACAATATGGCCTTTTTATTTGCTCATGAAGTGTAATTTAGAACTAAACATACGGTTTTGATAGGGTATGTATTGCTACATTGTGCAGCAAGTCAGATGGTTGGTGGTGTTCTCTTTTTCTCTCTTACACAGTTTTTCACTCATTGGATTTTGCTTTAAGTGGCAGTGAATTGCCTGAGATGGTCCTTCGGGGTGGAGTCTTTGGACATGACAAAGAAGGACAGTTCTGTTAAGCTGAGCTCCTACTGTGATAAACAATTTCTTTTCCCACATGGAAATAAACAATTATTATTATTTTTTTTTGGTTTAACACCAAGACTTGTGGGTACATAATAACTCCCAAACAGGCTACTGATGTGTCGAACACAATTAGCACTCTATTTACATCACATACCACCTTTAAAAGTACAATACTTGGTCAAAAGTCTATTCCAATGAATAACTTTGACTGTTTCAGCTGCTCACAAGTGCGTAAAATCAAGCACAGAGCCACAGACATCACCTTAGACCAGTGATCATCAAATCTGGAGATTTCCACTTTCCTGCAGAGTTTAGCTCTAACTCTAATCAAACAAACCTATCTGTGATTTTCTAATGATCCTGAAGACACTGATTAGCAAACTCAGGTGTGTTTGATTAGGGTTAGAGCTAAACTCTGCAGGAAAGTGGATATTGCGAGCCAGATTTGAGGATCACTGCCTTAGACAAACAATTTTTTAGCAAAATTGAGAGAATCAGAAAGAGCGTAGTGATTTTCAAAGTAAAATGGCACAGAAAAGCTTGAGTAGCCTGAACAAAGCACCAACCTAAATCCCAATGAACCCCTTTGGGATGAATTGAAACAGTGACTGTGAGCTAGAACCCGTCATCTAATGCCTGACCTCAGTGATGCTTTTGTGTCTGAATGGGAGCAAATCCCTACATCCATTTTCCAGCACCTTGTGGAAAACCTTCCTGTGAGGATAAAAGCTTTGATAGCAACAAAAGGAAATCTAACCCCATTAATGCTCATGTTTTTGGAATTAAATGTTTAAAGGGTTAGTTCACACAAAAATGAAAATCCTGACATTAATTACATTAATTACTCACCCTCATGTCATTCCAAACCCGTAAGACCTTCGTTCATCTTCAGAACACAAATGAAGATATTTTTGATGAAATCTGAGAGTTTTCTGACCCTGCATAGACAGCAACACAACTACCATGTAGGCCCAGAAAAGTAGTAAGGACATCGTTAAAATAGTCCATGTGACATCAGTGATCCAACCGTAATTTTACAAAGCAACGAGAAAACATTTTGTGCGCAAAGAAAATGAAAATAATGACTTTATTTACTGTTTTTTCTCTTCTGTGTCACTCTTCGTTGCGGGTTCATGTAAGTACTGCGATGCATGCGTGGGCAGGAGCCGGCATTCTGACATAGAACCAAGATGCTTACTGTACATGCATAATAACTGTACATAAAACTTTGTAAACTTGCCTGAAGATTTCGAAAGAGAGAATGACAAATTTTTGCCAAGCCTTAAGGCTGGAACACACCAAGCTGACTTCTAAGAACTAGCGGCGACAAAAGCTGACAGCAGCGTCTGGATCAAAAAGCTGCACTTGAACACACTGTACAGACTACAGCCAATCGCAAGCAGAGCGAAATAAGTCCCGGGCTTTACTTATTTGAACCAGAATATACTGACGATGAACTAAAGGAGATGGATGCATCAGAACGACGGCTCCTGCGTCAGCAGCGTCACACGCATGCGTCGTGGTACTCTCGTGAACGCGCGTCAGAGACTTACACGGAAGAGGAGAAATTGTTGAATAGTCAAAAAGTCAAATGGAATTCTAGTAGCTTCATAACATTATGATTGAACCACTGATGTCACATGGACTAATATAACGATGCCCTTACTACCTTTCTTGGCCTTGAACGCGATAGTTGCATTGCTGTTTATGCAGGGTCAGAAAGCTCTCGGATTTAATTAAAAATATCTCAATTTGTGTTCTGAAGATGAACAAAGGTCTTATGGGTTTGAAAGAACATAAGGGTGAGTAATTAATAACAAAAGTTTCCTTTTTGGCTGAACTATCCCTTTAACAAGCTCATACAAGAGTGGTGTTTGTCCACATACTTTTGGCTATGTAGTATTTATGGTAAAATAAAAAAAAGTTGCGTGCATATTTTTTTTAAGAAGTATGTTTTAAATGTAGAATGAATACATATCAATAAACTTACTGCCAAAGTTTTCTTTATGCTGTTGTTTTTACAAAATAAATAGAAATGTAGCTCGCAATTTGTGAGTAAACTTCAGTTGATCCTGTTGGTTTTGTCACAGATGTTAATATTTCTTGTAGTACTAAAGCAATCAAATATGACTAGTTATTTAACAGTCTTTTTTTTTAACAGTCTTAGAGACCATGGCAAGTGACTAGTCATTAACCATTCGCATAACTGTAGAATAATATGAGAACAGTCGTTTGAGCACCAGGTTGGCTGGCAGACATTTGGCTGTAGTTCACTGTGTTCTTCCAACAGCAGTTATGTGCCAGCTGTGCCACTGTGGTGGCTGCACATTTGCTAGTGGAAGCTGGACAGAAGTGTGACCATATAGAAAGGTATATTTTAGACCTCAGGCAGAACTGGCTTTCTGTACAACTCTGTAGTCTGAACCTGCTGTTTTGAACCACAGGGAACTTTAATGGAAAGAGTCACAAATATGAGCTCCCTTAAATAGAGCTCTTGTTCATAACCTTTAGAGAGTTCTGCTATCTGATCCTTTGAAATGCTCACAGAATGTTCAAGAATACAGCAACCAATGATACTTTTCTATCTTTCTCTTATGATGTATTTTATACAGTGGGCCCACAAAACCTGAGGGTATTTGAACACTTAAGTGGCACTTGAATTACTTATCAAACCAAATGTCAATGCAAACAAATGATACTTGACATTTTCTCAGAATTAACTCCCCTTTTTGTAAAGATAGAGTTTGATCCTCATTTTCAATTGTAAATCTTTTGATTTACACTGTTTGTCAATCCTAAACTTTTGAATGCTAATGGTTAAGTGTAAGTGTGATTCTTAGGGTCAGTTTCAAAGTCTTTCTTTTTTTCTCAAAAGGAGTAATTGTATATTGAGTTAGATGAATGGAATTGCCGAGTGAAGAAAGCATTAAGTCAAAGCATGTCTGGAATCTAGATAAACCAATGGCATACATTCAGACATTACTCAAATTACCCAAATAAACACTTCTATTTTAAAGGATTGCTCTTGAATGCTAATTTACACACTGACCAGCACAACATCTTTTTATGTAGACTGTTGCAAGCATGATTGTTTTACCTTTAATTAGATATTTAAAAACAATGATTTAGTAAAATAGCAGATTTTGAGAGCCTCCATTTTGGAGGATATTTATCAGATGAAGCATTGCACAATTCATTCTAATTATTCATGGTTGAATGTTTATGTTAACAGGACACAAACGTCTGTGATTAAGAGTCTGCATATTTTGCACTGTTCAGACACTTTTCTCATCTTGACTGTCAGCGGTAATTTTATTTATGAACCCATCTGAGAGAATAAAGGGGTAGAATCTATCTGATGTGTGACCCTTCAGTTAAAAGTATCAATTTACAAAAAAATTCACTCGGATGATCATGCTACTCAAAAGAAACTTTACTCCACGAAAAGCTAATTCTAATATTGTCAGCACAGTGACAAGCAAAAAAAATCCAAACCTCTGTTGTTATTTCCACTTGTAGCATGAGAGCATTATTGGAAATTCCTGCTGGGCATGATTTCTGTTTAGATGTTCCTCTCATTGCTTGAGAGCTCCAAGTGCAATTTTCTGTGTTCTCATGTTTCAGTCAGAATAACAGATTGAAATGCTGACACAGCCTGATAATATAATTGGGATGACATCGACTCTTTTCTTACAACACTTAGACACAACACTTAATAATGTCTTTTACAGAGAGGAAGCCGTCGCAGTGTGATTATGACCGTAATGGGACTCAAAGACGGTCAACGTGACTCACATTACAGTCTCACAGACAAACCTTCCATTTACCTGAAAGACAACAGACACCCTGCTGAAATAATGGGGGATATTTTAGCCAGAAGAATAGGAAAGTAAATGAGAAAAGTAAATCTTTCAGGCTTCCGTTTTGACAGGCACAAAACAATATTTCCAGACAAATGTTTTTTTTTTTTTTTTTTTTTTTGTTATTTGGCTATTTTATCATTTGAATTTGCATGCCCTTGTAATTTTTACATAATTAGTCAATACATGAATTATACTGGTTTCCTATTAGTTTTGTATTATGGACAGAAAAATGATGTACACATACGCACAGTGGCAAGTTCTTAAAACATTCTAAAACTTTTACAAAGTTTTCTTAAATATTATAAATCAATCTTTTGGGTTAGTAACAGTTTTTAAATGAAAAAAGTAAGATCTTTTGGAGCATTTCAAATAGATAGCATCAGCATCACATCTATTAGTACCATGATAAAGATTATCTTACAAGCAAATGGAAGCTGAGCCCTGTAAGGGAATTCTGAGCAGTTGTTAGTCATGGCTGAACACACAACTACTACAGGATCATGCTTCATTACGACAGGGTCGGGAGGTCAGTATATCATATTATCTGAGCACGCACTCTTCTGTTATCTAGCAAAGAATTTAAGAAGCATGGACATAGATAAAATTAAAATGGACAATTGTTATGCATAGTTTTAAGAAAACATGATTTGCATGTCAAATTTGAAGAAATAGTTCAGCCAAAAATGAAAATGTACTTGCCCTCAGACCATCCAAAACGTAGATGAGTTTGTTTCTTCATCTGAACAGATCTAAACACATCTGAAATGTAGCATTACATCACTTGCTCACCACTGAATCCCAGTGAATGGGTGCCGTTAGAATGAGTCCAAATAGCTGATAGAAACATCACAATAATTTACAAGTAATCCACATGACTCCAGTCCATAAATTAATGTCTTGTGAAGCGAGAGAAGCTGTTTTTTCATAAAAAACAAATCCATCATGAAGGCATTTTATCTTTAAACTATAGCTTCTGGCCAAATCATGTGTCCATAATCCATAATAGCATCTCCTCAAGTGAAAAAGTCCCTGTTCAAAACCCACCCAAAAATATTTGGATGGTTTTTGCTTGTAAATAGTGCTTGATCTGTGCATATTTCTCAGTATTATGGATATTATGGATAGGGGACTTTTTGGACAGCTTCCATTTACTGCAGATAATTGGCGAGCCAGTGCAATGTTACATTTCTCCAAATCTGTTTCAGTGAATTACTTTCTATGATCTTTCCATGACCATATGAATTGTATCCATGTCACTTATCGTGCCTTATAACTATTCAGTGACAATGGAAGAAACTTCCAATTTGTGCAATACAGTAATTCTTTGCTGTTAATGTCAACAAGTTTGAATTGGTTTTGAAATATATAATGGAATATAGCTTTAGTATAAGCATTTAAAATGCATTCAACTGTTGTATCCAGTGTTCGTTAAGATGATGGATTATAAAAGTAGCTGCATAATGACAACTTTCAGTGACTGCACATTGAACAGTTTATTCAGTACAGCAGACACAGTCACTTTTAGTTATGACATCTCCTGTTGATTGCTGTGGAACGACCAAAGCAGAGTGCAGTCAGATTTATAAATATGGTCATAATTTTTTTTTTTTTTTTTCAAGCAGTTGTACATCATCACTCTCTAAGGCTCTGCGCTGATGAATTTCAGTAAGCTTTATTGAGATAAAAAGCCCATACTGACTTATGATGTCCTTGATTAATCATAAACAAAAACAAATACACTGTCACCTTCAACTTCAAGTGTGTGCAAATGCAAATCTTTAAACACAAAAAAAAAAAAAAAAAAAAAACACACAAACACTATTAATTAGTTATTAGCATGCATATTACTAGCATACTGGCTTTTTATTAATTCTTATAAAACACTTATTCCTCCTACATAAGCCTTATTCTGCATGACCATATTCTAGATCTGGTTTGTTAATAATGTTTTTAACAATTTTAAAATGCTCTTTCACTTTCAGTCCGTCTGTGTTTGATTCAGTCAGCCTTTTAAAAAAATTAATCTTCCTATGAAAAGCTTGAGTTGCAGAAAATCTGAAATATCTTTGATGTTGATATTATAAATTAATATGTGGAACTGTCATGGTGGATTGTCACCACCTTTAAACGGGCTTCATTTAATAGTTTGTTTCATGTTTTAGGTGTTTCAACCTTTTCTGTCTCTGTGACAGTGAGTGACTGATAGAACTGAGCTTATAGTTTTCACTGGGACCAGGACCACCCTCAAACGTTCTTAGAGAAGCTTCTAGAAGGTGCACCAATGTTGTGAAAAAAGATACAAAATGAGTTTGCTAGCATCGAGAAGCAGAAGTCCATAAGAAAAACATGGGTTTGTTCACCCAAAAATGATAATTTTAAACCTTTACTCTTTATTAGATTTCATGAAACACAAGTTAGACAATTAGAAATTGCACTTCACTTAAGTCAGTTAGATTATCTCATGAGCCTTCAGGTGACTATGGATTTCAGCACATCCCAGTGTAATGATTTTCCATCAATAGTTGCTGCAAACCTTTGGGAGTGCAGTGCCCTGATGACTAGGGAGGACTCAGTGGATCTAACCCCTCTTCATTTTAATCAGCCATTACCTGGCTAATGGGGCAGGGAATTGGACTCAAACATCAGCTCTAAGTCTATTATGTCATTACCATTTCTGCTGTTTGTCTTACTGTTCCCAACTTCCTTCATGAGAAGACAACATATGACCCTGCGTGCTGCCATTTGAGGAAACCTCTATGCATAATTCAGTGTTAAAAAAATATGGTGGGATTAAAGAAGTATTGATGGATACAAACTGAACTTTGACTTAATATAGTGTTTTTGAAAGATGTCTCTTATGCTTACCCAGGCTACATTCAATCAGAAACAGCAACAACAATATTGGAAATTGTTATTACAAATTAAAATAACCATTTTCGGTCCCACTTTATATTAGATGGCCTTAACTAGTATTTACTTACATTAAAAAAATAAGTACAATGTATTTATGTTAATATTAAATTGCAAAATGGTAAGGACAGGTCTGGTGGTATGGGTAGGTTTAAGGGTGGGTTAAGGTGTAATGGATGGTTAAACAGTGTAATTATAAATGTAACTACATAAATTAATTACAGATGTAATTAAATGCAGGTATTTTTAAAAATAGAAGTACTATGTAAAAACATGTATATACACAATGAATGCATTGTATCAAATGATTAATTTAAATGTACAAAGTACATAGTAGTTAAGGCCACCTAATATAAAGTGGGACCTCATTTTCTATTCTAACATATTTTAAAATGTAATGTATTCTTATGATAGCAAAGCTGAATTTTCAGCAGCAATTACTTTAGTAGGTGCATGTATTATTATCTGTGTTGCAAACTAAGTGTTTTCTGAAAATCATGATGAATTCTTTGATGAGTTGAAATTTCAAAAGAACAGCATTTATTAATATAAATCTTTTGTTACATTATAATGTCTTTACTTTCACTTTTTCTAAATTTAATCCATTTTTGCTGCATTCATTTCTTGAAAAAAAAAGAAAAAATCTTACTAACCACATGCTTTTAAACAAAACATGCACTATGGTAAGAGCATTTTGAGGTCATGGCAATTTGTTTAAAAAGCTATTAAAGTTTTGCTGTTTTCCTGCCTCTGGTGTTTTTAAACTGCAGTAAATATATGTACGCTTTTGGAATTTGCAAAAATGTAGGCATTGGCAAGTTTTTCCACTGAACCTATGTCGGACAAAATGAGTCTCAGTGACAATGCAGGAATAAACTGTTTTGTATCTGCTAAGCCTCTTTTTTTCACCCATCATCATTTGAATCTCTCATCTTCTCTAATGTTGCTGTGGTTTGTGTGTCTGTATGCCATTTTGGATTATAACCAAGCTACTGCTTTTAAGATTTCATTGACAGCAAGCATGCAATCCAGTGTGCAGTTATTAATATAAGACCTAAACTGCAGAGACTTTGGAACCAATCTGCTAAAATGAACCAGACATTAGATAAAAGAGCATTTTAGAAGAGCAAGTTTGATTATTGCCTCATTGTTTGATTTTAAAGCTGCGGGTGAAAACAAAGTAGCATATAAAATAATCATCGTTTTTGGAACACAACTGAAAAATATGGTTAAGTTAGCTACTAAGCTGCTTTAGGTTCATTACCCACCAACACTGACTGAGACAAACGTCCATATGTAGATGTGTGTGTGAATAGTCATTAGTGTGTGTGCTTTCGCCGTGGTATTTGATAAATTGAATTTCTGGCAGAGATAGGAGCTTTTGGAGCAGCTAGCTGTTTATGGAGAAGTAGGCTGACAGGAGAATTGTGTAAAGATGGACACTACCATTCATCTGCATTAAGGGCTTGTATTAAAAAGTAGCGATTTGTCTTCTCTTTTAGCTTGGAGCAGAAAGAAAAGGAAAACATAGTCTGGCGAAGAATTGATTTTGTAGAATAAATGGAGCTAATGTGCTGTAATATTTATCTCCTCTTGATTAACGAGGCAGTTGGTGGTGGTGAATAAACTTAATTGAATGTTCCCCCACACATCTGCATGCTTGTATTTCTCTCTCCCAAACCCTCTTTATCTTCAGGACACTGACTCTCTCTCTCTGTCTGTAGATGAGGGATGATGGTCCGGTATTACTTGCACTGGCATCATGTTGAGCTGAAGTGCATTTTGAGTGTCCTCCCACTCACATGAAAAGTGACTGTAATGAACTTATCTAGCAACCTTTAATCTGATCTCTCTCGCTCTGGGTTGTATTTTGTACTCAGTCTCTTAATCTCATGCAGTATTCAACAATCGTGGTCCATTTGAACTCATTTCTGTATAATCAAATCATGCCTCCTTCATTTTGTCTTGTGATCAACAGCCTTTGATGTCTTGTGTGCAAAACAGTGATAACCATGAGGAGAGAGCTGAATTACGCATTGAATGTTAAAGAGGTCATATCATACTTTGGCTTTAAATATATGTTTATGTTTTTGGTCTTGTTTTTTGTGATTTTTTTTTTTAATTAATCAGAATTGATTGGAGCTAAAATTATCATGAGTCGATTTTCACACTGAATTTTCAAATTAATGTGGATAAAACACAAAGACAGTAATTTGAATTTATTGATTTATTTATTTTTGATAAAAATACTGATACTGATGCCCATATTATTATTATTTTTTAAATGTATTTATTTAATTATTTTAGATTTTTTGATTTCTTCTATTTTCTCAGCCGTATAAATCACTATCCATATTTTTAAATTCTGTGATTTATATTTTCCTGGACTATACCATTTTTATATTTTTTTCTTTTCATGTAATGTTCTATATTTTTCAACTTCCTTCATGTCCATTTTTGTTCACAATCTCTCCAGTCCGTGTTTGATGTTGAACATACTTGAAGACCAGGCTTTTGCTCCAGTGAATTTTCAATGTGGACAGCGGCTACAGGTTAAGAGAGTGCAGGAATAGAAACCAAACGAAGGACAAAATGTATCACATAGTACAGAATGAGTCATTTTTTGCTGTTCAGCTTCAATAAATGCTGTTTTTGAATGGTTTATAGAGAAAGACGGTTTAAGTTATTAGAATTACAGTATATTTCATAGTGCATCAGCCTTTCTACTTCAAAAGATCAAGGAAAATTTAGTCCTAAAGGACCCCTTTAAGGTTTTACAGAACCTGGTTCCACCTTGATGTCATATCAAGGAGCTGCAGAATAGAATTATGTTGAAACTAGTGACATTCATGGATTCTGGCTCTGTTTGTGTCTAGATAGCTGATAAAATCAGTGATTAACATGTCAAAAATGTGTTGATCCAAGTTAAAAATGATTTCCAATTATTTTGGCTCACCAGCCGCCTGTAGCTAATACAAATGCCATAGTGTGCTTCCCAAACAGGACGTCTTATTTATACGGTTGCTGTGTGGAAACCTGCACGTCTTGGAGAGAAGGTTATTATGTGAGCATCAGCATGTAGTGCAGCAGGGTGTCTGTATAACCTCCCTTCCCACCTTCATAATTAGAGGCAGAAATGAGGCAGTGGAGGCTCTGGGAGGGCAGAGACCCCCTACTTGTCACCGCGGGCAATGTGGCTCAGCCATAACATGTAATAATTCAGTTTAAGAGAATTTATAATTAGTCAGTCTTGGACCCATGAATGAAGATCACAAAATGGTGCTAGTTCTGTATAATGAAAGTATGTGGTGGTGCATGATAATGAGTTTTATTGAATTTCCAGCTGTAGAAACATACACTATATCACACAAACTAAACATTTACCATTAAAAACAGCTGCAACCACTGTAGCCACGTGTTTAAAAACTGGATTATAGAAACTCGTTTAACGGTTTTCTGGAATACTTGATTCTGCCAAGTGGGATTCTAGGAAGTAAAAATCTCATTCAATTTCTCCATAGGGGATATGATTTTTATGTTGCTTAGTTTGTCTTATTGCTAGGCAGATTTTACATTGTAACATAGACTGTTTTTTTCTTGGCAGAAACTTTAGCATAATACAGAGGTAAGATTAGAAAATAAACTCAAATCAATATTTAATATCACATTTGTTTATTTAGTGGGCAGCCATGTGATCTGTGTTTCACGTCTGGGTATTTTTTTACTTATTATTCATTAGAAATAAAAAAAAAAAATTACAGTTTAATACTTTAGTACAATTTAGGCATTAAAGAGATATAAACCACTGCCTATATGTTATTAGTAATCTTATCCTGAATACAGATACTGAATTTCTCTCAGTCTCCATTCAGCTTCAGCTACAAATCATGAATACAAAGTAACACTAGCTACAAGATTACGCTGCGTAACTTCTCCTAGTTGTGACTTGAATGTGAAGAGAAAATGTTTGAGGATTCAATAGGTCTGAGGCATTCCATCATTTTCAGTAAATTTCACATGCAGCCGCTTCACTACCCTTGGCACTTCTCAGATGGCACTTCATCTCAGATTTCTCTGTTGTAAATGATTGTAAACGAGCCTTTGATCAATGGATTTTGTCTGGTGATTGCGTTCCAGGAAGGACTTGTTTTAATCATAAGTAAGAGAAATTAATCAGCCGCAAAAATAGTAGGCAAAAACTGGAATCAGTACTCGCCTAAAAGCTTTGATGTTTCCTCCTCTGTGTCTCTGTGAGTTCAGTCTGCTTAGTATTCCCATCACTCGCTGTACATTATGTCTCTCTTTGCTGTTATCCTATAGCCGATCCTGTGAT
This sequence comes from Cyprinus carpio, assembly GCF_018340385.1. NCBI lineage: Eukaryota > Metazoa > Chordata > Actinopteri > Cypriniformes > Cyprinidae > Cyprinus > Cyprinus carpio. The sequence continues at coordinate 15,125,821 of NC_056609.1, read as the reverse complement.
TCAGGGGAAGGAGAATGGGGAACGCACTTAGGATTTTAGATGAGTTTCACTGTCAGGACATCGGTCAATCGAAGGCTCCACTCTGACGTGCCTCTGTGTCTGGCCTGAAAGATGGCCTTCCCCTGAGTAGTGGTAAGCAAAAGATGCAGTAAAGTTTTCTCAGAGTCAAATACATAAACATACATTCAAGGTGCAGTCAGTGTTAGTGGTTTTTGCATATTGGTTTTTGGTTGATATTACTGATTTTTACTTATCACTTTATTGGACATTTTTTAGATGACTTGTGCCATCATCTAGCACTAACTTCAAAGGATAGCACTCGATAGTGACTGTTAAGAGCACTATTTTTTGAAGAATGCAATTATGTAAATATAATTACACCTGGGACTTTTTCAACTCTTGGGGCCCTATCATACACCCGGCGCAATGTGGCGTGTTTTTGCTAGTTCGCTGCGATGTTTAAATAGCAAATGCTGGTCTAAAAAAGAGGTGTGTTCAGGCGTATTGTTGACGCATTGCTATTTTGAGGAACTGAAAATAGACTGCGCCATAGACCAACACAAACCTGGTCTAAAGTCTGGCTGGCGCAATATTTTTTCTTTGTTATTTAAAGAGCGCGTTTTGTAATATGCGCCTATAGGTGTGTGCACAACGTGTGTACACTTTCACCCAGGGACGTGCAGCAGCACATAAACATTTAGAAAAATTAAAAATTGCATTCCACCATGTAAATAGCGAACCCGCCATGGCGCGAGTGCAACTAGCTTTTAAAGGGGATGGGAGATGAGACTCTGATTGGTTTATTGCACGTTACGCCCAAAAAACATCCATTACTTATTAAGAGTATAGGGACAAGCCGTTTAGACCATGCGCCCGTGCGCTCCGACCGTTTTCCCATCATTAAATTAGCAAAAGTGGATTCGGACACGCCCTGAGTGCAACTGCGCCATGCACTTTAGACCATGCACTTAAATAAAAAAAAAATAATAAAATAAAAAAAATACTTTATTGCATGCTATAGATGTATATAATGTTTTTACTGTAACTTTTATGGGAAGCTTTAATGTACTGTAAAATATTGTCATCAATTCCCATTTGTAAAAGAAAAATTCATTGTTATATACAGATAGCAGGAAATTGATTTGAATTACGCACCTCTTCACTCTTGCCGCTTACCTTGCGGGCAGCCTACACAATTTGCGCTATCCCACTGTTTTTTAATTCTTGTTTCATAGGATTTTGAAACGTATCTTGTGTTCCCTGAAGCATATTGAACCAAAGCCAGGATATTATGTGCATGTTCAATTCAGATGTCTCTTATAATGCTTTTTCCCCCATTCACTTTTGTTTTGCCTGTGGTAATCCACTTTGGTCTGTTGCATTCAAAACTAAAGCTTACCTGTTCTTTGGATTCATTAAAGAGCTGTGAAGAGCTGGAGGTTAGATGGAATTATTATTTAGATTTTCATTTACTCAAAGTTGTAGTCATAGTAATACGTATAACAGAAACCACAGAGTGCACAGGCATTCACTCAGAAGAGCAAACTTCTTTATCTTGTCTGAATACTATTTTGAAGGAGTTTGATGAACATGTCTTGTTTTTATGGGCCTCAAGGATCCATCTATAAATCCTTTGATTTTCTCAAGGTGAGATGATGCCCACAGGATGTGGATCACATGGTTGAAAAGTGCACAGCCAAATGAAATATAGAGACAAAGACCCTTCCAGATGTGCATCAGTTAGCGTCACCATGTGATGATGATGAAAAGCTTTAGTTCAAGTTTCCTCCTCAGCATTCAGTGTGCTTGCTGAAACATCAAGGCAAATGCTTGTCCTTTATTTCTCTTTCTCAAATAGCCAGTTTGATTGTTTGAACTGGGAATCATAACAATCTGTGTTTTTAGCTCTGTTACTTCTGGCAAGAAAGAGACAACGTAGATGGAGAACAGTGACTGGACTTCTTTGCTTTACTTTGCTTTGATTTAAATAAATAGTTTACCAATTAAGTAGAGCAACATCTTCTAAATACTCATGAGAAACATTTTCACAGCACATTATTGCATGTCAGCAGTCCAGCAGAATTGGATACATCTTTGCATTCTCTATGACAGCAGCCACGTTGTACAACAAGAATCAGATTAATACTTGTATTTCAGTTGTTTTAATTTGCAGACACAGTTACTGTATATGAAATGACTTTCATGCTTGAAAAATCACGTTATGGGAGCAATCGAAACTATTTCCATGGACACGCCCTTTTTTTGTAATTTTTTTTGGTGGCAGGCCTCAAATTGCATAAATTAGAGATTTGTTATTCTGAAATGTGCTAGTTTGCATGTGTTTTTGTGTTTCTAAAACAGGCTCATGGAGTCTGGAGTAGTAAAATCTGTTGAGAATCCTCACAAACCTCTCACATAATCATGTAAACACTATATGTAATAGGCTCTTTTTAAACTAACAAGTTTCCAAACTCTGACAAGAGCTTGTCTCTCACAGAACAGGTGACACCAGCACAGCCACTGTTTGATGACGCTGAGCTAATGGGGTCCTGTGATGTGTAATAAGACAAATGACTTTGCCTCTCACTGACTTATCTCTGCTAATTATAGATAGCCAAATATTAGCTTTAGTTTTAATGTCCTCATTCTACAGGAGTTGCTCTCCATTAATTAACAACCACTTTGGATGGATACAGCATGTGTGCTGTGTTATGGGTACACAGTATATTAATGTTTGTTGTGGGTGGATGATTTTTGAGAGAGCAGTGTTCACTTGTACTGATTTACCTGGGGATTGGGGCCAGGTCTCAAGCTGAAGTTTAGCTTAAACATTATTAATTCTAGCGTATTATTGTGTCATGCGAGTCCCCTTTTCTTTTGGCTTCTAGACAACTTATGATTAGGCTCATTCATTCACCTTGTCAGAAAATAATAGCCTTAGACCAATATCAAAAAGCACACAATTCATTATCTGAGAGCATGTTTAGAAATATCTGCATTCACAAATCAGATTCTGTCCATCCACTTCAGTAGTTTCCTTGGAAATGGCACAGAGGTAAGTCTTGTGTCTGAAATTTGCTGATCTTTTTGTGATAACTGTAGATGGCAGGTTGAATGAAACAAATGTCTGGCTTTACATGCTTCTGTGGACACAGACAAAATCTATTTATGTCTGACAACAAACAAGAAATTAGGTTATAAGTTATAAAAACTTGTGTTAATGAGATTTTTTTTTCTTTAAAAACTTCAGATACTAAAGAATTTTGGTGTTTATTCTGTTTAGATGATGAATGCTGACATGGTTGACAGATTTTTTTTTATATGAGAAGGAATACAAAAAAAGTTGTCATAAGATCTTATCTTGAAATCCTAAGCCTATTTTTCATTTATTTAATTATCTTTTTTGGTAACAATTTCTGACCTGAAACAATCTATGGCTACTTGGTACCTTTTAAACATAAAGTAATGCGTTTCTGATATATTCCTTGTTATTACTGCTTCAAGGCAGATCTTAAGAAGAAGAAACAATTGAAGCATGAAATTAGCTCATACCATCTACAAGAAAACGTCAATATAGACTCCAAAAATTAAACCGGAGGATTGGTCTGGGTTGGCTGAACAAGTGGAAGAAGCAAAATAACCCGATTCCGTTTAAGAACAATTTAAAGACCATTGCTGGAGGACTTAGAGATTGCACACTTGTTTTCTTATCTCCTCAGCCAACCCATTGGTCTTACCAGGGCACAGCTGTGCACAGAAAGCAAAGAAAATTGTGACTCTAAGAGCATCTAATATAAAGTTGGCTCTTGCAAAGTTTATAAAGGTCTGTAAGTCACAATTAGAGTGATATCATCATATAGTATCATCACAATTATATACCTCTGCAACTTGTACGTGTTGTATTATTTTCATCTTTTTTTTTTTCTCTAGCAACAAATGCCTGCAATCTCGGTTATAAAAACAGAAAAATAAATGCATAATGAAATGTTCTTGATTCTTGTTTTTTTTTTGTGGTAGCCACATATGTCTTTGAGCCTACTTGTCACTTAATCGGTTTATTAATTTATTTGATTTGTTAAAACTATTCCATTTACACTTGGCCACAAAAATCTCTCCGTAAAACAAATATAATACAATTTTCAATTCCCCACTATATGGAAATTGATATGCACTGCATTTTATTTATTTTCAGCTGATTTCAAGATCAAAGACCACAATAGGAGAGACAGCAGCATTAGCACTGGTGAAAAAAAATTAGCAATGCCAAAACACTTGTAAAAGAATAAAGATGCAATGCTGAGTAGTGAGTTTCATTTGTGGCAATTTGCATATTGGCTTGCTGAAGAGAGATGCTTCATGCCATATCTGTGGAGATGTGTGTCGCAGTACTGCAGTGGTATCTGGCTACCACTTTGCCTAAAGCTACAATAGCACGCTCACGCACCTTTTTTTGCCGAACGCTCTTTTTGCCATTTTGACTTCAACAACCAGATGCTGTACATTCATAGTGGCATCTAATTGTTTCTTAAACCACCTCCTGAAGTGTTTTATTGTGATCGGATTGCCTTGATTACATTTCAGAGGGCATTTACACTTGGTCTTTTGTGGGATCTGATAGCTATCCGATCAAAGAAAACACATGAAGTGGTCCAGTCTAAATAGGGCCTTACAGATTGATTCTTAAGCACCGCCATTTGTATACAGCCTGCTGTTTTTGATTGGAAAGAGTGTGCAGTGGATTTGTTGGAATATGTTAACACATTCATATAAATGAATATATTAAGATCAGCAGTCTGACAATATGATGAAACAATTACAATACAATGTATGCAAAGAACCAAGATAGCGTTTGATTGCAGCTTGGCAAACTTACTAATAGCAGTCTGCAACATTGCATGTATGACTCAGACAGAAAAAAGTATATTGCAATTACTACTCATTGATTTTGTACTTAATTTATATTCAAATGACTCAAGACAGTTTTGTAATTACTTCCCCTTCATTGTTCTGATCAATTCTAATTTTGCACTTCCAGATGTATATCGGGAAAAAAAGCAATGTATGGCAAGAGCATTTGCCACTTCTGCTGGCCAGCGATGTCCTGAAAGAGGAATTGTACAAAAAGTGTATATATTTTTTCCACCAACCATCCCAATCAACTGTAAAGCCATGCTTTACAACTTAAGGCCTGGTGCCAGCAATATTGCTATATAATCTGCTAACTAAAACATTTAGTACATAAACAAAATAGTGGTTTCTAAGTAGCAAAACATTTTTTTTAATGATTAACATTTAGGTTGAATGGAGATATTGATCTATTAATTAAAAAGTAGACATATTAATCATGATATTTAACATGACGTGAATTTTATCTCATATGATTGTTAAAGACAAATGACCATATTGACAACTGCAATTATCAGATTTTTTTTATCTGTAGTAAAAAAATATATTTATGTAGTAGTCACTATATTTATATCCTTAGTCAAAGATCACCAGTTCTCAGATGTTAGCAAATATCACCATGAATTACGTACACAACTGTACTCCTTGTTTCATTTTAGGACAGATGACAGAAGCTTGTGGAGTACTTTTGTGAAGAGCGTGGCAGGAATTGTAGCAGGAATAAAAGCTCAAAGCTCCTTCTGTGAAAAATGAAAGCTTAGGCTGTGAGAGTGTCCATATCTCTATTACCCTGTCTATTACCTGTCACATGCTCTTATGGTCTCTTTTACTGTCTCTTAGTAACTCAAAGCTAAACATGTGAAAAGACCATCAGTATATTTTCTTATCCTGGTCGCCATCATTAATGGCAAACAGTTGTGTGTTGTTTGAGAAGGTTGTGCAATAGTTTATTTTTATGTGTACTGTATTTTTTTCTTTGGATCTGCTGACTCAGTCTTTGTTACAGTATTATTCCAACCTCTTGGAATTGGAACTTTGAATAGTCTTTAAATAGACTTTTGGCATAAAGTCTGGTCCAGTTTGCAGCTCTTCCTGGCCAAGAACCACCCACTTAGACAGGAAAGATCTGTTTGACCAACATGAAAAAGAACCGTTTTGTTTTCATGAGCTGCTTAGAAAGTGGTTTTACCTGAAATAGCAATTAGCTGAAAAAGTCATTACCAAAAGTAATATGCACAGATTATTGCACCCACATTATACAATTCAGCTAGTTTACTTACTTCATCTAGTTTACTTTTAAGCACCTCCAATCAAATTCAGAGATCTGATGACACTAACCTGGAAAACTTTAGCAATCACCCAGAACCTTATTAACACAACTTTAAAGGTTACGTGCCAAGAATAAAATATTGGAACGTACGTTGCTGTTTCCATTTTGTTTCTTTGTGGAAAGAAAGAATGGAGGAAAGGAAAACATCCAGTCAGAATGATGATGATGATGTCTAAAGGTAGATCCACAGGAATAGATGAGACTAATTTGCTGAGAGGGTTATATCCTGTTTTCTATTGCAGCAGATGATGTAGTGGGAATAAGACGTCAGCTGCCTGCTTTATTTGGACTGGATATGAGGGGAGATATATATGGTAGCTTGAGTAGCACACAGAAGGAAGTTTCATTGTCTGAGACAGTCAGTCTCCTGCAGTGCCCGACAAACAGGAACCTGCTGAGAGTGTGTCAGCACATTATTCACCAGGCGTATAGCACATCTCTTACAAATTGCATGTGGCAAATCATAGCATATGCATTTTTGTCTTGTTTATTCAGAGACAGTTTATCTGTTTAACCATTTGTAGCATATGCATGAATCATTGAACAGCCCTGCAAGCAATGTTATGTTTGAATGTAATCACAGCTTAGTATGCTTTAAAGCATTGCAGAGAAGAGTCTATTGATTTGTGTGTGTGTGTGTGTGTGTGTGCATGTGTGCATCAAATGTATTGACACAGGATGGACAGGAAAATGCATAGAGCAGCTAACCACAGGCCAATGGCAGATGCAGGCCAAAGACCTGCTGCTATTTACATCCAAATTAGAAAGGGGTTGTGTTGAATATTTGCTTTTTATTTACTGTATGATACTGCACACAAGCTTCAACACACTTCATTAGCAGAGGCTAGCACCCCTGATTACAGACACGTTCACAGCTTTCTTTTCACTTTAAATTATTGATTTCATTGTGTCAGAATTGTGCTTTGAGCCTATTTGTGTGTCATGGAGCTTTCTATAATCATTTTAGTTATGGTTGATTTTGAACAGAACCTTTCGAAAATAAAACAGTGAGTGTAACTAGCAACTGATCCGGCTTTGTTTAATAGACATCAACACCCATGAGAGTGGAGGTATTAACAGATTAATGATTTACTGGAACATTTTAATTTTAAACATCAGTATGACTCTATTCCATGAGTCAAAAAGCTAGGTGTAAAGACCCATTTATGCTGTGTGAAAAAAACAAAAAAAACAATATTAAGCAGAATATTATAAAGAAAAACATGTTTTTTACACATGTAAATAATTAGCTTTTATATTGTTATATGTTTTGTGTATTTTATTTTTGCTCTGTTGGATTAATGGTGTATAAACCCGAAGTTATGTATTTTCAAATTAATTAAAATATATTTGTATAGCACTTGTCACAATAAATTATTTTTATATTACATTTTTAAATATATTTAAAAGTAGAAAACAGCTATTTTCAGTAATATTACAGTTTTTTTTCTTATAAATGCAGCCTTTGGTAAGCATAAAAGACTTAAAAAAATCTTATTGCCTCCAAAAGTTTGAACTGTAGTTTAGTTCAATTCAATTCTAAACTTTGGCTGTTAGTGGAATAATTCTATGGAAGCATATTGGTAGCAAAATTCTTTTTTTAAATGTAATATGCAAAATTACGATGCAATATGAAAAATGGCAATGTATTTCTGTATATAAATTGACATTTTCCTACACGTATGTGCAACATTTAGTGCAAAATGAAAATGAAAATTCAGTTATATAATTTACATTTGCCATTTCCTACACTAGTTTTAATATGTAAATTAAAAACATATTTTAATGCTTTATAAGTTGCAAAATTAAAATGAAATTGTATTACCCAAACTGATTAGATGTGTTTAATATGGCCAAGCAAAAACTTTAGCAACATTATAATTTAAATGCCATTTTTTCCTAAATGAATCTAGACTTAAAAGGGGGACTCACTCTAGTTGAGCTCCATGATCATATATGCAAATAGGAGAAACCTACAGAAGGACAAACATCACTGCAACACTTTACCGATCTGGGCTTTATGGTGGTGTGGCCAAACTCCGTCTTCTCCTTGGTGAAGACACATGAAAACGCACTTGGAATTTGCAAAACAGCACCTAAAGGACCCTCAGACTAAAAAAAAAAAACAAGATTATCTGGTCTGATTAATCTCAATTCTAAGCATCATGTTTGAAGGAAACCAGCTCTGCTCATCACCTGCAGAGTAGCATCCCAAAAGTAAAGTGTGCTGGTAGCAGCATCATGCTGTTTTTCAGCAGCAGGGACAGGGAGACTGGTCAGGGTTGAGGTAAAGCTGAATGGAGCAAAGAATACTATTTATGTCCTTAATGAAAACATGTTCCATAGTGCTCAGGACCTCAGACTGGGCTGAAGGTTCACCTTCCAACATGACAATGACCCTAAGCACACAGCCAAGGCAACACAGGAGTGGCTCAGGGACAACTCTGTGAATGTCCTAGAGTGGCCCAGCCAGAGCCCTGACTTGAAAATGGCTGTCCACCGATGATCCCCATCATGCCTGACCAAGCTGAAGAGGATTTGCAAAGAAGAATTGCAGAAAATCCCTCAATCCAGGTGTCCAAAGCATTTTGCGTTTTACCCAAAAACACTCAAGGCTGTAATTGCTGCCAAAGGTGCTTCAACTAAGTACTGAGTAAAGGGTCTGAATACTTATGTAAATATAATACTTCATTTTTTTTTTTCTTTTCAATACATTTACAGACATTTCTAAATTTTCACTTTGTTGTTGAGGTATGGAGTGTAGGTTAATGAGGATTTTTTTTTTTAAACAATTGTAGTATCAGGTTGCAACATAACAAAATTTTGAAAAGCAAATGGAGACTGAATACTCTCTGAATTCACTGTATTTTCTGTAAACCCTCTGCACCCCTCTGTTTGAAAACTCCTGCTTTACTCTACTAGAGTACTCTTATGTGTTCACTGTCCAAGAAAGCTTAAAATATGTGCATGATTTCACTCCTAGACTTCTATCTTTTTTTTCTTCTTTTGTCATATTTTACAAGGAGCTGCTGCAACACTATCATTTCAGATCTTTGGGAAAAGTAATAAGATTGAGAAAGGACTTAAAATAGGATATAGGTGTATAATAGAAGTGCTTTTCAATCTTTTCAAAGGGACACAGGTGAAAAATCCTGTTGTATATTATCCGGTTGACCTTTTCAGCCTTCAAGTCAAAACAACTGAACTCATGATTTCCGCGATCTATTGTGTCCTGGTTCTTAGCAGATTCTGCCCTGTTCCATTCAATCTCCTCTGCCTTACGACTTAAGCATTTTGCAGTAGGGGAGAGAGGCCCATTGGGGGCTGAAGGGTGTGTCATTAAAATGCTGAACCCCTCAGGATAACAATGTCAATGTGAGCTTTGAGATTCAGACCAAAAGTTGGAAACATCTAATGCAAAGAGGCATGGGCAGCCATATGAAGAATGAAAACAATTAATATGAAACAAATTAGCTGTTATGAACCACAACCATCCAGAACACCCGAACAATTGCATATAAATCCCCTAGCATTAGCAACATGCTAAAAACTCCTTGATACCACTTTTATTTTCTGTACAGTAATATGTACAGTAAAAATCTAGATTTTTTATTTTTGTGCAATATTTTATTTATTTTTATTCTTTATGCAAATACAGTCATGGCCAAAAGTTGTGGCAGTGACATACATTTTGTGTTTTGCAAAGTTTGCTGCTTCAGCTGTTGTGGTGTTCATTCACATTGTTTCTAGATTATTTTGAAGAGTGATCAGATGCATTTTAAACAATTGCTAAAAGCTTCATTGGCCAAATAATGAACTTTTCACAAAAACAAAACAAAACAAAACAAATTTCACTGTCTTTTGATCATGACACAAAATGACCATCTAACATTAATTGACTAATCATATCAGCAGCACATGTGAAAATGTAAATGAGTACTAGTCAGGTAAAATCACTATCATACTAATTAGGTTGTAAGAGCAGACTGATTGCTATAAAAAGAGGGATGAAGTGCTTCCAATCATTGTGTTCTTGTTAGCAATGGTTACCTCCAGAGGAACACGTGCAGCCATCATTGCTTTGTATCAAAATGGCCTCACATGCAAGGAAATTGCTACAAAGAATATTGCTCCTGAAAGAACCACTTACCATATCATCAAGAACTTCAAGGAGAGATGTTCGACTGCAGTGAAGAAGTCTTCAGGACGTCCCAGAGTGTGCAGCAAGTGCAAGGACCATCTCTTCCTGAGGCGTTAGCTACAGAATCGTGTCTCCAGCAGTGCAGATCTTGCTCAGGAATGGCAGCAGGTTGGTGTGAGAGCATCTGCATGCACAGTGAGGTCAAGACATTTGGACAACGGCCTGGTGTCAAGAAGGGCAGCAAAGAAGCCACTTTTCTCCAAGAAAAACATCAAGGACAGACTGAAATTCTGCAGGATGGACAAGGATTGGAAAGCAGAAGACTGGTGCAAAGTTATTTTCTCTGATGCAGCTCCCTTCCTACTGTTTGGGGCATCTGGAAAATTGATTGTTCGCAGAAGAAAAGGTGAACGAGAGTCCTGTGACGTGGCAACAGTGAAGCATCTTGAGACCATTCATGTGTGGGGTTGCTTTTCAACCAAGGGAGTGGGCTCTCATATAATTCTGCCCAAAAACACTGCCATGAATAAAGAATGGTATCAAAACGTCCTACAAGAGCAGCTTCTTACAATGATCCATGAGCAATTTGGTGATGATCCGTGCATTTTCCAGCACCATGTCACAAAGCAAGAGTGCTAAAGAAGTGGCTCAAAGATCATTACATTGAAATTTTGGATCCGTGGCCAGGCAACTCCCCTGATCTCAATCCCACAGTGAACCTGTGGTAAAGTCCTCAAAAGGCGAGTGGACAAGCAGAAGCCCACAAATTGTGATCAACTGCGAGAACAAAAAATTCAAGAACAAATCCCCACCAGTCAGGATTTGGCCCAGAAGCTAATATCCAGCATGCCAGAGAGAAAAGCAGAGGTTATGAAGAACAAGGATCAACACTGTAAATATTGACTCATTATATATATTTTTTTGCCGATATAAGCCTTTAAAACTTATGATATGCTTATTATTTTTATACCATAGAAACGTGGGAAAATAATCTACAAATACTGAAGCAGCAAACTTTGCAAAATGTCACTTCCAAAACTTTTGGCCATGATTGTACATACACAATTTTTACAATAGTATTTCTCAGTTGTAAAACTAATCTTTAACAATGCTGAATTATTTATCTGCTCTGCTAAATTTTGTTGAGGTTGTTTAATGCTCTTATGGATTAATGCTCTTATTCCATTCAAAAGAAAAGCATAATCCTATGGTTTATTCTTTCATTCCATTAGTTTCTCATCATGAGTATCTGTAAACTTTTAATTAACTTTATCAAAGATTACCCCAGTAAAAGGTTTTGATTGGTGCATTTGGAAAAAATATATTTTGACTCTCTCCAGTCAGGTTTCCAGAGCATTTGATGCGTCGTTGCCATTGTAAGTGGAGTAAAGGATGACAAGCTCACGTGCAGGTAGTATTGCGGCATCATGCCGCAGTCCCATCAAGATGGAAATGGCATGCAGATGGGGTCCTCCCATTGCTATGGTATCATTAATCTAAAGCAAGTTACAGCGTCTGGGGATCAATGACTGAACCATACGGGCCTTTCATCAACGTCTAGGCGTTTAGATACTGCAACATTCATAAAGCTCCTGACAGCCTGGCGTGTTTCAAGAAAGTGATAAAATCTCTGTATTGATGGCACTTCTCCGAGTGCCTTATTCTCCAAAATACATGAATGAATAAATGATGGGATATGAAACAGTTGGAGCTTATGGTTGAATAAGATGACAGTGAAGAACTCTGAGGTGGGGCTCATCTATGTACTTTAAATTCTGGTTTCTGACAATAGACCGGGAGTTGAACTCATTTATTTAATCTCTAAGAACAAATGGAGGAACAAATTGAAATATGTGATAGAAGTGAAGTAATAGGAAATAAACAACTGAAATAGTGTATATGTATATAATAGTGTATATTTAAGCTCTTTAATGGTTGAATTTATTGTAAATTCTATAATTATCAGATTATGCAATTGATTTAATGAGAGAACAAGTACTGATCTGGAACTAACAGCTAAATCATTAAATTACACTGTGAAAAATTTCCACATACTTTAACTTAAAAAAGTTCAGTTGCTGCCTTAATGTTTAAAGAATAATCAAATTGTCTGTACAAGTCAATTCAACATAAATTATACTAAACTTGATTAAAAATAGAGTTAAAATTGGTAAAATTATTTTGATGAGTGATGGAATAACATATGCTAGCATGACTTATTGATTGCATCATTTTTTACAGTGCACATATTGTAGCTAATTACTACAAAAGGGATGAAAGAACATAAGAATGCTTAATTTTCCCTGAAGATTGTAACCATTTTACATCAGACTTTTGACTTTTTCCATCTTATTCATTAATGTGGTGTTCAACTTTCATCCATACACTAGCGGGTAACAGGAACATATTTCTCCCTGTAGAGAACTATTGATTTCTTTACTGACTTCCCTTTACTTCAATATTGATTCAGTGGCTTAGCTTTAAGGCGTTTTATTGTGCAACCTTTGTCAAAACCATTTTATATTTAGATAGAAATTCATACAATGCCAACAAATGCCACCATTAAAACCTCAGTGCCTCTTAAATTACACCGTAGAGATAAAACTCCTTAAAGAAGATAAAATCCTTCTCTTAGTATTTCTGCTGGAACAAAAAGTAAAACTTGGTCTCAGAAGCATTATCGCCTCTGACATGAGAACCAAGAATATTTAATAAAAAATGACACTTCATAAAATTTTATTGGTTAAATGCAAATTTATGCTCGAAAGTGTTGACATGCTCTGGACAAAAGACTTAATAATAATCTCATGTATCCTCAAGACCTTTCTGCTCATATTTCTGCTGCTTCTTCCTGTTTCTGCCAGTCTCTTTCCCTCTCTTGTTCAAATCTAAGAACACAGATGCATTACAAAGATTCTCTGATTTACACCAGCCTTCAGCAACACCACAGGCTTCACTGCTTATGACATTTCCCTCCACATGGAGAGATATTACTGTGACAACCAAAACAACATTGCAGAACTGCATATAAATCGTGACATATAATAATAATAATAAAAAAAGTATGGCAAGGAAGGTACAGACACTGATAAAAAAATGTTGATAAAATTAAATACATGTTGAAAGTGCATATTGGAAATGCATGTTTTTCTTGACTTTCTGACTGTTACTCAGGCAGGAGGGCTGAGTGACTTTGGAGTTGTTATGAGCTTTGGCTTAAATCTAAATTTAAACTGAAATTCAAATTTGAATCTAAGTGCTGTCATTTTCTAGGCAACAATATGACAGGACCATCATGACAAATGTTTATCCTTTTCTAGCAGCCTTAGTGTGGCTCTTTTTGGCAAACCTCTAATATATGTGTATACACATATATTTTCAAAATTGATGTTTCATATTTTTACCTAATCGAGAGTTAATGGGTTGATAGATAGGCCTCTTTACTCATAAATTGGGTTAAATCTTGACTCTGAGTGCCACACAGTTTATGATTTTATGAACTCTGCCTCATAAAGGCAAGGGGAGATGTTATTGTATGAAAAATGAAACTGTTTTATGAAAATGATTTTGAGGGGGCAGATTGGTTCACTGCGTTATTTATAGTGCTTGTATAGGGCATGGCCAAAATTTTAGCGGATCAAGAAAGACAGAGTGCAATTGCTGGGTTCCGAAGTAAAAAAAACCATTGACTTTCTCCATAGAGAAATTGATTTTTAACAATAATGTGTAAACCTTTCAAGACAGACGTACCTTGAGCTCCTAGGCTGTTTTTGTATCAGAAGTAGGTGGTTATATTCATTGCTTAAAACTCTTTATTGACCATTTTGAAAGCCCAGTAGAGAAAATGAATGGCAAAGGTACTTCCAAAACCAAGACTGCTAAAAATTGAGCTTTCACTTTTAAACGCTTTTTTTATGTAAGGGTACATCAGAAGCCTTTATCTAACCTTGAAAAAGTAAAACGAACACACTTGCATTCTCAATTTGTGCTTTGGAAGTGTGAGTGATGATTGATGACAAACACTCTCAGAAGGATAGATCCATTGGAAAGCAATGCTCATACAGTATATTCAACAGCAGTCTGAAGAGAGGGAGAGGGATAAGAAATACCATTTTTGTTGGCGAAAGGATTGCCCAATGCAGTCTTTTTCGCCCTGGCTGCAGTGTGACAAGGAAATGAAGGGCATCAAAAGAGATTTGTTTTTGCTCTTGTTCTCAGTTTAACAGAGGCAGGGAAACTGTTGCTGGCAGGCTGGAGTTGAAGAAATAGCTAGTCACTGATTCGACAGATTACATGACGCGTTGCACTGTGGCTTTGTAATATCAATCATAACAGTGGTTCTGAAAGTACAATTTGCCTTTTGACTGGTTTAAAGACAAACAAGACAAACAAAAAGACCTTTCAAAAACATGCGTATACAGAGAGTGCTTAAATCCAGAATCAAAGATGTTACACTGTAAAACAAGTATAACTGCTTATCATTAATAAATACTAGGGTATCATATCTGTTATATTAGAGATTTTTCAGATTTGTGTGAAAATGAATGAAAGCTATTTCCACTAGTGTTCATTTCATCTCTTTTGAATTTTGCATGCTCTTTAAAAGTCAACATAATCTAACACTCTATTAAAATTATTGTTGAAAGAAATAAAAAAGAACACTGTTAACATTTTTTCTTTAACAAATGTCAGTATAAATATGTATTATGTCTTACTAAAATTGTAGCATTTAAAAAGATTTTAGTTTTTAGTGTTTTTTATTTTATTTCATTTATTTTGACAAAATAAAATAGAATTTTAATATTGGCCAATTAAATGATCATCTGACTGATATAGGTCAGAACTGTAATATTGTTGCAATCCTTGTAAAAATATAGATTGAATAATAATATGATAATCTAATCTATTTGTTACCTCAGTAAACAAAGAATTATATTAAAACATGAATCTTATTAAGCACAGGTGCATTTAGATTTGATCCATTGTGGATTATATGTGAATGTAGAAAGAATCCAGTAGTTTTTCAACAGGTGATCATTTGTGAACATGTTGCATTATGGATATGTTAGCTTTTTTTCAGGACAGAGGAGGACAGAGTTCAAGCCCCTAGAAACTGATGTGGCAGGTGGGCAGGAACAGCAGCTGCTGCAGAAATGGTCTGGCAGAAGATTTTTGGTTAATCTAGATCCCCAGTTGAATAAATCTAGGCACTCAGGGTGATGAGAAAAAAGATGCCTCCTGCATGGGGTGGTGCCATCATCCTGAGTCATATTAAGAAGCTATTATATTAAACCTCAGGGGGTCTCCATGTCAGACAGACATGAAATTGAACTTGTACTTTCAATTAATTATCTTTTTCCCTTTTGGTTATAGGCAGTATTTAACACATTCAATCCGGAACTGAGTATCAGTATGGCCAAAAGTTAGTGGCTAGCGAACATCACTAATTTGGATCCATATAGCTTTATCTATCATTCAGATATGAATTTGGACTAAAACTTCTGTCACACATCAAATATCTTCATATCTGGTCAAATATCTTCATTCCCATTCGTAGCAATATAGCTAACATAGAACCATATAACAGTGAAAGTTTTGGTAACACTTTAGTATGTCTATTATTAACATATTGTTTGTTTATTAGTACTTATAAAGCACATATTCTTCTTGACCATATTCTACATCCCTAATCCTTCACAATACTTAAAAACGTAACGTAACGTAATGTAACGTAACTTAACGTAAAGTAAAGTAACGTAACGTAAAGTAACTTAACAGCTTAACTTAACTTAACTTAACTTAACTTGACGTACAGTAACTTAACTTAACTTAACTTAACTTAACTTAACTTAACTTAACTTAACTTAACTTAACTTAACTTAACTTAATTAAAAACTTAACTACCTTACTAACTATTAATAAGCAGCAAATTAGGAGTTTATTGAGGCAAAAGTCATAGTTAATGTTTTCTTTTTTTAATAGCGAGAATTGGACCTTAAAATAAAGTGTGACCAAAGGTATGTGTTATTTAATCTTCAGGGGCGAAGTTTAAGATCATTTAGATGCATACAGCACATGTGCTTGCTTGATCTTAAGCTATGTTGCACAGAAATACCCTGTTAGTGCTAATATGCTAATTTCTGCAGTCCTCCATATTAGCACCTCTAAATGCACAATTTTGGATAATAAAAATCGATCAGCCAAAGAACACTTTAAACACAGTGATGTACTGCCATACCCCCTGGAGACTGCACACCTGTCTGCACCTGCAGCCTTAACTGAGAAGGTGGAACAGCTGAAGAACTCTATGAGAAAGCACCAGTGTGCCAGCTCTAAATCCACTTTGAATAAAAATGGATAGCATGGTGCTATTTCTCAAATTGACAGCTGAAGCAAACAAAACATGTCCACTCCCATCTGACACAGGCTCACACTGAAAGTGGACAAGAACCACACTTTCCCTGTGTTCACATCCCTGTGAACAAGCAGTGGAATAATATTTTCTTCCACAGGCACAGATGGCTTGTGAGCACCGTAGGATGCTGTTCAACAGTGTATCAGAGATCTGCATCAGAGAATTGGATATTATTTGACCTAACTTGATTTGAATTGTATTTAACTTTATACATGATTTCTGTGAAGTTTATACAGACAAGAATAAGTACATAAATAAAAGTTTATTCAAGTTTATTCAAAAGTTTATTCAAGTACACTTGAATGATAGAGCAATTAAAAGATATATGATCAATGATCTTGAACTGATAAAAATCAGACACTGGAGTATCATTGTGATTAGTCATTAGTAATCACATATATAATCATAATATAAACACAATATGTGTGTGTGTTTGCGTAATAAGGACGCAATGAAACTTATATTAACTAACTGACCTCAGTTAAATGTTAGCATTTTACTTATGAACTTTAAAGACATAAAATGTTCATGTAAATAGGTTAGGTTAGGTTAATGAGATTAATAGAATATTGAATTAAAGTAATTAATATGTTGATTTATTGTATTTAATCAATGAGATTAATTAAATATGTTCAGTGTCATCACATGTATTTAACACTAATTTCACTTTTATAGTTTTATTGTTTGATGTGATTTCTGATGCTGTTTTCAAGTTGCTTTAAAGTATTCCATCACTTTCCTCAAGCTTAAACTTTAAAAGGTTAAAGTGAATAAAAATCTTTCATCATTTAATCATTATGCATTCATTTCATTTTTATTTGATTTGACATGGGACAGCTGAAAAAAATAAAGCAGCATAAAATAATCATTAACATAATTCATTCTATTCCATTTTCTTTTATTCTCAGTATTCTCAGCAAAATGTAGCTATGAATTATAATATATTAAAAAAAAATACTAATCTAAATGTAAACTAAATCTAGTGTGAATTGGTTAACTTGGTTATTGCTCATTATCATGTTTTTATCAGTTCTAGCATGCCTGATGGATCCCTGGGCTTCAACAAATCTCTTGTTTTCTAGTCTGACTTGCAGTGAGTTTTGCTTTTAAGGAGCTGCAGACAGTCACAATAACTCTGACATCAAGTCCAAATAGTCAAAAAGCCTTTCAGTGAGGCTGTGTTGCTATAGCAACCTGTGTGGTCTTCATAGAGAGGAGTAAAAGGGGTGGCTGTAAAGCTAAACTCTGTGACTGGCATCCAAGCCATGCTGAATTCATTGGCTTACTGTCTGCTATCTGTTCAGACAAACAATACAATTAAACTCTGCCCTGCGTATGATAATAATTCAGTATTTTCTTAATGTGTTACTTAGTCTGAGAGGCCCGGTTGTATTTTAGGGTTATAGATATTTATTCTCATCCTGAAAGACTGTGTATATCTTAATTTCCACTGCAAGTCACACACTTTCAGACAAGCGGATCGGTTGCTTTTCTGACACAGCAGACATGCATTTTCCAATCTGTCACACTCTTTTGTTTCTGAATCTCTCAGATAATTTCGATGTGTTTTCCAGACTTGCTTCAAATAAATGACAGTTCACTCAGGGATTTGAGAACCCAGGAAAAGTACAAAGTAATGAAAAATGTGAAGCAGAAGGCGAGACCACATCCCAGAAGATTCAGTTACACAGGGAAAAGAGCTCTGACAGGTAGAATGTGTGGAGTTTGATTGCATTGTTGACTAAGGACCGCAGCACTGAACTCTCAGTGAAGTGTTGCTTAGGGCCTGTAAAAAATGAAAAGGATATTTGCAGAACTGAACATATACAGTATGGGTGTTTTCTAATAACTTATTATTTGATTTTATGTAGTCTCTTATGCTCATCAAGACTGCATTTAAAGTAATTTTGTGAAATATTAGTACTTCAATTAAAATAAATATTTGAAAATTTCATACATTTTATTTTATTTTTTTGCAGCCATTACTCCAGTCGTCACGATTCTCCAGAAATCATTCTAATATGCTGATTTGATGCTCAAGAAAGATTAGCATTTTTGTAGGAAAAAATTATACTTTTTTCAGGATTCTTTGATGAATGAAATATTCAAAAGAACAATGTTATAAATAATTCCATTTCAAATAAACAATGTTAATGTCTTTACTGTCACTTTGATTCAATTTAATGCATCCTTTCTGAAAAAAAAAAACCTGTTCATTGACCCCAAACTTTATTCATATAAATATTATATATATTAATTTTAAATTTTAGTATACAGTCTTTTTAAAGTGATAATTTTTTATTAGACCAGCAAAACTGCAACATTTCAGTTTCAACTCTTTTATATTAGTATAGTTTTAGAAATCACACTTGTTTAAGAGAATGTGTGACGTCATCACTGAGAAAAGACAATGGCATCATAGCAATTTCAAATGATTTCAAGAAGTGAACAGTTTGATATTTTATTTCCCCCATAGCTTCCATCCAACTTCAATCCAATACTGAAATAAGTATTTTTAAGCATCTTGGAAATGCAGTGGATTGCCTTATCTTCAAACAATACATAAGTCCCACCTTTGCACCTTTTTGGCATAATTCACTCGGCAGCTGATGGAAACGACTGTGGTTAGCTGACTACAGTGTCTGTGTACCGTCCACAGATGTCTCCACACCTATGTGGTGACCTGAGATCACAGCCGAGCTCATGGTCTGTCACACCCCATTATGTCAACAACTTACCACTCCATATTGGTTTAATAGGCTCTCTCTGTGTCTCTCACCCTTCGGCTCTAACACAAACAGAGGGGAGGGCAGGAAACAAGTAAAGGGGTCCTGGTCCACTATGAGGGACTGAACACATGCAGGGAAAGTAAAGGACATCTGAAAGTGTCATGCATTTTATGCGTGATGCATACAATATATTTGTAAATGATCACATCTAGAATATGCACAGCTGATTTATATTCCAGCTATTTATTTGAATTTATTTCCAAAGTGATAAGGGGAACATGTTTTCAATCATTTATGATGCCATTCGCCGCAACGGAATACTTAATAATTATTTCTTACAGCGTTTCTTTAAAAGGTGCCCTGATGTAAACATTGCATCACCCACAGATACTTACTGAGGTCAGTACTCACAATGATCCCCTCCAAACGTCTTTATTGTTGCGTTTGTACCTGATTTGACTCACTTTAAAAGCTTCCAGAAGTTACCCAGGGTTCCTTGCAAAGCCTCCAGTGACTAAAGCAGCAAGAAAAAAAAAAATGCTCTGCCTGAGGCAGTGAAGGTGCTTTGCAGTTTGAGGTGTGGGGAACAGCGGGTTTGGATTTCTTTTCACTTTAACATGAACCCTGGTACAGGTATGGCTTTGGTAGGATCATGCCTGGATGTCTTTTGTGGTTAATCTTTAAATATGTAAAGCTCAGAGCTTTCAGAGGAAGACTAACGAGAAAGGAGTGCTGGTCTTCATGATTTCTGCATCTCGGCTAACTCATTTCCATACAAACTGTGGTCATTTCAGTTGGTGCTACTCCAGACATCTCTTCATTAATATACTGCTGATGACCACCAATAAAACTGAAAACAGATTTGTACCGCCCTCGATCTGCGCCCTCTTCTTATGGCCACCTTGAGGATTTATAGTTAATGAAGCTGGGCTGTGGTGGATGGTTCTTGCTGGTTCTGTCACTATGGTGACACTCATATCACACAGTGTGAGAAAGAAAGATTGTACTTAACTCAGATCCACTTCCATGGGGAATGAGGTGAGGAGGATGTTCTTAAATAAAAGATTTCCTCGGGAGAGAAAAGTCTGTTCATTAGCAATGACAGGAGAACATTGCAGCTACCACAGAAAAAGAGAAGAGGATTGATATGATATACTATTTTGATTACAACAATTGTAATGATTATTATTTTGATAATTATTCCATAATGATTACTTTAAATGCTAATTTAAGGAGGAGAGTATAATTATGTTGTACCATAAGCATTTAAAAAAGTAAAATAAATCTAATTATTCTAATCTATAGATTAAATGTAACTGTAAAACTAGATTAAATCTAATAAAACATTCATTTGATACACTGTGTTAAAAAAGAAGTACCAGCTTGACTCTGTTAAATAGTGTTAGACCATAGGCAGGTTAAAAAAATAAAATACTAATAATAACAAAAACATTTTTTTTTTATGTGAAGATTTAGCCAAAATCTCTTTTTTATTATGTAGAGTCAAGTGACCAGCCTTTGCATAAATTTAAATAAAATATGGATTTGTTTTAATATACTGTACAGTTAATCAATATACTGCCAACATCTCTTTTTATTGTGTAGAGACAAGTGACCAGCCTTTGCACAAATCAGGTGATCAGCAAAGCACTCAGCTCTGAAACACTTTAAACTGGGAAAACACTTCATTTTAGAGTAGCCATCTTAATGCCCACTACAGCTACTCAGGTGTTCAGAGATAAAAAGCTATCAAAAGCTAACCTGCTACACCACACGCTGTGCAGCTGAAGCTGAAGGGCTTTAGGAGAACCTGCTCCAACAAGACATTTATGATGATATAATACTCCAGGATCTCTATATAGCATTTTTACTAGAGTTTTTTATATTTGTTCATTACTTTAGAACAACAAAGTATTATTCTCATTATATGCCACAGTGTGTTTTGGTTTTTTCTTCTTTATTGTTCTGTTCTTTAGTTTTTTTGTTTGTTTGTTGTTCAGATTCACTTAAATTTTGGTCCATTTCATCTTGTATTTGAATATGAAAAAGCACATTGTGACAAAACACTGTATAATTCACAAAAAAGAGAATAAAAATTAAAAACAAACATTTAAAGGCTGAAACAAAACACAATGCCTCCTCTCTGCCTGTGTGGGTGGTATGTCTTACAGTGTTTACAGATGAATATGCAAACCCCATAAAAACTTGCTAAGCATACTTTATTACATTTAGCATGAACTTTTACCTGGGTATTGATCCGCCTTTTAAAGATGCTTTTAGTACTATGCTGAGCAAGAGACCTGGAGACTCTGGCCACTGTATACTCCAGTATATAGAATTAAACCAATAGAACTTACGATTCGGCCAATAGAGGACACAAACTTCAGTTACTTTTAAATTACTGTTCAAAAGTTTGGGGTAAGGAAGACTCTTTTTAGTCTATTTCAGATGAATTTTTATTCTATTTCAGATAAATTCTGATCTTATGAACTGGTTTCAGCATTTATAATAAAAGTAAATATTTCTTGAGCAGCAAATCAGCATTTTTTTTTTTTTTTTACATTTATTTAACATATTTATTTTGAACATATTTCACAATGTTACAGATATCTTTTACTTTGTAAAAACAGAGTCAGAATTTTCTGTTGTATCTGAAATGCAACAGCAGGGATTTTAGTGATATTGTACCTTCGCCATCAAGCTGCAGTTTCTATAGTGGTGACCACACTGTGAAAATAATCACTACTATAATGGTTCAGAGACAGTTAGAAGATTACCATCATTTGTCAGCATCAACAGTTGTAATCGATCTGGAAGCTGAGTAGAGAGTCACGTGCACACGTGCACACACACACACACACACACACACACACACACACACACACACACACACACACACACACACACACACACACACACAGAGATTTGCATAGAGTGTGACTGGCTTTGAAAACCAGCAGTATACAGAAAAGCTATTCATTTTCTCCATATCCCATAGTTCCACCAATAATGCAATTTGGACACTTCAGAGCCATGTTTTTGATATTAAACTGTCACTGTTAAATGAGAATCACATAAAACTGAAACACCCCTGATGGAGTTTTAAAGCATTGACAGGAAGTAATACATTATTCTGGAATATTCCTCAAGGATAAGGTTGGTTCTGCCACACTGCAGTTCTTTTCAAATGCATCCTCTTCATCGTTGTACCTTGTGATTAATTCAACAGTATTACATTTCTTATCTCATCTTGCTTACTGTCAAACATCTATATCAAGTCTGCAACACTCAAAAAAGAAAAGAGTCCACTCCCCAAGCGCACTCTACCATAAACGGTGAAGAACAAACCATTATCATGATTCTGATTCCCAGCAATTAAACACAGTGTTTGACCACAAGCCTCATTATTCTGTTCTAAACAAGCAGACAGCAGTGTGGAGCTGAGCTGATCTGAATAAATCATAGAACAGTACTCGTAAAGATGCCTTTCATCTTTTCTTAATCCCTGTTTTCAAGTCCTTTGGGCAAGTGGGGATGTAATGAAAAATGCCACGGGCTGGATGCAGACATCACAAATGGGGAAACACATGTGTTTGAGAAAAAGATAAGCATGGACTTGAGGCATATGCTTTCAGACACCAGTATACACACTAACTTTACTAAAAATAAAGCTTCAGCAGATTTCATTTTAATGTTAGAAAAACATGGAAGAGAATAAATAACTGAAGATTAATTTTAGGTGAACTGTCTCTTGTGGTAAAGAAGTACACTTTAGCATATAAAAAAATAAACTAAGAAATAAAAAATATATACTTAAGTGCAAGTTGAACGTAATCTTTTCAGACACTTAAGTGAATTTTAATTGTACTTAAATTGAAATGTACTAGTACTAAATGCAGTTAGATAACTGAACTCTCTGTATATTAGAGCTATATAAATAAGGGTGTCTTGACCTGAACTTTAGAATGTTTTTTTTTGACCCGCTTAAGTAGGACTTAAGTACATCTTTATATGTAATTTTCATAATCAGCAAATTTAAAAGTGAATTTAACTCCCTCAAGAGTTAAAATTAACACTTACCCAGAGTACATGTGGGAACCACTGGTAAAGTGTTGAATTAACACTTTTGAAAGAGTTAACATTATTAACACTCTGACAGTGTTAACTAACAAACTCTTAAAGAGTAAAATATTAACACCAGAATGGATGATGAGAACACTAAAGTTGGTGTTCAAAGTTAACATTAATGGATTAACTGGTCAACACTGCACCAGTGTTCAGGAGAAAATATAAAAAAATAAACCCACAAAACAGTACATGTTTACATTTATTCATTTATTTTATTAAAACATTGTTTATCTTTTTCCATGCACCAAAATGTCTTCACATTCAATTATTTCAGTACATGTAAAGAACATGTTCTAACAACAATTAAACATCATAACGTAAAAGCAAATCAGTGCAAAGACACAAAAAACATATAATGGTTTATAATGCTGACATTTATCAGTTAAACAACAGAATTCCATTTATTACCATAAACGCTGAATCCATTTTAATACTCACTAATCAAAGTCTGTGCTGGTGTTTGGACCTCCTTGGAGAGATGGTCTCATTCTTTTTTTCAGCTCGACGAAACGCATTTCTCTGCAGTTTTCAGCCAAGCAAGATATCCACTCCTATTTGCAGCATTACAAAACTGCCCCTGCAAATTGGATAAATAAATAAATAAAAATACAAAAAACAAAACAGGATCATTTCACATCCATTTATCAAAACTATTATCAGGTGAAATGTCAGAGACAAGTATGAATTGCAATACAAGAATAGTTCACCCAAAACTGAAAATTCTGTCTTCATTTATTTATCCTCATGTGGTTCCAAACCTGTATGACCTTCTGTCTTCTGAGGAACACAAAAAGTTATATTTTGAAAAATATACAGAACATATACATGGGACCACTCTGATACCTTTGCATCTTTTTTAAAAGCTTGATATTGATTGGCATATACTGACATTATAAGGAAAAGCAGGTCCGAAAAAGAAAGAAGGGCATACAGCTGTCAGACTCTGTTACATTTTTTGTCTGTGTTTTCTCTCTGTGACCCAGTTTCTGTCTTCCGTTCATTGATTTAATTCCAGGTGTTTCCGTTGTTGTTTTATTGATTCCATGTGTGTCTTGTCTGTAGTCCCATTTGTCGGTGTATTTAAAGTGTTCCCTTTTCCAGTTCTTCGTCGGCTGTTATGTTTTTTGTGTTCCTGCGTTTCCTTGCTCCTAGCTCCTGTATAACATGACAGAACAGCCGACCTGAAAAAAATAAGCAGCGCCCCTTCTCCTCTTTTTTATTTTTCCCGTTTTTTGAAGGTTTTTTTTGTTTCCTGTTTTTTTCCCCCGCGGCATGGAACTCGCTGCTCATGTCCTCGCCATATCCCGCCAATATCTCTCCTCCTATGAGTATGCCGGGGAATTCTGCAAACTTGCCACGGCAACGGCGTTGGAGGATGCCGTCCTTAATCAGGTGTTCTGACTCGGGGCCAACTACCATCACTCCCAGACACCACTGGGCTTAGTAGGAGGGAAGGTGTCTACCGATGTCTGGGGAGTGTCCGGTCCCAAGCCAGAACCAGCCTGCCACCGTCTGCGGCTCACCCAAGCCCGCCGCCATCTGGGACTTACCCAAGCCCGCCACCGTCTGCGGCTTACCCAAGCCTGTCGCCTGCTCATATGGCAAGCCAAAAAAAGTTAATGTGGCAAGCCAAAAGGACATTAATGTGGCAAGCCTGTCAGCCCCAAAGCTCACTCCTGTTCCTCGAAAGCGCCTTCCAGATCACCCTCCAGTGCCTACTCCTCGTAAGCGCTTTCCAGGGCACCCTCAAGTATCAGTTCAGGCTGAAGAGCTAGCTCCAGTGTTGGCTCCAGCCCCAAAACTTACTCCAGTGCCAGCTCCTCGAAAACGCCTTGCTGTCCCTGCTCCTCCAGAGCACCCTCCAGTGCCAGCAACACATAAGCGCTATCCTGTTCCCGAGTTAAGCCCCGGGAGGGCCCCTGTTCCCCCGTTAAACCCCAGGAGGGCTCCTGTTCCCGAGTTCTGGCCAGGGAGGTCTCTGTTCCCAAGTATAGCCCAGGGAGGGCTCCAGATCCCCCGTTAAGCCCAGGGAGGGCTCCAAGCCCGAGTACAGCCCTGTAAATTTCCCCAAGTATTTTTTTTTTGGGGGTGGTGGATGGTAGTAAGGCTTCAGCCGTAGAGGCCGAGGCGGGGGCTGGGGCCATGGCCTCCGGAGTCTCCTGCTCCACCATGGCGACCCAAACGGGTTCCGCTCTGGAGGCCACTCTCCCGTGTTTGTCCGGAAGAACCTCCAGAGCGCCCATCCCCCCTCCCCATTGGATGTTGTACGGCGTGAGGACATGCCTTCTGGAGGGGGGCGTTATGTCAGACTCTGTTCCATGTTTCTGTCTTCCATTCATTGATTTAATTCCAGGCGTTTCCTGTGTTTCATTGATCCCAGGTGTGTCTAGTCTGTAGTCTTCTTTGTCGGTGTATTTAAAGTGTTCCCAGTTCTTCGTCGGCTGTTATAAATGTATTTTGTGTTCCTAAGAATTCCATGTCTTTGAATTAAAATTCCATGTTGAAGAAATCTTGCTCCTCGCTCCTGTGTAACGTGACAACAGCATTAGAACAACACAAGGGTGAGTAAATGATGACTTAAAGGGTTAGTTTACCCAAAAATTAGCCCATGATCTGCTCACCCTCGAGGCATCACAGGTGTATATGACTTTCTTCTTTCAGACAAATCCAATCAGAGTTATATTAAAAGCTTCTAAGCTTAATAGTGGCAGATGGTGTTTCTGTTCAACAGTCCAAAAGAAGTGCTATAAAGCGCACGCTGCACGGGTCGTCTCATAGCCCACGGACCCCGCGGGTCGGGGTGTGTAAAGAAATTTTACTTTATTTGCGGGGCAGGCTGGGGCGGGCCAAATAATTTCATAAAAGCGGGACCTGCGCTCCCGCGGGAAAAAAATCCGACCCACGCATCACTAGCGCATGAATCCTTAATAAAACGTGCTCGCACATGAGCAAATATCCTGGGTGTGACTTATAACACTCAACAGTGTTAATGAGGGTAACTCTCCATTTTATTTTATTTTTTTTACACTGGCTAGTGTTAAGCCTTTAAAATTCAACACCACAACTTTAACTCTTTACTCTAAAAGTCCTTAACACCGGGATTTCAGCACTGGAGATTTTACTGTGTACTGTCGTTAAAATATGGTTAAAGTGTACTGTCAAATGTACTGATGAACATTTATAGCAAACTAACATTTCTATTAAAATTATTTAATTTCTATTGAAACATATTTTTAATGATGAATTTGCAAAGAACATTTAAAATATAAAAACTCTAAATGTAATATTGAAAAACACACTACAGTTAAAATCAAGTAGTCTATATGTGTTTGTCATTCAACACATCAAAATAAGTGTACTTACTGTATTTTAAGGGTGTTGCTAACAATTATTTTGATAATCGAGTAATTGGTGATTATTCTGACAATTAATCGGGTAATAAGATTTTTTTTTGTGTGTTAATAAAAATAGAATAAACTTTAAAATGACTTAAAATACATATATAACAGCAATGAGGCAATAATTGGTTCAAAGAAAATATACATTTCATAACCAAGTAATCAAATTTAATCAAGGAATAGTGAGAGCCCTACTGTATTTTATCAAATGTATTTTATAACTTGCACTTTGACATTTCAAAGTGGCATGACATTATTTAAAGGGGCCCTATTATGCTCTGTTACAAGGTCTTGATTTTGTTTTGGGGGTGTACTAGAACAGGCTCTCATACTAGGTTGTTTGAAAAACACATTATTTTTCTCATATTTTACATTATTACAACACCTTTCTCCCCAGTCTGGCATGAATGGCTTGAACAGTTCCTGTATCAAATGAAGGCCCGCCTTATGAAATACGAAATGTGCTGTGATTGGTTAGCTGGGCCAGTGTGTGTTTTGATTAGCACCACTCGGCACCTGTTTGGGAAATGTCATGCCCCTTACCATAGCCACCTGCCAGCTTCAGTGTAAATATTGCGTCAAAATCAATTTAAACCCGGATAATTTTGTAACCACTCTAAGCTCGTCTGCCTTGGGAAAACTAGCGAGTCTCCGACATAGTGATAACATTCGTTGCCTTCTCTATTGCAGCTCAACCAGGTCTCGTCCCATTCGTCGATCTTTGTGATATCACAAATCCCAGAAAATATGCGTTGTAGTCCAAATGAGTCGTTCGTTGTAGTTTTTGAAAAGTGATTTTTGTTAAATAAAATATTTCCTTTTGAAGTGGACTTTGAGCTTTGTAACTTTGCAGATGTTTTTTTATGCTGAAACAGCAACATTACAGACTAACTAAAGTTGAAAAAGTGAAAAAGCATAATAGGACCCCTTTAAGAGTAACAGTCATGAAAGTGTGCTCCCTTAAAGCTTCTGCAAAGGTTTTTTTTTTTTTTTTTTTTTTTTTAATATACTTTTAAGATTTGAAAAGTGACAAGTGCTCATTAAATACAATTAAGCACACTTTTTTTTTTTCAATGAAGAACATATACACAGACAAGAGTTTTCTGAAGACAGATGACAGCAAACAGACAAGCAGTGCTCAGAAATGCTGTCAGGCAAGAACAGAGTGAATCACGTCCCCATCAGAAAACCAAGAATGTTCGTCCCTTCGATCCTTCAGGTCCTGCTTGTGCATTGAGAATCCAGTAGGACTCATCTTTATATCCAGAGGTGTTGGTGATGAGTCTGTAAATTCTGTTTTCTGTGCTAATGTTTGATACTGACTTTAGCGAGGAGGTGTGGATTGTATGGGTGATTTTGTTAGCATTAAAGTGCTCTAAGTGATGTTAGTCATTTCGCTAACTTCTATACCAGGCTTGAGTGAATTAGACCGCCCCCTCTCTCTGTCAGCAAACATGAATGTGCAATGTGACTGACAGCCAGAGAGTGTCTTCTGAGTGGCTAAACAATAGCTTCATGTGGTCACATTCATTTTTGCAGTTTTACAGAGCCTAGGGCTGTCACAGATACAAGCGTGAAATCTCTGGACAGCTCTTTTGGCAATATCTGTCAGGTACTTGGGACGTTTTCTGTGCTACTCTTAAAAAAAAAAATGCAACAGTGCTTTTATGAATCTGAATGAAATTCTGTTCCTGGAACTTAACTTGTGGATGGCAGGAAGTTAGCGAGTCTGTATGGTCAACCAGTTCCCCTTTCACAAGGGCTACTTCACTCCTATGATGAAGGCAGTGACACACAGTGATTGTATATAGGCAGTGACACACCAAACTAACATCGAAGAGCTAGCAGCGAAAGCCAACTGTGATGTCATCTCGCGCTGCTTACATCTTGAGTAAAAAGTTGAATTTGAACACACAGCAAAGACAGCAGCCAATGGCCAACTACTGTAGCATGTACATTCTGTGGCTGCGTAAGATGAAATAACGGTCTAAACCAGTAGGTGGCAGTAGTCTATAATCCCCATTTAAAAATAGAAACCGAAACTAGGACTATGAATATACAGACAAAGCAGCACTTGCTTACCATTTTGAATATGAATCATGTTGATCACTTTCTTCATTCCAGATGGCTGTTGTTATAAAAATATTCACATGTTGAAATGTAGAGGTAAAATTAAAACAGCCTTCTGTGACTCATCTTGACTTCATAGTTTATATGCTTTTCAGTTTTTGTAGTTTCGCTTTTCTTCTCGTGCATTGGTTCACTGAGCTGAACAGCTAATCAGACTGTCTCACTGACTGGCCGATGCTGACGGTGTGAAACACACTGCAAAAACTGAGCTGACAGACACTCAATGAAAGCCCGGCATTGGTCGTTAACCAACTATTGGCTTGGTGTGGTGCAGCATTTATGTGTTGAATATTTTAAGTGAAAGCCATTGGGGTCCAAAACAACATTGATTGGACCCCATTGACTTTTACTGTACAGTATGGAAAATATTTTTTCAAAATACCTTCCGCAGAAGAGAAGACACACAGGATTGAAACAAGTTGAGGGAGAGTAAATGTTGGCAGAATGTTCAGTTTCCCTTTAATTTTTCCAGGGGAAATTTACAAGTCGAATCTCATCCTTGAAATCATGGTCAACAAGCAAAGTATGCTTTGATTTTCTTAAGAACCATATAAAACTTGTGAAATTTTGAGCATATTGTGCCAGTGGTAGGAATATGCTTCACTCCTGATGAGAACCGCCACAGTATAACTTCAAGAACCTTCAGTTTATTAATTTAACCAATATTTTTCCTACAGGCAGAAAAAAAGATTCCAACGGGAGTGGGATCTTAGCTACCTGTAGATTTGAACACAGGGTGAGATGGTCTTCCATATATACTCCACAAAATCATAAACATAAAATCATAAATGAAGGGTCAAAGTGGCCTGATTTCTAAATTTTGCTGTAGACTGGTGTGATAATATGTTCTGGAGTAATGCGCAAGGAAGAGTGCTGAAGTGTTTTATAATGTCAAGAAAAAAGGCTTCCTTCATGAAAGAGCTAGATTTAACCAGGATTCTGGTGTACAGGTTTCAGGTCAGGACCTTTCAGGTCAGACAATGTTTCAGCACTCAATTGCTCAGAAAATGGACAAATTTTGAGATTGCAATCTGCATATTTTGGGTTCTGCATATATAGTGTTGGTATATAGGCAATAGGCAATATTTGCACCAATACTTCTTTTAAAAACATTTAGAAAATCCTAATTATGCTAAGCTTTTGACTCGTATAGTGTGTGTGTTTATGTATATATATATATATATATATATATATATATATATATATATATATATATATATATATATATATATATATATACAAAATTGTACAAAATCAAAAAAAGTAAAAAATACCAAAATAGAATGCTTAACACAAGCTAAGCATGCTCAGAATCACAAATGACATGCAAAAACAAGTGACGCACAGGATCTGTCTATTTCCAGTGTGGCAGACTAGTAACATATTCCTAAAAATCCCACTAAAATAGTCCTTCTGGACAACTGCTTATCAGCACATATTCAAAGAAGCGGTTGCTCACACAAATTCAATTGACCGTAAATTGTGCTACTGCTATAGTGGATTTATGACCATTTAACCATGCTGATATTTACATATGACAGTTTATGAATCAGCAGGCTCATTTGCATCACAGATGCTGTTGTGATTCAATGTTATTCATAAAGAAGGGTGCAAATTTGATTTACGCCCTTAGACCGCCCACAGATATTGAGACATCAGATGAGTAATGGAAGTGATGGAAGATAAGACTAGTTACTGACTCAAAAATATTGGAACTATGGTTAGGTCAGTACTGAATTTTGTAAATGCAGTTCTTTGTGCAATAAATTAATAAAAATCTATGCTTGAACACACCTACTCATTCTTTACCCTTTTTTTTTTTACCTTACTATATTCCACATTTTAGTATATTAGTAAACAACATATATTCTTATCATTAGGTGGATATAAAGAGCTTGCAAGTAAAGTAACGAAACTTGTCCACTTAATCTCGGCAGAGTTTTGAAGCATGATTTATTTGCTTTTTTCTCATGTTTTCTCAGGTATAAAATATTCAGATGACCAGAACAGATAGCAATAAATACCAATTCCCTTTTGCTCTAATTTTTTAATTATTGAAAGCTCCAGTTATTGTATATAAAATTGTTTATAATGCTGTAATTGACTAGCTTAATTATGGTGTCTTCACTGAATATTGAGAGTTGCACAAGGTATAAGACATTGTGCAGTACTATACAGTATAATGGCGCTTTTCCACTGCGTGGTACGACTTGGCTCGGCACAGCTCAGTACGGTACGGCACGGTTCGGCTCTGCATGGTTTGCATTTCCACTGTGGTTTAGTATCGCTTTAGAGTGGGCGGGATTATTCACATGTCACCGCCTCTACTGCCACGACTCCTAAAAAAAACTTTTTCATTCTGCATCACCCCATCAAGCTCTCGCTGGATTCGTTACTCTGCAATCAGCGAGAGGAACGTCTGTACTTCCGCAACGAAACTTTAGGTGCGCTCTTTAAAAAAAAAAAAACATTTGCTTGTTCAAAACAGTTGCGTTCGGTCATTGGCTGGCTGTGCTGATTTAAATCTAGCGTTCTTTTGTGTTTGTGTTGCATGTTCAGTGACACAGGTAGCGACGATTCTCTCTGGCCAATCTGTGATCAGCAGAGTTTACACGTCACGTTTTGGTAACGGTACGGTTCATTTGGAACCTCAACCGAGGTGGTACTAAAAAAAGTACCAGGTACTGTACCTAGTGGAAAACCCCCCAAAAGTGAACCGTACCGAGCCATACCGTGCCGTACCATGCAAGCGTGTTATTATGCATGAGGAGGTAGAGGGAAAAAATTTTTTTCTTCCATTTCTGGAACATCAAAAAGCAACTGCATCTTCACTGCTGTCAACACTGTTATATGATTTCTTCATAAGTATGTTTTATATTTTATTGCCAGAATGGGTAAAAGTCCAGTGAACACAAAGAAAGTGTGAGAACGTATCATTTCTGTGATTCTCAGCATGATCCACTGCATACAGGTATGTACTGTACAACAACAAAGAACTTCAAATGGCAAAAAGGAGCCAAGACTTACTCAGCCAAAAATCTATATCTCTTGAACAAATAAATGCAAGGGGAAGCCAAGCAATTGTAATTATTTTTGCAATTATCTTTGATGCTAGAAGTCTCATAGAAATAACACAGTTCAGGTGTAAATAGAAATGACTGAACATATTAAAATGCTGGCAAATCTTTGTAGACTTAAAATTGGAAGACCTGTAAGGTCTGTTTGTTTTTCAGTTTTTAGAGACAGAGCAAAAGCTGGCTCACTTGGAATATTGTGGTTGATCCGAAATAACAATGCATTATTCATGTACTAGTTCAGAGTTGCGGCATTGTGCCTTTACTAATGCATCCATTTATTCTGTTTGAAAAGCAGCATGAGCATGTTGTAG
This sequence comes from Cyprinus carpio, assembly GCF_018340385.1. Lineage (NCBI taxonomy): Eukaryota > Metazoa > Chordata > Actinopteri > Cypriniformes > Cyprinidae > Cyprinus > Cyprinus carpio. The sequence continues at coordinate 15,093,257 of NC_056609.1, read as the reverse complement.
GTCAAGCTGTTGAAAAAGAAGTTAAAAAAGTATAAAAACAAGTGACATCATGGTGGCTTCAGATTTGCTGTGCAATTATTTAGTATGTCTTCATGCGAAAATATATAAGATCTTGCAACACTTCAGTAAGATCCCATTAGAGTTACATTAAAATGCTTCAGATGGTGCAGTCACAGACACTGCCAGCATAATTTATGCATGTAGCTGCAGTGAAAAACAGTATTACAAACAAAATTGCACACACTGAAGCCACATCCATCTTCCTTTTTTTCAATTGTATTGTCAATATGTAGTGATAAGCATGGTTAATAGTAAAACCCCTTCTTTATATCATTCTGAGAAGAAGTCAGAAAAACTAAGACCCATGAGGCCTGTTCATTATTAATATAATTGAGAAGCCACAAGTACACAATAAACACTTAAGGCAACTTATGGTTGTCAGATTCAATTAAATTTTTGCCTGAGTTGTTCCAGGATCAATTTTTAAAGCCCAGTTTATCATTTTCAATCTTTAAACTGAAATGAGAACTTTAAATGAAAAAATGAAAAGTCTGCAAAAATAATAGATTACATATGGACAGAAATAGCAATTAAAAATGCTATTCTAGAAAGAAAGAATAAATAAAAATACAGTGAAAGCAAAGCACACTCTGACACTTCATTTATTAGCAGGCAAGTTCTGAATAATATTCTTACAGGTTGTTGGCACTATATATCAGTCAGCCTACTTTTCAACATGTTAAGAAAATTAAATTATATTAAATGCATTTAGATTTTCTTATCCATAGAAGCTTATAAAAGTCCTTTAGTATCATATTAAAGACCACAGAGATCAACAGATGGCAAGCATGCATTTTGGCTAGAACCTGCTAGAAAATAAGTGCTTCCTGTGCAAAATGCAAACACAAACGAGTGCTATGAGTATAATAAGCCTAATACAGCTAGTACACAACCTAGAGAGAAACAAGTACTTCTGAAAAAGAGAATTCTTGTCCAGTGTGACACCAAGATTCTTGGCTTTCCAAGTGGGTGAGATGGCTGAGTTGTCTATTGAAAAGACAAGGTCTTGGCAAGGATGCTCCTTGGCCAGATGAACAACAACTCGGTTTTTGATCAATTCAGCTTTAGATGATGGTGTTTATCCAGGCAGAAATGCTTGGCAGACATGCAGTGATTCATGAGGTATCTGGTTGTCAGAGGGTGGAATAGAGAGAACTAATTCAATATCATCTGCAAAAGAATGATGGGAGAATCTATGAGAGCTAGCCATGAGTGATGACTTTACTAAGTGGTTTGGTGTAAAAGGGGGTACAGTATGAGTGCTGATCCCTTAGGAACTACAATTGTGGAACTATAGTTGGTTTGGATATAAAGTGGATGCTTTCTGTGATATCTGCTAGGTTCTGTTTACCCAGTTCACTGAGAGGAGGTTTTGGTGATTCATAGTAGGGCTGCAAAATAGATTGAATTTTTAAAAATATCCCAGACAAAACCAATAACAATTATAATATCCATTATTGCGAAACGTATTAGTCAGTAAAGTTTAATAAATTAAAAAAGTTTAGAGAAATACATGTCTGACTAGTGCTGGCAAAAAGAGTCACAATGAGCAAATTTAAAGTGGCTGGCAAAAGAAAGACCTTCAAAATGATGTGTATAATTCACAAATCGGAGCAATTTTTTCAAAAAAGCAAAATCCAGTTATTTTAGTATTTTACATTCTCTGTTAAAGACCTTCAAAATTATGTATAATTTGTTGGAATCGGAGCTACACCATTTGAAGTTGATGGAGAATCAAAAAACTGATTTAAAAAAACACTAAAACATCCACCTACATATCAATAAAAAAATCAAAAAACTGATTTAAAAATATTCTAAAGGTTCCATCTATCTATCAATCACCATTTTTACATTCCCTTGCATTTTTTTATAAAAAAAAAAAAAAAAAAATCTGAAATGTTTAAATGTGTGACCAGACTTGAAGGCAGTTGAAGGTGATGAGAGTTAAAATTAATATACGAGAAGAACAAACCAAGTCCATGCACAGTAACCCTAATGTCAACTGATTGGAACAAATTTTGTGCATTTAGACTTGATTATGTTGCCATGGCTGTATTGTTTGGGACAGGGTAATGAATGTGTGTTGGATATCTACAGCACTGGATGCTGGAATCATTCCTAGCATGTGCCATGGCATGAATAAATCATGCAAATCACAGCCTTGTTGTTTTACTGTTAAGAACTTTATTTCCCCTGGCGTTGTTTGTTGTTATGTGGCGATGACTTTGAGTGCATCTCTCTTTCTTTAATGATTTGATTTTGACTGTCAATATCATTGTGTTTAGTGTGTGGAATGTTAAAGATGTTGTTTGCCAAATTGAAATTTTGGTTTATTTTATGTGTCTCAAGATGTTTTCTTCTGCAGAGATCCTCATTAGATCTCATTACTAAAAAGTTATATTCAAAAAGTAACGAAAAACAGACCAAACTACATCACCGTGACCCATTAGATAAACATTATTTGTCCAGTGGTTTGCGAGGATAATTTGTCTCTGTTGTGTGGTTCAGTTGTGAGAGTTGTTGGAGTGATTTGCTTTCCCTGGAGCTCATGACTAAAAACAAGATGATTACGAATGATTACTAAAAGAAGTCATTTGACTTTTCTTAGATAAGCACTTAAAATCAATCTGTCTTATTATCGCTTGTGTGGCAGTGATTATCTCTCGGCATGCCACCAATGTGCCAAAAGTTTTCAACCCATGATGTAGTGCTTAATTTCCTGAAGTATTCTAAGATTTTCAGAAATTTAAATTGGCTTAATGCTGACTAAAATTAAAGTACGCATTGATTAGAAATCTTGGCCTCAGATTATTCACAGCCCTTTGCTCTAAGACACCAACAGCTAAAGAAAAATGCCAATTTCTTTCTGTTTGGCTGGCTTCAATGCAATTTCTAGTAGTGATGAGTGTGTTTTATCATTCAGCCAGGAAATAAATGTTGAAACACCCACAACAAGGTTAAACTCTTGTCAACTAAACCTTCCCGTTATGGTTTCTTCAGCTTCTTCACGAAGGATTTTCTTTGATAGCAGTCACTGTTGACCTTCATGACAGCTGCATGTTTCTGACTGTAATCATGCTCTGCATTGATTGCCTGACTCTCACAGCAGCAGCATGGACTCTCTCAGTGCATCAGGGTCTGTCGTTCCCAACACTTCAGGGACTGTTCAGGGCTGTTGAAATTAAATCCTGCTTCTTCTTCTACACCACATGGAAGATATCTTACTGGACTTTGTGGAAACAACAAAACAAACAAACAAATATCTTTCCTCTTTCAAGACATAAGTGTCTATTTATATATATATATATATATATATATATATATATATATATATATATATATATATATATATATATATATATATATATATATTTATATATATATATATATATCAGCTCTTTTTGCATTTAATTTTAATTGCTTTTATTGACTATTGAGATGATAAATGCTCATCTCTACCACCACTCATTTCTCATTGTGAACCATTGTCTGCTGCTCTTTACCAGCCAAGGCCGAATAAAGATTTGTTACAGGTATTTCTCATTTTGTTGTTGTTTTTTTCTTTTCTTTTTTTTCTTTCTTCCAGATTATGGATTATGAGCTCATTCATAGTGTGCTTAGATGGCTGGGTAGAGCATTTTTGTTTACTGAAATGACACTGATTCAGATTATTACCATTACCATCACTTTGGCACACTTCTTGAATCATCCTTAAAGGGTTAGTTCACCCAAAGATGAAAATTTGCCCATAAATTACTCACCCTCAAGTCACCCTAGGTATTTATGACTTTATTCTTTCAGACGAATCCAGAGTCAGAGTCAGAGTTATATTAAAAAATGTATTTGATTTTTCAATGCCACTCAGCGGGTGTTGCAGTGCATCAGTCCATAAGAAATTAAAAAGCGCCAATCCATGTCTCACACAGCTCCTGGGGGTGAACAAATGCCTCCTGTAGTGAATTGATGCGTTTTTGTAAGAAAAATATCCATATTCAAAACGAAAAGATCACTTTAAACTAACCCTTTAACACTAACCCTTTAACACTTGCAAACCAGTAAGTGCATTTCTTGAAACAGTTTGTTTGTACAAACATCACCACACAATGGATTATCTGCAACTGTAATTTTCTTAAAACCTTTAGTCTCAAAAGTAAGTATTGTCAAATTGGATAGTCAATTTGCTTAGTCGTGTTGTCAAATGTAACTGTGTACTCTGCTGGTATTTCCTGCTGGTTCCTATTTGATACCCAACAAAATGCACAAGGCTGCACTTTTTCTGTATGACATATCAATTTCAACAGTACAAATTTACACATTACTGTATATAGGATATTGATTACAAGAGATGAGACCGGATTCACAAATACGCATACACAGGTGGTCTGACAACAAATAATACAATGTCATTGCAATACAGAAAAGAAAAAGACTCTCTCTCTCTCTCTCTCTCTCTCTCTCTCTCGCTCTTTTTATACATGTTTGTGTGTTACAGAATGTGTCTGTATAAAGTATATTCACTCTATAATGTAAAGTGCAAGTGGACTACTCTTTATGAAACATTAAAGTACACAGTATTACCGTAAAGTGCACAGTGTTGAATTAGCTGTTCTGTCTATGAAATGCTTGAATGACTGAGGAAATGGTTCTTTTTCCAACATTCAGCTGCACCTTTCGACCAACCTTGGCCATTGTTTGGTCATGCATGGTCCACAAAAGTCCACTTATTTCATTGGAAACATGCCCGTGTTTCTGTCTGTTTTGCCTCCCTACCCTTCCATCACACATCCTTACTCTTCTTCTTTCTGACCTTGTTTGTTTTTGTGTTGTTTTTTCATTGTCAGAAAATGTAACAAATTGTAATACTACACTTTCCACCACTCTTACCACTCTTTCAAAGATTTATCTTCCAGAATGTGGCAGTCAGGGATGGGCACAAATACAACAAAAGATATTTAGTTACAAATTACAATGTATTTTTAATTTAAAATACAAAATACTGGTGTGAGAAATCTATTTAATTAAAATACAAGTAATTTGTAATTTGAAAATACAAACAAGATTTACAAGCAATGATGTGCAAGAGACAGTGCCATTACATTTAGATACATATACAAAATAAAGATAAGTGCTTTCCCCTCCTTAAACGACTTATAAACTACATATTCTTTAAACCTAACACTAGACAATATATCCAAAATATATCCAAATATGGATAGAAATATCCATATTTCGTCTAATTTCTGTTTACTTGAATACCATCAAGTACTTCTGCACATACATTTTTCATTTGTTTTTTAATCGCTCCTTTATTGTTTCTTTAATAGTATTTCAAAAATTAAGCAGTCCTGCAAAGCTGTATTGTCATACCGCCTAGTTCTACTCAAGAGAATGACTCAAGCTATTTCACTGTCAACAGTAAAGATTAACTCTTAACTCTTGAAAGTTGAGTGAGTGGTGGTCAGTAACTTATTGCTCATGCTCTTGCACACACTCCATAGTAGGCCTATAATGCGAGCAAGCAATGGCCAGTGGAATTCACCGACATCATGTCGACAGATAAGGTTCATTAAAATTACACTGTAATGACAGTTTCCCTTGGATTTTCCCAGCAAAACCGCCTGACTTCTGTCCTGTAATTACATTCAGTGAGCAATATCTGATAGTATATATTTTAATACATACATAGCCAGTTTGCACTGAGCACCAGAACAGCTTCTTTCATTTTTTTTTCAGTTGGAAGATGGAACCATGGATGAATTAAAGGTTCATTTCACCCAAAAATGGCATTTCTGTCATTCATTACTCACCCTTGTGTCATTTCACACCCGCAAGATCTTCATTTCTCTTCTGAACACAAATGGAGATATTTTTTAAGAAATCCGAGAGCTTTCCCTCTATAGGCAGTAATGCAACTTATACATTTCAAAGCCCAGAACGGTAGGAAAGACATTGTTAAAGTACTTCATGTGACTTAAGTGGTTTAACCTCAATTTCCTTTGTTTGCACAATTAAACTTAAATTTTAACTTTATGAAAATATTGATCTGCATTGTGTGTTCATGAGAGCACTTAAATGCATTTGTGTTGTGTTCATGCCAGAGAAGACGTCAACACGATGCACGTGAGTGAGTGTTCCTCAGAGTACCACAACACGTGTTTGGATAATATTTTCGGAAATAAGGTGGTAAAATATATATCAAAAAAAGCACTCGCATAACTAAATAAAACTGGATTACTTAATGATATACTTAATGACATGAATTACTTGATGTCTTTCCTACCGCTCTGGACCTTGAATGTTTAAGTTCCATAACTGAATGTAGAGGGATAGAAAACACTTGGATTTCGTCAAAAATATCTTAATTTATGTTCCAAAGATGAACAAGGGTCTACAGGAGTGGAACAAATGAGGGTGAGTAACAACAGAAGCTTTTTTTTTTTTTTTTTTTTTAAACTAAACCAGATCCAGCAGGATGTAATATGATTCACTGCATATAGCCAAAAACTACGATAGGTTATAACTGGCAGTACCATAAACACAGATGAAGAAAGAGCTTTATTGCCAGGTATGTTAATTTAATCAAAGTGCTTAATTTAATCAAATCACATTTGATTTTTTCCCCCAGCAAAATACAAATTACAAAATATGTATTTAGTAATTAAATACATATTTCAAAGACATTTAATTAAAATACTGGCCAACTCTGCTGGCAGTAAGTTTTGGGAATTAATTTTAAGGCCATCTCCTATCCTGAAAAGTGTGTTTTGCAGAGATGGACTAAAAATGAACTTCCAAAACTCACTGCCAGATTCTGGAAGATAAATTCTTGAAAGAGTGGTACGAGAGGATGTGATGCTGGTCCTTCAAAAGTCACTCTCAATATATCTGTCTATAAAGCCCATGAAAAATCAGTCTTCATGTATTTCACAACACTTCAGCATGTTATTTGTATTGAATAAAGGAAATTGTTTTTTAGGATTTTTTTTTTTTTACCCAAGCCTGAGAACCTGACACACTGCACTTCTGGAGACTCCAGGTAGGTTTCAGATTTGGAAAATGGTGGTGGTGGAGACTAAATGGTTCCTGATGGTTTCACATTTTTTTCCCCCTTAATTCTTAATTCTTTTGCAGTTAACGTTTCTTTTCTTCTCCACCGTTTTTTTTTTTTTTCCCTGACGGTGCTGACCCAATGAGCATTTTGCTGTCATGCCTTAACTTTAACTTTCTAGTATTGCATTAGTATTGCAACCCTAAAAAAAATTAAAAAAAATAAAAAAATTAAAATTGGCTCATTTTATCTGTAAAAGAAAACCTGCTTAATAATTATGCACACCTGAATATATGGAGTATTTCACTTCCAGCCTTCATGGACAATTATATTTCACTTATAAATGATTGAATACAAAATGAACAGTAGTTATTAAGATGGATGTGGTTTGGAATTGGTAAAATGTACTTGGAATAAAATATGATCAGAATATCAACTTGCCTAATAATTATGCACACACTTTATATACAGGATATTCTTTCAAATTGAGTTGCATCTCTGAGCAGAGAACTGGTAGTGATAATTGGTTGATTTTAACACTTTACATTCCCCTTCATTAGTCACATTCAAGCTCTACCTGTGGAATTTATTAAAAATAATCTAATAGAAATGTATGGAAAGTATGCTTGACGGTTTATGTAAACATACACTTTGCATTTAATTTAAAATAACTTTTACAATTAACTAATGTCTAGATGTTTTGTGGGGAAAGAGTATTATATATTTGAATCACCATAATATGTAAGTATATGTACATATGTACATACGTACATAAGTAATTGATAATATAGGAAACATCAGAAAATTATATGTAACTGCATGACAACCACAGCATTGTTCAAAACAATGAGCAATTGCTTTTATGGTGTGCACAGGTGACTAGATGATGATGTGGAGGTTGAACAAGTATTTTTGAGAATTTTAGTTGCGGTCTGAGAAATGTAGAGCGTCTAAAAACTGTAAAAAAATTAGTATATAAATAATACTAGAATACCACTATTTTAATCTTAGGATTTCTATTTAAAAACAGTTTAGTATTTAGTTAAAAAATACTCATTCTAACATAAGTCAACACTGAAGATTCATCTTTATTGAAAAAAAAATAAAAAATGAACTAAATGAAAAGAAAAACTATTTCAATTGGGAAGGGCAATAATGCAGTTTCTCACATACAAGAATGAACAGAAATTTCATTTTTTTCGATTTTGAAATTGCACATTAAAGTACATCAAGGGGCTGTTATACAGAACCATGAAGTTTCGGTTGTGCTCGTGTTACATCTTGCAAAGTTGCAGCTTGCGCATTCTGTCTTGCAAACATATCTTGCAATATACTGTCTTCTGTGATGAATTCATCAAGTCACATACTGTACCTTACATTCTGGAATCCTGACAGCATAAATTACCATACATTGTAATTACTGTGCAAAAACACTTTAGCACTAGTGTACAAAAATATGGTCCAACTCAAATGAAACTTTCTCACACCATTTCAACTGAAAATCAACATTAAGAGCTGTAACAGATGGACAGTTCATATATCTGCTGGTATGACCTGCATATGAATTAGTCTGCTGTTTTATAGATCACTTAGCTATGTGGTATAATCTTTGTTGCATGTGTGGCATTTCTGGATATCTACTGTATGCCAATAAAATGAAATGCACAAAATCAACATATACAGAACTTGAAAATAGAAAAAAAAAAAAAAAAAAAAAAAAAAAAAAAAAAAAAAAAAAACAACAATCATGAATGCTCATACTAACAAACATACCATTTGAATTTGTTTTAAAAAATAATAATCAATCTGATACCTCCTAAATGAAATCCCTCTGACAACTAAGAGTTGCATTGTGATATTTTCTATTATTAAAATTTAATTTTTTCTATAAAGAAACGATAGAGCTTTAAGATCTAAATCTATCGTGTCTTTCCCTTACAGCAATATTTTCACATTACTTTTTATGATGCTTGATTATCTTGATAGACATGCCTCTCCACTGCAATTCACTGTTGAGGTCAGTGTTTTTTCCCAGGGAAGGTGCTATAAGATCAAGTGAGAGTCTTATCTGTCTGCCCTTACAGCTCCTTTCTGCCACAGGCTAACCTTTACTTTGCTTTCTTTTACCAGAAGATGTTTCATTTCACCTTTGCCTTGAGTTATGGCTGGCACTGTAGACACAACCTCTGATGGAGGACAAATGCAGCATGCTTTAAAGAAGGTCTTAAAATCAAACTACAGGTGGTGGTCTTAAATAAATGCTTGAGGAGAAACAACAGCACGTAAAAAAGTCAATTCAATATAATGCAGCCATTGAGCATTTCTCAGAAATGAGTCTATTAGGACTGATCTATAAAACTCAGCAGACCACTCGTGTTTTTTTTTTGCCAGGATTTGGGTTGAAATCAGCAGACGAGGGTCAATTATAATACAGTTTTTCTTTGTGGGGCTATTCTATAAATTATTAAAACTATCATGGCTTGGTTCTGCAAAATAATACCATCCACATGCACAACTGTGTGAATTGGGGGTCAAAAAAACAAACCAAAAAAAAAAAAAAAAAACTTAACAAAACAAAATGAAAAAACATTGGAAACAAAGAAACAGTTTCACCAAAGATTCATTGTTAATTTTTCTTTCTTACCACATTTGGTTGTTAATTCACAGGAGTATTACGTCCCAATTCAAAGGTAGCATACAGATTCATAGTGACTGCTGCTCCCACCCACCTTCCCAGAAAGCAGCAGATAATTTCATAAGAATGAAAAGAAAACAACACAAAAGCTGGCCAAGCCAGCTCTCTGTTATCCCGTGCAGGAATCTCCTCAGTCCATACAGAGAGGTGCCAACGGTCTGTTTGTGCATCGCGGGTGGTGTTTAGTACGATGTGCTCTGTTCCATTAGCTTATCTTAACTCGTATCCAAACCCAAATGAAGAAGTGAACACACCGAGGCACAGAAAACAAAACGCAGATTGCTCCACAAATGGACGGACACATCAAATTCTTCCAATCGATGTCTTGGAGGCAGTGCTTAACTATCAGTTACCTCATGCCTGGATACGATTAGCGTTTAGAAGTTTAGTCCAATTGTAATCCACGTTCCACGGTTTTCAAAGGCAGATGGAGCCATATTCCTTGGCAGGGTAGAGGACAGTGACTGGGATGGTGATAGTAAACACAGCTGCTGCAGTGGCAGGTGCAAAACACAAGATTGTGTGTCGGACAAGCTTAGCTTGACTGGAAATGAGTGAAACAAGTGGAAAAACTCCTTTTTTAATAACTTTTTTTTTTTTGAACCACCAAGCATCGAGTCTCTAAGGATGTGGAGCTGATACATTTCAAAAGAAAGTTTCTCATTCCAATATTCCTTTTTTGTACTTGGTCACCAGTTTGAATTCATATATTTATATCCATTTATATATATTTATGTATATTTTATACAGTTAAAAACACCATGGAGATGACAGACTATTTGGCTTCTTTTTCTAAGTTTCTCCTTAAATAAATGCATATAAATAAATGATCTTTTCACATGTTCGAGACTGTCACTCTCCCACACTATCACCCACAGCACGTCCTCAGAAATTCAATCGTAGCTTTCAGTGGTATCCCAATGTTGGAGGAGTATTCTGAAGCCCCAAGACACACGTGACATTTGTGGTTAGTCTTGTCAACCCCTTCTCATTGGCCAGGCTTTGTGGCATCTTTGTGCGTGTCTCTGGGGCTCACTAACTGAGTCTCCGTGGGCCCAAAAGAGGCAACTCCCCCTTGTCCACCCCCATTTGCTAAAAGGATGCACACAGTCTCTTTGGCCCCCCGAGGGACGGAGCTACTGATGTCCTCCTGTTTCCTCTGGGCATGTGCTAGCGCTCTGAGCTGTTCCTGAGCCTCGTCGAGTAGTGAGGCCACTTCCTCTTGTCTACCAACTGCTTGGTTGGAGACCATTACGTTGGACTGTTGATCAATGGCCGAAGCTTCCGTTGTGCTTTCCAGAGGACTAGAGCGGCTGCTTCCAGAAGTAGGGGCAGTTTGCATACACAAGACCTCATCCTGGTAGGAGTGGACAGAGGGAATGATTGGGATAGAGCAGGGACGGTAGGGAGCAGGAGGACTTTGGCTAGAGCCGCCCGACCTGAGGCTCCTAGCACACCTGTGGTCTAAATGGCTGCTCCAAGATTTTGAGGATTGTGAGGCTTGCATATTGTAAAAGGAATCCTGATGTAGGTCGTTACCTGGCCCGGAGAGGTTCCTGTAAAGAAGGAGGAAAAGGTGACAGACTGAAATATAGGGGATTAAAGAAAAGACAGGGATTTATTGAAAACGATTAGAGTGCCAAGAAAGAGGTTTGTTGAATCTCAAAAAGGATTGATACATATTCTGAAAGCCGAATAAAGCTCAAGTGTGGTATTTCAACAAACACAACTGCGAAAATGACTGGTTCAAACAGGTTCCCAAATACTCTGTCGCTCCTGTTGACAGAAAAGTCCCTTTTCAAGGAAAGGCAGTTAACTAAGCAGCCGTATTGGCTACACCTCCAGGCAGCTATTTCGGGCATCTGAGACCAACTATGCCTATCTACTTGAATGGGGAAATTCTGAACTCTCAAAAATTTTAAACGGCAAATCCTCATTTATTTACTTCCAACCCAGCAACAAAATCTGACAGGAACTGACCCATGGATTTGGTTTCTCAAACTCAAATAGCATCAAAAAAGCGTATTTTTCAAGTTGATTCAGCCATTTCATTTATAAAGCAGGACTTATTCTGCCATATTGCGCATTGCAGTTTCTCCCATGTATAGTATTTTGAGTGAATTGTCTTGGTAGTACAGTGTTACTATTAGTCAGTCAACAAATAATCCTGCCCCAAATTTGCGTCATTGGTTGAATCAGTGTTGCTATTACTGGGCAGGTTGTGATGCTGAAACAAACAGATCAGCATTTTCTTTGCTGTGCAGAGTCTGTTGCATACACTTTTTGCCAAACTATTGCTTACTTATAGATCTCTAGGATACAACACTATATTGCATTCTAAAAGATGTATTTAAAACAAAGCAAGGAGTTTTGTGCATGTTGAGGCTATTAAATGTTGAGGAAATAAAACAATTACTACATACTCAGGTATCTCATGTTATTAGCTATCCAAAGTTTATTTGATCTGGATTGTAGCCCAGTGTCTTATCTGGCTCATAATCGATTAGTTCAGCTGGGCATTAGCTGGCTTCCAAATTCAGAACTTGCTGCTCCCACGGCAGTCATTCTTAAGTTAATTTTCTGACGATTTGCATGCAAAGTTCTTTTAAAATGGATGAAAGCAGAAGTTCCATCCAACCAGACCTTTGGTAAACTAATCTCACAATTTAGGAGCAATCGGTATTGTTCCCCTGATTCATTATCTTTGTGTTATAATTCATAATCCCTGACAAAGAATGGCTTTTCTCATAGCATCAATATTTAACCAAGCACTGCTTTTTCTGATAATGACCGAGTCAGAGTTAAGCCTCAATCAAGGGGAGGCAAATTATCTGATTCTATTTTCTACAAAACAGACGATATGACAGTAATGTCAAGTATTTCAGCAGGCCATGGATCATCATTCCTGGAATATCAAGACTTGGAAACAGTTAAAGCGACAAGAATACTTTTTGTACATGAAGAAAACAAAAATAACTACTTTATTCAACAATTCCTCTCCTCTGTGTTTCTCCAAATCAGTGTAGCACCATTTTGGCAATTCTGAGCTGTACGCAAGCGGCGTACGCTCTTCTGTATCAGCTTCCCAACAAGTATCCCTTTAATATTTTATTATTAGTGTATTATATTAATTATTAAATTAATATATTTTAATTACAAAAAGTATTCTTGACGCTTCATAACGTTACGGTTGAATCACTGATGGCAGATGGACTACTACTACTGACGATGCTTTTCATACTTTCCTGGACCTTGACACTGTTATTTATTTGACAGTCTATGGGATAGTCTCAAGCCTACCGGTTTTCATCCAAAATATCTTCAATTGTGTTCCGAAGACGAACAAAGCTTTTACGGGTTTGGAGCGACATGGGGGTAAGTGATTAATGACAAAATTTTCACTTTGCGGTGGAGTAACCCTTTAAGGATGCATGGATTTTGCAAGTTTGTAAGATTTTACTTAAGATTGGAGATCATGATTCAATATAATGTGATCATTTACTGAAATCTTCAGTGTCAACAGAAAAGATAGCTTTTTTGAAGGCAGCTAGAAAATCATGTGATTTTAATGAAACTCCTGCCGAGCACGTTTCTCCAGTGACCCTCTCTCCACCACTCCTCCAGTTGCACATACAGTATCTAGACCTTTGACTATATGATGAAAAGTCTGGTCTGCAGTTTATTCTGCCTACAGAGAGGAAGAGACCGTTATTTAATTAAGGGTGGGTTTACCTCAAAAAACAACAAACCCTATTGAAAAGTGGGAAAAAGGCAGAAAAAATGTATTGACTTGTGATTAAAATATGTCCATCTAAAACTAAGTTCAGACAATTTCACTGGCCTAACTCAGAAAACAAAGCAGAATATATGGTTCTGCTTGTGAATAAATACTGTATATTTTAATGATCTGATGCCAGAAACTTGGCAAATTCTGACCATTTCTTCTTCAAAACAAAAAACAAAATTAAAATTCTGTCATTAATTGTTGTTTCATGTCATTCCAAACCCATAAGACCTTTATTCATTTTTGGAACACAAATTAATGTATTTTTGATAAAATCTGCAAGCTTTCTCACGCTGCATAGACAGCAACACAACTACATCTTTCAAGGCCCAGAAAGGTAGTAAGGACATTGTTAAAATAGCCATCAGTGGTTCAACCGTAATGTTATGAAGCTATGAATACTGTTTGTGAGCAAAGAAAACTATTTCTTCTCTTCTGTGTCAGTTGAAGCACGTTCACAAAAGTACCACAATGCATGCAGCGTTCTGACATAGAAAACAAATGTGATAATTCTTGTTTTGTTACAGTAAGAAGATCTTAATTTAAATTACAAAAATAAAATAATTTCTTAAACGTTTGGAACGACATGAGGGTGGAGTAATTAATTACAGAATTTTCATTTTTGGGTGAACTATCCCTTTAACAACAGTCAGCCAATCAGATTAAAGGCTAGCCAGATTTAAAGAGACACTGTGTTCTTATATGAATGTGATGCTCTCTGTATCTCAAAAAGACTGAGTTATTTTCCTTATATTTTAATTGTTACAGTGTAAAAAAGCAGGAAACATCACTTTTGAGGGTTATTAGGTAACACCTGAAGGAAGTGATATTGCTGTGTCACTGTGTGCAAATTATGATTTATAACTTTATTTCCTGCAATGCTTAGTCCTCATCATATCATGTAACAATTTCAGATACCTGCATGAAATGTATTAGGCTGAAAGGAAAACAGCTCGAAGGGTGTCATTATAGTGGAATATATTCGGGCCATGTATAATGAACAGCCTGCATCTTTAAAAGCCTCATACTAAAACACTTTAATGAGCAAACACTCGGTGTAAGAGAGAAATGCAGCTGATGAGGTCAGGCTTTAGAAACCGACTTTGTCCAAAGAAAATCGGCTAATGGGAAAATAGCCTTGTGTCAATGATCAGATAGGAGGTACACCACAAACTGGGAATTAAAGTCCTCGGAAAAGCTTTATACATAACAGCAGGACTTAATATGAGTAAGCAATTATAAATGTTGTCTATATACTTGCTTAAGCACTCAGACAACCCAGAGGGGGTTTGACAGGTACCTTTCTATCTAAAAATACCTGGAACAATAACACCGTGCAAAATCTGTTCCCCCCATAAGCCATTTTAGTGAGATAACAGCATGCTTTCTGGGACGGAAGGAATGAGACGGCCAAGATTTTTTTCTGCTGTCATATGCAAAACAGTTCTATCTCTGTCACTCCCTCCTCTCCTGTCTCGCTCCCACTCTCTCCTTCCCTTTTTACTGTCCCGTTTCCCAGCCTGTCTCTATGGTAACAGAGCTCTCTCCGGCAAAGGAATATTATTATGCAGGCTGGAAGGCTGGAAATAGGTCAGTGCTGAGACCCTGTTGGAGATTTTAAGGCAAGGTGGAGTCTTTCACACTACAAAGCCATCCTGTAGAGCAAATGAGGACTAACTGGGCCAGGACAGCCTATAGTGCGTGAGAGTTGATGGCTGGCCCATTCTAGCAAACTCATCCAGGACTGCCCATTCCATTGATATATCACTGGCTGTTTAATTGGTTATGACAGTGTGGTTTTTATTAGCTGTGCTGCTCCTGGAAAAGGCAGCACTCCCCCGTGCCCTCCTGTCTCAGTGAGTCATGCCTGCATACAGAACTTCAATAATACAGCTCAGAAAAGCTCGCTTGTTGCTCTTGCAGCCAGCATAGAAACAAAGGCATATGCTCGCCACTAAAAACTTGGGAGCAATTATAAAATGAGCTTTATGGCAAAACTTGGGAGCAATTATAAAACTGGCTTTATGGCACATACACAAAACTATTAAAGATATACTCTGGGTAAATGTATTTTATCACACATTAAAAAGCCAGCCTTGCCAGTGACATACCACCAATCTTAATAACCTCTCTTGGAACCATGAGACGGGGCCCAGTCCACAAGTGGTGACATCATGCAGTAAAATTTGCACTGGATGCTGAATTAGGTTTGCAAATGGAGACAGATAGTTATGTTATTTTGGGCAAACTAGCCCTTTCTTAAATAGTTTTCTCTTTATTTATCATTGTATGTAAGCGTCCCCTCGCATCATTCTTTTTAATTTGCCTTCATAAGATTCAATTGTTGTATTGCTTTGTTAATGAATCAGACAAATTCATACGAATCCACTGTTTATGTATCAGACAAGAAAAAAAAAAAAAAAAAAAGAACCAGCCTATTAAAATCAATCATTTCTAAATTAAATTAATGAATAAATAAATAAATCTTTTTTTTTAAGAATTAGTTGTTTATGAATCAGTACATTCACTACAAAGAACCATCTTATGTAAGTCATTTGTTTATAATTTAGATTAAAAACTACTGACTTAAAAAAAAAATGGTTCATAAGAATCAATAGTTTATCTATCAGAAAAAAAAAACTATTAATTAAAAAGAACCGGGCCATTAGAATAAATCGTTTCTAAAAATAAAATAAAAAAACTAAATAAAATAAAAAAATCAATCAATAAATAAATATATTTACTCATATGAACCAACTCAAATCAGCTCATATGAATCAGTTATTTAAGAATCAGTCTAAAAACTATTCACTACACAGAACCAGCTCAACAGTCAATTGTTTATCGATCAGTCTAACAAACTATTCACTAAAAAGAAGCAACTTAAGTCATTTGTTAATTTGTATACACTGGTGGAACTGCATGTTTATTTTTGCAGCTCAATAGAAAGACATTTCATGTCATTATTTTTTGATACATAACATTTTAATTGCATCACACTGAACACAAACTGCACACTCACATTCACAATTCAGATATGAAATATCATTTCTTTTACTGTGACACTGTAGATTTGGAGGTGGTGGTATAGATTCAGCAGCGGGGGAGCACTGCTGCTGAAAAGCGGTGCAGGAAACACTGATACACAGAAAACAAGCAAACAATTAAATACATCTTTATATATTGAACCTGGAGAAAACTTCTTGTCTTAATTCCAGATCTAAGATGCAGTAGCAGAAACAGAACAAATGACAGAGTAAGTGTAAGAACAGCCTCTGCCTTGGGGGTTGTGTGGCAGAAGTGGTTGTTTAAAACCACAGATTGGCTCATAAATCAGAGGATAGAGAGAGCAGACAGAGTGGTCCTGATAGAGGCAGACAGTGTCACCGACCAGAACTCACTCACATGGACCCCACACTTATAAAAAAAAAAAAAAAAAACTCTTTGAATGCAATTTTCATTGCATTAATGCATCCCATCCCTCAGAGAATCACAGGCTAGAGTTTAATCCATCGGGTTAATCCACTGGGTAGGACTATGCGTAAGCATTAAATAATTAGCATTAAGCTAATTGACCTGTAGCAAATGAATGTTGCTAACTAACCTTCTCACTGACTCCCTCTCTGAGCTGTCTACTTCCTGGAGATGTTGGTAGGCAGGACCAGAATCTCTCGTTCCACCAATGCTATTGAGACATCCTCTGGTTATGGGTGGTGTTCTGCGAGAAGCAGGCTGAAAAGCAGAACGAATCCTCTGATCTGGACTATGAGACAGGGAACCACTCCTGTAAAATAAAACACACAACATATCATTGATTTGAGTTTTTGTTTAATGATTGGGTCATTTTGGTCCCCAAGGAGAAACGATACAAATTTGACAAGTGCATGTTTACTGAGGGATAAATAATAATAAGCTGTGGGGATTTGATTCTGCCAGAATTAAAAGCATCAGAAAACAAATGAATAACACTATTATTATTATTATTATTATTATTATTATTATTATTATTATTATTATTATTACCACCAGTATTGTTTTTGTACATAACTGGGGGCTTTAAAAAAACCCTACAAACAAACCAAACAACCAAATGTTTAATGTAAGAAAGAAAATGATATATTTACTTGAATACGGATATGGATAAGCAAATAAATAAATGCAACAGTACTGACGTTTTATATACTTTTACTGCTCTGTTCTGTTGATGTTTTTTTTTTAAAGGAAATCCTAAAATAGCACACATGACTCTGAGCAAAGCAAAGCCGCTATACTTAATCTGATTTCTCTCAGAGATGTTCTGTCCCAGTCCATGGCATTCTTATGTTAAAAATGCTTTACACTCTCACTTTCTCTCTGTCTCCATCTGGTGTGCTGAATGTTTTGCAAAGCAGGACATGTTTTCATAAAACTCCGTGAGAAAGACAATGGGAATAAACAACACTCAGGAATGTAGGCTTTATTCTACACACCTGTAGACTTCATTAAAACATCAACAAAAATGATTTACTAGATACATTTCTTTTATCATTAAAAAAGGAAACACATTGCCAATGAGTCACCTTGTTCCCAATTAGATATTTATGTGATACTGCTAGGCAAACTACGGGGAGATGTTGTACATACGTTTCCACTGAATGAGGCCACATTAACATAGAGATTAATTGACCTATCAGACCAATGGCAGAAAGGAGCACACATTTGACTATTTGGTAAAAATAGCCAGAAGAAGAACCCATGCTCGATTTTAGATGAGTCTCCAACAGAGCGATAATTCACTGCATATTTAAATCCTTCCTTACACTGAGTCAAGAGCAATCAGTTAGATTGTGATGATCATTTGAAGACATGAGCATTTGGGGAGGGGTGGGACAGGGGGCAAAAGGCCGTTTGCCAACAAATTACATGTCATCACAGAAAAAAAAAAAAACATATATATGATTGGAAGAGTGCACTGAGCCACAAACAGAGAGCGAGTGAAATCAGGGCTTAACGTTTAGACTGAGGAAAGTATGAGGATTAAACAAGGCTGAAAGGATTTGTGTCTCTGCTATCACAGACCATCCCCAGCCCTCCATAAAACCCCTCCACAAACCACAACTCTTATCCACACACAGGCAAGCCATCATTTAATACAACTGATCAATCATATCAGAAAACATTTTAATCAATCAATGAATTCAATAAAACATTCTATTAGACTCTAAAATGTTTTTTTTTGTAACGTCTAAAATGTCTAAAACTGGTAAATTTTGACCAGTTCTACTTTAGGTTGCCGTTCAATAGTTCAGACATGCCTTTTTCGCTTTTAGATGCCAAAATACTTAACCCTGTAAAGCCCACTGTTGCAGAATTACAACACCACTTTTAACAATTAAAAAAAAGGCCTGCAAATGTTTTCTTTTTCTTCTCAAGACCACATTTACATAGTTAATGGGTTATATTGTTTGTCCTCATAATACTATTGGATAGAAGAAATGTTTATAGGTTGGCCATGAACTCACTCTACCTGCAAACTTCGCGTGGATTGATGTGAATGATGTGGATTACAATATGTTTTGTCCTCCATTCCCATCAGAACACCTACTTATGCTTCAAGGTAAATTAAAATCTTTTCTTTCATGTATTAATTCATGTTATTTTAGTGGTGATAGTAACTGAAGAGTTTGTGAATGTGTTTTTTTAATGTTATCAGTTATAAATGCATTGAATGCAAGAAACATTTGTTGTCTCCACAGTTTATAATCATGTTATTGCACAATAGTTTCTTTAATAAAAAAACAGCATATACTGTAAATCTCTTTGCAATGTCACAGTTCATTCCAGCCAGTGTAACAATAATATCCAATTAACTTTCCAATTAACCATTAAACAAGTACATTTGAATGAAATTTTACTTTTATTCAGCAAGGACACATTAAATTGATCAGAATTTGACAGTAAAGGCGCTTCTAATATTACAACAGTTTTCTACTTCAAATAAGTGCTGTTTTTATACTTTCCATTTTTTAAGGAATCTTGAACATTTTTGAAACTATTTTCAACATTGATAATAATAAAGAATGTTCCTTGTGCACCAAATCAGCATATTAGAATGATTCCTGAAGGATCGTGACACTGAAGACTGGAGTAACGGCTGCTGAAAATTCAGCTTTGCCATTACAGTGATTACATTTTAAAATGTAGGTAAATAAAAAAACAGTTATTTTAAACTAATAATTTTCACAATATTACTGTATCTTTGGTCAAATATATGCAGCCTTAAGGGAGCAAAAACAAAACATGACGCTGCCATATTTTATTGCACCAGAGAACTGATTATTTATGCTCTGCCATTCATGTTGTTGCTATTACAGAAGTGCATATTAATATATAGCCAGTTAGAATTATTATAATTTTCTTACTATTCAGTAATTGTATCATGATCACTCGGTGCACTGTTATGTATGGAAATTTAATTTCTCTCGTCTGTGCTTTTTAACAGAGACATGTGGATTTCGTACTGTATAATTACGTTACAATAATCATTGTCAAAATTTCTTTGAATGCCATTAAATTAGCATGAAAAAGCTGTTTTAGAAGGATAAAAAGATTTTGTGATGATTCATACCTGGGGTGTTTCCTTGTCAGTGTGCTTTGTGGACTGGTAGAAGCAGCAGTGCTTTGAACAAAACCAGAATCTCGAACATGCGGTGGCGAGGAACTTGTGGGTTTATAATACTGCAAAAGACACAACAAAGACAAATGTTAAACATTCTACATTGTCATCTATGGGCAATGCACTGTCATCTAAACTCTTAATTAATACATTTTCAGTCCCAGTTGGATAATGTATCGAGCATGCAAGAAGAACTCAGGCTTCTGCTTGACTCTTTGCCTCTATTCTTGTCTTTGACAGAGAGTCAGTGGTCAGGGTTCCACTGATGTTCAGATAATCCAACAGACCTCTATAAAACCTGCAGACAAATCCAATTTAAATTTCACACCTTCAAAGACTTCCTCATAAAAAGCCATTTCTGCTTCAGGCAGAATGCACACAATGGTCTAAATGTCAGAGAGATACTTAATCTCCTCCACTATCCCACCTTTACTCCACAGTGTCGAATGGAAGAGAAGAGAGAGAGGGAATATTCAGGAGGAGGAGAACTGATGGCTGATGGGGGATCAGAGAAGGGCACCAGAGTCACTCTAATTGGATAATATAGCACTTACAGGACTATGTAAATCCAAGCAATGTCCCAATAGCTTCCTCTAAAGGAACTCGTGTGGGAACAATATGTGCAGTACTTTCCTCACTTACGTTTTGCAGATTGTTTTTTTCCCCAAAGGAACTTACATTGCATTCATAGTAGACATTTCAACAGTGTATGCATTCTTTGGGAATGCCATGACTTTTTCATTGCAAACTTTATTGTGACTACTTAAAAACATGCAGTGTATGTGCATAATTTAGTAACTCATTATGTTCTGTTCTGCAAATTATAGCTGGGAGCATCTTTAAAGTATGATTTGAATGCATCATGTAACATCCCGGCCTACAGGACTTTATTCATTTATGATATAACAGCAGCTTGGAGGAAACCTCTTGTGTCTGTGAAATATTGACACTGCCTCGACAAAGAAATGACATTTCCAGTAAGCTTGACTTTTTTCAAACCTGGCCTAAAGTAAGATGACAATATGTGAAATATAACCCACGCACAATACCGTGGGCAATTTGAAAATGTTTTTATCTAATGTATTGAAATTCAAGTGAGTCATGTTTAAAATCACTTACATAAACTTTAATCTCTCTTTCTCTTTTTTTTTTAACTCAAAACAAAAACTTGTTCATGCTTTTATATATGGTTTTGCCTGACAGTTAGCATTTAACCAGCTATGCTGTTATGTTTTGTTATTATGTTATGGCCATCTCTCGCTCAATTCAAATATGAATTGCATAGCTGTATGTTTTAGCAACTTGTAATGACAGTGCTATTGAAAATATGAGGTGAATGGGAAGGAGCTAGAGAGTATATGATTTATACAGAAGAAGAGAAGGAGCAAGAGAAAGAGGAAGTGTTGTTAAGACATTCTGACTACTAACAGGTTTATGTGAATTCAGAGAATAAATATAGGCCAAATATTAAAAAAAAGGTATAATATAGTTAGCTAAAATGGTAATTTTATATTTTCTAGTCCATGGTGTGCAGTATGAAATTAACAGTCAGTTCACTTTGCTTTTACTCAAACCCAAACATATTCTGCCATTAGTATGATGGCTATACTGTTTCACAAAAGCAAAGTTATGACTCAGAGGACTACAAAAGTCTTGAAAATCATTTCCTGCAACAGGTTTGAAAAAGCAGCCTGATTCATTCAAAGATAGAAATGGTAATTTCTGAATTTAAGGTCAACTCTTCATCACAAGGGTAACTAGTATTAGAAAAGCTAGAAGCCTATCATTACTGAAGCAGTCAATTTTTTTTCCCTTAGTGATTCCCTTAGTGCACTTTGACCAAACTCAAAAGAACCTGTTCAGGTAATCAAAAAATGACTTCATCGGAAATCTTTTGAAAGGACGTCTTTCTGATCTTTAAAGATGCATTTTCTTTCTTTTTCGAAGCACAGCCAACTATATTTCCAGAAAATGCTTTTAAATAAACAGGCTTGAATAGACTACTTAGCTGTTAAATTAATCTGGCAAATTCAGCCAAAACATCCTAATGTTTAGAGAAAAACAATCCTACAAATTTTATATATAGCCAGAATTCCCATTTTTAAAATCTGATTAAGGCTAATGTGCAGGTAAAAAGGAGGTTCTATTGTTTCATAAAACATATTGATGTTTTATCAAGGGTAATTCACAAAAAAGTGCTCACAATCTTGGAATAGAATTTTTGGAAAAGAAGGTCATCAAACTGATATAGAAATATTGTCAATGCATCTGAGGAGGAATCTGTAGTGGGCAAAACATTTGATGTTTACACACTCCAAAAGGTAATGAGCATATTGGAGAAAAAGGTACTATACAAAAGAGCTAAAAATTGAGACTTATAAAAATGTAATCTGCAAAAGATTATTTCAAAATAGCACTGCAGAGACCACCTCAAACATCATAATGGCACATATGAAAGCCATACGAGTGAGTTCCTCACAGCGTGACTTTGTTATACAGCTAACAGGGGCAAATATACAGTATGGGACGTATGGGCAATAATGAGCTATTACCCCATGTCTGTGTTCAAAGGCTTTTGATAGACCTGCTTTGAACAGAGTTAAATAAGGCTGAAAACATGCTGGTTAGGAGGGGATTTTAGTGTAATGGATGTTTTAATTGAACCACAATGGCATGCAAGACCACCACCTACTGTAGCTTGTGTGTGTGATCTGCATGATCTGTCCAAAGTAGATGGTAATTGTTTTAAATGTCATTCAAGTGAAGAGTTTCTGTGGTAAATGTGTGGTAAGCTGTGAATTGTTCTTCTTGCTCAGCCTCATGTCAGCCGCAAGTCAACAAATATTTCAGACCTATAATAATCAAATTCTTTGTGGTATGCAGGGGCAAAGCAAACGACAAAAATTCACATTTACCTGGCACACACTAGCCTAAAATATCATTCTAGACAAGACAAGATGTGTGTTACCTGTGTATTAATAAATATTTATTTTTATGCCCATGGGCTGAACTTTCAGTGAATGGTGCAACAGAAAGAGTGAGAAGCTTATGAAATCTAATATATGAAAGTTTAGGACTGAATCAGTAATCTACTAAGTTTCACAGATATTGCTAACAGAGGTATCTCTAATAAAGATATGTAAAACATTCCATCCTTAATTCAATGCAGTTCTTATGATTACTGAAAGAAAAACTGTTGTCATGGAAAAAAGAACTAACATCATGTGTCAAAAGCTGGTCTTTCCTTGTCACTGGACTAGTTTTGATTGCTTTGGCTGGCATTTGCGTGTCTTCTGACAATGGGCAATTGCTGTAGAGATTAAACATCTCACTGGGTTTGAGTGACATTTAAATTACCACTGTGTTTGCCATGCAAATAGCTTGTATCATCTTATCCGTGATGGATCTGCTAGTTGGAGTGATTGAGAAAGTGATGAATATTAACCAAATCTCCCAACGGGACGCAGGGAAGGTAACAATCTCTAGAACACTGGACTGGCACACAGTTTCTGAGCTGGAAAGACAGAGAATGATGCAGTAATCACAAACCCTCAATGATGGACTAGCATGACTACCGTTATTAGTGTGTCTGTCCTCAGAGACTTGCACACTTTGAATGGCTGTGACAGAGCCTCGTTACAATGAGCTGAGCGATGTAAAACTGTTCTTGCTTCTAATTGCTGATGAGGAGAAAAGCAGGAAATGTGATGGGATTTGTCTCAGAACCGCTTTTAACATGAATTTTCAGCGATCACATCATAATCAGATAACATTTGACTACATTAATGACTCCATGAGTTTTGTGGCTCTCAACGTTTTTGACAATATTCAAATTCTAATAATCGAAGGCTCTCACAACTAAGCTGATATGCACCTAAAAATAAACAAACTTAAAAATATTTCAGTTTAATGTTGTACATCACATTTTTATAATTTTTCTTTTCTTTCAGCATTTTTAATTAAGATCTTAATATAATTCAACTAAAAAAATGTTTTTCAGCCATCTGTATGCTGGCTAAAAGTTACAATAAAAAGAAACATGCATTAAAAATACAGTATAGTCTAAAAGTGCGAAAGTGGAACAAAAATACTCATGACGCATCATACACTACAAATTTATGGTTTATCAAATCATGTTTTGAATGTGAATTCTCTTCAAACTTATGCTGCCTGCCAATAGAATGTAGCAAATCATGGCTTAGAGTTTCATGAACAATTTGGTCTGGCCACTGAACTATAATATAATATAATATAATATAATATAATATAATATAATATAATATAATATAATATAATATAATATAATATAATATAATATAATATAATATAATATAATATAATATAATATAATATAATATAATATAATATAATATAATATAAAGTCGTCACAGAAAACTTCAAAAAAAAAAAAAAAACGTAGGGTATTTTAAAAGTCTGAATACACTAGTAGATTAGTGAGGCAATATATAAATGCAATCCGCTTCAAGAATATACTATCTGGATACAAAACATACACTGATGCGAGGTATAAAAGGGGTCAGAGGTGCTTACTTTCTGGAGCTGCAGGCCTTGCTGAGGCCTAAGACTGGGTTTAGGGGCCAAGCTGGAAGAGTTGAGGTTGTAGTTTTTCTGGTTACGGCTCTCTTTTAAGTGCGCCTGGAGCTTTTCCCTTCTTCTCCTGTAGGGGGTAGCATCATTAGTTAAGAATCCAAAATACCATGGGCTATGAGGATATTTATTTACATAAACACACAAGCAAATTCATTCACATGCAAACACATCACCCATCATCTGTAAGAATATGTTCTGACGGTTAAGACAGCCCATAGTTATTTTCCTGGGAGATAAAATAATTACTGGTGCACTTAAATGTCACTACATCAATGTTTGATTTTTCTTCTGTCAGTTCACTCACTCATTGTATCATGTGTTATATTTAAATTGCTGGGCTGTTCCGCACACACCACTTTCTTGCTTTAGGAGCTCTGACTTGCAGTCTGTTGCTCTTACTGATGATTATCTTAACTCATGGGTGAAATATGGATATACTGCATACTCAATCACATGGATCAAATACATCACAATTTCAGTGTATTGTGACTATTATTACCCCTTTCATACTCATGCCTACAAAATGCATTATTTTAAAGCATCATAGACACTCTCCCGAGTCTATTACAAAGGCAGGAATTTTATTATTTTGCTGTTCACAATAATATCTGAAGGTCTCCTAGCCCTAGTTTTGTTTTTAAAAACTTTATTTTTGGGCATTCAGTTAAAAAAGAAACTAATTATAATGAAAACTGAAATAATAAAATATAGTATTCCAGAAATTTTAGAAGTTCTTCAGGGTTCCCAATTGTTGTAAGCAATTTGTTTATATTTGTTTATATTTATTTATCGGGGAAGTCTTGGCCTAATGGTTAGAGAGTTTAACTCCTAACCCTAAGGTTGTGGGTTCGAGTCTCAGGCCGGCAATACCACGACTGAGGTGCCCTTGAGCAAGGCACCGAACCCCCAACTGCTCCCCGGGTGCTGCAGCATAAATGGCTGCCCACTGCTCCAGGTGTGTTTACGGTGTGTGTGTGTGTTTACTGCTGTGTGTGTGCACTTTGGATGGGTTAAATGCAGAGCACGAATTCTGAGTATGGGTCACCATACTTGGCTGTATGTCACGTCACTTTCACTTTCACTTTCATCACGTTCACTTTTTAAAGCTGCAGTCTGTAAGTTTTGCCTCTTTGTTGCCATCTCTGTTTGAAAACCTGTAATTGCAGTTACTTGTAGAATTATCTTGATCGCGTGGGTTGTGTACCGGCATGGATGCATCTAATGTTTTGAGGTGAATGTGTGGCTGTCAGTCACCGCAACGGTGTGGATCCTGTACTTAGGAATCACAGATTCTATATTTACACACGATACTATATTTATTGTGATATTTAAAAAAATATATATTGCGATATTGATAACACTGTTACATCACAAGTGTTTTAGCATGTAGATTTCTATTTCTGTACAGTCTAATCTCTAATTGTCATACCATTCGAATTTCATATTAAGACCCAAAAAAGCAAATTATTTTTTCCTTTGATTTGGTTCTCTTTAAAATACAAGTCTTGTGTAATCCCAGGTTATCTGTAATCAGATGCACATTTAAAACTGCAATATAATTTAAATTCAGTCACATGTGTTTCATGAACACATAATCCTTTCTGGATTACAATCTGCCATCAAAATAAATTTATTTATTCCAGCTGCTGTGAGAAAAGGTCAGTAATGATCAGCCACCTGCAGGATCCTCACATGTGATATGGCCTATTAGCTGGGACTCCTTTATGTTTACGAACGTGACGTAATGACACGGCAGCACACTCAAATTTCCTGTGAAAACCTACCAGTATCACTCAAATTAGAAAGCGTTATTATAAGCTAACCATTGTGAATCGGGCGAATCGGAAAAGGTGATCGTTAACACTGGCTGGTTATGTACTTGCTCAAATATTGATTTCGGATAATTCTTTTCGGATAATTTTTTACAAAAAAAGTTACGTACTGCAGCTTTAGTTAAATTTTTTTACCTGCTAAGTAGAATCACACTTTTAAAATTAGATGTCCTTGTATTTTCAAATGGGGGCTGAAATTTTTCTTCTACATCATAAATTAAATTTAAGTATGATTAAAAGTAAGTAGGCAGTGTATCAAGCTATAGAACAAGTTATTGTGTCTTTTAACAAATGCATTTTTAAATACAATGAGCAGCTCTGAGGAGCTAAAAGGGGGAAAACCATTATGGGGGAAGCCTATAATGACTATGAATATATTTGTCTCAATTAAATAGTTGAAACGAGCCTGTAAAAGCTGAACAGTAAAAGCACCAGCAGCAGTGCATTCGATGCATGCCATGGGCCAATTTTTTTCTAATTCATTCCTGCTGGAAAGGTAGCCAGTAGAGCTGTGGGTGCTTTTATGGGAAAGTAATTACGTCCCCACCTCCAGTCATTATGTTTCTGGGTTTCCATAGAGGTCACTCTTTCCTCTAGCTTGTTATATTGTGCCTTTCTTTTAAATGATATGCTTTGGGGTACAGCTCAAGCTTTGATTAATTCTGAGGTCCACTTACTTGTTCCGACAGTAGAGAGCCATGCAGAGGGTGCCTAGAAAGCTGATCCCCATGGCAATACATGTGATAGACATCACTTGTCTTTTGTACACCTCCTTGCTCTCTGTTGGGACGAAACAAACAAGGAAGAAAAACATGAGCATAACATTTACTGCTATACAAAAACAAGTATGTAGCACATATGAAGATGCATCTACAGAGAAACAACGATAATGAATGCAGCACATCACTAAATATTTGTTGCTGTAATAGAGGTGGCCTGGAATAAGAGAATAAAACATGGCTGGCTGCACTAGTGGGAGCTTGATTTTCCAAAATGCTAGTTTGCAATGTGGCAAAACCCACTATGTTACTGTCAGGGAGTCATGAAACTGAATTGCTGAAAAGAGGCGAGTAATAGATGTTATATATTTATTTATTTTGTGGGGATGGATGGCACAGGACAAGTGTTCAAACCTAAATGGACACTATTAAGTGTGAAAAATAGCAGCTGTCATTTCTCATATGAAAGAGTAAATCACGCTTGTCTTCACAACTGTTAATAGGCAATCAATCAGATTATACTCAGACACAACACACTCTACAAGAGCTGCCACTAATTTCACACTGAATACACTGAAGTATAATGAATGCGTCAGCTACATGACTAGTAATAAAGCAATTGTGAGCTTTACAAGGTCAGGCTCAAAGCAGTTAACCTTGCAGGTGAAATTAACATGGTAAAGTCATCATGGCTACCCAAAGTAATATCATACTCCCTTGAGTGTATTTTAGTAACCTCCACCGAGAGTTATTTCATATGTAAGTAATAGGCATAGAGCTTTGAAAGGGTAAGGAACAAAATCTCAAGATTGTGTTTTAATAATGTTGTATTATTTTAAATCAGGAATAAAATCTGACAAAAAAGTGACATAAAAAAAAATCAAGGCTAGAGTTAACTCGAAAACTAGCATTATTATAACTATTACAGTATATAATTGCTATTATATGTATTTATATTTTGAATTGGTGTATACTATGTTTTTAGTTTTAATTACATTTTTTATGATTTTCTCGTTTTTATTATTTTATTTATTATTTCTCGCTTTATCCTACATATTGAGTTTACTCATTCATATTTCCATGGGTGGTACTTCTCCTCCCCCTTATAGTGTCGCTGGTAATATAGAGACAATAGATTATCCAACTGATCGGAGCTTCATATAAATCCACTACCTTGCAGAAAAGATCAATAAATGAAAGTGCAAAACCTTGTGCAACCAATCAAGCATTGCTCTGTTTTCATTATTTATATATTCATTGTCATGCTTTACAAATTCACTTATTATTCCTATGCCATTATATGTCCATCACATAGTTAAAGTGAATGGAAACCCTGGGATACAAAAAGGAGAGATAAGAGGAGGTGGGATGTATTAGCGCATCCTCTTTTTACATTCTGTGCCCTCTCCTACACATTACCTCATCCTCTTCCACATATCATTGATCCTCTCAAAGACAAGAGAGTGATGGGCAAGAAAAGTGGGGTGTTATGTTAATGAATCCATTTTTTTTTTTTATTAATGCCCATACTTTTACACATATCAATGCTCTCGAAATATCCAAGTCTAGCATTTCTCTTTACAATGAAAAGGAACATTTTATTTCTACATCGAATTGAAAACTCTGTTGCACAGAAAACCCAATTAAAGAGACTGTTTGCTTTTACATTTATGCAGTACATTTGATTAGTTTTATAAATACAAATCCAGCTAGAGCCACTTTTGTTTGTCAAGTATTATTATTTTGATGATTATTATTATTAGGATGCCCATATAAAACACTGGAGTGTCAGCTTCATTACTGATAGATGAAAAAAGTTTTCCGCATTCTACAATTTTTATAAAAGCAAATCAATGATCTTAAGTATCTAATTAGGACAATTCCACTTATAATTGGGGAGCAACAGGTAATTTATCTCAATTACATGGTAACTAGTGCAGGGCTATGAGAAACTCCAGCGTGAATAATCGTAAGGCGCCCACAGACAGAAAATGTAACCAAGACTACAAGAAGTGCATCCTACCAATGACACCCACTGCACTCGGGATACTTCACTGCTCAGCAGCACATCACTTTGCTTCAGACATTTTCTCAGGATTCATATATATATATATATATATATATATATATATATATATATATATATATAGTGAAATTAATAGTTTTATTCAACAAGGATGCGTTAATCTAATCAGAAGTGACAGTATATTTTAGTATTTAAAATGCTAAAAAAAAAAACAATTCAAATAAATGTTGTTAAAAAAAGTATTGCAGTAATATTAAGAATTCCAGTTCTAACAAAAAATTATGAAGCAGTTTTCATCTTTTCAACACTGATAATAAGAAGTGTTTGAGCACCAAATACACATATTAGAATGATTTCTGAAGGACAATGTGATACTGAAGACTGGAGTAATAGATGCTGAAAATCCAGCTTTGCATCACAAGAAAAAAAAAAAAAAGATTAAAATCTATTAAATAGAAACATTATTTTACATTTTAATATTTCACAATATCACTATCTTTGATCAAATCAATGCAGTACTGTTAAGCAAAAACAATAAATAAATAATAAATAAACGTTTAATGGTATTACAGAGTGCATTATAAATACACTTTGTTTATAAAGAGACACTCCTAAATAAATAGATAAATAAATAGTCACTATATGAGTACTTTTTCAAACAATACAGATTTTGCTCCATTGCCCTGACAGTTCTGTCTAGACATTTCTTTTTTGACATGTAATACGCACCACTGGGTGACAGCAATTCAGTTGAATCTGTTTGCTGGTTTTCTATTTATCTTTACACATCAGTACATAGAGCTGATAGTTTTTTGTATTTTTTATTTTTATTTTTTGTTTTGTTTTGTTTTTGGTGTCTGACCTGTCACGTCTGAAAGTAAACAGAAGGATGGTATTTTTCAGAAGTCACACTTGTGAATTAATCAAGTGTAAGTGTGTAAGTGTGACCTGAGTGTGCACTTTTTAGCAGAGGTACCAGGCATGTTCTGAGCTAGCCATGCTTGCCTAATAACCATGCATGCCTAATAACCATGCATGATTAAGACACCTACCATTTTAGTGGTGCTGCAGGCATCTCAAAGACGCACCAAATCTTTTGACCCCTTCATGTACACACACAACTTCAACACTTAAGATTTCTATACCCTTCACAGAGAATACAGGATTTTCCCCACCTAATTTATAACTAAAAAAACCATAAGCTGTAGGGGTTTACTATAAAAAAAGACCCATTCACAAAACATTGGGGTCATATTGGAGCAAAACCTTGTGTATTATTTATGAAACACCCACAATCCAGCATAGAATGTAAATCTCTAAATGTAAATTACCCAATTATTCTTTTCAGATTCTTTTCAGAGCAAACATTTATCCTTTCTATGCAAATGAGGCTTATTATAGAATGCACGCTATTTGCCTAGCATAATTAACATTGTATTTTAACTTTGTAACTTTTAAAAAATTTAATTTAGAAAATACATTTGTGTACATTTTCTTGCAATCATGGCAGCAGTAATTAAAAATATATATGGAGAAGATCTCTATAACTGATATATCCAATCATGAGTTACTGTAAGCATTTGGATTGCAGTTGTGTAGCAATGCTGTATAGTTCCAGCAAACTATGCCAGTGATAGTCAACCACAGCAAACAGGATATGCAAACAGCACCCAGCCATAATTTATTAGGTGTTTTTATGCTTTTTACTGATTTGAATAATTATTTTAGTGAAAAGAGTGTGAACAGCACATGCAAACCAGTGGTGATATTAACAGGCACAACTCATTCTTTGTAAATTGACACACAAGCAGTCAATCTGTAGAATATACATCTACATAACAAGACTAAACTGTAACATGGTTTCTTAAGTAAGCAGATAAGATACAATAAAGAGTCTATTCAACTCCGCAAAGGAAATTTTCACCCACTGAAACGGCATCTTACATTTGTTGATCTTGTTCATGTTTTTATACCTTGAAAATTAAATGAAAAAAGTGAATTTTACTGATTTATACTCATCACCAAGGTAACATTATCTAGATAAATAAATAAATTATACATAAATCAGTGTTGTGCATGACATGACATCATATGCCATAGCTTAAATTAAAATGAAAATTCTGTGCGTTTATTTATTTACTTTTTTTGTTTGTTTTAAAGAAAACTTTCTTTCTGGCAAGTATAGTCCACATTTTTTTCTAGGCAGGGCAAGTAAAAATCAGATGCTGAGCCATGTTGTATATTCATAAACTCACAGGTTCTAACCTCTTTCTAGTTGTGCAGCAATCATTTTATCTACCTAAAACTAGAAAAAAAATTAAATTTACATTCTTACACCGTGAGACATTTTGCCATTTTTTTTCTTTACTTTTACTTGTGTCATCTCCTATGTTCCCTATGTTCACTAAAGGGAAAGCCAGGCTCAGTACTGTATGTGGTCTTAAAACGCCTGCAAGAATCACACGACTCTCTTTCATCAAAGTAGTCCACTCTTTGCTGTTGCCGTTAAGAGGAAGTGACACTGACTTCACAGGAACCATTCTGAACTCTGAGTGCGTACATGGCAACTATCAAACCATCACATAGAAAATAAATGCTTAAAGTCTTGAACAAGCTATCACACTCACAGCTGTGTGAGATAAAGCAAGGCGTGAAAGCACATCTCAGCCTTCATAATGTTCTTTTTTGCAGACTGCAGAATCAAAACACTTATGCCCTGTCTCAAATCACACACTTCATGTGGTCTCACAGTTCATGTGAGACCACATGTCTACAAGGCAGTAGGGTGCCCCATTTGACGTTCAATAATTCAAAATTTGATAAATAGACAGAGACAGACAGACAGATAGACAGACAGACAGAGAGATAGATAGAAATAGATAGGTTTCATAAATGAAATGTGAGTTGCTGGGAAAAGGCCATGAAAAAAGTGTGTTGAGCTCATTGAAACCACCAGTACAGTCATTAACTTGATGAAATCAGGTAGGCTACTCTGACCGCTCTCAGCTTGTCTACGAGTGTGCTGACAAAAGTGAGTGCATCTATCTTGTCGAATTTGGCTGGACAAAAAGAAAAAAGGAAAAACGATCAAAATCCAGATATCAAAGTGAGTGAAGAACTGGCTCCTCTCAATCAGGAACCTTCTGGAAGAGGGGCACTACAGGGCTCAACAATGGAAATTGGAAATCAACGTGAACAAAATCCATCTGCCTGTTACCCTTCCTCGTTCATCGATCTACAGCTCTGGGAATCTTCCAAGCTCTATAATCAAAATACTGATAGACATTTCTCTTTCTAAGGCACAAGATGATGACACATTAAAGTCGTATGAAATGCCACTTAATAATGGGGTAAATTAAGAATCTGGAGTAATTAAATTAGATTATTTGATGCAAACACTAAAATGTGTATTTGTGCAAAAATAAATATGCATTATTGCATACGCCTACATGCACAATACATTTTATCAACCACAAAAATGTTACAGACACTGAGACTGGTACCTTTGAACCTGTGCCAACAATATGAATTCACCCTCACTGTCTCCTGTCACTGTCCTCTCAACATTTCAATGCTGTTTCCAAGGAGACCAAAGAGCATTGGAATTCTGCAGTGGAATGCAGGCAAGTGATTGAAGGAGAGGGAAGAGTAGTTTAAGAGCAAATGAAAGGCAGTGAGCTGACACCTATGATCTCAACCGTGTGCATTTATAATTTGCTCTCTTTTACTAATCTCTGACCACAAACTGCACAGGGTGGTTATTTGATACAAAACTAGTTTAATTACATATCCTTGCATCACACCGCTTCGGGTAAATAGCACAACAACTTCTAGTCCTGTCAAATATGAATGAAGCAACCTTGTGCTTCTCTACATATGTGAATGCATTCATGACGACTCTGGGGGTATCTTCATAAGAGTTGTTTGTTCTGAAGAGTCAAGAAGGGAAAACAACATTTTAGCCCACATACAGTGCACAGTCAAAAGAAATAACAGGAACGTTCACATTCAAACACATGCAATGAAAAGAAAAGCATAGCTGCACAAAGCAGATACGTTGCCGCCTCGGCACATATAAACTCTGTTAGCATGATTCATCACTCTGCCAATAAGAAAACGCTTTCTTTTTCTTACCCATGAACTCAATGCCCAAGTGATCCACTGCTCCAGCAAAGATAGAAGAGGGCAGCATTGAAGGAGGAGGGAGGGAGGAAAGAGAGGAGAGAGAAAAAGATGTTAGAGACACTCATTGTGTGCATTCTATTCTCATTGCATGCAAAGATATTGTGGGTTACTATTTATGTAAGAGAGTACTGTGATAGCTATTTGTGTGTACAACTTGTTCAGAAAACTCATGTTTTATTATGAAAAATAAAACCATGGCTGAAATCTTGAGCGAGTTTTCCTTTTACCATTTGCAGATAAAACAATATTATATATGACTTTCATTTGTAATTGTGGATCAATGTCTGCAGTTCATTTAAAAATATATGATATTTGTGAATGATTTCTGTGCTTTGGATCAGAATGCAGACCAGCAGGTACAGCAATGCTGCAAATTAAATCATTTTATTAATTTATATTTTATTTTATCTTTGCCACCCCACAACACCCCAACCCCACACCACACATACAAACAAACAAACAAACAAACAAACAAACATGTATTTAACAAGAAAATAAATAAATACTACTACTAATAATATATAGCATAATTGTAACATGGGAGGCAACAACGGAGTGGGGATCCAATAGCAGGCTTTATTAGAAGAGCATGGTCAAAACAGGCAGTGTCAAACATCAGCAAAAAAAAAAAAATCACATCCAAGGCAATGGCAAAAGAGTAATCCATGGAACAGGTGAAGGTAAAGTCAGGTAGCAAACAATCAGAGTCAAGGAAACGGTCCACGATCAAAACACTAAAGCAAGGCAAAACTAGGAAACTTGGAAAACAAGGAACTCACAAAACATTCAATCACCAGCAAAGACAAACGGTGCATTCCAAATGGGATGTATCGCCCTCCGTTGGGCATTTCGGAGTAAAAACAATCATAGCCGCCATACTGAAGGGTTGTTCCAAACCGAAGTGCTCAAAACTGGCCACTTTAAAGGGTCCTTTGGAATGAAGGATTTCGAAGGGTACAACTTATGAACATTTCAGGCTCCCATGATCCTTTGCGCAGATTCTTTGCATGATGATGGTGCCTCCGTGTGGGCACATGATGATGACACAGGGCACTTCAAGAAACAGTTGTTTGGTCCTCTACACCCTTGAAACCTTCAAAGCTCTCACTCAAACCTTCGAAAGTCTCCCTCAACCCTTCGAAGCTCTCACTCCGGAGGGTAAACCCTTTGAAGGGAATAGGGCATAGGTGCGAATGGAACGCAGGGTGCGAGTGTGTGTATTATTCTCATAGTCCTACTAATATGAGGCAGCTGTGAACTGATAATGAGAGCTGATTATGGGAAATGGAGTTCTGAGTGAACGGCAAGGTACAGAATGGAGTTTGTGATGATAATAAACAAATAAATACATGAATAAATAAATAAAATTCAAATAATTTCTTAATATCTTACAATAATGTTTTAGGCAAAGCCTCACTTTTTAAGAATATTTAGATATATTTTCTGTAAAAAAAAAATGCATACACTAAAAAAAACAAACAGATTTTTGTAGTAAGAGTCTGCTATTTAAAAAAGTATTCAGGATGCAAGTTGATATATTAAGTTGTGCAATCACTGATTTTATGATATTATTGCCTGTGCCCCAAGCATAGAGACTGAGCATATTCTAATATCTCTTGTAAATCAAGCCGCAGGAATACATCTTCATTCTGCCAGAGAATTCCCAGGAGCTCAGGAAATGGAAGCTGTGCTCCTTCAGGTATGCTCTGTCGCAGATTTAAGAGTGCATGACATTTATTTTTGCCTCTCTTTAATGCAGTGGAGTAAACAGTATGACGTCAGAATACAAGACTCTATCTCCTGAGGATCTGCGAATGTGTTGACAGCAGAAGGATAAGAACCTAAGCTCTTACACAAAGACAAATATAGATTCCATTTCTGTTCTTTGGTCAGACTCTAAGATCTTACTCCATTTCTTATTCATGAGAACATATCCATCTCCTTCTTCCTAAATGTGCCGTCAAATTGGGCTAATTTGACTTGGGGAGTTTGGACGATTGTAAAAGGCTCTATAAAAGATGTTGCTTCAAGTGTAAAGATTCAAAACCTCCCACCTGAATCTGAAATCTGACAGGAAAATGATGGCTTAGTTAAATTTGGAAGGGAATGGTAGTTGCAGTCAAGACTTACGTGTGTTTGGTGCCCTTGGGAGTCGGTGTTTAAAAATGCCAACAAACTAAACAAATTTCCCTCAGAATTTCCTCAAAAACAGTCAGCATCCACAACAGAAACAAACATAACCTGTAGGTGTGCAACTCTCTATAACATAACACCATGAGCAGTCCACAGTGAGATGCTCTTCCATCCATAACAAACACAGGGCTTTTTTGCATCATTGGCTCTGTGCCGACGATTCTGACCTATCCAGGAAGCGATATTGCTGGAGCGTATAGTAGTGGCTGTGCCTTGATGTCATAATGTGAGCAAAGACAGACTGTGAGGCAGGTGCAGACTGTAGGGTTTCAAGCCCATTTACTTCCCCTATTCAAACACACACATGCAGACTTTCTACCTGTCTGGAGCTGCTTGTTTAAAGCTATGAGCCTTTGGGGAGGTTTTCTCCTTCTAAACTGTCCTCAAAACAACCAAGGACTCAAGCACCCTAATTGCACACCTTCTGTTACTGGCTACTCAGAATAAATATCCAGCCACTTGACATGTTTTACCATAAGTGGCTCATATATTACAGCACCAATCGCTGATTTTACACACTGCTCAGCATCTCAGATGAGATCAGTTGTGTCCCTGAGACAGGAACGGAGACGGACAAGGCTACTGATGCTTCTCTTGTTGTCCTTGAAAAAACACTCATATTAAACTGCCTCAGCCACAGGATCACTGGAAATGTGCCTTAAATTGTGCTTACTGTCCCCTGAAGTTGACCTGGGACGAGGGCTAGCGATGAACCATAAATCTGACTGAATGAGACTGTCTCAGGTATTTATCTGTCCTACTGTGGAGGAAGTTTAAACACACTTTCTGGAACTCGGCAGTATCTGTCTCTCTATCAAGGAGAAGTGGGGTGATTGTACTCGCTTTTTCTAAATGTAATTGCACCCTATAGCCTTGTAATGCCTTGTAAATCCTGAGGATTAGTTCTATGCAACATAAGAATAAATACCGCCAGACTAATGCTGAGAATTATGACACAGTTTTTTTGGCTGGCAACCATTGTAGTTGTCTGCAGGTTTGTTTGCTTTGCCCTGACAGAGAGAAACCCTGTCTTAAACAGATTTACTCCGTGTGCATTCAAAATATTTTAAATTTACCACGAAATATTGTATTTGATTAATTATTTCTTAGCATCATGTAGATATGCAAAGAGTGTTTTTTTTAAGTTTTTAAAGTTGATGGCGTAATTAATACATTAATCACTATTTTATTAATTTAAAAAATGAGAATTTCTTTAAAAGTTGAAATGATTCTTGAACTACAGCAAAAGTACTATGATGCAAGAAAAACATCTTTTTGTAGTATGAACTCCATTAAGTTCATGGCCTGTAAACTTTGAATTGTGAACATCAAACTTATAACAAACAGTTGCACTCATATAGGTAAATTCAGTTCAATTTTGAGTACGACTATAGAATGTGTGATCAGTCCAAATTTAGAGACCAATCAGAACTTAGAGGTGAAACTATCTTATGTATTCTAAGAGCTAGAGAACTAAAAAGAAATACATCTAATTTCTAGTAAGTCCAATTTTAGATAGGGAGAACACGACCTCCAATTTAGGTCTGTAAGAGCTGATAAGGGGCATGGTTGAAGGGTCACAACATTCCCAATCACAAGATGATATCGCTTTATCTCGAGAAGGACACCTTTCAAGATCTTTGCTTTGCAATGGAGAACTTGACATCTCATCAAAAAAATAAAATCAGCCTTGGAGTTGGGGGATGGAAAAAGGGTGTCTTGTCACTATCCTCCTTACTCTCACTCATCAAGCAGAGATGTGTCCTTCAGAGTTCTTGAACCATGTCCTTGATTGTGTCCTTCTAAGTGTTCCCAGTCTCTCTCTCTCTCTCTCTCTCTCTCTCTCTCTCTCTCTCACACACACACACACACACAAACAAACACCCTCACTGAGTCTAAATCAACTATCGTAGGAAGGCGTTTCATTTCTTCCCTTTCATTTCTCTTTTATTTTGTCAGCAGACAGACACAGTTCCACTGACATCTCCCTGTCAGAAATAAGATGGATTCCATTTTTCCTGTGGATTCCATTTTGCCAGTCCCAGACAAATGTTATACGCTGTCACTTTCAGAACCTTAAAGATGTAACTTGAATATGACAATCAATAAATTATTTATGTTCAATAGTGTCTTCTCAGCTACTGCACTGATCATCCCCTACTGTCAGCAAAGACAGGTTCTTGAGTTGGCTATAAGGTTCTGTGAACAGCATTTTGGTTTCTGGGTTCTTTAAAGGGGTCATCGGATGCAAAATTCACTTTACATGTTGTTTGAACATAAATGTGTGTTGGAAGGGTGTGTACACATGCACCCTATAATGATAAAAATCCACCCAGTGTTTTTTTATTATTTTTTTTTTAATTTCTATTTTAAAATCCCCTTTATCAAATCAGGCTGTTCTTAGATTCCTGTCAGACTTAGTTCTGCACAGGCCCCTCCAGTGGCATCATGCCCATTCACACCCTCAGATTTTTGAGCCAAGTGGATTTTGAATGCAGCTTCCAAATGACAAATAAATAGCCTAATAATTATTTTTTATATTTGATATGATCACACCTGTGTGATTAGAACGTTCAGTGCGGCACATCATAAGCTGCTAAATTCAAATCTGCGTTTGCACTTTGGCTGGCGCTGATTCAGAGAAAGACGCGTTTTTAGAGTGATGCGCATTATAACCAATCACACACGATTGTGTTGAGCTTATGAAAGCAATGGCCAGTCAGAGGGACGTTCAGATGAGTCATCACTGAAATGCCGGTGTTTTGTTCAGTGCGCGCACTCGCTGACTGAATTCTGCTCTCTGGCGAATTACAACAAAGTGCAGATGTGAGTACGATGTAAGATATTAACTGTAAACTGCTTGAGTGATTATAATGGGAGTTTTTGAGACTGTAAATAGTTCTATGGCATCACACAGGAAGCAATCATTGACTGCATTGCAGTGGCTTGATGTAGTCTATACTGGAAGTGTCAAGGCTGCACATTATCAATACAGATCAATTACAACATTTGAGAATAACTTATATAAGAAAGTAGAAAAAAGACATATATATATATATATATATATATATATATATATATATATATATATATATATATATATATATATATATATGTGTATATGTATATATGTATATAATATATCTTATGTATATATATATATATATATATATATATATATATGTGTATATGTATATATATATATATATATATATATATATTATATATATATATATAATATATATATCGATATATATTTACATATGTTAGTAATGCTACAATTTCATTTACATATGGTTAAAAACAAAATATAATTAGAGTAAAAAAAACACTGACTTTGATGTTACCGTCAGAAGATAACACATACGTTAAATAGATATAGTAAATATATGGAATTAAATTCATACACATACACATTTCCATTCAGGATGGATGCATTAAATTGATCAAAGGTGACTTTAGAGACATTAATAATGTTACAGAAGATTTCCATTTCAAATAAATGCTATTCTTTTGAATTTTCTGTTAGTAAAAGAATCATGTATCACAGTTTCCACAAATTAAGCAGCAAAGCTATTTTCAACATTGTTAAAAAGAATAAATAATCAGGATGTTAGAATGATTTCTGAAGGATCATGTGATACTGATGACTAATAATGCTGAAAATGCATAGGATTTCACTTAAAGCTTTGAATTTCACTTAAAAATGATTAAAATAGAAAGCTGGTACATTTTAATTTTATTTCACAATGTTACTGTTTTTGGATGTATTTTTGATCAAATGTTGCCTTGGTGAGAATAAGAGACAACCAGGAAAAAATGAAGTGGTCAGCCAAAAAGAGAAAAGCAGCAACACTTCCTTTGCAGACAACACTACTTATTATAATGGGAGGGATTTAGTGTTTTTGCATCATGATGCACCACTTGCATCCAGCGGAGACACACTGTCAGCCTGTAAAATTCTTTTTTGTTTCCAATTGTAACCTTTAACACAGCATACAACTGCTCAATCTACTCAAACCTGAGAGTCGCCACATTTCATCATTTGGCTATTTGAAATCTAACATAAGAGAAAATTTACAGCTCTTGCACATAAGTTCCTACAATATAGAAGAATTCCAGATATAGACTTTAATATCTGAGTGGGCTGTTGCTGCTTTTATTATCTTCAGTATCACCTGTTCAACACAAATGCTCGCTGGCTCATTAAAAGTTTCTGCATCTGTGCTCAAAGAAAATGGGACTAGAGAAACATGTTGAGCAGAAGTTAAATACTGGCCATGCTGGTCTGAGCATATCAAACAACCCTCTCACCTCACAGGGGTCATGAACGAAGCTAACATGTCTGTACTAGCCTGTATCACACAGCAAAGAAACTGAAAATAGAAAGGCAATGATTTTTTTCTTCACTCTTTTCTAAACTCTTTTCAGATATTGATGCCAATTTTAGACATCCACACACAGTGAGAATACAATGAGAGGAATAAAAGATGCAAAGCACAAAGAAAAGACCGAATGAGATCATAGGATAAGAAAGGAAGATCTTCCTGTGAGTAAAATACAAAGCAGGAAAGCAGGAAGGAGGACAGCGAATTTTACTGAATTTCCTCTGATCTTCTGTTAGAAGTGCTTTTCTCCACTGACATTCTCTGGTGATGTGATGCTGAATGGAAGGTTTCCTCAGCCAGATGGCAGCAAACTCCCTGAGCTCCAACTAGAAGGTCCTGTAATGCACATTCTGCTCAGTGTGATGGGTGAATTAGACGGCTGATTAGATCTATGGGTTACACTTCATTGCTGAACTTATTTTGACATTTCCAGTATGCTAATCATTTTGCATTCAATAATGATAGTAATAACGATAATGTCGTAATATGATCATGAACTATTAAAATTTAAAACCAGTGAAAACTTAACTCAAAATGCTTCTTTGATGAAAAATTTAAACGTTTATAATAGAATGCTTACTCTCTCTCTCTCTCTCTCTCTCTCTCTCTATATATATATATATATATACCTTTAAAATAAAATGTTGCAATATGTACACTACCATTTTTAAAAGAAATGAACGCTTCTATTCAGCAAGGATACATTAAATTGATCAAATATACCAATAAAGACATTTATTGTATAATCTTATAACAGATGTACTATCAATTCATAAAAAATCTTAAAAAATCCACAAAAATATTAGATGGCTCAACTGATTTGAACATTTATAATAATAGTAAATGTTCCTTGAGAACCAAATCAGCATATCAGAATGATTTCTGAAGGACACTGAAGATTGGAGTAATAACTGTTGAAAATCCAGCTTTGCCACTTAAATAAATTACATTTTAAAGTATAATAAAACACAATATATTAAAACAAAGAAAAAAAAGATATCATTTGAAAATAGTTATTTTAACTTATAATAATATATTGCAATTTTATTATTTTTATTGTATTTTTAATCAAATAAATGCAGTCTTGGTGAGCATAAAAGACTTGAGAGAGATGTTTACTAAATGTTATCATTTAGTGAGTCAAGATAGTGAAAAGTGAGCTTCAAAAACAGCTGAGGCAGCTCTCTGTCTAGGTTAACTCCCAGTGCACCACAAGTCATGAATTATATCTCTGAATCTAAAAAAAAAAACACAAACCAGCCATTTCTAGGATTTGATTTAAGTATGATTTATGCAGTGGTTGTGTCAGAATCTAATCTTACCTTTGAGAAATACTACTCAATGAGGCTTAATGAGACCCCACTGAGTGACTGTTCATTGCTAGCTCAATGTTAACGCTTTACCTAGCTGCAGAACCTTTAAAACTAAACTAAACTAAACACATTTCTGCACTCCTGATCCAAAAAGAAAGATGTAAATGAACCCACGAGGGACCATAAACTCTCTACCCATAGAGAGCCTGAGGCTTCAAACGACCAGCTGAACCCCATTTACTCAGAGTCAATGGCTGGATGAATTTTGGATGCATATGTGCATGTGAGCTTTCACATGTGAGTGGGTGGCTTTGAGATGCCATGGCAGTAGAATCAGTTTAGATTCACATCTAAAGTAGAGAAAACCCCTGAGCAGTCTCAGAGTCATTCGGTTGTTCATCCCTGGAATACTCAACCAGAATGTTTTAGCCCAACATTAATTAGTTGTAGATTTAAAGATACACTAAAAGCTTAGGAAGCAATGCATAGATTAACATGAGATCAAATGTTGCAGGGCTAAGTGATTGTTCATGGTGAAGGATACTGTGCATAACACAAAGAAAATTCCAATATTACAACCACATCTGCTACATTTGCACTAAGACTAAATGTGATCAAATTAATTTCCAAACCTGATTTATAAGTGTTACAAATGTGCGTTCATCTATAAATGTCACATTCATGATAAATTGGGGGTTTCCTCATGAACATGACATGGTGTAAAGAAATTAAACAGACTTATCACCCTCTCCTGTTCGCTCCTTCTCTACGGAGTGGAGTATTAATGGAAAATGCAATTCAAAACTTCAAAAAGACCTAAAAACTCCAAAACAACAAAAAAAACAACTTTATGAGATCTGCCATTTGTCC
Source organism: Cyprinus carpio (assembly GCF_018340385.1). Classification (NCBI taxonomy): domain Eukaryota; kingdom Metazoa; phylum Chordata; class Actinopteri; order Cypriniformes; family Cyprinidae; genus Cyprinus; species Cyprinus carpio. Next base: position 15,050,878 of record NC_056609.1, on the reverse strand, counting down.
AAAACAAGCAACATGATCGTTTTATGAGATCTGCCATTTTAAAGATGATCATCAACTACAATCACTCTCTAAAAGAAAATGGATAATAACAAAGCCTAATCAAATATCTCCACATCCCATAAAGCTGCTTCCTTCTCATAAATGTCGGAAATTTAATAGTCTTATTTGCTCATAATCTTGCAGCTTGTGCATAACAACATGTACTATTGTGCTGTAAGCTTTTTCAATACTCTTGTCCAAGCAAAAGATAAGTACTACATTATTATATTTGGGTTTGGCAACAGTACTGATTCAGAGATCGTTCTCATCTGGTCTTCAGGCATTTGGGACATGAAATCAGCTCTCATCACACCAAGAAAACCTGCTGGCAAAGGTACAGCTACAGTTTTACAATCAGAATAAATTAACAAATAAAAAACTGGAAGAAAAAAAAACCCACATGGTCTCTCTCCATACTCTCATTTCGCTGGATTTCCTTGCCCTTTTCTCTAATATAAACAATAATTACAAGTGAAAAAATATCAGAAATGGTCATGCTGGCCTGGCTGAGCGGTCACAGCTGGACAGAAAAAGTGTTTTGCCATCCTGCTTTACAAATCAGAGATTAAAGTAAGCTCCTGAAAGGCCAGCCACAATGTTCACCCAAAACCCCCATCTGCTTTCTCTGAGAATGCCACCGAATTTCACACACAGACTTTGTGGCTCCAAAAAAAGAGAGAGTGTGAGATATAGAGGATGACAGAGAGAGAGAGAGAGAGATGGTGAAAGACTTGGAGGTGAAATGGAGGTGTAAAAACTAACAAAAAAAGCTTTTTCACACCAGATGCAAACGTATTCTAGTGAAATATTTCTAAGGTTTTCTCAACCTTTTTAGGTCTATGACCCAATTTTTAAGTTCCAAGATACATACGACCCCCACAACCTCACCCATGTACAGCATTAAGCTACAGCCTCACAGACAGCAAATCAAGTTGTAAAATATAAGAAAACAGTTTGCCAGTTGTATAATTATTGACTCTGTAACTAACAAATAATTTGGGCATCACTTCATTGGCACTCATCCTGTCTAATGGGAGGATTGAGGGTTGTGTGTCGCACTCCAGCTTGTCAAAGTCCGACATGATAATTAAAAGCGTATTCATCTAATCTCCGCTGTTCTGTCCAACTTGGAACAATGCTTGGTCCTGCAATGTAATGTAATCAGGAGCACTGAATCCTGCTTTACACAAATAAGTTGCATCCACACACACACGCACACAGGTCTGTTTTTGTGAAAAGTGGGGACATCCCCTAGACATACTAGTTTTTATACGGTAC